>NW_027507685.1:73265495-73885495 GCF_037356315.1 Lithobates pipiens | reverse complement strand
TTGGCACTGATAGGCGGTACTGATTGGCACTGACAGGTGGCCCTTATGGGCAGCACTGATGATGACGTACTGACAGGTTTTACTTCTGGGCACTGATTGGCACTGTGATGGGCACTGACTGGCAGCTGTGGTAGCACATCTGATGGGGCTCTGCTGATAACCAATGTGCTGATAACCAATGTGCTGATTATCAGCAAAGACCCCTCTGACAGGGAGAGCCACCGATCGGCTCTCCCATCAGTGTGAACTGAGGAATGCCGTTTACCGGCACTTCCTGGTTCACGTGATGATCAGCTGTGATTGGTCACAGCTGATCACGGGGTAAGAAGCCTCTGTCAGGTGCCGCGCGCGTGGGGGGGGGGGGGGCGCCGAAGGGCCAGAGTGCTCCCCTCCCTCCTTCTCTCCTTGTGTGCAGTGGCGTAGCTATGGGGGCAGCCCACACCGGGGCACCAGTAATGCTCTTTTCCCCACTCAGTCCGCCATTATACAGAAGCAACCGCGCTGTGACAAGGGGGAGGCGAGCCACAGGATGTCAGCGTATCTCCCCTGCTCGCTCCCCATTTCTCCTGTCAGCAGTGGAGAAGAGAGAGCGGCTCTCTTGTTCGCTACCAAGCTTGGTGCTTCCCTCTCCATTGGCCACAGCGGAGGGCCAGTCAGAAGAGGCTAGGGGAGCATCATTACACATGTAGTCCCGGAAGATTGTCTGCCCCATTGTTGTCCACAGCCAGCAGACTTCAGCCCCCAGCATGAGCCTGGAACCCAGGAAGAAGCTGAGTGACTGCTACAGGAAGAAGAGTGGATTGTGCTGGGAGAAGCCAGAGAGTGTGCCACTCTGTAACCGCACCACCAGAGAGAGAGCACCATGCTGTATCCATACCACCAGAGAGAGTGCCACGCTGCTGCCTAGCAGCACCAGAGAGAGCGCCACGCTGCTGCCTAGCAGCACCAGAGAGAGGGCCACGCTGCTGCCTAGCAGCACCAGAGAGAGGGCCACGCTGCTGCCTGGCAGCACCAGAGAGAGTGCCACGCTGCTGCCTAGCAGCACCAGAGAGAGTGCCACGCTGCTGCCTAGCAGCACCAGAGAGAGGGCCACGCTGCTGCCTGGCAGCAACAGAGAGAGTGCCACGCTGCTGCCTAGCAGCACCAGAGAGAGGGCCACGCTGCTGCCTAGCACCACCAGAGAGAGGGCCATGCTGCTGCCCAGCACCCCCAGAGAGAAAGACTGAGCCACTGCCAGAGTACAGATATGCTACACTATTGACCAGAGTCACCCTGGGCAACCCAGAGTGAGAGAACATCCAGCCAGAGGAATTACTGCTGCAGTTTCGCTGGGTCTGGTAAGAGGGCCTGTTGGCCATTATCCATTATTGCTTCTAGGGACTGAGCAATTGGAAAGTGCCTAACCTGCTATCCTCTAGGCCAGTGCGGGGTGTGAGACACACACAAGCAGTGGCGTCACTAGGGTTGGTGTCACCTGGTACGGTAAAACATTATGTCACCCCCCCACCTCCTATTTTTGGGCCAGCAGCCCGGCATTGGAGCTCGTTGACGCATGTTGTGGCATTCAATAAGGCCTAGGCCAGTGATAGCGGACCTTGGCACCCCAGATGTTTTGGATCTACATTTCCCATGGTGCTTAAATATATTGCAGAGTGCATGAGCATCATGGATAAGGTAGTTCCCAAACATCTTGGGTGCCAAGGTTCGCCATCACTGCTCTAGGCCTTATTGAATGCCACAACATGCGCCAACGAGCTCCAATGCCGGGCTGCTGGCCCAAAAATAGGAGGTGGGGGGTGACATAATGTTTTACCGTACCAGGTGACACCAACCCTAGTGACGCCACTGCTTGTGTGTGTCTCACACCCCGCATGATATTTGGTCTGAAATGCCCGGCGGTGCTGTAACAAAGTCCTGCCTCCCGTGAGATAGGCGGAACACTGATCCAATGCAGTGAAACTGAATCAGTGGGACGTGTATCGTGGAGATGGTCTAGAAGGTGGGACTTTGTTATGGTGGCCGCCCAGGAGATTCAGATCAAAGCTCAATGACAGCAGGAGATTGTCGACACTCTGTGTGATCCAGGGACACTGGTAGCCTACATTTGGTGGACACTGACAGGCTGTAATTGGTGGGCACTGATGAGGCTGCATTTGGTGGGCACTGATGAGGCTGAATTTGGTGGGCACTGATAAGCTGCATTTAGTGGGCACTGGTAGGCTGAATTTGATGTATTGGTCTCTTGTATCATTTCTGCAGTCTCTGACCATCTCCTGTGCTATGTGGTCTCTGACAATCTCTTGTATCATGTCTGCAGTCTCTTATCATCTTCTGTAGTATGTCTACAGTCCTTGACCATCTCCTGTACTATGTCTGCAGTCCTTGACCATCTCCTGTACTATGTCTGCAGTCCTTGACCATCTCCTGTACTATATCTGCAGTCCTTGACCATCTCCTGTACTATGTCTGCAGTCTGTGACCATCTCTTGTATCATGTCTGCAGTCTCTGACCACCTCCTGTACTGTCTGCAGTCTCTGACCATCTCTTGTATCATGTCTGCAGTCTCTGATCATCTCCTGTAGTATGTCTGTAGTCTCTGGCCATCTCCTGTATCATGTCTGCAGTCTCTGACCATCTCCTATATTGTGTCTGCAGGCTATAACCATATTCTGTATTGTGTCTTCAATCTCTGACCATCTCCTGTATCATGTCTAAAATCTCCTGACCATCTCCTGTAGTATGCCTGGTTGCTCTTTCTAACAGACTCTCTAACACAAGCCCTCTCTGTGTCCATTAGAGAGAACCCTCTCCAGGTCCCATTAGTGTACTCTCTTTCTGAATTTTATTTATTGTTAAGAGATCATGGGTGGATCCCAGGGTAATGAAGACTTCTTAGGGGAGCATCTCTGTGTTTGAGTCATTGCCATAGAAACATTTGTAATGTGGAGGAGTTAGTAAGAAGACCATGCCCATGCAAGGGCGCCAGAAATATTTCTGCACCCAGGCGTCTGTGACCCTAGGATCAGCTCTGGCCTTGGGGTTGTAATGCTCTCAGTAAAGGTTTCCTAAAAGATGAATAAACACAATAAAGGCTCATTCAGGGCAATCTGCGGTTATCACCAATGAAGACCAGTGATTCTCACTGGCAGATATGCACACAATGAGTGCAATTCTGATTCTGGCCAACCTTGGATACAGAAAGTTTGCATTCAGGGATGATTTTTCTGGTCGCAGCTAATCTGCCAGTTTGTATGCAGACGCAGCAAATACTGCTGCAGCCAGAGGGTAAGTTTAGCAGTAACCTAACTGCCCTAGATCATCTCTCTGAATGAGCCCTAAGCATGCACACTACCCATACCTGGAAACAATTTCAATATCTGCCACCTTGGCATGTGTAATTTACAAAAACTAAACAATACTGCTTTCAAGGTCCTTCAAAAATGCTTTGCAAACCCATGTCAGAAGCAAAACACAAATGTCTGTGTAAACTGCATTAAGATAAAAAAAAACCTGTGTTCAGCAGCCCCCCTAATGCTTACCCGAGCCCCATCTTGATCCAGTGATATTGCAAGAGTGTCTCGACTGCCCGGGACTCCCCTCCTTATTGGCTGAGACCGCAGCGCCATTGCCTTCCACTGCCATCAATCAAATTCAGCTAGCCAATGAGGAGAGAAAGGGGCGGGGCCAGGCTGCAGCTCCATGTGAGAATGGACACAGGTAGCTGTAGCTCAGCTCGGGTGCCCTCATAGCAAGCTGCTTACTGTGGGGGGACTCAACAATAGAGAGGGGCCAGGAGCGCCGAAGAGATACCCGAGAGCCGGAGGATTGGGGCTGCTCTGTGCAAAACCATTTCACACGGCATGTAAGTATAAAATATTTGTTACGTAGTAGGTAAGGTTGAATAAAGACAATAGTCTATCCAGTTTGACCTGTGTAGATGGACATGTGTCAGTGTCTATAGTTATTTCCCATATCCTTGTATGTTGTGTTCTTTAAGATGCACATCCAAGAGTCTCTTAAAAATATCGATACTCCCCGCTGCCACCACCAGTTGTGGAAGAGAGTTCCACAGCCTTATTGCCCTGATGGTAAAAAATCTCCTGCGCATTTTAAGGTTAAGCCGCTTCTCTTCCAATCTCATTGTGTGGCCCCGTGTCCTCTTAGGCTCCATGCATAATGGAGCTCAAAAACGGCCATTTGTTGGCATTTGGCCATTTTTTTTAACAGCCCATAAACTCCACTCTATGTTACCCTATGTGTCTATGCACAAATTGATGTTTTTTAGCTTTTATCAGCAGTGGAGTTTATGGGCGGTTGTCTGAACGCCCTAAGATTGCATTCAAGAGCAGTCCTAAAAATGCCAGACACTGGTAAAATATTTTCTTTTACAAAGGTTTTTATTAGTATTAAAGGACAAGTTTATATTCCAATACAATAGGCTGTCGTACAAATAACAGTACAGGTGATTCACTGCATGGTAGTAATTAAAGCAGGCTGTTGCCCGAACGATTCCAATGTGCCCTGCGTTCGGGTGAACCCGGGTTTTCACATGACTGCAACAGAAGCATGTCATACAGTGCATTAACAGCCCATAGTAATCATCTACTGGTAATTGGTGAGACAAGAGAGAGAAGGGGAAAAGAAGATGTAGAGTGAGTCAAGGGAGGATGAAAAGAGGTTGTTGAATGAGAAGCAGGGGAGGAGTAGGGAGGATCAAAAGAGAGGAGAAGGGGGGGTCGAGGAAGAGAGAGGGGAGGGAGGGAAGAGAATGGGTTCACAGGGTGCGCACCACCGGTCCCTTCATCGATAATAAAGCAACATCAAATCTAGGAGAATAATTATATGCTATCCAGGGCTGCCAGACACGCAGGAACTTGGCGTGAGTGTCTGAAAGAACAGAAGACAATTTTTCATTGACCATAACATCATTCAGGCGGTTCTTGACTGCCTCGAAACTCAGAGCCGGGGTTCTCCATGCTTTGGCTATTGTCAACTTAGTTGCAGTAAAGAGATGTTGCGCCAATTGGCGCTCTGGGCGTAACAGCTCAGTGATTGGTTTGCCAAGGAGTGCCTCAAATGGATCCTTTTTAAGATTTACTCGAAGTAGGCTACGGAGCAATGCGTACACCCTGACCCATAGTCTGCACACCCGCGGGCAGGTCCACCAAATATGGGCCATAGTGCCCTCTTGGGCACATTCTCTAAAACAAAGTGGGGAACAGGTTGGAACAAAGCGAGCCAGACGCGTCGGGGTATAATACCACCGGTATAACACCTTATATGCATTTTCCAGAATTATCACATTGCGCGAGCATTTGGATATGGCTAGGGTCATTGCCTGCCATTCCTCCGGGTCCAGCTTCTTCCCCAACTCCCTCTCCCATTGCAAATGGTAAGACCGCACAGGAGGTCTCCGCCTAGAAACCAGAGCTGAGTATATCATAGATATCAGACCAGGAGAGTGGGGCCTGGATCTGCAGATGCTCTCAAATGGTGTCAACCTGTACGGGGCGTCCTGAGATTTAATGAGACTCTGGAGGAAATGACGGATCTGGAGATACCTGAAATACTCCCGTAGAGGTATATCGTGTGATGAACGCAATACATCATATGGTAAAATTTTTGTGGGAGTAAGCAAGGAGTGTACATCGCCGAAGCCATTCATGATCCACCACTTGAATTGCACGGAGCCATGAAGGCCTGGAGGGAAAAGTGGGCAACGTAGAAGTCGCAGCAGCGGGAGGTGGGGAGAAGCCAGCCCCGCCGAGTACTTCACAGAGTCCCAAACTCGTAACGTATGAATCATACAAGGCCCTGTAATCTTAGGGCGATGTGCAGGTGGGAGCCACGGTAATGAAGAGATTGGGACAGGGTCCGTCTCAAGCAAATCAATAGTCGCCCAGAGCGGGAGTTGATACGTCTCATGAAGGTGAGAGAGCGGAGCAATGGCAGCAGCCACGTAGTAGTCTCTTATATTCGGGACCGAGAGGCCCCCACTACTTTTGTTGGCGAATAGGATTTGTTTATTAATACGGGGGCGAGACGATCCCCAGATAAATTGCAGGATCCTACGCTGATGGATATTGAGGACATGGGAGGGAATTGGGATGGGGAGAACCCTAAAATAATAAAGTAATTTTGGGAGATATGCCATCCTAATGGCCGTTATTCTCCCAAACCATGAAAGAGGTAAGGAGGACCACGCCGACAACATATCCGTTAATTTTTTGAATAATGGTGGATAATTCGCCTGATATAAAGCCTGGTATGTTGATGTGAGACGGATTCCTAAATAAGGCAAAGAGGAAACCCATTGGTAAGGAAAGGCCGACTGCAAGTCCCCCAGTAACTCCACAGAGAGATTAGTCGACAATGCCTTCGATTTAGATGAGTTAATTTGGAGTCCTGAGAGAGATGCAAAGGATTGCAACAGTGTGTGTAAGTTTGGCAGGGAAGTTCTAGGAGAGGTGACAGAGAGGAGAATGTCATCAGCGAATAAGGAAATCTTATGGGGGCAACCTGCTATTTCTATGCCCCGGATATCTGGGTGAGCTCTTATTGCCTCCGCCAGAGGTTCCAGTGCCAACACAAAAAGAAGGGGTGACAGCGGACATCCCTGGCGGGTTCCCCTGTGGATAGTAAAAATGGGGGATTCAAATCCGTAATATTTCATTTTTGCTCGGGGGGAATCATATAGGGCCGACATCCAAGTCATAAATGAAGTCCCAAATCCATAGTGCCGTAGGACAGACATGAGATAGGGCCAAGACAAGGAGTCAAAGGCCTTATTCATATCGAGGGAGAGAAGCATGGACTCCTGGGAGCGAGCCTGGGCTATATGCTGGAGTTGAACTATACGTCGAATTGCATCTTCCGCCTGTCTCTGTGGTACGAAGCCAACCTGGTCCTTTTTTATTAAACGGGGGAGGAAAGAGTTTAGTCGAGTCGCCAAGATTTTTGTCAAGAGTTTCATATCAACATTGATGAGCGAGATCGGCCTGAAATTGGCCCAAGATGAGTGGTCACGGTCCGGTTTAGGAATCATCACCACATTTGCAGTCAGAAGATCTGGGGAGAGAGGGCTGCCGTTTTTGACCGAATTGTACATTGCCACCAGATGAGGGGCTACTACCGATGCCAGCTTCCTATAGTAAAGCGCGGTGTACCCATCAGGCCCAGGACGTTTTCCCACCTTAAGTTCCTTTATGGCTTGTAGAACTTCGGTGATCTGAATATCCCTATCCATGAGGGCAATGTGAGTCCCCGTTAAGGATGGGAGCGAAAGGCTTTCCAGGAAGTCTGCCGTGCTCTGAGCCGCATTATCCTCTGGTGCCGCATATAGCTTCGCAAGGCGAAACCCAAATTCCTCCAGAACATGCTTCGGGTTCCCTGATAGGACATTGTTTCGATCACGTAGGGTAATCGGGTTAAATTTAGGGGCAAAGGTGCGGAGTCTGTTAGCTAACATACGGTTTGGCTTATTTGCTCTCACATACCACCGCTGGCGGGACCAGCGCAGTATACGCTCAGCACCCTCGGTAAGGCATAGGTCAAGCTCCGATCTGGCCATGTCCAACAGCTTACGGTTGTTCGGGGTGGGAAACTGTTTAAACTTCTCGGATAGTGACTCCAATCGGGACTCAAGCTCTTTTTGTTTTTTCTCTCTTGCCCTCTTACGGGCCGAAGCCAGACTAATTATCCGACCCCGTAACACCGCTTTATAAGCCTCCCAAAGGACCACTGGTGACTGCACCGAGCCCAAGTTTTCACGAAAGTAGTCCTCCGAAGCCTTAACAATATCCGCTGTCACATCTGCATGCGAAAGAAGGGAATCATTCATCACCCAGGGAGAAAATCTAGGTCTATCCAGAATAGAGTGACAAACAACTAGCACCGGGTCGTGATCTGACCAAGGAACAGCCAAGATTGAGGCCGATACCACTAACGGAAGGTGACGTCTGAGCATAAACATATGGTCAATCCTTGAGTGGACCTGATGGGGATGGGAGTAATGGGTGTAGTCCTTGCCCTGAGGATGACATTCCCTCCACAGGTCAACCAAGTCAAGTGTTTGCAAGGAGGACATGAATTTTTTAGCCCCTGCCGACTGTCCGTTTCTCTCGGGCGGCTGCTTATCTAGTTTGGGATTTAGTAGAAGGTTAGAGTCACCCGCAAGAAGGAGGGTGCCCTTGCCGTGGGACATAAGTAGGGTGCAGACATGGGTCAAGAAGGGCCCCGGATTTACATTCGGGGCATAGTACGTTAGTACGGTAACCTCCATGCCATGAATAGTGCCTTGGAGCAACAGGTACCGCCCATCAGGGTCTGCGATCTGTTTAGTGCAACTAAATGGAACAGATTTGCGAAAAGCCACGAGGACCCCCCTTTGTTTAGTTGAAGCATTTGCAAAAAATACCTGAGGGAACTGAGCATCGAAGTACCTAGGATGGGAGGTCTCAGAAAAATGTGTCTCCTGTAAACAAGCAATGTCAACTTGTCGTTTGCGCAGATACTTAAAAACCTTCACCCTCTTATGGGGAGAGTTCATGCCCTGAACATTCAGGGACAACCAGTTAATTGTCATTGGGGCAGCTTTAGGCGGCCATCAACCTTGAACCAGCGTACACACCCTGCGAACCCAGAGGGGGAAAAAAGGGATAGAAGCAGTGAAGAGGGAGAAGGAAGAGAGAAATATTGTATCACATCAGAAAAGGTAGTAGAAACATGCAATGCTGCGAACATATAACTCTGTAACAGTAAGATTGCTATGAGTCGTGGGTTAAACATCCCACTACCTGGTCGGGTGTTGACTCGAACGTTAGTTCGGATCAAGTACCACAGGATGAGGGTGCAGTGGTCCGTCAGAGACCACTCGGCATAACAGTAACAATAACCATAAATATAATAGAACATGTCAACAATGGCATATCGAAATAAACCCCAAGAACAAATGAAAAACTGTAGAAAAGCAGAAAAAAAAAAAAAAAATGTCACCGTCCCCATCCCCTACCCCCCCAAAAAACACAGGGCAGTACATGGGGTGACCCCCCGCCCATGAAAAAACAGCATGAACCCAGCAACATCTGAAAGGAACCCAAAGCAAAAAAAAAACAAAAAAACAAAAACAAAACAGGTGTGCCTATTAACCGCGGGATGGGCGCAAGGCCTCCCCCCATTCGGCCAATAGTAGGCAGGGGTCCAGTCCACAGTGCGTACACCCCCTCTTAACTCACACAGTGGGAGGGGAAAAAAAAATTGAAAAGGATAAAAAGGAGGTGGGGAATCAAAACAGCTTATGCAATTGGGGGGGGGGGGGGGGGGGGGATACGGCAGTCATTACCTGAGTGCACTAATTGTACAAAAAAAAAAAAAAAAAAAAAAAAAAAGGAAGGGTCAAAACAATTCCCCCGCCATTCATCTGCAACCAGTAAGGTGGGCCGCCACAGTCCAGGGTTAAAGACCAGCACAGTCTGCCTGTAAGCAAATAATAACTAGCTTACCAATCCTCAGAGTTGCAGTTCAGAGGTGTCCCGTTCTAGTCTCCTGGTGGCAGTAGTTGCTGCTTGTTCAAGAGCCTGAGGCGAGCCTGCTGTGCAAAGGCAGGGGAAAAGAAGAAGAAGAAAAAAACAAAAAAACAAAAAAAAAAAAAACAAAGCACAATCAAATTTAGCAAAGGGCAGGAGCAACACTTTTCTAACGATGCCCGGCTGTAGAAACTTCTTGAAACCTCTGAGCCTTGAGAGAGCGGAGGGCTTGGGATCCGTGTTGTGAGGATTGAGAGGATCTCGGTGGGGCCCGGGAGGGACCCGGGCGGGCCAAAGCTGTTTCGGGTTGAGAAGGAGGGAGGTCAAATTGCAGCTCCTGGAATTGTCGCCTCAGATCCGGCAAAGACGAGGCATGAAACTGACGTCCCAGATGATAAAAAGAGAGTTTAAAGGGGAAGCCCCACCGATAGCGGATGTTTCTGGCTTGTAGGATTTGCAGATAGGGCTTCATATTCCGCCTTTTAGCGATAGTGACCGGGGAAAGATCAGCAAACAATTGGAGGGAGTTTCCCTGGAATGTAATGTCCGGCAACTCTCTGGCCGCCTGGAGAAGCCGTTCCTTGGTTCTATAGAAGTGAAATTTTATGATCACATCTCTAGGGGGGCCCTCAGTTGGCTTGGGAGCGAGGGACCTATGGATATGGTCGAACTCCAGGCGTTCCGTAGGAATATCGGGTGCAAGCTCCTGGAAGAACGCTGTGGCTGTACCCTGTAGGTCTGTGATGGTTTCCGGGAGGCCGCGTATACGCAAATTACCTCTGCGAGCTCTTTTTTATGAGTCCTCAAGTTTGTCCTGGAGCGTCACAAGTTCTGCATTCAGTTTCTCCACCTCTTCCTCATGACCCTCAAGTACCGTGGTTGTTAAGTCCATCCGTTCCTCCAACTGATTAGTGCGGTGGCCTAGTTCTTTAAGACCCTTCACCAGTTCAGCAGACAGCTTGCGAGAGGCCACAGTGATCTCGTCCCTTACTATGGTGCGGAACTTTTGTAGCAAAGCTTCAGAGTTAGTGTCCGCTGGGCTTGCCAGGTTAGAGGGGAACTGTGACAGGCTATCATCAGAATGCTGTGTGGTGTCATCAGGTTCCGGCGGTTCAGGCGCCATCCTGCCCTTCCCCTTCGCCTTCCCCAGGACCGGAGTGGATTTCAGTTGTGATCTGTTGCGGGGACGGTTCCGGGGCGTATTATACATACCCGCCGGTTGCCAAATAGCGCATGCAGTGGTTGGGGTAGATGTGACGAGAGTTGTTAGCTGAATATGCCTTATCCGCCAAGTGGAATGGTCCGACGGCGCGGTGCTAGGGAATTACGCTGTCATTTTCCCCTGCGACCACGTATGCACCCCCAGGCAGGATATATATGATTACACTTCCATCTGTAGGCCCTCCAGGGCCACTATAGTCTTTGTGGATGGCGTGTAGTACAGGGGGGGAGCAGAATCCGTCCTTGGGAGTGTGTGAGGGGCCTGTAATGGAGGACTAGGTGTACCAAGATGGCCGCCTACCTCTGTCTTCCATATGTCCTCCGCTGTGACGAGCTGCCTGTTGGTTCCAGTGCTCTCTGCCAAGTTTTCTCCCAGGCCTTAGAGAGGCTCCTCCGGCCCACTGATGGTGCGTGTGCAGCGCCGCTATCCGCGCGGCCCGCGGTACGCGAGCGCGGAGGCTCCGGAGGCCTTGTAGGCCGCAAGATGGCGGCTGGCGCTCGCCAGGTGTAGTAGGCCTCGGGCCCGATCGTAGGACGTACCGCCGATCCGGAGCCGCAATAAGGCGGCGGTTGTGCTCCCGGGACTCGTGGGGAGCGAGATGAGGTGTCCGCCGGCCAAAATCCCGCTTGGTAGCGGCGGATGGGTGAAGATTGTGTCTCGGCCGGCGGAGCTCAGCAGGGATGCGACCTTTGACTAGTAAAATATTTTAAACGCGGTTTAACGCTGTAAACAGAGTGTTAAGCCTTGTTAG
Organism: Lithobates pipiens; assembly: GCF_037356315.1. Taxonomy (NCBI): domain Eukaryota; kingdom Metazoa; phylum Chordata; class Amphibia; order Anura; family Ranidae; genus Lithobates; species Lithobates pipiens. The sequence continues at coordinate 73,873,997 of NW_027507685.1, read as the reverse complement.
GCGTTTCTCTGCCTCTATTCAAAAATCAATGGTTCCCTGTATAATAGCCCATTGATTTGAATAGAAGTTGCACCAGAAGTCGGATCATGATAATCCAACTTGCGGTGCGTCTTGTGGGCTGAGGATGTCAAGAATGACTTTTTTGAGCGTCCTGTGTGCATGAAGCCTTACACTCCTTGAGACTGAATTTTTTTTTTCCTATGCGCAGGGATCACCATTGAGATACTTGTAACTCACCATCATTTCTCCTCTCAGGCCGCGTACACACGGGCGGACTGTTCGCCCAACCTTGTTCGCTGAACAGTGTTTGGGCGGACAGTCCGCTCGTGTGTGGGCTTTCAGCGGACAGTTTCAGCGGACAGTTGGACGAACAAGGTTTTTCGGAAATTCCGAAAAACTGTCCGCTGAAACCTTGTTTCAGCGAACAGTCCGCCCGTGTGTAGGCTTGTTCGACAAACTAAGTTCCGCGCATACTCAGAAAGAATTTACAGGGCGGAAGCGCTCGGTCTTGTAAAACTAGTGTTCGTATTGAAGCTAGCATATTCGTCATGCTGCTAATTTTGTGTTTTTTTTAATATAGCCCGTTCTTTTCTTCTTCGTAATGCAAGAAAAGTGAAGTAGCTTTGCTGCTTATATTCACACAGAGTTATACTACATGTTTTTATTCATCCTCATCCTATGATTAATCTTCCAATTATATCAAAAATATATTCCCAATTTATATATAAAAAAAAAAAAAAATTATATATATATATATATATATATATATATATATATATATATTTATATTTATATATATATTTATATTTATTTCAGAAAAAAAAAATCTATTACTATATATTTTTGGAACTACTATTGTTTTTTTTTTTTTTTTTTTTTTTTTGGTTTTTTTTTGGGTGGGGGGTTTGAAACAAGATGGACTTTCATTTTTTTGGGCCAAGCAGGACTATGCAAGTAGAGATAGATAGATAGATAGATAGATAGATAGATAGATAGATAGATAGATAGATAGATAGATAGATAGATAGATACCCAAACCATCATTTTAGCCTACACATGATTGCATGTTCAAAATCAGCAGAGCTTCCCCTCATTTCAAATGTTAAGCCTCAAATTTACAGCGACTGCACTTCCAAGTGCACTTGCAGTGCTTTAAAAATTGCACTTGAAGTTAGCATATTTACATGAACATGTGTTTTGTAAATAACCCCCAGAGTCTTTTGACATGTATCTGCCTACTCACAAATAAACTTTGTTTTTTTTTAACCCAAAATTATACAAAAATATTGATAAAAAAAAAGAAAAAAAAAGAAAACATACAATTTTTTTTTTAAATCAAAATTTTTTATTTTTCCTCATAACCAAAATAAATCAAAAGGGAGGCAACACTGGAGACAATTTTGACGTTTGTGAAGCCTTTTGTCCCCCAGGCACACATCAAGTGAGTGGACACCAAAATTCCGAACCTGCGTAGCATGTACATAGGGAGCACAACCAGGTCCTAGAATCCCAAAGACCAGGAACAGCAGCAGATGAGATCTATGTCCCCAGACTGTGGTACTACAACAGCCTGCGTCTTCTTTCAGAGCAGACTGAAGCCAGGCAGTCACTTGCGACTCTTCCGTCTAGCCTTCCCTCCACGCTTCGCTGGAGGCTGTGCCTCTGGTGGTGGAGTTGTGGTAGGAGGAGGAGGAGGAGGAGGAGGATGAGGAGCAGTAGGGTCTGTTTTGTAGAGCTTCGTGATGGGTGTGAGCTCACCCTTCAGACCCAGTTGTATGGCATCAAAGAAGATTGCCTCACACATGTCTCTTTGGGGTTTGTCCATTTCTTGGAGCTTGCTAGCCAGATAAGTGGCATAGGCCTCCTGCGGATTGGGGGGTTTGGTCAAAATCTGGGTGGCTTGCCGTATCAGCACCAAGGACTCCTCCTCTGTACGGCCCATCCTCCTGGGCCTTTTGCTGGCTAGGCGGAGGGGAGGGACCTGGCTCTCAGTCCTACTCCTGCTGGGCCCAGCTAGCTCCTGCGTGTGGCTGGTCCCGGCCTCCTCCTCCATACCACTGGTCCCGGCCTCCTCCTGGGTGAGCTCATCCTGTGTAAAAAAACAAAGCAATCAATAACTAAAATATGTCTATATTTAGAAATCATCAATCACTAACAATTTTACAGTTCTCACTTGCAAATACATTTGTCTTGAAATACAAAAGGCTATCATTTTGACACCATCATTTTTCCATCAGTTCATTAAGATTTGAGCCACATTTGTGGAAACTACTGTATCCTTCTATCTAATTTAATTTGTGATGAAATCCTAGATTTGGAAGCAATTCAAACATTGAACTTGACATCATTAATATTTGAGCAATCCAAACTTTAGAAACTAAAATATACCTGGCTCCAGCTGGGCGCATCAACCTCGTCCAGCAAGGAAGGGTCTGGATCTTCCAGGGATGGCTCACCTGAGGCGGAGGGAAGGGTGGAGGGACAGGTAGACAGAAGAGTCGAAAGTGACTGCCTGGCTTCTGACGTGTCATCCAGAAAACGTAGCCTGTCATAATACCACAGCTTAGGTACATAGACCTGACCTGCTGCTGATCCTGATGTTTGGGACTCTAGGATCTTTCTTTGCTCCCGCCTATACGCGCTACGCAGGTTCTGAATTTTGGCGTTCACAAAGGTAGTGTCTGCCTGGGGGACTCGGGTTCTCACAAACGCCAAAACTGTCTCCAGTGTCTTCTTCCGGGCAGCACGGAATGGGTATTGGGGGTGTTTTGTATCCCACAGATTGCTGTGGGACTCCACTAGATCTATAAAGGTGGAGAGGAAGGCCTCCTCTTTAAAGGGGTCTGCACTATACTTTTTCATTTTCTGAAAAGAAAAAAAAAAAAAAAAAAAAAGTCAGACCAAATGCACACTATATTGTGACAATGTAGGCGAGACACACACTACTACACACGCTACCCCCCCCCCCCCCCCACACACACACACACACACACACACACACACACACACACACACTACCCCTCCCACACACACACAAACACTCACACACACACACACACACTCCCACACACACACACACACACACACGCACTACTGCCCCCCCCCCCCCCCCCACACAAACACTCCCCCCCCACACACACACACAAACACAAACACACACACACACACACACACACACTACTGCCCCCCCCCACACACAACCACTCCCCCCCCACACACACACACAAACACACACACACACACACACACACACACACACACTACTGCCCCCCCCCCACACACAACCACTCCCCCCCACACACACACACAAACACACACACACACACACACACACACACACACACACACACACACACACACTAGCCCCACCCCCTATACACCCACCCCCACACTACCACACAAAACACCAAGCCCACTCAACCACCAACCCACATAGAAATCAATTAAACATCAATAAGAATAAAATTCAATATGGATATCCCTAACGCAGGCTTTAAATTAACCGAAAATAAAATGATAACTATCTTACCGTCGCGTGTAGCACTCGCTGCTCCCGTTCGGACAAGCGTACGGCCTCGTGGTACCGCTTTATACACGGCGCGTGCGCTCAGGCTCCGCCTGCGTCGCCCGCCCCTGACGTTCCTTGCGACCGTGTTTCCCCGCCCCTTTTACCCTCCTTCCGCTGTGGGTGTATGAGAGTGGAAAATGGCGGATGCAAGCTCAATTAGCAGCGTGAGCAGCGCGGAGGAAAGCCGTGGGCCCCAAGCAAGGAGGAGATATAAGGCCACCAATATGGCGTTCGAAGAGATGGTGGAGATGGTAGCTATCCTTCAAAGGGAGGATTATGATGGGGAACATGGCCCTTACCCAAAACCAAATGTAAGGAAAAGCGCCATCTTGGACGAGGTGGTCACAGCCTTGGAGTCAAAATTCGGGGTACGGAGAGGAAAGGACCAGCTGCCGAAAAGATGGTCGGACATCAAGTCCAGGGAGCCGGACCAATATGACCTCATCAAAAAGGTCCTGAAAAAAAGTGAGTAAACTCCGCGTTTCTCGTGACTGTCAGACATAATCGTTTGATTTGATCGTAATCGTTCGTGTAGATAGTGTATGTAAATCTGGCGGATTTGATCGTAGGCGTTCGTGTAGATAGTGTATGTAAATCTGGCGGATTTGATCGTAGGCGTTCGTGTAGATAGTGTATGTAAATCTGGCGGATTTGATCGTAATCGTTCGTGTAGATAGTGTATGTAAATCTGGCGGATTTGATCGTAGGCGTTCGTGTAGATAGTGTATGTAAATCTGGCGGATTTGATCGTAGGCGTTCGTGTAGATAGTGTATGTAAATCTGGCGGATTTGAGCGTAATCGTTCGTGTAGATAGTGACTGTAGATCTGGCGGATTTTATATTAATCGTTCGTGTAGGTAGTTTATGAAAATATGGCGCATATGGTTGTTCGTATATGTGGGCGTAAATAGCATGAATTTGTGTATGGTGTAAATTTATCTGGTGTTGGATTAGATTTTATTTTTTAATTTTTTTATTTTTTTTCATGATAAACTGAATTGTCACGCTCAGTTTATAGGATATAAATTTTTAATAAAGTTTCATAAATTTATTCAGTGCAATGTAGACTCAATTAAAAAAATTAGATAGATAGATAGATAAAATGCTGGTTCAACATCTGGACTAGGAAACATTTATAAGTGTAGTTTGGGCCTTCATAGAACATTTTTGACATAATCACACACAGGTACTCTAGGCGTTGATTCGAGTGTGTCCGTCTGTGAAACTTGGACAAAAGATATACAGTATCACAGTTTGGTTAAAGGCTAGGTTCACATTGCTGCAATGTACGAGATCAAATGTGATTTGCACCGCACTGCAGTGCAAATCACATGTGATCTCTGTGTGATGCGATTTCAGCCATGCATGTAGTATGGCTGAATTTACATCGCATCCGGACCAAACTTGTACATGGCCCTTTTTTTAGTCCACAGCCAAATCGGATCACATGGGTGTTCACACCATGTGGTCCGATTCCTGTCCGAGTTTAAAGATTGCACTGTGAAATGATAACTAATTTGGAGGTGTCAATAGAACTTTACACTGATACTCCCAGCAGGTCACATAGGGCAGTGCGAACTCCGCATGCGATGCGTGAAACCACAGTAGATTTGCAGCGTTCGCACATCGCAGCAGTCTGAACACAGCCTAACTAAAAAAAAGTCATTTTAAGGATGTATTAAACTAGGATCTTGTAATAACCAGCTAATAATTTTACACCACTTCAAACCAATGTTTCATATTCAAATTTCTGAACTCAAATATCACTATGCTTAAAAGTTTTTTTTTTTTTTTTTTTCATTCTCATAGGAAAACAAAGACTCAGACAAGAGGCGGAGCAGCCCAGGACCCCCCGACCTCGCCAGCCTGATTGGGCAATTAGCCCCAGCCCCAGCCCCAACCCCAGCCCTGCGTCGGTATTGGAGCTGCCCAGTCCTGTATCTGCGAGGGAGCTACGGAGCTCGGTATCCTCCGCTGGACCAAGCTCCGTAGCTCCACTGGATGAGCCCAGCCCAGGGCTAGATGTGGAGGAGGAAGAGCAGGTGGCGTTACACACCCCACAAAGTGAAAGTGAGTGTCTGACAACCCAGCTTAAGGTAAACAATTAATGGCTGTATATTTTAACCAATTTTTTATCTACACATGTTTTTAGGTGATGATCTGGTGGTGGTAGGAAAAGCTGCGGAGCCCTTTTCAGCGGAAAGTGCCCAGAGGCTGATAGGGCAGATCATGGTCTGGAATGCCAGGATCGACTTAATGGAGACCAACATCCAGGCCATGCAACAAGAAATCCTGGCCACGCAACAACGAATCCTGGGCATTCAACAGCAGCTGGTCCCTATGAGGCAGGAAATGAAGGACATGATCGATGTTTTAGGGAGAATATAAGCCCCTTTTCCCCTAAACCACAATCGATCATGTCCTTCATTTCCTTGCCCAAAAGTTTTTAAGGTTTTTACAAGCTTTTTAGAGGCCAAATTTTGAAGATGCACACGGTGTGTCAACATGTGCTATGTGCCATCAGAGGATCGCAATGGACGCATTTGGTGTTTGCAAACCCTTCCTCCTTCTAGTATGAGAGAGGAAGGGATTGCACACACCAAACACGTCCATTGATCACTCATGATGGTACATAGCACATGTTGACATTACCAATTTTTGGTGTGCATCTTCAAAATTTGGCTTTACCCCTTTTATGTAAATAGTTAAAAATCTGATTTTATTATTTTAAATTTTTGTGATAATTGTATTTTTGATATATTTATATGTTTCTATGTTTACCAAAAAAAATAAAAAATAAAAAAAAAAATAATAATAATTTTTAAAAACAAAAAAATATATAAAAAAAAAAAAATTTGAAAAACCAATTTCCCAAAAAAAAAAAAAAATTTAAAAAAAAAACACAAAAAAAAAGATCGAAATAGGAGGCACTGGTTTGAATGTGCACTATTAAAAAATCCAAAAAAAAAAAAAAATGTGTGTGTCTACTTCTTTCAATACTCAATACCAGTTTGTAAAGTCATTTTGTGTTTTCTGTCACAAAGGGCCTTATTTCCTATTGTCAAAAACCACTTTGCTATACAAATGCACTAGGACAGGAATATGCAATTAGTGGAAATCCAGCTGTTGCAGAACTACAAGTCCCATGAAGCATAGCAAGACTGACAGCCACAAGCATGAGACCCAGAGGCATGATTGACTTGTAGTTTTGCACCAGCCGGAGGTTGGCCAATTGCATATCCCTGAATTAGGTCAATGTAGGATACAAGCAACGTGAAAAGCAAACAAGAACCAAACTTAAAAATTTGAACAGACAAGACATATTTCAAGAAAAATATTTTTTTTATTGGTCAGCTGGCATTGGAATAGCCCCCCTACCATTAAAATAGCTGACATAGCGGTCACGCACCTCACGTGCTGTTTGGGGGGCTAAGCCAGGAAGGGCATGATCCAGCCCTGTCAGTTCTGGAAGCCTGAGTCCGGCCTCAGGCCCAATAGGCTGCAGGTACTGGTTACCAGAAAATTTCCTTAAAAAATTGTGCAGAATGCAGCAGCACAGAACAACATAGTTCAGTTTATATTCTGCCAGGTTGATGGCTGTCAGCAACAGACGGAACCGGCTGGCCATAATGCCAAAGGCACTCTCCACAACCCTTCTTGCTCTGGCCAGCCGGTAATTAAAAATCCTCCTCTCCGGGGTGAGGGTCCTTTGGGGGAAGGGTCTCATGAGATGTTCACTCAGACCAAACGCTTCGTCAGCCAGAAAAACAAACGGGAGCCCCTCCACATTTTCGGCATCTGGTGGCAAGTCCAGGCCACCAGTGGTAAGACGGTGGCAGAACTCGGTCTGCCTAAAGACTCCTCCGTCAGACATCCGGCCGTTCTTCCCCACATCCACATAAAGGAAGTCACATTGTGCCGACACCACCGCCATTAGCACCACACTATGGAACCCCTTATAATTCCAATAGTAGGACCCCGAATGGGATGGGGGCACAATCCTCACATGTTTCCCGTCGATGGCCCCTCCGCAGTTGGGGAAGTCCCAACGGGCAGCGAACTGGGAAGCCACAGTCTGCCATTCCTGTGGCGTTGAAGGAAGCTGAAACAAAAAAAAAATAAAAAAATAAAAAAATTAAAAAAAAAATTAGTCATTAAATAAAAACAATTCATAACAAAGAAAATTCAAAAACATTTTGGAACAACAGTTAAACAGAAATCTTGCTAATTTGTTTTCTGCCAAGAAAAAAAAAAAAAAGTAGGCGGACCAATTCACAGATTAATCAGCCCTCTGATGGACCAGGGGACATAAATTAGGTGGGTAAGTGGGGTGGGGGGGGGACTAATTACTAAGTATACAACACATGAACCTAATTTGAGTGGGGTGGGGACTAATTACTAAGTATACAACACATGAACATAATTTGAGTGGGGTGGGGACTAATTACTAAGTATACAACACATGAACATAATTTGAGTGGGGTGGGGACTAATTACTAAGTATACAACACATGAACATAATTTGAGTGGGGTGGGGACTAATTACTAAGTATACAACACATGAACATAATTTGAGTGGGGGGAATAATTAATGAGTTGACAATCCATATCTCTCTCTATATATCTCTCTCTATATATCTCTCTCTATATATCTCTCTCTATATCTCTCTCTCTCTCTCTCTCTCCACACAGGATGTATACACAAAAAAGGTAAAAAGCTAAAAAAAAAAAAAATAAAAAAAAAAAAAACACATTTAAAGAAAAAAAAAAAAAGTGACACAAAACAAAAAAATATATAAATAGGCGGACCAATTCACAGATTAATCAGCCCTCTGATGGACCAGGGGACATAAATTAGGTGGGTAAGTGGGGTGGGGGGGGGGGGCTAATTACTAAGTATACAACACATGAAACAAATTTGAGTGGGGGGGATAATTAAATTAATGAGTTGACAATCCATATTTCTATCTCTCTCTCTCTATATCTATCTATCTATCTATCTATCTATCTATCTATCTATCTATCTATCTATCTATCTCTCTCTCTCTCTCTCTCTATATCTATCTATCTATCTATCTATCTATCTATCTATCTATCTATCTATCTATCTATCTATCTCTCTCTCTCTATATCTATCTATCTATCTATCTATCTATCTCTCTATCTATCTATCTATCTATCTCTCTCTCTCTATCTCTCTCTCTCTCTATATCTATCTATCTATCTATCTATCTATATCTATCTATCTATCTATCTATCTATCTCTCTCTCTATATCTATCTATCTATCTATCTATCTATCTATCTATCTATCTATCTATCTATCTATCTATCTATCTATCTCTCTCTCTCTCTCCACACACAGGATGTATACACAAAAAAGGGTAAAATGCTAAAAAAAATGACACAAAAAAAAAATAAAAAAAAAAAACATTTAAAGAAAAAAAAAAAAAAAACATTTAAAGAAAAAAAAGACACCAAAAAAAAAAATATAAAAAAAAGTGCATGCATTCATATAAAGGGGACATTCACATCATATTCCTGTCATGGATATTAAAAGTCATGATGAAATTAATACAAACATACAATGCAATATTAAAATAACAAACTTACCTTAATATAGTCCTTCTGCAGGACCCGAATAATGGCAGAACAGGTCTCTGGAATAATGATCCCCAGAGCCTGGGGGGAGATGCCTGTCGAGAACTTGAGGTCCTGAAGGCTTCTCCCTGTCGCCAAGTAGCGCAACGTGGCGACGAGCCTCTGCTCCGGAGTGATGGCTTGCCGCATGCAGGTATCCTGCCTGCTGATATAAGGGGTCAGCAAAGCCAGCAGACGGTGAAAAACGGGGTCCGTCATCCTGAGATAATTCCTGAAATCATCAGGATTATTCTCACGGATCTCACGGAGTAAAGACATATGAGAGAATTGGTCACGCTGGCGCAACCAATTCTTTGTCCATGAACTCCTCCTCACCCTGTTCACAGACTGGGCTCGGGTCAAAGTATTAACCCCAACACCAAGCCCCCATATAGCACGAACTCGTTCCCGAGTACGTCCACACTCCATGGCTTTGAAACGGTCGGCTGGACAGACAAGCTCAACTGAACGCACTGAAGAACAGCCAGACCTATGAAGAACGACCTGAAACCCAGAAACGAGCGGACCAGAAGCGCCTAATAACAGGTACAATTGATCCACGCGTACCGAAAGACAGATACAAACCTCACAGGTAGACTGCGCCGCAGTGAACGGACAAATTAAGCTGAAGTCTGAAAAGCGCGAATCGTCTCTAACCAAACTTCTACTAACGCAAAGTCAGCAGAAGGAGCCCAAAGGGTGCTTTGCTGTGTCTTGGACCTCCTATTTCTAGTCCCGTCGTACGTGACATACGTCATCGCGCACGGTTTCAGCAAACTGTTCGTTCGTCGTGTGTGGCCATGTCCGTCCATGCTAATTTTGAGCGTGTGTACGCGGCCTCAAGCGTTGTTTCTTCAGTAAGAATAGATTTTAGTGTTTGCAGGCGTTCCTCGTGATTGAGGTCCTCCAGTCCCTTATTAGTTTCATTGCCCTTCTTTGGACCCTCTCCAGTTCCAGCACATGCCTTCTGAGGACTGGTGACCAGAACTGGATAGAAAACTCCAGATGTGGTCTAACCAGAGTTTTATAAAGTGGTAGGATTATAGTTTTATCTCTGGAGTATATCCCCTTTTTTATTCATGCTAATACTCTGCCGGGTTTGGTAGCTGCAGCTTGACATTGCATGTAATTTCTCAATCTGTCATCTAATAGGACCCCCAGATCTTTCTCCGTCCTTGATTCTTCCAGCAGTTCTCCCCCTAGTGAATATTTGGCATTTATGTTTTTTGCCCTAAGTGCATTATTTTACATTTCTCCACATTAAATCTCATTTACCATGTATTTGCCCACTCCATTATTTTGTTCAGGTCTTTCTATAATATTTCTATGTCCTGATGAGAAGTTATTGCCCAGCTTAATTTTGTGTTGTCTGCAAAAACTGAGATTGAGCTATTTGTCCCATCCTCTATATCATTTATGAAAAAATTGAATAGAATTGGTCCCAAGCCAGAACCTTGGGGTACCCCATTTACTACTCCAGACCAGTCTAAGTACATGTTATTTATCACCACCCTTTGGACACGTCCCTGTAACAAGTTTTTTTACCTAATAACAAACCTTTTGGTCCACACCTGCAGACCTCAGCTTGTAAATTGAGCTTTTATGAGGGACTGTATTGAATGCTTTTGCAGAATCCAGGTACACTAAATCCACATGCCTTTCCTTTGTCTAGATGGCAGCTCACTTCCTCGTAGAATGTTAACAGATTGGTCTGGCAAGAATGACCCTTCGTAAACCCATGCTGATAACTACTAATGATATTTTTTTCTTCAGTAAATTTTTGAATCTAGTCCCTTGTCACCCCCTCCAATAACTTACCTACTATTCTCTTTTTGTTTTAGCTAAACAAAAATTCTGATCTGAGCTAACATGTAACTTTGCCATAGTTCTATCATTTCACAAAGGATGCAATAAAATTAAATAAGGTAAATTTGCTCTATTCATCTGCATGCATGGCTACCAAGAAGCCAGTGGTAATTGTCACTGTCATCCAATCAAGATTTTTGTTGAGTGTGTATGGGGCTTTAGACTTTAATACATATGAGGCCTCTTTAAACCCTCAGAAAAACATACAGTGGGGACGGAAAGTATTCAGACCCCTTTAAATTTTTCACTCTTTGTTATAGCAGTCATTTGATAAAATTATTTAAGTTCATTTTTTTCCTCAATAATGTACACAGCACCCCATATTGACAGAAAAACACGGAATTATTGTCATTTTTGCAGATTTATTAAAAAAGAAAAACTGAAATATTACATGGCCCTAAATATTCAGACTCTTTGCTGTGACACTCATATATTTAAAGTGGTTCTTCACCCTAAAGGGGAAGTTCCGCTAATCTGATCCCTCCCCCCCTCCGGTGCCACAATCGGCACCTTTCAGGGGGGAGGGGGGTGCAGTTACCTGGATAATCCAGGTATCTGCACTCACTTCCGGGCAGACCACCGCAGATGCCCCGCCCCCCCCCCCGTTGTGTTCTGGGAAGCACACAGTTCCCAGGACACAGCGGGGGACCAGAAGAGACGCGCAACGCGACTCGCGCATGCGCAGTAGGGAACCGGGCAGTGAAGCCGCGATGCTTCACTTCCCGATTCCCTGACAGAGGATGGCGGCGGGGGCAGCAGCGAGATGAGCGATCGCTCGTCATCTGCCGCCGACATCGCTGGACCCTGGGACGGGTAAGTGTGATTTTATTCAAAGTCAGCAGCTGCAATATTAGTAGCTGCTGGCTTTTAATATTTTTTTTTTTAGGTGCAGAACCACTTTAACTCAGGTGCTGTCCATTTCTTCTGATCATCCTTGAGGTGGTTCTACACCTTCATTTGAGTCCAGCGGTGTTTGATTATACTGATTGGACTTGATTAGGAAAGCCACACACCATAAGACCTTACAGCCCACAGTGCATGTCAGAGCAAATGAGAATCATGAGGTCAAAGGAACTGCCTGAGACAGAATTGTGGCAAGGCACAGATCTGGCCAAGGTTACAAAAAATTTTTTTGCTGCACTTAAGGTTCCTAAGAGCACAGTGGCCTCCTTAATCCTTCAATGGAAGATGTTTGGGATGACCAGAACCCTTCCTAGAGCTGGCCGTCCAGCCAAACTGAGCTATCGGGGGAGAAGAGTCTTGGTGAGAGAGGTAAAGAAGAACCCAAAGATCACTGTTGCTGAGCTCCAGAGATGCAGTCGTGAGATGGGAGAAAGTTGTAGAAAGTCAACCATCACTGCAGCCCTCCACTAGTCTGGGCTTTATGGCAGAGTGGCCTGACGGAAGCCTCTCAGTGCAAGACACATGAAGACACGCATGGAGTTTTTTTAAAAACACCTGAAGGACTCCAAGTTGGTGAGACCAAGATAGAACTTTTTGGCCTTGATTCTAAGCGGTGGAGAAAACCAGGCACTGCTATCACCTGTCCAATACAGTCCCAACAGTGAAGCATGGTGGTGGCAGCATCATGCGGTTGGGGGGGTTTTTCAGCTGCAGGGACAGGACGACTGATTGCAATCGAGGGAAAGATGAATGTGGCCAAGTACAGGGATATCCTGGATGAAAGTCATCTCCAGAGTGCTCAGGACCTCAGGCGGCCAAAGGTTTACCTTCCACCAAGACAATGACACTAAGCACACAGCTAAAATAATGAAGGAGTGGCTTCACAACAACTTCGTGACTGTTCTTGAATGGCCCAGCCAGAGCCCTGACTTAAACCCAATTGAGCATCTCTGAAGAGACCTAAAATGGCTGTCTGATCTGCAAGGAGGAATGGCAGAGGATCCCCAAATCCAGGTGTGAAAAACTTGTTGCATCTTTCCAAAAAAGACTCATATTAGATCAAAAGGGTGCTTCTACTAAATACTGAGCAAAGGGTCTGAATACTTAGGACCATGTGATATTTCAGTTTTTCTTTTGTAGCGCGGGTACTCCTGATAAATACACGCTATGTCGGTAAATTTCGTTTTTTTCCCAAGACTGTAGTTGAGTTTTGGGGTTTATTGTGTAAAAGTGTGTTTTGGCATCAGTTTGGCTGGGCTGTACTAATGTTCTGCCTGGTCATAGGTGGGGTTTGCACCTGTGAGAGGCATTAGAACGCAGTCTGGTTGGACGCAATGGGTACCAATTTCTCTCTCTGAGCCAATCAGTGGCGTGTTTGTCTCGCTGTGTATTCCGGGAGAGGGTACTTAAGGTGCTGAAGTCACATGGTTTGGGTTCCGGTACAGAAGTTGTTGCTGACTCCGTGGTCCTGGTCCTCCTGACCATCCCCCAGAGGCCCTCATGGCCTGGGGTACGGATCCATCCGTTTCTGAGCCTCGGAGCGGGGTTAGTCCAAGGCACAGTAACTGGAAGGAGGATTCTAAGTTATTCGAGTAGAGTCTCGGGTTTGGAGAGGCCCAGCAACTCTACATGCAAACAGGGGAGGACTCTTCACTAAGAGGGCCACGCATGAGGCTGGCTGCTCGGTAAGAGCCTGGAAGCTGAGCTGTTATGGACACTAATTGAATTTGCATTTCTTACGGTATCGCCGGACCGGCTGCAAGATACTAGTACAGTAAGAAAGTTGCTACCTCTATGCTTCCGTTTGCAACTAAGTTCCTGTAAGCATCTAAAGTTCTACAACCAAGTCTGTGGCAGAGACTTTGCTAATCTAAAATTACTTGTTGGCTGCTAGTATCCATAAACAAGGATTTATCCACCAGTTAAAGAATCCAGTTGCGAGTGGCCATTCCCTGGATTATGTAAAGACAGACTTTTATTAAGGTCAGCAGTTCCAAAGTACCCGAGCTATACTTCATCCTTATACCCTCTATTCCTAACTGAGAGACTTTTGTTCAACTGTTTTACGCAAATAAAAACCCTAAAAAGGAGTTTGAGTGATGGTCTCTGCAGTTACTGGGCCATCAACCTCGGGAACCCTTATACAAGAACGATGAGTTACGAGCTGGAGGAGGTAATTGGTAATCCCAGAAATAAAACAGAAATTAGATCTTGTTACCCCATCCAAGCGGCATGTAGGGGAAGTCATCTCCATTCCTGGCATCAAGGTAGGCTCCTCCACAGGACTGGTCAAAGTACATGTTGCTGTGTTCAAACATGCGAGCACAGAGCTTCTCCCCTGTGTCAGTCACCAGTTCCGAGGGTGCGGGGCATTGAGCCAACCCTTTGGGTGTTAGTGGTACACTTTTTTAATAAATCTGCAAAAATGTGAACAATTCTATGCTTTCCTGTCAAGATGGGGTGCAGTGTGTACATTAATGTGGAAAAAAAAATTAACTTAAATGATTTTAGCAAATAGCTGCAATATAACAAAGAGTGAAAAATGTAAGGGGGTCTGAATACTTTCCATCCCCACTGTATTTTGGGAATTTTCACACCTGAGTATTTCTCCACATACATGACACGTGTTTACTCTCTCATTTACCAAAGATATTAGCATGTTGACTACATCAAGGCCGCAACAGCCTTGGATGGAAAATTATATATAAACCAGAGGGCTGGGTTGGTTTACCACACTCGGTGTCTACAACACTCAGCTGTCGCTATGAAGCTGCTGTTTTCTGTGCTTCTGCTGCCTCTGTTCTTTGAGGGCCTCCTGGCTCAATGCCCCGCACCCTCGGAACTGGTGACTGACACAGGGGAGAAGCTCTGTGCTCGCATGTTTGAACACAGCAACATGTACTTTGACCAGTCCTGTGGAGGAGCCTACCTTGATGCCAGGAATGGAGATGACTTCCCCTACATGCCGCTTGGATGGGGTAACAAGATCTCATCTCTAGTTGTAGGCACTCGCTGCACCCTGAAACTATGGAGCCAGGCTGGTAAAACTGGAAACAACCGTTCCTTCAACGCTGGAGTGGTCTACCAGTTAAAGGACTATACCAATGGACTGTTTGGAAACTGGAATGATGCCATCAGCTCTTATTACTGTACCTGCACATAAGGAGATAAGGAGACTTTGATGGTGTAATCAATGATGCCAGAATGAAGTGTTCTCAATAAAATCCATCTACTTATTCATGCTATTCTAATCGCTTTCTAGCTTTGGTTTTGCCAGAAGATGTTTGATGGTGTGTGGGAGTATACCATTTTTTTTTATAACAACTGGGGGTATGTAACTGTTAGTTTAATCTTCTTGTATGGTCTTAGTTCATGGTCTGGGATTACATACATTTTTATTGACTCTGTCAGGCTATGAAAATTACTAGTGATCAATCACTAAGGAGCTTGCCTAGTAGAAGTGCGTGTAAAATTGTTCTGTACAAATCCGGCAAAAACAAATGTTATTAGGCTATTTCTTGTGCTAGACTGATGTTTTTTATTTTATTTAAAAAGTAAAATTCTGTACTTGGCCTATACCCAGTGCCTTGGCCTAGATGGCACTGGGTATATTAGGAATTTCTTGGGATACTCTGCCCCATCTAGTAGCCAAATTTCGTATTTTTTGGGTTAAATTAATTAAAAACAATCACAAACAGGCAAAAACCTAATAACAGTTGTTTTTTGCCCCTTTCACACAGAATTAATGTATATGCAACATAACTGGGCGAATTGCTATGTACATTTTTTTTTAATCAATATAACCATATGTGTAATGATTGAACCCTACACTGATGGAACAAATGTTTTTCAAGGATATGAAGGAGATATCAATACCACATAATTGCACAATGTTCACAATTAGTGTGATTAGTCACTGCTCTTACCTGTGTAGTGTACACCATAATTAGGAGCTATTTTTCCGTATGTCTAGAGATTTTCATATAGAACACTGAACACAAAACTGTAGGTAATATCTTGTCAGTGTTGTCTTAAAGCTCAATTTGTAGTTTTAGATAGACTCATTACTGCTGTCTTTGACCACATTCTGGAAATTTCACCTTACGTCCTGGTCACAGCAGGACAATACATTTGACTAATGGTCACTATTGGAACAGGAAGACAAAGACAGTGATAAATAACCCAACAGAGGTTCTAATCAAGTACTAACAAGTGATTTAGTGCACTCTGTAACTCCATTGGACACTTCCCCTCTCATCAGGAACCAAAGGGGAATCTTCCCACTAAGAACACAATTCAAATTTCACTCAGATTCCATTACCTACTATACAAAAGTGGCATCGCTACCTTCCTAGGATCTAAAAATCTGATTACTATAGCCTTCCACAAATGTCACTCTAAGGCACGGGGTGCCCAACCTTTTGAAGAGCGAGGGTCACTTAAGCGACTTAGTGACCAGCCATGGGCCACAGTGAGCGGAGTAGGCAGATGACAGGTCCGTGTGACTCTGTATATGCAAAGTGGATATAGACACAAGCCCACTCTACTCTATGGGCCCTCCGATCACATGGAAGGGGATGGATCTACTTCAGTTTTTTTAGCAGATTTGATTGGAGGTAGACAGGTCTAAAATGACCCAAGTCTCTTTACATCTGCGGCTCCATAGAGGTCAATGGAGGGTCTGATTGGGTCGGATTGATCTTGTGAAAGGGGCCCAATGCTGCAGTGATGGTCTGCGGTCTACCCACACTGCGGGTGCAGCACAGTTCACCTGTTACTTTCCTGCGGATTATCTGCACTTTGCCATAGAATTCTTTTATATCCTGTAGTTGGGGTGTATTTTCTGAAAGCACATGAAACCCACAAGTAATAACAGAAGTCTATGGATTAGTGCAGGTTTGCGTTGCACCCAGTTGTGTATTTAGGTTTTGTGCTGCCCTGGGCCTGACTAAACTCGTGTATCCCCTAATTTACATATGACCCATCCCTACCTGTCAAGGCCATACCCCTTGCTGTTTAAGACCTTCCCTGAAATTTTCGAGTGGGGTTCTGAAGGCCTGAGGGGGGTGATGCAAAAGATTCCCTTAATTTGCATAGATTTCCTCTCACTTCCTGTTTGGCTATAGGGCAGGAAGTGAAGGGAAATCTCTGCAGTGGGACAGGGATGTTAAAAAAATAAACTGACATGGGTTATAACCCTCCCTTATTCTATCCAAGAGGAAAAAAAAAAGTGTTGCCTATAGTTCTACTTTAAGCACACATTTCTGATAATTTTTTGGAGAGGACTAAGAAGATATAACCATGCCAATGGTGCAGCAGAAAACATATAGCACAGTGAGGAAGGTTTGTGGTCCAGGATGATAGGACAGTCAAAATTAGAAGCGGTGCCCCCCCACCAGTTGCGGAATGCCATACGCCCGCAGTGAGGCCGCTTTATGGAGGCGCTAGACTAATTTGCCTCTCAGCCCAGTCCACCCCATAAGACACTAACAGTGTAGCGCAAGCCGATGGGGACTCTTTCTATGCTGCCCCCCTGCAAAGTGCTGCCCTAGGTCTGGGACTTGTTGGCCTAGGCCAGGATACAGCGTTGGCTGCACTTTGGATCAGTTTGAAAGAAGGCCAGTAAACATTGCAGAACAAATATGCCCATAAATACACTGTGATATTTTAGTAACAACTTACCTTTAATAACAGTCTTCCATTCAGGTATTGCCAGCTGTTGCTGTCCCAGGCAGAGCACATTTGGTATCACGCCGCCTATGACAGGAGTGCATTGGCTTATGCAGCTCTGCTCGGTTCCTCTACCGCTGACTTCATTCACAGCACTGATGCTCTGGGATGGCAGGTTGGCAACCTGTGATCTGGGCTTGCCAACTCACCATCCCAGAGCAGTAGGTGGGGCATAGGGAAAGAGAAAAATGTGACGCGAGGAACGTGCTGTGCCGAAAAGTAGGCGAGGTTTGCATGGAGCAGTGAGCATGGCTTAAAGGAGCCTGACTCAAAGGGGGTGTGGTAGAGTCTGAGATAAACTAGGGATGGAGGGGAAAACTAAGGGAGAAATAAAGGTATGGAGGGACAGTAGGCCCAGATCCTACACCACAATAGAAATATGTGTATTTCATTAAGTTTAACAATCCGCAAATAAAGATACTCCAAACACCTGGTGTTAGCACTTCAATCATCCCAGCACCATGTTTTTTATTGTGTCAGGATGATTGAAGCACATTATTTCTATTATTACTTTGTAATATAAAATGAAATAGTTAAACTCACCATAATGCAGAACCAGTGGGAGCCCCGAGTGTGTCACTTGTCACGTCGCCTGCCACCAGATGTCCCCAGTAGAGTCCCTCCTTACACCTCAGGTGTCCCCAGTGGAGTGCTTCCTTATATCTCAGTGTCCCCAACGGAGTGCCTCCTTACATCTCAGGTCGGTCAGTATGCAGTGTTGCAGTGTAGGCGTCCCTCTATGATAGGGGGTATGTGAGTGTGGGGGTCCCTCTGACATGGGGTAGGTCAGTGTGGAGTGTAGGTGTCCCTCTATGACAGGGGGTAGGTCAGTGTGGAGTGTAAGGGTCCCTCTATGACAGGGGGTAGGTCAGTGTGGAGTGTAGGGGTCCCTCTATGACAGGGGGTAGGTCAGTGTGGAGTGTAGGGGTCCCTCTATGACAGGGGTTAAGGCAGTGTGGAGTGTAAGGGTCCCTCTAATAGAGGGACCCCTACACTCCACCCTGACCTACCCCCTGTCATAGAGGGACCCCCTACACTCCACACTGACCTACCCCCGTCATAGAGCCTCTATGACAGGGGGTAGGTCAAGACACATCCAAACTGGTGCACTCACTCCCAGGGCTGCTGTTAGAAATTATCGGGGGCCCTTACAGCAGGAGGAGGGAAAGAGGGAGGTGAGAGAGAGCCAGTAGTGAGGAGGGTGAGAGGTGGATCTGACAGAGAGGAGCACTCACTCACAGGACTGCTATTAGGCTGTATAGGTCAGACAAAAAAAGGAGGGGCGTCAGACAGAGAAGAGGGGGCATCCGACAGAGAAGAGGAAGGGTCGGCTGACAGAGAGGAGAGGGGACAGCTGACAGAGAGGAGGGGGAGGCAGCTGACAGAGAGGAAGGGGGGGCGACAGCGGCAAAGTCCACTATCTCTAGATGGATTTGACAGGTTATTATTCAGGCTTATGAATTGAAGAAGAAAATTCCTCCTTTTCAGGTTAAAGCGCACTCGACTAGACCAGTTAGTGCTTCTTGGGCAGTGCATCACCAGGCCTCCATGGCTCAGATCTGCAAGGCTACAACTTGGTATTCGGTCCATACATTCACTAGATTCTATCAGGTGGATGTAAGAGGGCATGAGGATGCCGCCTTCGGGCACAGTATAGGTCCTCATGTCCGATGGTGGCCTGTGTTTCTGATCTGTGTCTCCCTCCCTTCAAATTTGGGCATTGCTCTGGGACATCCCACTTAGTAATTATCAAAGGCGCTGTGTCCCATGATGTATGAACAAGAAAATAGGATTTTTAAAACAGCTTACCTGTAAAATCCTTTTCTTGGGAGTACATCATGGGACACAGAGCTCCCGCCCCTTACTTATTGCTTTGCTACAAAAATGAGGTACTCTCCATATAGTACGGGTTAGGGGAGAAACTCGCCTTGTAATTAATGTTGCCAGTGTCCAATCACTTGATGGTGACTATCTAACCCACTTAGTAATTATCAAAGGCTCTATGTACCGTGATGTACTCCCAAGAAAAGGATTTTACAGGTAACCTGTTTTAAAAATCCTATTTTTTAGCCACGTGTAAATTTGTGTACACACACACACACACACACACACACACACTTACCAAAAGTATTGGCACACCTGCCTTTACACGCACATGTACTTTATTGGCATCCCTAGTCTGTAGGGTTCAATATTGAGTTGGTCCACCCTTTAAGGGTATATAACAGCTTTAACTCTTCTGGGAAGGTTGTCCACAAGGTTTTGGAGTGTGTCTGTGCGAATGTTTGACCATTCTACCAGATTTGTGAGGTCAGGCACTGATGTGGACGAGAAGGCCTGGCTCGCTGTCTCCACTCCAAGTCATCCCAAAGTTGTTCTATCGGGTTGAGTTTAGGACTAGTCATGTTCCTCCACCCCAAAAATCACTCATGAATATCTTTATGGACCTTGCTTTGTGTACTGGTGCACAGTCATGTTGGAACAGGAAGGGGCCATCCTAACCTCAACCCAATAAAACACCTTTGGGATGAATTAGAGCAGAGACTGTGAGCCAGGCCTTCTCATCCAACATCAGTACATGGACCTCACAAATGCACTTCTGGAAGAATGGTGAAACATTCCCGTGCAGAAGAGTTGATAGCTGCAACTCAATATTTAACCCTACGGACTATACTGGGACGCCATTAAAGTTCATATGCGTGTATATATATATATATATATATATATATATATATATATATATATATATATATATATATATATATATGTGTGTGTGTGTGTGTGTGTGTATATAAAACCACTATAATATACATTTTACACGTTTCACTGTAATGTACACTGTATGCATTTCCTTTAACATGTTGCTTTCTATGTAATGTGTGAAGTTTAAAGTATTACTCCTATCTGTCCACTAGATGGTAGTGTGCCATCACCAAATTCACAAATTATAGGGTCAGAATTTAAGCTGTGTTTATATTCTATGGCTGAGCTGTAATTGAAAGTAAACTAAATTTAAGAGTATTTTCTTAAGTGCCTTTTACACTGACTTAGCAAATGCTTTCTTCTTTTTATTGGTATTAGCATTTCCAGGCCCCTTTGTTGTTTTCCTATCTGCTTGGAAACACTATGTTTAAGTGGTTTATAAACTGTCTTTGCCAGGAGAAAGCATTCCCAGCTCGTTGTATTATCCTTTATTTTTAGCCGTGTGTTTTGGCTGGCAGATGAAGATGCTGCACATAGCGCTTGTGAGTTTTTGATGCTTTTTAGGCTGTAAAGAGAAAACTATATAGTAGCATCTGTAAACAACAACAGGTAGATGCATCAATGTAAAATGTTCCATTCTGTTTTTGTGTCCAAACAATTTCAGTTAAAACACTAAAAGGGAAGGAAGCAAACACTTCATTCATATCCAAACCAATAACTATTGCAATCTAAAGACAAGCCTGAAACCACTCAAAACAGTTAGTGTATCCAAAACCAAACATGTAATGCATAGTGATTATAGAAAAGAATCACACTACTTTAAAATATTCACCTTTTTTTTGCTTGGCAGCCTGATGAAGACACAGTTTTTGTTTTATCCAGATGTATTTACTCTGTGCAACTTACAAAATCCAAGTGAAAGATATAACACCAACATGTCAGGGAAAATAAAAACAATTAAAAAACAGAATCGCCGAGTTGAAATAAGGATCACTCCCTTTTTAAGTATTTTGTTGAACCACCTTTTCCTTTAATTACAGTCTTTAGTCTGTTGGGATTTGACTCTACTAACTTTGCATATCTAGATTTTGCAATATTTGCCCACTCTTCTTTGCATAACGTCTCAAGTTCAGTTAAATGTCATGGTGACCGTTTGTTAGGGTTGCCACCTTTTCTTCAAGTCAAACACGAACACTTTTTACATCTGAATTTGCAGAGTTCCCTTTCGCTGTAAGGAGGGACTTTGCAGACTATGATGTAAGGGAGAACTCTGGGGCCTCTAACATAAGGGATGCCCTGGAAACCCTGATTTAAGGGTGAACACTGATGTAGGAAGAAGACTCTGATGTAAGGGTAAACACTGTGGCCTCTGGTGTAAAGGGGAACTCTGATGTAAGTGGTGCTCTGAGAACCCTGATTTACCTTAGTGTACTTACTCAGAGGCAGGAAAGAGAAGGGGGGAGACTTCAGTCATAGACAGTAATGGAAGGTGAGCTCACTCTCCGTTTGGCAGTCAGCACCTTACATCCATATGTATCTGAAGCTGCTCGACTTCGAATTTCCGGCCCCAACTTTCCTTTTCTGAGGCACAATGCCAGGGATTGAAGTGTGGGCAGATAAAGAGGGGTAAGGGTGGGGGGGGGGGGGGGAAGAGGTGCAGATTGAGATCTCTCTCCTCTAGTGTCTGTGTGTGTTTTTGGGGTGGGGGGGGGGGGGTTGCTAGTGCTGGCTTTGGGCAGTGTGAAAGAGTGTAACAGACACAATGACACAATCAGCTTAGACAACTGCAGCCAGCAACCCTGCTGGGAAGCCATAGTCCAGTCTAAATAATGTGTCCGGGTCTCAGACCGTCTGAAACCCGGACACATGATTCCAAACCTGAACTGTCCGGGTGAATTCTGGACAGGTGGCAACCCTACCGTTTGTGGACTACAGTCATTCCACAGATTTTCAATGGGGTTTAAGTCTGGGCTGTGACTAGGCCATGTAATGACATTCACCTTTTTCTCTTTTAACCACTGTGTGGTCATTTTTGTTGTGTGCTTTGGGTCATTGTCATGTTGGAAGGTAAGCCTTCTTCCCATTGACAACTTTCTGGCAGAGGGACTCACCTTTGCAGTATAGGCTGATGGCAGGCAGGGCTTGTTGTACATCCCCAATGTTGACAGCATTCAGCAAAGGTGATGGTGGACCGGAGCTCAGGGAGTTTGACATACCTAATAATGCTCTAACAATTTACATATAAATGCTGCCCACAAATTACATATCAATGTCGTCACAATTTGTATAACAATGCCACCACAATTTACTTATCAGTCGTGTACACTGCACACAGAGTAGGGCTGGGCAGCATTAATGACTCACTCATACCACAGGGCTGGGCCTATCTTAAGGAAGGGGCCTGGAGCTGCAGCTCCAGTAGCCCCTATGGTAATCCAGCCCTGCATAACAGGATATTACCGCTTCCATACTTTACTGTAGGAATAGTGTTATTTGGATGGTGAGCTGTATTGGATTACTGCCAGATATATTGCTCGATATTGAGGCCAAATAATTCAATTTTAGTCTCAGCTGACCATAACATCTTTTTCCATGTGGCCTCAGAATCTTCAAGGTGCGTTTTGGCAAAGCTCAGTCATGACTGCATGTGACCTTTCTTGAGGAATGGCTTTTTTCTTGTAACCCTCCCATATAAGCCACATTTGTGGAGAATTTGTGATATTGTTATCACATGCACACAATGGCCACTCTGTCATAAATTCCTTCAGCTGCTTCAGAGTTGCTGTAGGCCTCTTGGTAGCCTCTCTGACCAGTTTCCTCCTGGCTCTTTCATTCAATTTGGGGCGACGTCCTGATCCAGGGAGGGTCTGTGTTGTACCTTTCACTTCTTAGTAATATACTTCATTGTGCTTCTAGACATTGATAAAGCCTTTGACTTATTTTTTTATCCATCTCCTGACTTATGCCTGTCCACAACTTTATCTTGGAGATCCCAGTGACAGTGCCTTGCCACGCAGAGTTGATTGTTTGCTTCAGTTGCACTATCAGTGACTGAAATGCTCCAGGAAAGCTCTTTTCAAGCTAAACTGATCAAAATGATCACAGTTGAAAGTCAGTTGGCTTTGTGGGCTATTGAGAATGTGATTAGTTACACTTAATTGAGTTTACAAGTCATTTTTAGGAAGGGGTGATCTTTTTTCCAACTCAGTAATTCTGTTTAAGAATTTTTAGAATTTTTTTTTTCTGACATGTTTGTGTTATATCTTTCACTTGGATGTTATAAGTTGCACATTGTAAATACAGTGGGGCAAAAAAGTATTTAGTCAGCCACCAATTGTGCAAGTTCTCCCACTCTCCCACTCTCCCTTCTCCAAAAAGATGAGAGGCCTATAATTGTCATCATAGGTATACCTCCACTATGAGAGACAAAACGTGGAAACAAATCCAGACAATCACATTGTCTGTTTTTTGAAAGAATTTATTTGCAAATTATGGTGGAAAATAAGTATTTGGTCAATATCAAAAGTTCATCTCAATACTTTGTTATATATCCTTTGTTGCCAATGACAGAAGTCAAACGTTTTCTGTAAGTCTTCACAAGGTTGTCACACACTGTTGCTGGTATGTTGGCCCATTCCTCCATGCAGATCTCCTCCTAAAGCAGTGATGTTTTGGGGCTGTTGCTGGGCAACACAGACTTTCAACTCCCTCCAAAGGTTTTCTATGAGGTTGAGATCTGGAGACTGGCTAGGCCACTCCAGGACCTTGAAATGCTTCTTACAAAGCCACTTCTTCGTTGCCTGGGCGGTGTGTTTGGGATCATTGTCATGCTGAAAGACCCAGCCACATTTCATCTTCAATGCCCTTGCTGATGGGAGGAGGTTTGCACTCAAAATCTCACGCTACATGGCCCCATTCATTCTTTCATGTACACAAATCAGTCGTCCTGTTCCCTTTGCAGAGAAACAGCCCCAAAGCATGATGTTGCCACCCCCATGCTTCACAGTAGGTATGGTGTTCTTTGGTTGCAATTCAGTATTCTCTCTCCTCCAAACACGACGAGTTGTGTTTCTACCAAACAGTTCTACTTCGGTTTCATCTGACCATATGACATTCTCCAAATCCTCTTCTGGATCATCCAAATTCTCTCTAGCAAACCTCAGATGGGCCCGGATATGTACTGGCTTAAGCAGGGGGCCATGTCTGGCACTGCAGGATCTGAGTCCCTGGTGGCATAGTGTGTTACTGATGGTAGCCTTTTTTTATGTTGGTCCCAGCTCTCTGCAGGTCATTCACTAGGTCCCCCCTTGTGGTTCTGGGATTTTTGCTCACCATTCTTGTGATAATTTTGACCCCACGGGCTGAGATCTTGCGTGGAGCCCCAGATTGAGGGAGATTATCAGTGGTCTTGTATGTCTTCCATTTTCTAATTATTGCTCCCACAGTTGATTTCTTCACACCAAGCTGCTTGCCTATTGCAGATTCAGTCTTCCCAGCCTGGTGCAGGTCTACAATTTTGTTTCTGGTGTCCTTTGACGGCTCTTTGGTCTTCACCATAGTGGAGTTTGGAGTGTGACTGTTTGAGGTTGTGGACAGGTATCTTTTATACTGATAAGTTCAAACAGGTGCCATTAATACAGGTAATGAGTGGAGGACAGAGGAGCCTATAACTACTTCGGCCAGGCGGCGGACCTATTGTGACGGGAGGGCGTCATATGACGCCCTCTCGTTTAAACAGGGAATGCGCGAAATCGTGCGTGCGCATCCCTATTTCTTCGGTGGCGGCGTGTCACGGAGACATCGCTCGCCACCGAAGGGGGTGAACAGCCATTGGGTATGGCCGTTTACCACGTGATAAGCCGTGATGAAGTCACGGCCGATCACAGATGGCCACACCCCCACTGTGCACGGCGCATACGCACGACCGCGAGCAAGCTGCTCGTGCACGTTGGTGGCGGCGTGTTCCCCGGGAACACTGCTCGTCACCGACGCTGGTAAACAGTCATTGGCCGGCTGTTTACCCACGTGATTGGCTGTGATCGTTTCACAGCCGATCACTAAAATGTAAACAAACTGCGGTAACGAGATGTTACCGGGTCCTCCTCCTCACACACCGATTGTGTGTGAGGAGGAGATTGCAGTAACATCTCGTTACCGTATACAGTGTACACCAATCACACTGATTGCCCCCCCCAATAAAGAGGACCTGTCACCACCCCTCATAGTACCTGTCACTCACAGTCCATCAGAGTACCTGTCATAGTCCATCAGAGTACTTGAGTACCTTTCACAGTCCATCAGAGTATTTGAGTACTTGTCACAGTCCATCAGAGTACCGGAGTACCTGTCACAGCCCATCAGAGTACCCGAGTACCTGTCACAGCCCATCAGAGTACCCGAGTACCTGTCACGGCCCATTAGAGTACCCGAGTACCTGTCACGGCCCATCAGAGTACCCGAGTACCTGTCACGGCCCATCAGAGTACCCGAGTACCTGTCACGGCCCATCAGAGTACCCGAGTACCTGTCACGGCCCATCAGAGTACCCGAGTACCTGTCACGGCCCATCAGAGTACCTGAGTACCTGTCACAGCCCATTAAAGTACCGGAGTACCTGTCACGGCCCAACAGAGTACCCGAGTACCTGTCACGGTTCATCCAAGTACCTGTCACGGCCCATCAGAGTACCCGAGTACCTGTCACAGCCCATCAGAGTACCCGAGTACCTGTCAAAATTCATCTGAGTACCCGAGTATCTGTTACAGTTAATCTGAGTACCTGTCACAGCCCATCAAAGTACCAGAGTACCTGTCACGGCCCATCAGAGTACCCGAGTACCTGTCAGGGTTCATCCAAGTACCTGTCACGGCCCATCAGAGTACCCGAGTACCTGTCACAGCCCATCAGAGTACCCGAGTACCTGTCACAATTCATCTGAGTACCTGTCCCAGTCCATCTGAGTACCAGAGTATCTGTTACAGTTCATCTGAGTACCTGTCACAGTTCATTTGAGTACCTGAGTACCTGTCACAGTTCATCTGAGTACCCGAGTACCTGTCCCAGTCCATATGAGTACCTGAGTACCTATCACTGCCCTTCAGAGTACCCAAATACCAGTCACCAGGCCATCAGAGAACCTGTCACCAGGCCATCATAGTACCCGAGTACCTGTCACTAGGCCATCAGAGTACTCAAGTACCTGTCACCAGCCCATCAGAGTACCTATCTGCAGCCCATAAGAGTACCCAAGTACCTATTTGCAACCCATGCCTCATAGAATATAGGTTGGGGTGTTTGCTTTCCAAAATAGGGTCATTTTGTGGGTAATTGCACTGTCCTGGTGCTCCAGGACCTTCAAAAGTGTGATAGGTAGGAATGAAATGAGATGTGTCATTTATGCTCCTAGAACGCCTAAAGGTACTACTTCAATGTTCGGCCTCTCTATGTGACCAGGCTGTGTAAAAGTCCTACACATGCGGTATCGCCATACTTGGGAGAAGTAGCAAAATGTGTTCTGGGGTGTTATTTTTGCTATATACATGCTATGTGTTAGAAATATCTTATAAATTGACAACTTTGTGTAAAAAAAAAATAAAAATGCGTTTTCATTTTTTCCCACATATTCCAAAAACTTCTGGAAAAAAATGAACTGTTCAAAAGACTCATTATGCCTCACAGATTATACGTTGGGGTGTTTTCTTTACAAAATGAGGTCATTTTATGGGCAATTCCATTGTCCTGGTACTCCAGGGCCTTCAAAGTTGTAATAGGTGGTTGAGAAATTAGATGCGTCATTTTTGCTCGGGGAACGTCTGAAGGTACTACTTCAATGTTGGTGCTCTGTATGTGGCCTGGCTGTGTAAGCGTCTCACACATGTGGTATCGCCGTACTCGGAAAGAGTAGCAGAATGTATTTTGGGGTGTAATTTGTTGTATGCATATGCTGTGTGTGAGAAATAACCTGATAATATGACAATTTTGTAAAAAAAAATAATAATAAAAAAAATCTTCATTTTGCAAAGACTTGTGGGAAAAAATTACAACTTAAAAATACTCACCATGCTACTTACTTAATACCTTGGAATGTCTACTTTCTAAAAAGGGGTAATTTGGGGGGTATTTGTACTTTCCTGACTTGTTAGTGTTTCAAGAAATGAGATACACCTGATGTACTGAAGGCCTGATCAGATGTGATCAATTTTCAGTGATTGGCACCATAGTTTGTAGACTCTATAACTTTCACAAAGATCAAATAATATACACCAATGTGGGTTATTTTTACCAAAGATATGTAGCAGTATACATTTTTGCCAAAATTTATGAAGAAAAATTACTAATTAGCAAGAATTTATGACAGAAACAAAGAAAAAGGCATTTTTTTCACAAAATGTACATTTTATTTTATTTATAGCACACAAAATAAAAAACCCACTAGTGATTAAATACCACTAAAAGAAAGCTCTATTTGTGTGGAAAAAAGGACGCAAGTTTCATATGGGTACAGTGTTGCATGACTGAGTAATTGTCATTCAAACTGTGAGAGCGCTGCAAGCTGAAAAGGAAGGGGGTGTAAGTGCACTGTATTGAGGTGGTTAAAGTAGAAGATACAGGTCTGTGAGAGCCAGAAATCTTGCCTGGATTTGTTTTCACATTTTGTCTCTCATAGTTGACGTATACCTATGATGACCATTACAGGCCTCTCTCATCTTTTTAGTGGGAGAACTTGCACAATTGGTGGCTGACTAAATACTTTTTACCCCACTGTACAGTCAGATAAAAAAAAAAATTGATACTCTTAATTTCAGGCCACAAAGCAACCAAATGTAATTATTTTAAAGGGAGTGATTCTTTACTATACTTACTGTATATTGCAGGTTACCAGTTCTATGATGCGGTGCTGCTTTCGTTTTTTTTTGTGTTTTTTCTTCTTTATTTTCATGTGGTGATTCTGCCAGTAACGTGGTTCTTTCCTAGGTTGGCAATGCTTATTTGTCCTCATGGGAGTAGCATAAAGGGTTGCAGGGGTCACCATCGCAAGCCCGTCCCTAGTTCCAGGAGGCCCCTGCACAAGGAATGTGATTTAAGCCCTGTGTAGTGTGTGTGTGTGTGTGTGGGGGGGAGCTCTATACAGTGCTGGGGTGGGAAAGGAGCTCTGCCAAGTGACCTGACAGGGGTCCCTGTCCTCTGATTCTCCAGTCGTGACCCCTGTCCTCTGATTCTCCAGTGGTAATCCCTGTCCTCTGATGTAAAGAGGAACTCTGGGAACTCAAAACTCTTAAGCCACTTTGAGTAACTTGGAGTGCAGTGGATGTATCTGCACGCACATTAGAAGTAGTGGGGGAGGGGGTGCCCAGGTCAACTTTTGCATCGGGGCCCACAAGCTTCAAGCTACGCCTCTATTTGTCGTATTTTATCTATGGATAAGTAGCATTATCATCATAGGCTGCTATCCTGATATGGACTACAAATGCCCCCCATCTCTACATAAGGGGAAGGAAAAAAAACTGATAAAATTGCTTGTGCATGTGGCATTTTAGACCCCTTTCACACTGCGCCGCCCATAGCATCAGCGGTAAAACGCCGCTATTTTTAGCGGCGTTTTACCATCGGATTTGCAACGCATTTCACCCACTAGCGGGGCAATTTTAGCCCCCACTAGTGGCTGAGAAAGCATTAAAACCGCCCGTAATTCACCACAATAGCAGCGTTTTGCCAGCGGTATAGCCACGCTGCCCCATTGATTTCAGCCCAAACATTTGGGCTTTTGTGAGCCAATTAACTTTTGAAATCAAGCATCTAAATTTGAAAACACAAGAACCCCACAATCTACCTTTTAAATATCGACAGGCACTTCAAAACCTTCAAAATAACCCCGATATAATTATCAAACCTGCTGACAAGGGTGGCAATGTATGCATTATGGATGTAGGGGCATACAGGAAAATGTGCCTAGACATCCTCAACAATAGGGACTGGTATCGTCCAATATCCCAACTCATTATTGAGAATTCTACTACCAAGTATTACCATCTTATTTTTCAGGCGTACCGACACGGTACCATAGATCTCAATACATGGAAGTACCTTAACGTCAAAAACCCACAAACCCCCACATTCTATTCGTTACCGAAACTGCATAAATCCTTAATTAATCCACCGGGTCGACCCATAGTATCAGGTTGCCAATGTCTGACTGAGAACGCCAGTGCTCTCATTGACAAACACCTTTTTCCACATGTACTATCTTTGCCATCCTATGTAAAGGACACCATCGATCTATTACGGATTTTAGATGGTAAACAACTTCCCCCAGGTACATGGCTAGTGGCCCTAGACGTTGAGTGTCTTTACAATTCCATCCCACACACAATAGGCATCCAAGTCATGCATTCCTTCCTTCGGGAACGGGGTTCCATTTCGCAGAATTATGACAAATTTGTGCTTCAACTTCTGGAGTTCATTCTCACGCACAATTATTTTATGTTTGATCGTTCCCACTACCTCCAGGTGCAGGGCGTAGCTATGGGCACCAAATGTGCCCCTACCTACGCCAATCTGTACCTGGGGGGGTGGGAACGACACATTTTCTCAGGTGACCAACCCCGGGACTGGTGCCAGTTCATTTTGGGTTGGCACCGTTACATTGATGACATTCTGTTATTATGGACTGGTTCCCTTGATGAATTACATGAATTCTTTGACAATTTGTCTACTAATCAATTTAATCTTAAATTCACGATGGAATTCAGTCAGACCCAGATTAATTTTCTGGATATACACATCAAATTGGATAAAAATGGTGTTATTGATTCAGCTCTATATCGTAAACCCTCTGCGGGTAATACTATTCTTCATGCGGAAAGTGCTCACCCTAAATCACTTCTAGACAGTATCCCTTATAGTCAATACCTTCGCTTACGTCGCAACTGTTCCCAAGACACAGATTTCGAATTAGCTGCACGGGATCTCACCACACAACTTTATCAACGTGGATACAGTAAATCATTATTAAAACGTACCTACAATAAAGTATTAAGATTGAACAGAAGTCATTTAATCTACCCTAAACCTAAACCTACTTCTCATACACCCATACGTATCATCACACAGTATTCACGTCAACATCATCAAATGAGAGCAATCTTAGACAAGCATTGGCCCCTATTAATGGCCGATCCAATAATTCATAAATATATCAAGCCTTTTCCCCAATTGACGTACCGCAGATCCCAGTCCATGAGAGACCGACTGGTTACAAGTCATTTTGATGCCTACCGACCTGTCAAACCTAATCGTACTGGCACCTATCCATGTGGCCACTGCGATATTTGTCGCTTTATTCTAGGATCAGCACAAGTCACACTGCCTAATGGTTCTATCCGTACCATTAGACATAATGTTACTTGTAAAACTGTGGGGATTGTTTACATTGCCAATTGCCCTTGTGGATGTTTCTACATTGGAAAGACCAAGCGCCCATTCTATAAAAGAATTAGAGATCACATGTTGCCCCTATCCAAACGATTATGCACTACAGCATTAAACAGACACATAGGCAATTCCCACAACTTCGATTCTAACGGTGTACATTTCGCAGCTCTGGAGCATGTGCCTATTCATGCCCGGGGTGGTGAAATAGACACGCGTTTACTTCAACTGGAAACCCAATGGATATATACCCTAGAAGCCACTAAGTATCCAGGTTTAAATGAATACATTACATTCAAACACTTTCTTTAAAAATCATTATTTCTTATACTATTCAATAATTAATATGTTCAATCCTGAACCCATGGAATTCTTCATAGGGGGCCTGCTCCTTTGAAAATAGGGCTACCCACTTTCTGCCAAATCGTCAGTATTTTCATATTCCAAATTTCACCTCCCTTTTTTTTTTTTTTTTTTGTTTTTTTTTTTCGTTTTTTGTTTTTTGTTTTTTGTTGCTGTTATGTGTTACTTATCCCGGCTACATCTTATTTTTTCTTTTCACAATCCAAAACAATAACTCTATAGATTTACCCAACAACCGTTGGTTTTTCTATTTCTAAAAAAAATTATTTTCTTTTCTTCTATGGTTCATGCATCAACCCACTCGATTCATTCTGATTCATTCTTATTCTTTTACATAATACTTTAAACATTATTGACTTTTTGGTTATGTTCCCTAAACTGTGCAGTTATCTTTACTGATGTTCTGTAGTGGTATATATCTGTTCAAATCAATTATAACTTGTTTATTGTTGTATTGTATATCTATGCATTTGTATGGAGTCGGCCGATAGGCACATCTCTTCCCCCTTATTTCTATCCATATGTCTCAAGGGATTTATTTGAACTCAGATCAAATAGCCACTTTTTGGCAATTAATTACTTAGACCAATCCATATTGGCTTCAATATGATACATTATTCCCATAAATTTTTTTTTTTTTGCCTCCCTTAGGGAGGGCCCCTTCTTGGGAGGGCGCGTCCGATCATTTCATTTCCGCCTAATTATATATGGGTGCCTGTATGGACACACAGGTCTAGCTATGTGGAAGCTGGACCTGTTAATATGCGGGCTGTTGCGCGTGCGCATTCGCTTCACTTGGTCCTTGGTTTGACAGTCCGTGTAGGGCTCTTCTGAGCCCTCTTGAGTGTCTCTCCCTGGTTCCCCGTCATTGCCTGTCACGGC
Source organism: Lithobates pipiens (assembly GCF_037356315.1). Taxonomy (NCBI): domain Eukaryota; kingdom Metazoa; phylum Chordata; class Amphibia; order Anura; family Ranidae; genus Lithobates; species Lithobates pipiens. The sequence goes on along the minus strand of NW_027507685.1, from coordinate 73,841,915 downwards.
GTCCTGGACTTCTTGGTCACGGTGACCCCGCTGCGGAGCATTATGGGGACTGTAGGCCTCCTGTGTGACGCGGGTGCGCGCGCATGCGCAGTTCCGCATTCACTGTCCGCTCACATCCGGCGTCGCTGATTTGACGCCGGATGGTGAGGGAGATAAAGAAGCGTTCGCCAACACTGCAGGTACGTCCGCCCTGCTGAGTCCATGTGAGTTGACATCGCCGCAAGGTTAGTTTATAGAACAAGCGCTCAGTCTGTCCACACAGACTATGTCGCTGTTCTAACCTTTCCTCCCTTTCCTCTTGCTTTATTAATTTAAACCTGATTCGGTCATCTTCATATCTTAGACTTACCCCCTTCTTTTGGCGGCTCCGCTTTGAGCCTGAATGGTGTGGCTCCACTGCTGTCTGCTGTGTGGTACGTTTGGGCTGCTGCCTGTACGGCACAGCAACAATTTGAGACTGCATTCGATACGTGCTTCTGGTAAGCAAGAACTATTCTAATTGATTAAAAGCTACTTTTTGAGCACACTGCCCAGCCAATTCCTTTTTTCTTTTTTCTTTTTGCTTTATTTTAAGGCTTCTTTGATACATTTGAACATTTTTTTTTTCTCTCTTTGTATTTTTCTATATTTTCCTATTACAACCAAGATTACCTCACGGGCCTCTAGATACAATTCCAAGGACCCTCCACTGCGCAATCTCCAGTCCTCTATGTCTATGTCTAACATACCTTGCACTTAATTCAGCACAGGTATGTTTTGAATTTACTCTTCATTGTAATGGACTCTTCAAATTTATTAAATTAATTATAATGTCTATGGAAGCTTTTTTAAGCTCCTTATGAAGATGGTATAATATTAGATTTGTCTGTTCGCTTAATCTATCTCTTGCAGTCACCGGATGGGCGGTTATCTGTGATCAGTTCGCTTTCCAATCCCGGGTGGGTTCTTCCTCTTAGGGATTAGATGCATTTGTTTTAGATTGGTAGGTATTATTTTGTTTATACTTTCTAATGACACACACATACCATCTGTTTTATTTTTATTTTTTATTTTATATTGATCAATCCCTTGAGACAGTTGGGCGATGTTGAGGACTAAGAGTGTGCTTTTCTGTATATGACCGGCTCCATTAATCTTGTTTTGTCTTTCTCTATTTATAGTGAACCCTTTTTGTATTTTAAACAAAACAATTTCTCTTCCACCAATTATTGGCTCCCCTGAAGAAGCCTAATAGTAGGCGAAACATGTCGGGAATTTTCCATCTGAACTGCCAAGAATATGGTTATTTAAACTAATTGTTGGATTTTACATATTGTTTTGTATGGTAGCCAATATTTGTATTTTTGTCAATTTTGATTCTTTTGTATTTTCTTGATCGCTTTTATTATATGAAATAAAATATTCCTTTTTATCCAAACATTTATATACTTCTCTCTGACTATTATCAGCACCGTAACAGTCCCGTCCTTCTCTTTTCGTTTTTCCTTATCTGTTACAATTGGGATGAGGTGCGTTGATAATCCCTTGCCTTATTTAGCTTTTTTCTTTTCCCTATACTAAACACAGTGCTTCTTTACCGCTTCAAAGAAGCTGCTGGCAGGACTTTTCCTGACCTCCTGCCAGCGCACCACTTCAGTGTGAAAGCCCTTGGGTTTTCACACTGGAAACAATGGAGCATCTGTTTGAGGGCGGATTCCAGGCGCTATTTTTAATGCTATAGCGCCTGCAAAACGCCCTCGGTGTGAAAGGGGTCTTAGAGACACAAAATTTCTATCAGGAGCAACAGCTATTTTTCGGTACTTGCAAAACTATTTCTAAGCCCTTGTACACATGGTTGGACATTCTGACAACAAAATCCATCGGATTTTGTCCGAAACTGGTGTTGCATACACACGGTCGGACAAAGTTGTTGGAATATCCAATCGTTCGGAACGTGATGACGTTATTTCCTTACGACGGGACTACGTTCAGGCTAGTAGCCAATAGCTTTGGTCTAGGAATTTGATCTGAGCATGCGTGCCACTTTGTCCGATCGGAATTCTCTACAAACGATCGGACAAAGTCCGATCTGATCATGTTGTCGGAAAATTGTATAGCCCTGCTCTAAAACTTTGTCGGTTGGATATTCTGACGGAAACAGTCCAATGGAGCCCACACAGGGTCGGATTATCCGACAACACAGTCTGATCGGACATTTTCCATCAGAATATCCGACCGTGTGTACAGGGGCTTAGATTTAAAAAAAAAAAAGTCAATAAAAAAAAAAAAGCTACAATATGCAATTTTGTTCTTGTGATTAGATAGTCTATTTAAGCCCCACTTTTTGCTTTTTATATACCTCCTTTAGACTTTAGTCCACCCAGTCTGTATGGTCAGATACTGAACAAACACCCTCCAAAGACAGCTTAACTTTCCAATAACACGCAACAGTTTAATCCAACAAAGTTTTACTTTTTAAAATGCAGTACATGGGATGTTTATAGGTCATTTGACATGTAAATAGACAATAATCTCTATAGCCTTATCCCTGCTATGAAGGATGGCAGCAATATGGGGGGACATGGAGAACAAGGGAGGGATCTCTGAAGGACCAAACTAACTAGATCCAATAGGCAAGGGAGCTGGTTTATACCATTAATGAATATAGAATGTTGTAACAACATTGAATTGGCACTAGATGTCAGCATCAAGACATTACTATATACATAATGAAATGCAACAGTAATATATGCGATATTCCAGAGTATAAGTCATCTGTAATAGGAACACCAATAGAAATAATAATATGACGTGTTTTAGATTTCCTCTACTTTACTAATAAATATAATTTTTATTTTGTGCTTTCCTCCACTGACCTGTTTAAGGGTCTGTTCACATTAGAATGCCATGCTGGAAACCCATACCACATTCTAGTCGCATTTGCCCGCACTGGTTTGCATGGTACAAACATACCATGCGATCTGATTGCAGTGCGTTTCTAAAAGTAGTGCATGAAGTACTTTTGGTGCAGCCCACCAATGCACAATGAATGGAGCTGAAATCGCACTACACAGAACTACATGTGAATTACACAGGAACCGCACACTGTACCTGTACGATTCACATGCAATACCTAGTTTGAATGGGCCCTAAATGTTGCCAGCAGGACAGGAATTGAAGGGAAATCTCTCTAACAGAGCCTTGGGTGGCAGTAAATACCAGACAGGGGTACTAATCATTTCCAATTCCATCCAAAAGTAAGAAAACCTTTTGGCTAGACATACACTAGAAGTTAATACACGGTCATTGGTGCACTATGATGCCATTAATTTAGGATAGCACCCAAAGCACTATTACAGTGAGCAGCAATGCACCACAATACACGTCTGTTGTGGTGTGCTGCATTAATAAAAATGGTTACATAAGTAATTGTGTGTGTGTGTGTGTGTGTGTGTGTGTGTGTGTGTGTGTGTGTGTGTGTGTGATGGTCTGCCCAATCCAAAAAAAAAAGCCTAGTGCATATTGCACGGCAACACCCCTCAGGATTGTGAGGATAGACCAGACAGTATTTAAAAAGATATTTTATTATATCAAAATATAATTACATTACGTAGAAACAGTAAAACCAATAATGATACAAAACCACAAGTATAGCATAATACCCTCCAATATGTGATCAGTGGGCTAATACATGCAGCTGATGAGAATGACGCCTGACATGTTTCAGACTAATTTGTCATTCCTCAAAGGCTTTATGTCATCCATAGCAAAACATGTTCTATAATGTAAACATATTTAAGTATTAGTATAATAGTACAATCATATGTAGACATATTTATGAAATAATACAGTCAATCTAGTTCAACAAGGCGACTATGTGGTTATACAGAATGGACATGGCAAATTAGGGACAGCATACTTACATGCCTGCGCTGATCGTTACCAAACAGAAGGAGAATAAAGCAGTGTGGATATAGCCTGCGTACAAGACTGCCTGGAGGACAGTGGCCGAGCGAACCGAATCTAAACTGCAAGGATTCCCATTGATTGGAGTACCACTCCCATCAAAGTATGGTCAGCCAGTAAGTGGGAAAGTAAAACTGTAGCCTCCTGTCTGACGAAAGCAGAGATGACAGTGGTAATAAAGGTATAATTTAGCATCAAAGCATTTAACAATGCCTGTTAGTATTAAATCATTGAGATTAAAACTCACATGAAAGGAGGTCTGACCAGGTGAACCATTCACAGCAGCAAGCGTCAGCAGTGTGAATGCTGCTGCTGCTGCTGATTCATAAATGGCAAGTGGATCCATTACAAACAGCTGAGTGTGGGCTGAACTCAGCCCAAACTTCAGCTGGGACTTCAGTCTCACTTGGCGACTTGGCAGCCTATGGGCGCAACGGTCTGCCTCATCAGCCACAGCTTAAGTTTGGGCTCCGCTTCTGCTGCCAAGTGCCTCATGTCCATCATACAGTGTACAAGAACTGTTGCCGTTTACGCCATTGAATTTCATACTCTGGCAGCAGAGGTTGCTTGGAACAATGAGGCCCTCATGGCTGCTTTTTCTCTTGGTCTCTCAGATACCATCAAGGGTGAGATAGCAGCCCAAGATATACCCACTGAGCTGGAGAAGCTGATCATGTTTGCCATTCTCATTGACTCCAGACTCAGAGAAAGACTCTCTTTTTAGGAGCGCTTGTGGAATCTTCCTGTAAATCAGTGTTAATTTTGGCAGCAAATTTCGATTTAGTTTTAGTCTTAGTCTTGGGACTAAAATGGCATTTTAGTTTTAGTCACATTTTAGTTTTAGTCGTATTTTAGTCATCTCAATTGTTTTAGTTTTAGTCAGCTAAAATAGTATTCATTTAGTCAACTAAAATGTTTTAGTCATTTTAGTCGACGAAATTAACACTGCTGTAAGCCAGGCAGGTAACTTTTTGAAGTCTTGTCCTACCCGTCCAGGGAACGCCCGAATCTTGAGGTCCTGTCATGGACAGACCTTAGGTGGTGTTGTTTCATCCCCAGTTATCCAGAAGGATAAGCCCCTGTTTTCGGTTACCCTTTCTTGGGCTGAGTCGTCCATCGAGCTACAGGCTCTAATTGACTGATTGATTGGGGATGGAGGCCTGTTCATTGATGCTGCCTTTGTATCAAAGCACTTGATTCTGCTGCAGCTGCGTGACACTCCACTTGCCATTGAGGCTCTTGATGGAAGACCTCTACAGCCTGCCCATGGGACTCGTGAGACTGTTCCATTGTCCATGGCCATAGGGGTTCTTCACCATGAGATAATCCAATTCCAAGTTATTTCCTCACCTAAGTTTCCGCTGGTTATTGGTTATCCTTGGTTACAGAGGCACAACCCCTCTTTTGATTGGCTCCATGCTGAGGTTCTCGCTTGGTTGCCACAATGTAGTAAGACATGCTTCCAGAAGATAACCTAAGTCCTGTGCACCTCTTCACTCTCCTCTCTGTTGCAGGAGTACCGCGATTTTTAGCAATGTCTTTGACAAAGGTCAAGCTGGTAGTTTGACTCCACACCGGTTGTATGATTGCGCAATTGACCTTCAACCTGGTGCCATACCCCCTCGTGGCCGGGTTTACCCTGTGTCGGTCTTGGAGGATAAGGCCATGGAGGAGTATGTTGCAGACGCACTTTCAAGGTTTAATCTGCAAATCCTTGTCTCCTGCTGGTGTTGGTTTCTTTTTTGTGAAGAAAAAGAGTGGTGAACTGAGACCTTCTATTGAATATAGGGTTCTCAATAGTTTCACGATTAAGAATGCCTATCCGATTCCTTTGATTACTGAGTTATTTGACCGCCTCAAGAGAGCAATGGTTTTCACAAAGCTTGATTTGAGAGGGGCATACAATCTTGTGAGGATTAAGGACGGTGACGAAGTGGAAAACTGCATTTAATACCAGGCCAGGCCATTATGAGTACCTTGTAATGCCATTTGGCCTTTGTAACGCCCCGGAAGTTTTCCAGGAATTTATTAACGATGTCCTCTGAGATTTGTTGCAGTTATGTGTGGTGGTTTATATCGACTATATCCTCATATTTTCCAAGTCCCTGGAGATCCACCACATAGATGTCTGTCGTATGCTTCAGAAACTCTCTATTGTCATTTGGAGATGTGCGAATTCCATCATGAACAGGTTAAATTCCTGGGATGTTATTACCACTGCTGGTTTTTCAATGGACCCTGAGAAACTTTCAGCAGTCCTATAGTGGCCCCAACCCATGGGTTTACATCTTCTGCAGCGTTTTCATGGCTTTGCCAACTATTATCGGAATTTTGTTCGTAACTTCTTGTCTCTGGTCAAGCCCCTGACTGATATGACCAGAAAGGACGGTAACCCACAGAGTTGGTCTCCGGAGTCCATTAAGGCCTTTGAGAGTCTCAAGACTTCCTTTTTTTCTTCTCCTGTGTTGGCACATCCTAGTCCTACGTTACCTTTTATCCTTGAGATTGATGCTTCTGAGACTGGAGTTGGCGCCCTTCTGTCTCAACGTCCGGAGATCTTTTGCTTACATGGGCTACTCATGGTGATTGTGAATAATAATATTACTGCGCAAGATACCAACAAAAATAAACAAGTGAGTAAGATAGCTGCTACACAAGAATGTGACAAAAATTCTAATCAAATGGGTGCAAAAAATGTAGCGCTAATGACATGTGTACATCAATAAAGAATATATAAGAAGCCAAGTCCAACATATTAAATTGAATCAATATGTGAAAAAAGGTCTCAAATTGAATCTCACAACGTAAGTAAAAAACAAAAATAAAGATCCTCTATGAAGTAGCAATCTTCAAACGAGCTGAGTGCAGTATAGGAAATCCACAGTGAGTAAATCCAAAAAATGAATACGATAAAATACCCTTACCAAAACAGTTGGACCCGGATGTCAGCGACGTCGAATCATACAAGCTTGGATACACAAATGGATGGTTCTCTCCATTGGATGCAGGAACATGGATGGAAAACTCTCTCCACTGGATATAGGAACCCAGAATCTCCAAGGTGTCCTCTGACCACTTCTAGGATCCTGACTGACTTGGAAAGATGTTTTTTCCAAAAAAGAACACCCCAGCCACTCTCCTCAGAATCCTATATATGTGAATAAAAAAGAGGGGGGGGGGGGCTCCAAATAGTGTAGGTCAAAACAAGTGAGTTTATTAGACCGACTTACAAAAAGGTATAGTAAAAATAGGCATAAAAGTGATCACTATTAATAAAAGCAATGTGGGGAGCAATTGTCTCGGACAGGGGTAGTTAGCTTGTGTCCCGGTTCTGGCGAGCCTTTTGTGCACAGTTGGGAATTCAGCTTGCTTTCTCCTCTGCGTATCACCCGCAGTCTAATGGGGCCACAGAACTAGCCAATCAGTCCTTGGAGCAATTCCTACGTTGCTATAGTTCTGACCATCATAACAACTGGTCAGACCTCTTACTGTGGGCGGAGTTTGCTCACAATAGTGCCATGAATTCTGCTCCCTGTTTATAGAGAGCTATGGTTTCTAACCCTCCATGTTGCCTGACTCTTTTGTTCTGCAGAGTATTCCTGCGTTAGAGGAGCATCTCTGTGGTCTTTGTTCCACTTGGGCACAGGTTCAGGAGGCTTTGCGACATGCCAATGATAGGTACAGGCTCCATGCTGACCACAGACTCCTGCCTGCACTATCCTACTAAGTTGGGGACAGGGTCTGGCTATCATCTCGCAGCCTCTGACTTTCATGTTCCCTCTCTGAAGTTCACACCCCGGTTTATTTGGCCTTCCTGTATTCTTCGCAGGATTAACCCAGTGGCTTACGCATTAGACTTTCCTTCTAATATGCGTATCTCAAATGTATTTCATGTCTCCTTATTAAAACCTTTGATCTGCTTTACCACCTCGATGCCACGTCCTCACCCTGCACAGGTTGAGAACCATGAGGAGTATGAGGTACAGTCCATTGTTGACTCCCATAGGTTCAGTGGGTGCATACAGTACCTGGTGCATTGGAAAGGGTACAGTCCGGAGGAACACTTTTGAGTCTCATTCTCGGACGTACATGCCCATGTCCTCCATGATTTCCATAGACATTTTCCCCTCAAGCCTGGTGGTCCTCTGAGGGGAGGGGGTTGTTGAGGAGGGGGTACTGTTAGGGCTGGACTCAGCCCTTCTTTCTCTGAGCTGGCTGCTCAGCTGTTGGCTAATTGCCAGCTCCTATCTCTCTACAGTGACTCACTTGTTGATGATATCCTGCTCATCAGTCCTGCCTACTTAAGCCGTCCAGCCCAGATAATCTCTACCTTCGCCTTGCTCAACATCACAGAGACTTTGTTCCTGTTAAAGGCTTGCTTGGCTGACATTCCTTCTGGCTCCAGATCCTGCTTGCTGTTCTACTATGCTTATACCTGGCTTCCTGACTCTCTGGCTTGTCTGACTATCCATTCCGGTTACCAAACTGTTTTGACTACTTTTGTTCTATTTACTTTTATTATTAAGCAAGTGAGATTTAACTGTACTTCTGCCTCAGTTTGATTCATGGTTTCTGACAGTGTTTAATTATTTTGAGGGGACAGTAAATTTACATTGTTATACAAGCTGTACACTTACTACTTTACATTGTAGCAAAGTGTCATTTCTTCAGTGTTGTCACATGAAAAGATGTAATAAAATATTTACAAAAATGCGAGGGGTGTATTCACTTTAGTGAGATACTGTAAGTCATGTTAGTGCACTAAAAAATTGAAATGCGAAGAGCCCACTCACAACTACAGTATGTGTTTTTGATGTGTTTTCATTGATTTTACTAGAAAACATCTAAACCTTTTAATGCACTATGCATTGAATATCATTGCACGTCATAATACACATGAACACATCAACGGGCATTGACATTCCTAAGGTCCTTAGTTTATTTGAAACCCCACCAGATAGCTTGAAATAGACTAAGGACTTCTCTGTGTACCAGGGCCAGCCAGACCATGGGTCCTGCTGGGTCCATTGGACCCAAGCAGAACTTTGAGAGAGGTGGCAAATTGATGTCCAAGATTTTTTTCCCCCATAGTTTTGTATGTCATCCAGGGGGCAGGGAGCAGAGTGACAACTGTAAAAAGGCCGCCCTGCTGCTCTCAACACGCATACTCATAGTTGCCAGGCGCGATAGTCTAAAATGGGCTGTTAAATCCCCTGAGCACACATGAAGAGCTCAGGTGTGCTGCCGGGGTACCCACAGGAGACAGTGGGCAATGAAAGATTTCTTCCCCACTGGCTCTTCCAGCAGCTGATGTTTGGGTGCAGCTTTTGCAAGGCTTGCATTTCTATTGGGTGGAACTGGAGGAGGGGGTGCGGCTGGCCTCATGCCAGGCCCACCACCATCTCTGGTGCATGCGTGAGGCTAGGCAATGAAGACTATGGGAGCACTGGGAGAGAGCAAAAGAGAGCTAATGTTAGTTTGTGACAGGACACAAAGGGTGTCCATCATTTTTCCTAGTAGTGGCTGCTGATCTGTTGGATGGCTTAATGTTGCATAACCTGTCATGCTCAAAAATCGCTATACAGCCCTAGCTTGCCATTATACTAACCTAGCCTGCCCGTATACTGCCCTAGCCTGTCCATATACTACCCTAGTCTGTCCATATAATAGCCTGTCTATATACTGACCTAGCCTGCCCCTATACCACCCTAGCCTGCCCTTATACTGCTCTAGCCCACCCCTTGGCATATAATTGTGCATATAGACAAGGTTTGGGGGGAGGTGGCAGCATTTCATTTTTGGACCCAGGCAGCACAATGTCTTGGGCCAACCCTGCTATATACCAGGCTTTCCTTCTCGAAACGCGTTGCCTTAGAACACACAGCTCATCTCTAACTTAAGAAGTGGGAGGAACTCTACCTATTATTGGCTGTTGAATGCCATGTTTTGTAAAGCTTGGCATACTGATCTCAGCATTCCAGAAATGTTTCAGCTTTAACCCTCGTCACTGGCCATGGCGGGAGGGCTCCTGGACTTGAGCAGAAAGTCATCTCTGGGTCACAGATAAGCAAATTAATTGTTCATACTTGTGAGTGCATTTGTTTAACATTTTTAGCTCCATTAAAGTTTATGACTACACTATGTAGCTGGGCTCTGTGCCTTTGTATTTTGTAATTAGTTTAAAGCATATATACAACCAATATTTGCCAATGAGACTTTAAATGAGGCATAATACAGGAGTCATAAAATATCAATTTATTGTACAAGAATTTGACACATAAATATATAAAGTACACATAGAAAATGTTTGGCATATCAAGCTGATTGGTTACACATAACAATATACAGTAAAATGTACATCAAGCTGGTATATTTTCAAGTACATGCTTTACATAACCAAGATGATTGCAATATGGTATAGGAATGCATCTTGTAACTCAACGTGTTTCTTGAATGCTTTCACTTCTTCAGGAGTAGATGTTTCCAACAACAGAACTCTATAAAACCAGCTTGGAAATTGATAAAACATAGCACCCCCAAATAGTGATTGCTGCTCAGTCTCTGAGGATCAACATTCAAAAATTCTCTGGCTACAAGCTTGGCTTTCATCTACTAGCTGTAAATATATTCAATGTGTTCTCATGGAGAGTTATACACTGTAATATGCCGCAAGAGTTTGACCATTTAATCCCCCTGAGGAAGACCATGACGGGCTGAAATTGGTTGAAACGCGTCACTGCACATGTTTGGGACAGGACATTTGTATTTTATGTGCACCTGCCTAAATATTACATTGTTGCTATGTTTGATGAAAATGTTCTATAACTTGCAACCAGAGCTCATATTTTAAACTTTGTGAATTTTAACAATTGTACAATAAAATATATTTTCATATAATTTACCTTGTTTTGACAGTTTACCTGCTGCTAAAAAACCCCTGTGGGAATTATTTTAGTTTCTAAATAAATACCAAAGTGCCAAAAATCAACCTAGTGTTGAGGGAGGGAAGTTAGAGTGATGATTCTCCAACCAAACAGATCCTTTTTTTTTCCTTTGTGATCATGATCTGTTTGATTGGAAAATCATGACGCTTCCTTGCTTCCTTACCCCCCCCCCCCCCGGTTCGGTTCACACCAAATCCTTTGAACGGACCAAAAATTCGTTCGAACTTTAGAACCCTATTAAAGTCTATGGGACTCGAACGTTTGAAATCAATTTAAAGGCTAATATGCAAGATATGCAATAGACAACACCAGCAATAAGGGGTATCTTCAGGTGTATACTGTGCTTGAGGCACACAACACCCACTTTAACTCTTGCAGATGCCTGTATTAGAGAACATCAGCAATAAAGGGTAGATACAGGCGTATACTGTGCTGTGCTGGAGGCACACAACACCCACTAACTCCTGCAGATGCCTGTATTAGAGAACACCAGCATAAAAGGGTAGATACAGGTGTATACTGTGCTGGAGGCACACAACACCCACTAGCTCCTGCAGATGCCTGTATTAGAGAACACCAGCAAAAAGGGTAGATACAGGTGTATACTGTGCTGGAGGCACACAACACCCACTTTAACTCCTGCAGATGCCTGAGAAAAGAATACTGTCCCTGCCTATCTTGCTCTTTCCCTGCACGCCGGAACACACTACACAAGGCTGCCACGGTGGCGGCCTTATATAGTGTGGGGCATGTACTAAACCCCCAGAAATATAATTGGCCACAGGCATCCTGCCTGTGGCCAATTATGGCTCTCCTCGCTGCCGGCGCTGTGATTGGCCAAGCATGCGGGGTCACAGTGCATGCTTGGCCAATCATGAGCCAGCAATGCACTGCAATGGCGTAGTGCAGTGTGGGCCGTTCGTGCCACACAAATTTGTTGCAAAGGGTCCACAAAGTTCTGAATTCGCTGAACAGACGAACGGCCGATGTTTGTGCCACCTCATAGGTTCTCCCATTGGTTGTCCCCTTCCACTACTCCCGTGTCAGACACTGAGCAGCACCCACTCTTTGGAGGTGCTATGTTTTATCAAGTTCCAAGCTGGTTTTATAGGGTTCTGTTGTGGGAGGTATCTACCCGTGAATAAGTAAATGTATTCACGAACATGTAGAGTTACAAGATACATTTTGCAATCATCTTGGTTATGTAAAGCATGTACTGGAAAATATACCAGCTTGATGTACATTATATACTGTTATGTGTAAGCTATTGGCTTGATATGCCAATTGTTTTCTATGTGTACTTTATATATTTGTGTCAAATCCTTGTACAATAAATTAATATTTATGATTCCTGTATTATGTCTCAGTTAAAGTCCCATGGACAAATATTGGTTGTATGTATGTTATATATGGGTATGGAGGCATCATACGCTAGGCACCTGGTCACAGTTCTTTTCTACAATTAGTTTAAAGCATATTTTCACTTCTGCAGTCAAATTTGGGAAAACCCCATTATATGTTAATTATGTGTTCCCATACATGTAGCATGCCTGAAATTTTTAAAAAATATTTCTTAGCTTTTAGATGTTTTTCAGAAGTCATGGCTTACTGCAAGTTTTTCTGACAATGTTAGAGTGAGATTGTTCCAGGTCTGTCCTCATTAATATACAATGCAAGAAGCTCAACATCTAAACCAAGGGTGTCCAAACTTTTTTCAAAGAGGGCCAGCTTTGATGAAGTGAACATGCGTGACGGCCGAACCATTTTGCCTAACATTCTTTGAAACATTAAAATTCGGTCTAAGTGTGTTAGTTTGAACACTAATACATTGCCCAACAAGAATTCTCTTGCCTATGTGGCTGTGTGTGATGAAGAGATGAACTCAGGTGCATTATTTGGATATACCGTATTTATTGGCGTTTAACACGCACCTTCACTTTAAGAGGGAAGTTTCAGAAAAAAAAAAAACTTAAAATTTTAAATAAAGAACTGTGAAGCAAAATAAGGGTCAGTGCCCATCTGCAGACCCACAATTGCCAGGAATGCAGCACCCACCATTGCTAGGAATGCAGCGCCGGCCATTGCCAGGAATGCACTCCCTATTGCCAGAAATGCAGCCCCACCATTGCCAGGAATGCAGCCCCACATTTCCAGGAATGCAGCCCCACCATTGACAGGAATGCACCCACCATTGCCAGGAATGCACCCACCATTGCTATTAATTCACTCACCATTTCCAGGAATAAGCTCACCATTGCCAGGAATGCACCCACCATTGCCAGGAATAAGCTCACCATTGCCAGGAATGCAGCCTCACAATTGCCAGGAATGCACTCACCATTTTCCATCAGTGCAGCCTTGGAGGGGACATGGAGGGGGCAGGACGAGCGCCAAAGAGATCCTACAAGAAAATCTCCTGTTTACAGCGGCCTCTTTAAGAGTCCCTCCTCCTTTGATGGACAGAACAGTCGTCCAATGGCAGCACCGGAGACGGGACTTCCTATTACAAAGGCTGCCGTGTAAACAGGAAATACTCCTCCTGTATGCATGGCACTTGTCCCGCCTCCTCCCTCCGAGGCAGCCGGAATATATATCTTTTGGGGCCACAAAAGATATACATGTTTAAATAATCAGGCGGGCCGTTCAAAACCGGCCCACGGGCCACGATTGGCCCGCGGGCCGGACGTTGGACATGCCTTATTTAAATGCTTACCCTTTGCTAGGACAGACAATGTTCATATGTAGTTAAAATTGATAATGAAGATCTAGCTTTGGCTGCAAAAGTGTGTAGGCAGGTAGAGGTAGGTAGAGATCCTCTTAAGAGTGGCTCCTCCTATTGGTGGTGTGTCACGTGGGTGGCCCTATATAAGGTAAATGGAGTGCAGGCTCCAGAAAGAGAGAGAAAGGGGCTGCTGTCAGCGGTACACGTGCCCTCTTCTCTAGGGAAGGGGCTGATGGAAGATCTTCTTAGCTATCCTTATGACCTTTAACATCTGTCAAAAAGGGAGAATGGAGGTGAGTACTGCTAAGGGAAATTTCCGAGACAGTATCTGGCAAAAAGACATAGGTTAATGTTTTCCCTTTTCCTCCCCTCCGGGGAGCAGTGGTCAGTGCGGTGACAGGAGAACATGTGAGGACTGCATTAAGCAAGCATAAGCCACGAACAATACATTGCTGTGCATCACCAATGTTTTCTGAATCTCAAGCCAATATTTGGAGAATAATGTTGCCAGTATGTGGACTACTATGCATGTTCATTGAGTTATATAAGTAAAGACGTTTAACTGCATTTGGAACATTTGGAAGCATCTGTTTGATATTTAATGTAGTGAAGTATTTATACAGCCAATACCTGGTGAGCAGAGTATAAGGTGTGCTTACTGGTGCAAACCTGGTCATCTGGGCACTGTAAGAAGGCGTGTGAGTATGTGTGAAATATGGGGTTAACCAAACAGGTCTAAGAGAATGGGAAGTGGCTGCACATGGGACCGCGTGAGGGTAAGCTCTGGACCCACTTTACAAGTAGAAATAGACTTTAAGGGACAAACAGCACAAACAGGGATTGACAAGGCCGAAGCTTGACTTTCTCCACTAAATACAAGAAACACACCTGAAAAGTCCCTTCTTAAGAGAATTTCAGGTATATTTCCCTTTTGTATGAAAATCTAGGATGCAATGCATGTAGAAACGTTGTGCTGGCTCAAGTGCATATATTGTTTCCCAGCTACAGTTGAGATTTCCTTCTCACCAGTTCTACATTCATTTAAGTGTCTGTCTTTGCTCTCTTTCCAGTTCAACAACATTATTATAAGGGGCAAAGAGGACATCAGCCAGGTGGAAAGGTTAAGCTGAACTGAATTTACTTGTCTTTGAAAAAAGTCAAGAGAGAATATTTTCACCATAAACATAAAAATAATCTAAATAAAAAATTCAGTTGAAAACGGCTCACCATTTCAGAGGACATTTCAGAGGACAGTAGAGAGCTACTTGCAAGTGGAAGAAAATAGATTTAAAGTGGTTGTAAACCTGAAAAAAAAAATTAAGCCTTTTACTTGGTACAGTAAAGGATCACAAGTCATCTGTTCTCAGTCTTGCCTTTAACAGTGAATCCAACATTGAATAATCCTATACCCTTTCTTGCTGTGTTAAAAGGTGACAGATGAGAAAAATTTGTGTCGCCACACCCTCGCTGCTGTGACGGACATATGATGTATTTCTCTCATGCATGAGCAGCATGAGAGCAGGGGAAGTGTGTCCAGCATTCCAGCAGCAGATCGCTTCCCTTTCTCCTCAAGTTCTCTCATGGTTGACTGCCCTTCCCCGAGTTCCAATTGGATGCTGTGCGCACACTTTTCTATGTCCATGTGTGACGGACTGGGGTTTATATGGTCACAAAACAGACACCCCAAAGCAAAGTACATATTCATTTTTTTTTATATTTCTAAACATGTCCCTTCTATTCTATTATTAACCAGTAGATGGCAGAGAAGGTACACAAACAGAGTCTATATAAGGCCACACACCATGTGACTGGAAATTAAACTACTTCCAGCCATAAAGTCAGTGGTCATATCTCATGCTGTTTGTGTGATTCTTTGCAGGTATGTACTCTAAATTGTTCCTAATCTGTATTAACCTGTGATAGAAAGATTCCTAAACATCTTGAGCAGATGCAGAAAAAGTCTCAGCAGATTTTATGCTATAGTTTTGCTGTAATTAGAAGTTTAGAACAGCATGTGTCAGAAACAAGGGAAAAGTGCATAAGAACATGAAAATACTGCATTAGTCAGAACAAATGTCTATGATAAACACTAAACCGTTCTAAATAGGTATATTTAAACCTGATTTATTGGAAATGGCATAGATTTATAGAAGCACATGTTTTCTGTTATTTAATATAGAAAAAAACCTATTGTATGTAAAGCTTATGTATTGCATCATACAGACATGCAATGTGCACCATCTAGTGGTTAAAAAAGAGTACTACCATGAAAATATTTGTATTAAAGCAATGCATTGCCAGTATGATTATTGCACACTTAAAGTGTACCAGAGAGATAAAGATAATTATCTATAACACTGAATAACAGGTATATATATATATGTTATTAAATTTAGTAATGTTCATTGTTATAACTACGTTTTAAAATACTTTAGTTAAAATCGGTATTATATATATTGTTAATGGTTATAAACATGTGACTATAAAAATGTAAAAGATGTATTGTTATGTAAAAATTAAACTACTTCCAGCCATAAAGTCAGTGGTCATATCTCATGCTGTTTGTGTGATTCTTTGCAGTCCACGCCAAGCTGATCACCTTATCTCATCGCGTCTACAATCATCGGCTCTCTTAATTCACATTTTGAGGCCGGTAACACATGCGCGAGGCTAAGCTGCACGACTCTGCTTGCTGAGGGGGAGTGTAGAGATGGAAGGGTAGTCCTGTGAGGTCATGACTCCACCTCCTGAGCTACAGCATTGAGACCTGCCCACCGATCTCCAATATTGACAGGGCTCATACAGGTGCAAGGGAAAATAATTTAACTGTAAAAAATACATAGATTGCATTTAGATACGTGGGCACATTACTATGGTGCTTTTGTTTTATGCAGCATGTCCTGAGGGTTTACAACCACTTTAACCTCAAAGTTTTTTTGTTTTTGTTTTTTACTATAAAAGTTGTGAAAATGTGGAATAGTTTTCATCATGACCTGGTTCTAGCAAATTGACTAGATTGCTCCAAGAACGGGCTGAGGTATTTATATATATATATATATATATACACAGTACATGTAGTCCCCTCCTAGATAGGTTGATCCTTTACATAGCTCCCAACTGTCCCTAATTTCCAAGTGACTGTCCCTTATTGGAAAAAATCTACTCCCCCCCGCTTTTCTGCTCATTTGTTCCAAAAACAAAAAAAAACCCTCTCTCTATAATCTCTCACTAAAATTATCTAGCTACTCCTATTATATTATATAATATATTATTATATTATATATCTATCCTACTATCCAAAGTTAAAACAACAAGGGCAGAAGATTTAATAGATGGAAAGTTGAAAAAATGACAGAAGGTCCGCTTTAAAGTGGTTGTAAACCCTTTGACCTACAGGTAAACCTAGATTAAGGCTTACCTGTAGGTCCAAGAAATATCTCCTAAACCTACACGGTTTAAGAGATATTTGCCGAAAAGACAGGCACCGCTGTCTACGATGGATGCGCCGGACTACAGGGGACAGCGGTGACTTCGCTGGCTCCTATGTCAGGTAAGTGACACATAATGGACTACTATGCGATGCATAGTAGTCCATTATGCTTTACCTTTGCAAGGAATGAAAGAGGAAGTAAACTCATCAGGGTTTACTTCCTCTTTAACCAGTTCCCGACCGGCTCACGCCGATGTACGTCGGCAGAATGGCACGGGCAGGCATATTGGGGTACAGGTACGTCCAATCTTCAATGCCGCCCTGCCATCGCGAGCGCGCCGCCACCGGCACGCTAGTGTGCCAGTCGGGACCCTCGTGAGTCCGGTCGCAGGTCCCGCGGACTCGATCGCCGCTGCCATATCCACGATCGTCTCACGGGATGGCTGAATGGAGGAAATGCAGTGTAAACAGCATTTCCCCATTCTGCCTAGCAACTAGTGACGCTGATCTCTGCTCCATGTGATTGGAGCAGAGATCAGTGTTCACTAAATGAAAGCCCAGCCCCCCCACAGTTAGTAACACACCCCTAGGAACACTTAACCCCTACACTGCCACCCACTGGTTAACCCCTTCACTGCCAGTGTCATTTACACAGGAATCACTGCATTTATATAGCAGTGATTACTGTATAAATGACAATGGTCCCAAAAATGTGTCAAAAATGTCCGATGTGTCCGCCGCAATGTCTCAGTCACAATAAAAATCGCTGAACGCCGCCATTACTAGTAAAAAAAAAATAATAAAAAATTATTAATAAAAATGCCATAAAACTATTCCTATTTTGTAAACGCTATAACTTTTGCGCAAACCAATCAATAATCGCTTATTGCGATTTTTTTTTTACCAAAAATATGTAGAAGAATACGTATCGGCCTAAACTGAGGGAAACATTTTTTTTTGATATTTTTGGGGGATATTTATTATGACAAAAAGTAAAAAATAATCAGTTTTTTTCAAAATTGTCCCTCTATTTTTGTTTATAGCGCAAAAAAATAAAAACCGCAGAGGTGATCAAATACCACCAAAAGAAAGCTCTATTTGTGGGAAAAAAAGGACATCAATTTTGTTTGGGAGCCACGTCGCACGACCGCGCAATTGTCAGTTAAAGCGACGCAGTGCCGAATCGCAAAAAGTGGTCTGGTCTTTGACCAGCAAAATGGTCCGGTCTGTAAGTGGTTAAGGAGATCAGTGAGCAGCACTGTAGTAACATCACCAAATCAGACTGGGTTCACACTAAAGATCGCAGTGGCTCAAAGCAGGATTTCAGTGCGTCCCTATTTGCCGTTTCAGGTCTGATTTAAGCCCTGAAAGGGGCAAAAGATGCACATGACTCCTGTGCAACTCGCACCGAAGCCGCTGCGGAGATGTGTGAACTGGCTCCATAGAGAGCCAGTCACAATCTCCTGCTATGCGAATTGGATGTGGAGAAACCCAGATGTGAACCCAGCCTCAAGCTCCAAATCGCCTGAGACTAGCAATCAGAGCCAGTAGTGACTTTGATCCCATGCTGCATATATACAATTATGAGGCTGTAAGTACAGGTTTGCCTAGGCACACTCATGAATCAGGAAGTGCATTGTTTTTTTCACTAAGGAATTCAAAACAAAGTTTTCAGGGTACTTCTTAGGCATAATTAACAATTGTAAATGTTCCCTATAACATAGAAAATGTTTTCCTTCCATTTACTTATGGTGTGTTAAGTCATGCTTTCAACAATAATGGACTGCCAATACATTCCAATGTGTCCAAAATCAGACATGATCCTTTAAGCTGTTTTCACACTGCACTGTTGCAAAAACGTGGTAAAAATGCATATGATTTTTTGCTGTGTTTTTGATGCATTTCCAGTCCACTTATGTTTTTTCTGGGTGTCTTTTTACCCAGCATGCACCTGTGGACCTTGGACATGTGAATCAAAAATGCAGGTGCATTTTTTATGCATTTTTAATGTTTATTTTTTTTTTTGTTTACAAACGATTTTTATTTGGTACATAGAGAAAGTACAGGGAGTAAGCATAGATATAATATAATAAATGCAATGTATATCAAAACAAACATAGAAAATCACCATAGATACAAAATTTTTTTTACAAAATACCGTGCATATATATTGCAATAGTTTGTGTTTTCATTTGGTAAGGTGATGGGCTAGAGCCATAATAGTGCAGTAAACCGTAGATAATCATGTATAAGAGACCCAATTTCAGGGAGTATTAAAAAAGGAGGTAGAGTGGTTAAACCAGGGATCCCATTTCTTCCTATATAAATGTGTGGAATTCTGTGTGGTATGGAATATCTTTTCCATCAGATTAATGTTATTAATTCTGATTTTGAGGTGATCCAAGGGGACGGAATGCGATTTCCAATGAAAAGCAATTAGCCAATGAATTGCGACACAGATTGTATGAATCAATCTCATATTGTAAGTGGAAAGAGAGGGGATAGGGGCATATAGGAGGCAATTCTGTAGGGTTAGTTTTATGTTTTTATTTGAGATCACTGAGGCAAAATTTTCTAACTGTTTCCATATGTATGTAATTTTGGAACAATCCCAGAAGATATGTGAGAATGAGCCCAGGGAATTACATCCTCTGAAGCATGTATTAGGTGTTATGGGGTATATTGAATGTAATTTTACTGGGGTATAGTACCATCTGGTAAATAATTTTAGTGCTGTCTCTTTGACTGTGATTGATCTCGTGCATTTGTGTAGATTGCTAATACAAATGTCCCAGTCGTGAGAAGAAAGCAAGAGATTTGTTTCCTGTTCCCATTTGGTCATGTATGGGAGTTTGGTCATTTCAGTGTGATTGAGAAGGTTATGATATATCTCTGATATGAGTCCGGGATTCCTTGGTGTTTTAAGGCAGATATTTTCAAAAAACGAGGGGGGAGGGGGATTTGTTGTTTGGAAATATGTGTTGAAGAAATGTCTAATCTGCAGATATCCACAGAATTCTGTATTTGGGATCTGATGTTTTGATTTAAGAGATGCAAATGAGGAGAAATTGTTATTTTCTAAAAAGTTCTTAAGATGATTGATCCACCATGACAAGTCCACCATATCATTGTCGTCCTGTGGGGATCTTGGGTCTCCTACAAAGGAAGCGTGGGGTGGGGATCTAGAAATAAGATTGCATTTTTTATTGTGTAAAGTCCATAATCGATAAGAGTGTGCGACTATTTGGTTAAGAGCTTCGATAGTGTTTATTGGGATTTTGTTGCCCCAGAGAATACCAGAGATAGATAGTGTTTTGATAGACTCTTGTTCAAATCTGACCCATGGTATCTTAGAGTTGTGAATATGCCATTGGGCCATTTGCGCCCATCTTGCAGATAGATAATATAACCAAAAGTCCGGAAGGCCTAATCCTCCGTTTCTCTGTGGTTTATATAACACCAGTCTGGGTAGGCGTGGGTGGGAGTCCAGCCATACATATTTATTAATAATTGTCTGGAATCTTGAAATCATTATTTTATTTAGTCTGATTGGTATTGCTCTAAATAGATATAAAATTTTTGGTAGAATGGTCATTTTAACTGCCGTGATTCTGCCTAAGAATGAAATTTTAAACGATTTCCACATTTTGAGGGTAGATCTTATTTTATTAATTAAAGGTATATAATTTTTGGAATATAAATCATTTATATTGGGGGTAAGGAAAATGCCCAAGTAGGGGAGTGATTCTAGTGACCAGGAAAAATTGAATGTAGCGCGTAGGGTATCTAATTGAGATGGCGGGATATTAATCGGCATACCTACAGACTTGGAAACGTTTACTGTTAGCCCTGATAGAGATGCAAAGGTGTTAAGTGTTTGAAGCAGGTTCGGTAGAGAAATATTTGGTTGTGTAAGAAAAAGGATCATGTCATCTGCATACATACTTAATTTATATGTGTTGTTATTTGTAGTATAGCCTTTGATGTCAGGGTTTAGTAGAATAGCTGTTGCTAAAGGTTCTATCGCTAAAGCGAAAAGTAATGGGGAAAGGGGACAGCCTTGCCGAGTGCCTCTCCCTACATTAAAAAAATCTGAATTACAACCTGGTAGTCTAATTCTGGTGGATGGGTTATGGTATAGTGCATGGAATGCATGTGTAAATTCCCCTTTAAAACCGTATTTATCTAAAATTATATCTAGAAAGTTCCATGATACACTGTCAAAAGCTTTGTTAATGTCCAGACTAAGCAGGAGAACTGATTTGGAGTTAATATTGGCATCTTGAACAACATTTGTAACCAATCTTACAGTGGTGTGAAAAAGTGTTTGCCCCCTTCCTCATTTCCTGTTCCTTTGCATGTTTGTCACACTTAAGTGTTTCGGAACATCAAACCAATTTAAACAATAGTCAAGGACAACACAAGTAAACACAAAATGCAATTTGTAAATGAAGGTGTTTATTATTAAAGGTGAAAAAAAATCCAAACCATCATGGCCCTGTGTGAAAAAGTGATTGCCCCCCTTGTTAAAACATACTATAACTGTGGTTGTCCACACCTGAGTTCAATTTCTATAGCCACACCCAGGCCTGATTATTGCCACACCTGTTCACAATCAAGGCATCACTTAAATAGGAGCTGCTTGACACAGTAAGGTCCACCAGAAGATCCTTAAAAGCTACACATCATGCCGAGACCCAAAGAAATTCAGGAACAATTGAGAAAGAAAGTAATTGAGATCTATCAGTCTGGAAAGGGTTATAAAGCCATTTCCAAAGCTTTGGGAATCCAGCGAACCACAGTGAGAGCCATTATCCACAAATGGCGAAGACATGGAACAGTGGTGAACCTTCCCAGGAGTGGCCGGCCGCCCAAAATTACCCCAAGAGCGCAGCGACGACTCATCCAAGAGGTCACAAAAGACCCCACAACAACGTCCAAGGAACTGCATGCCTCACTTGCCTCAGTTAAGGTCAGCGTTCATGCCTCCACCATCAGGAAAAGACTGGGCAAAAATGGCCTGCATGGCAGAGTTCCAAGGAGAAAACCACTGCTGAGCAAAAAGAACATCAAAGCTCGTCTCAATTTCTCCACAGCACATCTTGATGATCCCCAAGACTTTTGGGACAACATTCTGTGGACCGATGAGACAAAAGTGGAACTCTTTGGAAGGTGTGTGTCCAAGTATATCTGGCGTAGAAGGAACACTGCATTTCATAAAAAGAACATTATACCAACAGTAAAATATGGTGCTGGTAGTGTGATGGTCTGGGGCTGTTTTGCTGCTTCAGGACCTGGAAGACTTGCCGTGATAAAAGGAACTATGAATTCTGCTGTCTACCAAGAGATCCTGAAGGAGAATGTCCGACCATCTGTTCGTGTACTCAAGCTGAAACGAACTTGGGTTCTGCAGCAGGACAATGATCCTAAACACACCAGCAAGTCCACCACCGAATGGCTGAAGAAAAACAAAATGAAGACTTTGGAGTGGCCTAGCCAAAGTCCTGACCTGAATCCTATTGAGATGTTGTGGTATGACCTTAAAAAGGCCGTTCATGCTCGAAAACCCTCTAATGTAACTAAATTAGGACAATTCTGCAAAGATGAGTGGGCCAAAATTCCTCCAGGATGCTGTAAAAGCCTCATTGCACGTTATCGCAAACGCTTGGTTGCAGTTGTTGCTGCTAAGGGTGGCCCAACCAGTTATTAGGTTTAGGGGGCAATCACTTTTTCACACAGGGCCATGATGGTTTGGATTTTTTTTCACCTTTAATAATAAACACCTTCATTTACAAATTGCATTTTGTGTTTACTTGTGTTGTCCTTGACTATTGTTTAAATTGGTTTGATGTTCCGAAACACTTAAGTGTGACAAACATGCAAAGGAACAGGAAATGAGGAAGGGGGCAAACACTTTTTCACACCACTGTATATTGTCCGTGATTTGTCTGCCTGGGATGAAGCCTGATTGAAAGGGAGAAATTAAGGAGGGGATTATTAAAGCCAATCTATTTGACATGATTCGACTGAATATTTTAAGATCATTGTTTATTACTGAGATTGGTCTGTAGTTCTGTGGTAATGTATGGTCTTTATTTGGTTTCGGAATGAGTGACATATTTGCATGTAACATCTCTTCTGGGAAGTGGTTCCCTTTTAGAACATTATTATATAACTTTATCAAATATGGCATTAAAACTTGGTGGAATTGTTTGTAATAGAAGGAGGAGAATCCGTCCGGGCCTGGGGCGGAATTTTTTTTGAGGGATTTAATTGTTGTAAGTAATTCCTCTTCTGTGCATGGCGCATTTAAAGTATCTAATTGTGTTTGTGTAAGTTTGGGAAAGGGAAGGTTGTCTAACCAAGAGAGTGATGTGGGAGGGATAGGTGAGGATGGGGTTGACAGCAAATTAGAGTAAAAATTCCTGAAAATGGAGAGTAATTATTTGATTGGAATCATTTTTGAGTTTATAAACATGTGTAGGCTTGATGGATTGGTTAAGCTTACGTGCGAACATTGTGGAGTAATTGTTGCTAGATAAGAAAAATTTAGCCTTCGACCATCTAAGTGCCTTCTCGGCTTTAAACGTTAATAAGGAATCCAGTTCGTTACGTTTTTGGGATATCATATTAAAGATGTCAGGGTCATGAGTGTTTGTATGGACTTTGTATAATTTGTTAAGGTCTTTAGTGATAGCATGGATTTTTTCCCATTTCAGTCTGTTACTTTGAGCTGCACGTTTGATAAGGTGACCTCTTAGAACTGCTTTGTGTGCCATCCAAAGCGTAGATGGGGAAATATCTGGTGTTGAGTTTAATGAAAAATATTCTTTTATTTCCATTTCAATTTCATGTTGGTGGGTGGGATCTGTTAGTAGAGATTCGTTGAGTCTCCATGAGTAGGGGGTGGGGGTTAAGCCAATAAATTGGGTACTAAATGTGACAATATGGTGATCTGACCAAGAGCAGGGAAGTATAGTGGTGTCTTTCGCATTAGCTAGAATTATTGGGGTACATAGTATGTGGTCAATCCGGGAATAAGAGTCATGTGGGTGTGAGTAAAAAGTGTACTCTCGTGCACCTATATTCAGTGCTCTCCAGGAATCAATCAGTTGTAAGTCATTAATGTGTGAGGTGGTTGTTTTGTAGAAAGATTTAGAATTTGGGTTTTGTCTGCTGCGGTCGAGATTGGGTTGGGGGACCGAGTTAAAGTCTCCTCCTAAAATAATATGTGGTGAGTGAAATTGTTGAAGTGTATTGAAAAATTGTAGGAAAAAAGAGGATTGGGCATCGCTAGGGGCGTATATATTAGCAATTGTGATATCTCTACCTGAGAGGGAGCCTTTGATGATTATAAACCTACTGTCTGGATCCTTGTAAACCTGTTGAACTTCTAGTGGGAAGGAATGGTGTAAAAAAATAGCGACTCCTTTGGTCTTGGAGGAGGAGGTTGTGTAAAAAGATTGATTGAATGTTTTATGGAAAAAGGTAGGGTGATTGTCCTTCATGAAATGAGTTTCTTGTAACATTACTATTTTTGCATTGAGTTTTTTATATTGAACGAAAGCTTTTTTCCTTTTGTTCGGGGAGTTGAAGCCCTGAACATTATGTGATACTATTGTAATAGTCATTGTAATTTTTTATGGGTCTTGGGATCAGCTGTAAGTAAGGGTAATGCAAAGTATTCGGTGAACTCATACCACCAATAATGAAGCGTGATTGGGTGTATTAATGTGTATGATGAATTAGTCAATATTTTTCTTCTTAAACTATGCATATCTAGGCTTAATAGAAAAATTGTACCATATCTATAATTAAACAAAAACGTTAGAAATGATTCAGTAGATTTTCGGTTTTGCCAAATGTGAACCTGTAATAATAACCAGAGTAATAACAATAGACTTAATGATAATAATAATAAAAAAAAAAGTTGTAAGGGGTTGAGAAAAAAAAGGTTCCTCAACCGACAGAGAAATTTGTTTAGACCAACTAGTCTAAAACTCAGTGTAAGAAAATTACAAAAAAGAACCAAAAACAGTATAATATATATGAATATATAAACTTTGAAATCAAAATAGGGTAATAATTGAGAAGTCCCTATGTGTAGGGAGAACATAGTAACTGAGTGGGGGTAAATCATGACGGCATAGAGCGGGGCAGCCACTTTGGTTAAAAGTGATATATAATTTTGTGCTGCCTGTAAGAAACGGGTGTAAGTAGTGAAAATGAGAAAGAGAGAAAAAATAAAAATAAATAAATAAAATAAATAAATAAAAAATTATATGTAAAAGTAAAGAGTAAGCCAAAATACAAAAAAGCTTAAATAAAAATTAAATGAAGGACAGGGTGGAGAAGAGATGAGAAAAAAAAAAAAAAAAAAAAAAAAGGAGGGGGGGGGGGAGGGTAAGTGGAGAGGTATTCTTGATAATTTAGATAGAACAAACAGTATATTCAACAAAAATCTATTAAAGGCTCCGCAGCACCTCTAAATAACCACAGGATGGCAGCAATAGGTAAAGCAGGGCTCTGGTAGAAAAGAACCTGTATAAATAAGTGGTATTTGTGAAATCAGGTATAGCTAATACATGTAGTATTGAGAGTAACTTTGCACATTATAAAATCTAGGATATCAACCTTTATGTTGCTAGGCTGCATATATATAGGGAAAAAACAATAATATATTAAAAAAGTGTAGACAGAAATTAAAAGGGAACATAATAAAAATTAGAGAAAAAATGTATATATGCGGAGAGTAAGCTTAAGTGCTAAGAGAAGGTTTAAATAAAGCTAAATAAGGGAAAAAATGATGAGTGATGAGGTTCTCTTATTAATTTAAAAAGAGCAAACCTAATGTGTTCAGCCTAATCTGTCAGAGGTTCCGCAGTTCCCCCAAACAGACACAAGATGGCAGTATTGGGTAAACCAGAGCTTTGGTAGAAAAAAACATAAATATAAGTGACTTTTGTGAAAAAAAATCAATCTAACTACTAAATGTAGTATTGAAAATAGCTCTGAACACTATGAAATCTGGGGTAACAACCTTTGTATTGTTGGGCAGAGTGTGCGGAGGAGAAAAAGGAGAACATATATGATAAAAAAAAAAAAAAAACAAAGGAAAACAAACATTAGATGGAGAAAGGGAAAAATTATTAAAGTTAATAAAGTTTGAAAATACAAATAAGAAGAGGGGAAAAAAAAAAAAAAAAAGGAAAAATTTCTGCTTGTTGGAGGTAGAATGGTATACCCGTAAAAAATGTTTAGTCAATCTTCACGTAAGAGAGGGGAGACCATTAGTCCCGTTGTGCGCTTTCATGTCTCGCTCTGCGACCCTCTCTCCTTGATGCTGGAGTGTTCCATATTGGAGCAGGACGTGGAGTAGCTGGGGTGCGAGGAATGTTGCTGGGATCCAGGAGGCCTAGTTTGGTTAGGATGTCTCTTCCTTCTGATATGTTGGTAGCTATATATGTGGTGCCATTATGAGGGATTATCAGCTTAAAGGGAAAGCCCCATCTATATCTGATTCTGGCTGAGAAGAGAGCCGATGTAATCTCCTTCATATTTCTGCGTCTGTCCAGCGTTGCTTGGGAGATGTCTGGAAAGAGTTGCAGTTGTATCCCATCCAAAGTGATGTTCCTGATCCCACGTGCTGCCCGCATTATTTCTTCTTTAATAAGAAAATCTTTGAGACATAAGACAATGTCTCTGGGGGGTTTGTCAGGAGGAGGTTTAGCCCTCAGAGCGCGGTGAATTCGGTCACATTTAAAGGAGATAGGGTCCTGGTCAGGAAGCAGGGATTGGAATAGTTTAGTGGAATAGGCGATTAAATCTGTGATCGATTCTGGAGCGCCTCTGATTCTAAGATTGTTTCTTCTGTTACGATTGTCCAAATCTTCTACTTGCGCCTGTAACTGTGAGAATGCAGAAGAAAGTGTTTCATGTTCTCTTGAGAGATCATTAAAAGCGATTGCCAGCTCATCATGTTTGTTTTCTAACAGGTCTGTACGCGTTCCTATGGCTGCTATCTCTTGGGACAGTGTGTTTGTAGATTTTTGTATCTCAGTTTGAAAGTTGGAGTATATAATGCTTCTAAGCTAGCATCCAGTTCTGCTTTTGAAAGTGGATTGTACTCACTGTTTGCAGGAGCTGAGTCTAGTTGCAGAGGCTCTGTAGTATGAGGGAAGGTAGCAGATGAAGGAAGACCGCGGTCGGCGCCATTTTTTGCCATGTTTCCTGGAGTTTGTGATCTGAGAGGGTATAGAGAACGGGACTTCTGGTGGCTCCCACGTCTCCCTTTCTGCGAATTAGGCATGCACAAAGACTTATTGTAGGGGGTGTGTAAAAAATTAGCGTTTTCTGGTGTTTATAGCCCCAGGATTGTGGCTGAAAGCCCCGTGGATGCCGGAGTTCTCTTTAGGTGCGGCCGCCCCTTTCCATGCCGCGCATGCTCCCCATCAAAAAAAGAGAGAAAAAAAAAAAAAGTGGTTTTAAAAATAGAGAAAGGATCTGTTGTTGAGATGGAGGCAGGTCAATCCGATGGAATTGTGGCGCTCTCCGTGGAATAGTCAGGGCTGATTCATAAAGACAATTTATTTTCACTTGAGTCTGGGGGTCCCTGAGATGGAGAGGGTACCTCAATAAACAAAGCCTGGGGTGCCTGTTGACTCAGGGGCGCTCTGGCTGTAGGGGCAGCAAGCCCTGTTCTGAGCTTCTGATTGTGGACCATATAATCGATGTCTGGGCAGTTATGGTTAAAGACTATGGCCACAAGAAAGGGCTAGGCTGGCTGTGGAGCACTTCCCTGGGTGGCCGCTTCAGGAAAGGCCGGGGATCTTCAGGCCTGATTAGGCCTCTTCAGGCCAGGGCTGGCCGTAGAGCTCCCGGGGTTGTGGAGGACTAGGGTGGCCACAGAGCTATGTATATAGACAGGCTGGAGTGTTGGGGAGGACCGATGAACGTCCAAATAGGGCTGGGCTTGCCGCCGATCGCTCCCCCGGGCCGCCGCCTCAGGAAAGGCCGGGGATCCTCAGGCCCGACTAGGCCGCGGCAGGCCGGGACCAGCCACGGCACCCCCGAGGATCAGAAAAACGCTGGGCGGCCACCGGAACCCCCGCGGGGCGCGGAGAAGCCAGCAAAGGGGGACAGATGGTCGTCCCTTACCTGTAGGAGGATGTAGTGTGTGAACCCCGCGGGAGGCCCCGCGAGAGCAAGATGGCGGCGGCTATGAGGAATCCCCAGCAAAGGATAACAGGCGTCTGTGGAGCGATAGCGCTCGAAATTGTTGCCCAGGGAGGAGCGGCTTGTTGTTCTACATCCAATGGTGGTCAAATGATGTCCAGTCGTGCTTGATTTAATGCGGATGGCGGTGGATTTTTCGGTGGGTGCAGGGAGCTATAGAGATACACGTCCACCGCCATCAACGTCAGGACACGCCCCCCTTAATGTTTATTTTTTAAAGCATTTTCTATTCATTTCAATGGGGACCTAATTTTGGTGCGGTTTTGAAAACCACACCAAAGATGCAACATTTTTTTCCCAAAATGCACAGCACTTGTAATGCAGTGGTTTGAAGAGTCCCCATCTGATTTGTAAATCCCCATCAGATTTAAAAAAAGGGATTATGTTTTTGTTGAATTTTTAGCATGGCAAAAACGCAGCAAAAAGGCATCAGTGTGTAGCACTCTTATCCTAAACAGGGCTGCTAGTAAATGTAGTTTTGCTACTTGGTAACTAGCCTGGCTAATTTGTAGTCTTGATCAACTGTTTTTTCTCCTAAGCTTGAGTTTAATTGTCATCTCTCTCTTCTGTCAATAGGTGCCACTGTTGCCTTTGGCATCAAGATGATACATTACAGTGAATTCAGGTTATGTGTAGATACGTTGTCTCAGCCAATCAGCAGGAGTTTTCTTTGGCTGCTGAGCATGCATGGATAGTCTATTTATTTGGAATAAGCAGTGTTGCCAACCTACCAGATTGAAATTTACTGACACGATACCCCAAATTTACTGGCATAGCTAAGTTTTTACTGGCATTTCCAAAAGTTACAAAATTATAGTTTTAAGTGCAAATTTCAGTATTTTGGCTACAAATAAGTATACTATGCAATTAGCAATGTGATTTAAGGTAAGTTTTTCAGCAAAAAGTATATTTTTTGTTGTATTTTCAATATAGTAAGTGACTCAGGGACAGGAAATTGGAATGGGCGTCACACACATCAAATTGACTCTTATAGTGACCCTGAAAGCAGTGTGCAGCAGCACAGATCACAGACACAACGCGTCTCCTCCTAAGTCACCGTGATAGTCTCTCTCCATGCCAGGTGGTCCCTTCAGTCCCCTCCAGTCCAAGCAGCACTGACAGTCCCGCTGGCTTGCCTTGCTCCCATCTGGAAGACCTGCACACAAGGCCCTGGCCGCTCGGCTCCCTTGCACCATGACATCACACAAAACTCTCCAAGCTGCGCATACCCAGTTCTGAGCCACATTTTTTACTGTCAAATTTTTATTTTTACTGGCATTTACTGGCAGGAGAAAAGTGCCAGTTTTTTACTGGCTGCCAGTAAAAATACTGACAGATGGCAACACTGGGAATAAGTTAGGTGAAATGGGGTTCTTTCGAGCCAGGGCCATGGCCTGGGTGGGTGTGTGGGGCAGCAGCAGAGGTGTAGGCCTGAAGCCAGAGGCCTAACCAGGTGCAAAGGGGCTCAGAATGAGGGGAGCCTGATCATTGCCAGGAGGCAAAGGAGCAGAAGTTGTCAGAGGGACAACCACTCTTGTTGCTGGAGGCAGGTGTCAAAGGGATGGAGTTCTGAAGGAGTACCAGAGCAGACGCTTCACTAGCTGGGGACGGTGAAGTAAGTGGGAATGCTTCAGCAAAGACTCATCCAAGAATAAAGCGGGTAGCTGTGAGCAAAGCTTGCAGGAGTACACTAGGTAGCTATAAGTATAGATTAAATATAAGTACAGCTGGCAGCTGTGAGTAAAGCCTGAGGGATCTAGTGGGTAGCTAAAAGTCCAAGGAACCCAGCGGGTAGCGTGGGTGAAGCTTGAAGAATACAGTGGGTAGCACAATTCAAGCTTGAGAAGTCCAGGCGGTAGCTCGGAGCTAAGCATGAGGATCTACAGTGGGATACTGTGAGTGAAGTCGCTGCCATAGGAGACAGCAGTTGCTACAAGATACAGACTGCTGCATTAAGCTTAAAGGCCCCTTTTCTGTATTGTTGTCCGCCTAGTTCTATTTTTGGTCTGCGGATTCTGCCAGGTTGCTATTGCATTTACCTAAGGGTGTCCTGTGCCCCACCCCTCTCTCCCCTGTTCCTGTAGCACTACACCCACCATGCCTAGTAACCTGCACCTAGGGTGACCACATTTTCAAGCTGCCATTCAGGGACAATCCGCCAACCCTCCCCCCGCACCCGCCCATAAAAGAATGAGGAGGGGGACAGCAGCAGAATGGAGGGGGACAAAGTGTGAGTGTAACACAGTACAGTACACTAACCTACCCTGACTCCTGGTCCTGGAAGTTTGTAAATGTCTATCACTGACTGCAGGTGGCAAACTTGCAGACCTCATGGGCGGGAGCCTGGAGGAGGACTTGGACGAGGCTCAGGCTGGCTGCTCAGGTGAGAAGTTGAACCGTTACTTCTCTGTGCGCTGCTGGCAAATGGCAATGTGCTGCATAGCAGCAAAGAGCGGCTGCGCTGCGAGCAGCGGGAGTAGTCGGCGGTGGCCCCGGCCGGGACTAGCACTGACTGGGCACAGGCTGGATGATCCTCCTTACCAGCAGTAAGTGAGTGACTGTGGCTCTGTCTGGTCACTGGCGTGTGTCACTCTGTGTTGGCTGGCTGCTCTCTCTCTCTCTCTGAGGTGCGCTTTCTGCTCCCAGCCGTAGCGAGGTGTGGGTGCACTGCCCACACTGACTGCCCATGTGTAAGCCCTCATACCTCAGCTGACGTCACTGGTTGGTAGAAGCGGGGTCTGGCAGCCTATGATGTGTCATGTGTGAGAGATGTGTACATGTTTATAAGGGTGGCAGCGGAGTTGGCGGAGTGGACTGGTCTGGTGGTGTGGTTTTGTTTTCATTCCGGGACTCTGTATTGTCTTGGAATGAAGGTGCCCGGGACATGGGACAAAAATCTGAAATCAGGGACAATTCCAGGCAATCCGGGACACATGGGCACCCTACCCTACCTGCACCCTGAGGAGGAATGTCAGCTCTCCCTGACTCTGGGGGTTACCATAGGCCTCTGGAGGTCAGGGAGACCGCTACAAGTGTAAAAGCAGCCTTTTAGTAACACAAAGAATTTCCCTGCATTGTGGCATGCTTCAACACAGGTACTTTGCCTTATTGCGTTGGGGTGACATTCAGAATAAATTGCACTGCAATGCAGTAATGCATGTTACATGCATCACTTCGCTATGCAGAAATACGAACGGGTTCTTAAAGGTTGTTATAGCTGAAGGTTAAATGTTCTGGGAAAGCAAATCTTTTTTTTAACTTATTATTTTCTTATATATTAATGAAAATATGTCTTTTTTTTTTTTTTAGCCAAGCAGACTATGACTATGGAACACAAAGCAAACCAAACTAAAACATCTTCTTTTACAACATCTCTACTAAGCATACATAGAGCATTAAGGACAATATGCAGTTTATTCCAACATAATGATTTAATTCCCCTGCCTAAATATATTACATTTGCCAGAGATGTAGCAAGGCTTTTAAACAAATGATTGCAGTAATTCATATAGTCAATCACTGAAAATGGATCTTTTTTAAAACTAGACTTTCTAAAATGATTTCTTTACAAACTGGCATGTAGATAATACCTGTGCACTGACACCGGAGGGCGATGGCGTGCCACTGACAGATGTGGTGGTGTACAGATGATTGTATAAGCAGTGGAGCTATTGGCAGAAAATCCCTGCTTGAGTCCAGGTGGGTCAATATTTGACTCAGTGATCCTGATTGCAACAATAAGGATAATACACAACTCTGAGGGGTCTCTGATTGATTGGAGGGGGATGAAGGGTGTGCTGTTGTTTGTTTGTCATTTAACACGTTAATATTATGCTGCTGTGCGTGCATCCTGGATTATTATCCTTATTCCAGTTCCAGCTGCTTAGGCTGGCATAAGTGGGCAGATCTTGTACTCAGGATCCGAGTCTTCTAAAATTGATGTCACTCTGTAATCAGTCATTAAAAGCAGAATGAAATGGTTGTGCCATCTAAAAAACATCCAAAATCTGATTTGATGATTTGGGTATGATTTATCTATTGTCTGCTAATATGTCTTGTGGACTTTAGAGACGTGATATTTGTGATTGAGCTTAAAATGTATTATTCCTGGCTAGGGGTCTCATTTACATTACATTGCAGATATAGCAAAGTCCATGTTGAAATTTGGTGGAGATGGGAACTTGGGTAGAAAATATTGTTGCTGAAGTCCCAGAGAGTCATTAGAAGCCAGCTTACAAAGCAGCCCATCTCCATGACTGTTGTATACCAGATATGAATCATTCCAAACCCCCAACTTACCCTATTTTCCACCCATTATTAACTTGAGACGACACCGAGTTGGAGTAACAAAGGTCGTAGCGGCCTACTTTATTTAAATAACAAATAAATCCAATAAAATTCTGTATGAATATAAAACATCTGTTATAAATACTATCTGGCATTGGTCTGTGCAGGCACTTTTTGTAAACCTCAAAAATAAATAACCAACTGGCACTGCGGTCCCTCTCCAAGTGTAATATTAGGCCTCAAGCCGACAAGCAGGCTCAGAGACAAACACTGTCCGCAGTGCCCCATAACACTTTCCGTCTAACCTTAGTTGTCCGGAAACCACCATCAGGACCCATCCAGCGATAGTTCCTGAACTTTCCTTTTGCCATATCTCCTTCCCCTGCACAGACCAACACCCGCCTCCGGCACGACATCCACAGATCAGCACCTGTCATGAGAAAATAAAATAACACACAAACACAAACCATGCACAAAAAACCACTGCACCAATAAAGGGAGGGTGGGTGGGAACTTTTCCCCTGCCCTTCTGTTAAACTCCCATGATGCACCGGGAGTATAAATCAACTCTGCCCCAGCCCGTTCCCCTCGGCACCTAAGTCCCTCCTCTTGCCTTTCCATTCTTCCCTGTTAACCCAGTCATGCCCGCCCTGCGCCTATTCTTTTTTGTCTTTTGCTGCGGGCTCCCTTGACTGTTGTATACCAGATATGAATCATTCCAACCCCCCAACTTACCCTATTTTCCACCCATTAACTTGAGACGACACCGAGTTGGAGTAACAAAGGTCGTAGGGGCCTACTTTATTTAAATAACAAATAAATCCAATAAAATTCTGTATGAATATAAAACAACTGTTATAAGTACTATCTGGCATTGGTCTGTGCAGGCACTTTTTGTAAACCTCAAAAACAAATAACCAACTGGCACTGCGGTCCCTCTCCAAGTGTAATATTAGGCCTCAAGCCGACAAGCATGCTCAGAGACAAACACTGTCCGCAGTGCCCCATAACACTTTCCGTCTAACCTTAGTTGTCCGGAAACCACCATCAGGAGCCATCCAGCGATAGTTCCTGAACTTTACTTTTGCCATATCTCCTTCCCCTGCACAGACCAACACCCACCACAGCATGAGGGAGTAACCTACTTATTCGCGAATGCCCCGCCACACCCAAAGCGCTCTTTCTATGCCCTCCTGCAGGCCCAGAGTCCATAGGTCAATGCCTACATCATTCAGGTGTACTCCATCCGCTCGCAGGTACCTCCAGGTCTCAAACTCGAGCTCCAAATGCCGGATAGCCAGACCTCCGTTCCTGACCATAAAGTTGCTCACTGCTCTGTTCACCTTCTTCCTCGCCCTGTTAACTCCCTCCACGGACCTGGCCAACCGCCATGTCGTGCGGGCCACCATGTCCGACCAGACAATGACCGTTTTAGGAAAATCGGTCATCAACCGCCCCACATCCACTTTAATGTCTCTGGTAAGGTCAATCATGGATCGCAACCCTAGATCATTACCCCCAGCATGAATGACCAAAACATCCGGGGGTCTGTCCGAAACCAACCTCCAAAACCAACCTCCCCCATAACATACCGGGAAAGCCGAACCATTTGACGCAGACCTCCCGCCTAGCAAATCCCAGCTGTCTGCTCCCCCTCCTAGCATCACCCCTCTGTGCCCCCCAGCACACATAGGAATGGCCCATTATCCAGACCAACCCCTTCGCTGAATCTGAAAATAGAAGAAAACAGAGAACCATGCATGACAAACCACTCCAACTCCCAAACCATTTAACCCTAACCCCCTTTATCATCCCTAAACACAAACATACTAACCATACCCCGCCACAGTGCAGACCCATGAAACCATTAATTAGGTACAGTCCCCCTACAGTTTCCCGTCCTTGTGTTTTTTTAATTTTTTATGCACCCTTCAGTATGTCCCAGCACCGCAACTTTCCACCAAAAACCCAGAGACCACCCCTTAGTCCTCAACAAAAAAACCCGGCCCAAATGTCTACCATACGCCATACACCAACAGCACCCGGTATCATAGGACGAAAATCCCCAACTATCGCCTCCCATGCCAGAAAAACAAACACTAACCGAAAACAAAGCTCCGAACGAGAAATCCAAAACCCAAGTCCCCCCTCATATTTTTTTTTTTTTTTTTTTTTTTACGACATGCCCTCGTCACTCCATCATACCACCCCAAGGAAGGGGAAATCCCCCTGTTCAGCACACCTGTAGCCACCAACACTAAACCCATTCAACTCCCCTCCAAAGACTCGCCTAAAGCTATCTCCCACAGCCCTTCGGGATATGGCGTGCCATGCAGATCTGCAGCTGGCGCCAACTCCCGAAATCTCTCCCACTGGAACCGTGAAAGTGCATCCGCCACCACATTCTCCACGCCCGGCAGGTGCACCGCATGAATGAAAATATTCATTTGGAAACAACGCAACACCAAATGTCGCAACAACCGCACAACCGGCGGCGACGATGCCGAGTTCCGGTTGAGAACCTGCACCACCCCCATGTTGTCTACGTGAAAACGTACCTTCAGGTCCTTAAACGTTGCACCCCACAGCTCCACCGCCAGAACCACCGGGAACAGTTCCAGTAAAACCAAATTTTTGGTGTATCCTGCAGACACCCAAGAAGGAGGCCACGGGCCCGCACTCCAGCGTCCCTGAAAAAAGGCTCCAAAACCCGAAGCACCTGCAGCATCTGTGAACAGCTCCAGGTCAAAGTTGCTGACCGGACCTGACATCTACCATTGAAAGACTCCAGGAAGGTGTTCCACACCTTCAAGTCTTCCTTGTGTGACCGCACCAAACGCACAAAATGCGTAGGAGACCGAACACCCGCAGTACTAGCCGACAACCTACGGCTAAAAACTCGCCCCATCGGCAGAATGCATCAAGCAAAATTGAGCTTGCCCAGCACTGATTGCAAGACCCGCAACTGAACTTTCTCCGCACCCAACAACCCAGCGATCTCCCTTCTCAAGTCCACCAGCTTACCTTCCGGCAAATGGCATTCCATGGCCTCGGAATCAAGCACAATGCCCAAGAACGTGATGACCGCGCGAGGTCCCTCCGTCTCGCCAACAAAATCGCACATAGCTTAGAACCCGCCAGCCCTATACACAAAAAATCATCCAGGTAGTGAATAATTGAATTCACCCCGGACACATCTCGCACCACCCATTCCACGAAGGAACTGAATTGTTTGAACAACGCACACGAAATCGAACAACCCATCGGCAAACATTGGTCAACATAGAAACCATCAGCCCAATGGCACCCCAACAAGCGGAAACTTTCTGGATGAACTGGTAATAACCGAAAGGCCGATTCCACATCCGCCTTGGCCAACAGCGTCCCCTTTCTGTACTTTCGCACCCAGCGCACCGCCGCATCAAACGACGTATATGACACTGAGCACGCCTCCTGGTCGATCGCATCGTTAACCGACCGCCCTTGGGAAAGGATAGGTGATGTATGAGCCTAAACTTATTAGGCTCTTTCTTGGACACCACACCCAGTGGAGACACCACCAAGTCCGACCAAGGGGGGGCTGAAAAGGGGCCACTCATCCTACCCAATGCAGCTTCCTTCCGCAGTTTCTCAGAAACCACCTCCGGATGTTGCAGCGCTGACTTTAGGTTGGGTGCCAACGGGGGAATGACTGCCAGCGAACACGGAATCCGAAAACCTTGCGCAAAACCCAATTCCAAAATCTGAGCCGCCGCCCTATCGGGATACCTACCGAGAAACGGCCGCATCCTTTTCACCATCACCGGGGTCCTCCCTCTTGTTGTTAGCTTCTCCAGGGCGGCCTTTTCCTTGTTTAAAGCATCTGGAAGCCGGGTGTGATCCGCCGCATCCAGAACACTCGTGTTTGAACCTGCAGCCGCT
Source organism: Lithobates pipiens (assembly GCF_037356315.1). Taxonomy (NCBI): domain Eukaryota; kingdom Metazoa; phylum Chordata; class Amphibia; order Anura; family Ranidae; genus Lithobates; species Lithobates pipiens. The sequence goes on along the minus strand of NW_027507685.1, from coordinate 73,805,431 downwards.
CCCAAACTTACACACCCCCGAATTGTATTGCCAACACACCCCTTTTTTATTTCTGGCCGACTGTCCTGGGGACGAAGGTCCGCCGCCCCCCCCCCCCCCCGAAAAAACTGCCCCGGGGCCCTCGCCGACGACATCAATCGCATCCACAAGCTGATGTCCTTGTGGTCCCATCGTAGCGCCGGTCTCACCGCTCTCCGCTGCCTGAACTGTTCGTCATAACGAAGCCAAGCCGTTCCACCATAGACCCGGTAGGCCTCCCCTATAGCATCCTGATAACAGAAAAGCGCCGAACAATGTTCAGGGTGCTTTTCCCCTATGACGCTCGCCATGATTGCGAACGCCTGTAGCCAATTTGAAAACGTTTCTTCATCCTCCTTCTTGGAGTCGTCCGGCTTCACCCTATCCAGGTTGAACTTCTCCAGCGGCAGAAGGGAGAATATCTCCACATACTCACCCTTCCACAACTTCTCCCGCACCTCCTGTTTCAGATGAGCCCCTAACGGCCCCTCAAAACACACGTAGACCTCACGACTGGCCGCATCCGCCAACCTCGTAATATCCTGCCGACCAGGTTTGTCGGCCGCAAACGCAACCTTCTCTCCAACTGGGGGTGCCGTCGCCGCCCCCATCACCCCATTCACCGTGCTCCCACCAGGCAAAGGTTCCACCACCGGCGGGGCCACCGTAGCGCCTGTCACGACCGCCTCCACGGAAGCCGGAACCCACGCTCCCAGCCACAGCCTCTTCACCCTGTTCAAACCTGGTCACCAAAATCCTTAATCCCCGCCAAAAACCCCAGCAAACCCGCAGAGGTACCCCCAGACCCCCCTGCACCATCACCCTTAGCCTCCCCACACACACGTCCCCCACCCCCTGTAGCACCAGAATCACACACAACAGATACACGCATAGGGGACTTACCAGGCTGCACAGGTGACGCCCCATCAGCCGAATGTCTGTTCTCCACCACCAATCACCTCCTGGAAGCGGGGGGCGGCTCGTCCACCCCCTCCGAGTCATCCTCGCCCCCAGCTCCAACTCCTCATCCTCTGAAGACGACGGCCCACCAGACAGCTCAGGCCTGGATGCCGCTGCAGCCGCGGTCATGTGACTCCTCCTGCGCGCTGCGTGCCCCCCCACCGACTTGTGGACGGCTTTGCCAGATCTGGCACCTGGTGCCACGGACCTGGCTGCCTCCGCTCTGGTCTCTGCTGGTCCCATCCGTCCTCTGGCCATCCGTGGAGCATCCCCTGCCGCTGCAACAGCAAGCCCAGGGACCCCAGCTCTCTGCCTGCTGACTCCCTCCACTACTGCTCTGGAATCCCTCCTGGGGGCGGGGCCTGTGCTCTGCGACTCACCCCGCCATCTGTGTTTGGCCGCCATCACCTCGCACCTCGCCTCCCCCGCGTGGCCGTCCCAGCCATTCTGGGATCAGTGAGAGGGGAGCCTGTTCAGTCCGCAGCTTGCCGCGTAGCTGGGGGCGCCGCCGCCCTTACCGCTGCACCGGCGCCCGCCACTCTCCCGGGCCGCCCCTCTCCCGGGCCGGAGAAAAACGTTCCAGCAGCCGCGAGCGGCGTGCCCTGGTACCGCTCCTCACCTCCCCGCCGGGCTCCTCCACAGGCTGCTGCAATAAGCCTTCCAGGGTGTCCTGCAGCCATCCATCCCCCCGCTCCGCCGCCTGTTCCCTTAACCGCACCATGAGCAGCTCCACCGACGCCATGCTGAAGGAACTTTTCCCCTGACCTTCGGTTAAACTCCCATGATGCACCGGGAGTATAAATCAACTCTGCCCCACCCAATCAGTAAATCAGTACCGATAATTCAACATCAACACATAAGAAACCAGTGTGATAACTGATACCATGCACTCAACCCAGGTACCTCTAGGAGTGAACTCAGTGTATACCATAGTACTAAACATAAACAATAGCCCTCCACTGGTTAGACTATACCTCAAGTGACCAAAATGGGCCAACAATAAATGTGACAGATTAGTTCACTTGAGGATTCTCAGACCAGAGGAATTAGGTTTAGGCTTAGGCTTGAGAGTTTGACAAGCTAATCTCAACCCAACTCTGCCTTCAGGTGCCACCAAATCTGGGCAGTTCTGGATGTTAGCTTTTGTCGGCCTAGGTGGGGACCTTTAACGTTGGTACAAATAAACTGTGGTGTTTTTGTGGGGCGGAAAGATTGGGGACAAGTAGATGACAGATTATCCTTAGCCAGTGGGTGTGTTCCTTTAGGAGCGACAGGGCAATGTACATGCAATAATCTGGAAATGCACTATGAATAGGGGATTTTGAGGTTTTACGTTAACAATACTGTGCAGCACTTGCCGTGTAAAAAGGGGTATAAATAGAGTAAGCATGCTGGGATGTTATCCACAATGAAAACTATTTGACCTTGGGGCTTTCTGCTTCCAGTGGCAAGGGACAGCAGAGTATTTTTGCTTTCTCTTAGAAAAACTGGATGAACGTAGGGAGAAGATACCCCCTGGGTCTGATTTGCAAAGGGGAGTCACTTGTTAGTTAAGGCTATTAAGTGGGTCCAAGATACTTTCACCCTATTCTATTGCAGCAGTCTCTGGATGCTGGAGTGCTCTCTCTGTATGGTTGGGGCCCCTCTTTGTTGGCAATGCTGTAGCAGAGGTTTGGACAGATGCAGCTTGTCGCAGTTCCCGATAATGACAGCACCACCTAGGATCCCCTCAGTAGATCGGCATTCAGCCTAACAGCCTGTCATTCAAACTCCAGTTTGGCCCTGTTGGATGCAGTTCAGCCTGGCCTGGTGTAACTCAGCACATCACAGAACAGCTCTCCCATTCTTCTCTCCTGTTGGTGTGCCTCTTTCCAACTGCCCAGCTTCTTCTGGGGCTTTTTTGTTTTATCTCTCCTGTCCCTCCCCTTTTTTGCTGGTCCTTTTTGGGCCTTGTAGTTGTGACCCATACTTAACTGTATGCCGGTGTCTTGTCATATAACGTCCTCCATCCGATAGTGTCCGCTATCCAAGTGGACATAGAGTAGGAATAAAAAAGATACGGCAGAACACCGGGTCCTCCTTTGAGAATGATCTGGGCAAAACACTGCCACCTTGTGGGCAAATAGAGTTCTACATTATCAGCAACAAATGCCAGTGTTACACGATGTTGAAGATGACATAGTTTTGACTTCTGCACCCTATATACTATTTTGTACATGGGACTATATGGACCACCCTCGCAAACCACATAAAAAGACCCTTATTTAGGTATCATTTAAATAAAATAAACAAAACAAAGACTATATACCAAAAAATTGCAGTGGCCTTTTATTTCAGTTTGCCAGCAGGTTGAAATACTAGTTAGTGAGACAGCAGCTGCCCCAGCCAGGAGGGAAACAGTTAACCTGTTTCCGACACTTTTTACTGAGCTCTCTCCCTGTGCTGATAATAAAAGGGGTGGGGGCTCTGCCCAGACACACAGAGTCTGCATGGGAAGGAAAAACACAGACAAGCCACAATATGTAATCTCCAGCTGCTTACAGAGAAGAGAGAAAGGGAAGCAGTTCCACCTCAGAGAGCTAGCATGCCTGCTGTCACATTCACCATGTAGGGGGATTGCTGGGACCTGCAGTCCTCCTTGAATAACATCAGTTCTGGAGATCTGCCACTGTGGACTCAGCTTTGTACAGACTCTTGCCTATGCAGGTATTCTGGGGGCAACCAAAAGCCTGAGTTAGTGATTCGTTTAGGGAAAAGACTGTGAACTTTGTATTTGAACTGCTATGCTGAGAATTTCCAGTAAAGCTTTTAAAACGTTGTCCTTGCCTTGTGTGAAGTTACTCAAGGGGTGTAATTCAAGTAACTGGCACACATAGTTTACAGCGTGGGTCAGCTAAGCACATTGGGCAGTGGTGTTGATAGGGGGGTTCGGGGGGTGCGGCCCGCACCTGGGTGACACCCACCAGAGAGTGGCACCCGCCAGAGAGTGGCACCAGACTCAGACTGGAGACGACTAGCACAGTCGCCACGGCTCTCTCATTCCCTTCTGGGATCTCCTCAGCTGCACGTGATGTACAGAGAGAGTGGGGGAGGAGGGAGCGAGGCAGAGAAACCGAGGAGGGAGAAGAGGGATACCGTGCTACAACACCTGCCCGGGGCCAAGGTATGAAATAACATGGATATTGCAGAGGAGGGGGCATGGTGATTGAGGGGGGGGGGCATTGGCAGGTAACATCTATGCTGCCAGCAGTAATTTTAGGGGGGGTTGAGGATATGCACTGGGGGGTGCATATTTGGGTTAGAAATGACTTGTGCTGGAAGTAGAAGGAGGGGGGCTGCTTTAAAGTTTAACCCCCCCGCCCCAGAAAAATTCCTCTCCTCTCCCTATTACATATCCTCTAACCAATCCCCCCACCCCCCAAATCAAAGATCCCATCTCAGCTCCATCCATCCCCCAATCCCATCCTGGGTCCATCCACCCCCCCACCCAATCCCATCCTAGCTCCATTCACCACCAAATCCCATCCGTGCTCCATCCACCACCCCAATCCCATCCTGGCTCCATCCACTACACCATCCCATCCTGGCTCCATCCATTCCCCTATCCCATCCTGGCTCCATCCATTCCCCTGATCCCATCCTGGCTCCATCCATTCCCCTGATCCCATCCCGGCTTCATCCATCCATCCATCCCCCGATCCCATCCGGGCTCCATCCATCCCCCGATCCCATTCCAGCTCCATCCATTCTCCCGATCCCATTCTGTCTCTATCCACCACCCTCACCCTCCCAATCCCATCCTAGTTCCATCCATTGTGCCAGGTTGAGGGAGGAGAGCCACACCGATGCACTAGCCTGCTTAGTCTGGGGGGGGGGGGGGTGACACCATGTTTTACCACACCAGGTGACACCAAACCTAGTGACGCCACTGACATTGGGGTATGAAGACAACAGTGTAAGAGATATTTCATTGTGAAGATACAAATGGTTACCAAGGGTAACAGAGATTTCTCTAGCAGCCTGACGCAAATTTGTACATGTGGCAGGTGGGGCAGCTTTTTGCAGAAGGACACTCTCTCCGTGAGCAGGTCTGTCTCCCATTGCTATGGGAGCAGATCAGCGCTGCAAAGGTGTGGAAGAGGAAGAGTTAACTAAGTGCATGCCTGGAGTCCAGTTATCCAAGCGTGGCCTCTGCCTTGACCAGGAGAATTGATGAGCATGACAAGTAAAGGAACCCTATGTATGGGGCGAGTGACCCAGTCTATGGTGCCTAGTGTAGCCTCCTTACAAGTTTTAAGTAACAGATAAACATTTAGCCAACCAAAAATTGTAAGGCAACCACCAGCACACATGCCAAGGAGGACATAGGATGCCTTTCATTGTAATTGACAGCTTCCTAGGCTATCAATTATTAACCCAGATAGCAAGGAATTGCGCTGCAAGTTTGAAAATGACTTGCTAAGCTATTGCTAGACTTGCCAGGATTCACAAGTTTGTTGCACAATTCAAGCAAGTCCTCATTACAAGGCTCCTGATCAACTTTATTTGCAAAAGTTCTGATTCAGTTACAGTATGTTGTGAAATAAACATCCCACCACAGGGGTCACTGTGGGCACATTTTTATTCTGTAGACTTGCAGTGCTCTTGCTGGTAATTCATCACATCAAATTTGTACTTGCTAGACACTTGCCACGCAAATTTGCTACGAAGTGGAAAAGTGTCAAGCAGAACTTGTGCTTCAAGTTCTCTGCAAGTGTACAACTTGCCAGTGAAAATGTGCAGCATGCTATCTGGGAAGCCTGGACCACCCACCTACCTCACATAAGTGAAAGCAGGCTAGGGGGTCGGCAAGCTATGCTGAGAAAGCCAGCTGCACGCCCGCCTGCCTGCCTACCGAATGCATACCAGCCAGCCTGGAAGTTTGCATGCTTGAAAGCAAGCTCATCCTGCTTGCCCACCTGCATGCATGCCAGCCACCCCAAAAAGCCTGCATGCTGGCATGCAGAACTACATGTATCTTGATTGCTTTGCGATTAGTATTAACAATTAGCCATCCAGGGGAGAGTGGGCAGTGTTTAAAAGTTGCACTGACACTAATCCTGGGAATATTTAGGTACATTTACAATAATCCCATGGGTATTTTGCTGCCCTGACAATAAACCTGTTTTTTTTTTTTTTTTACTGCACCAGCACTAGTGCTGTGGAAATTTTGCCGCACTCACACCTCACAGATGAGGACTTCCCTAAAGTGGTGGACATAGCTATCCAACCTCAACAATCATTATTCAATAGCCAGCTGGGAAAATAATATTATCACATATCAGATACCAGCTATCAGGACTGGTGAGCACATCTGTGAGACAATATTATGCAAGGACTTCTATTTTACACCATCATGTCTTTAAAATCGTAGAGATCATAGTGGCTTTTCTCCTGCTCAGTCTCAACACTGAAGTGAATCTTCAGCTGGACAACCACACATGGATAATGTGTTTAGGGCATCAGGGTGGTACATATAGCAACAGGATGATGTTGGAGAACCAATAATGTCCCTGGCCAAGACATGCCTGGAGGATTTAAATCCCACAGCATCACAGGTATCAGCAAGTCATAATATTTAGGCATACCCCCTTAGCTGGGAGTGGAAAAATCTCAATTAATCATCCTTGAGTGATAGTCTTCCAGACCATAACTCAGAGCTGAGGAATTACAGAAGTAGATTGATGGGGAATTCCATATTATGCCAAGCTCAACTACTTCTTGGCATACCACACGTTTCCGGAGGTAGGTGCGGATGATCTACTCCATACCTGACACTTCATTTTGGGCTGTATCATCCTTCCCATACCAATGATCATGAGGCTCATCAAGTTGAGACATCTGTCAAATCACCATTGCACATTATTACTGACCACGGAGGACTTGATGTCTGGCACTACTAGGTCTGTTAACCACTTCAGCCTCGGACCAATAAATACCTTAAGGACCAGAGGTCTTTTTGCAATTTCGCACTGCGCTGCTTTAACTGGTAATTGCGCGGTCATGCAATATTGCACCCAAACGAAATTTGCGTCCTTTTCTTCCCACAAATAGAGCTTTCTTTTGATGGTATTTGATTGCCTCTGCGATTTTTTTTTTTTGCGATATAAATGGAAAAAGAGCGAAAATTTTGAAAAAAAAAGATATTTTCTTCTTTTTGTTATAAGAAAAATCGAATAAACTAAATTTTAGTCATACATTGAGGGCAAAATTTATTCAGCCACATGTCTTTAGTAAAAAAAATGTCAATAAGCGAATATTTTTTGGTTTGCGCAAAAGTTATAGCGTCTACAAACTAGAGTACATTTTCTGGAATTTACACAGCTTTTAATTTATGACTGCCGATCTCATTTCTTGAGGTGCTAAAATGGCAGGGCAGTACAAATCCCCCCCAAATGACCCCATTTTGGAAAGTAGACACCCCAAGGAAATTGCTGATGGGTATGTTGAGCCCATTGAATATTTATTTTTTTTGTCCTAAGGGATTGAATAATGACAAAAAAAAAAAAAAAAAAAATTTTTTTACAAAAAGTTGTCACTAAATGATATATTGCTCACACATGCCATGGTTATATGTGGAATTGCACCCCAAAATACATTCTGCTGCTTCTCCCGAGTACGGGGATACCACATGTGTGGGACTTTTTGGGAGTCTAGTCGCGCACGGCACCCCGAAAACCAATCACCACCTTCAGGATTTCTAAGGGTGCAAATTTTTGATTTAACTCCTCACTACCTATCACAGTTTCGAAGGCCATAAAATGCCAAAATAGCACAAAACCCCCCCAAATGACCCCATTTTGGAAAGTAGACACCCCAAGCTATTTACTGAGAGGCATGTTGAGTCCATGGAATATTTTATATTTTGCCAAAAGTTGCGGGAATATTACAAACTTTTTTTTTTTTGCACAAAGTTGTCACTAAATGATATATTGCTCACACATGCTATGGGCAGAAGTCAAATTACACCCCAAAATAAATTCTGCTGCTTCTCCCGAGTACGGGGATACCACATGTGGGGGACTTTTTGGGAGCCTAGCCACGTACGGGACCCCGAAAACCAAGCACTGCCTTCCGGATTTGAATATAAAATGCTATAAAAAACAAACTAACCAGAGTCACCCGTAACACTTATACGGTGATCAGTGGTGAAAGGGTTAACTAGGGGCAATCAGGTGGTTCAAATTTTTATTAGGTAGTATATGGGGGTCCCTGGCGCTATATAAAAACCTGACGGGGAACCTAAATAACTAACTGGCTAACCAGCGTCACCAGTGACACTTATACTGTGATCGCTGGTGAAAGGGGGTGAAAGGGTTAACTAGCAGCAATCAGGGGGTTAAAACCATTATTGGGTAGTATATCGGGGTACCTAGCGCTATAAAAACCTGGCGGTGAACCTAAAAAAATAACTAGCTACCTAGCGACACTAGCGACACTGATGCAGCGTTCAGAAAAATTATCGCTTAGTGACACTGGCAAAAGGGGGTGAAAGGGTTAACTAGCGGAAATCAGGGGGTTAAAACCATTATTGGGTAGTATATCGGGGTACCTAGCGCTATAAAAACCTGGCGGTGAACCTAAAAAAATAACTAGCTACCTAGCGACTGTAGCGACACTAATGCAGCGATCAGAAAAACGATCGCTTAGTGACACTGGCAAAAGGGGGTGAAAGGGTTAACTAGCGGCAATCAGGGGGTTAAAAACATTATTGGGTAGTATATCGGGGTACCTAGCGATATAAAAACCTGGCGATGAACCTAAAAAAATAACTAGCTACCTAGCGACACATGCAGCGATCAGAAAAATGATCGCTTAGTGACACTGGCAAAAGGGGGTGAAAGGGTTAACTAGCGGCAATCAGGGGGTTAAAAACATTATTGGGTAGTATATCGGGGTACCTAGCGCTATAAAAACCTGGCGGTGAACCTAAAAAAATAACTAGCTACCTAGCGACTGTAGCGACACTAATGCAGCGATCAGAAAAACGATCGCTTAGTGACACTGGCAAAAGGGGGTGAAAGGGTTAACTAGCGGTAATCAGGGGGTTAAAAACATTATTGGGTAGTATATCGGGGTACCTAGCGATATAAAAACCTGGCGGTGAACCTAAAAAAATAACTAGCTACCTAGCGACACTAGCGACACATGCAGCGATCAGAAAAATGATCGCTTAGTGACACTGGCAAAAGGGGGTGAAAGGGTTAACTCTAGGGGCAATCAGGGGGTTAAATCTTTATTGGGGGGTGATAGGGGGCTACCCTGGACCTAACACTAACTGTCCTGACAGTTTTTACTGTCACAACTGACACTGAATGCATTGATCAGTAAAGAAATGATCAATGCAATCAGTGACACTGTGACTGGGGGGGGAGGGGGGGCGGATCGGGGGGCGATCGGGGGGGGGATCGGGGGGGGTTTGTGTGCCTGTGTGTACCTACATGTCAGTGTAGTGTTGGTGCACACTTACTTTTACTGTTCTCCTCGTAGTCCGGTCAAAAAGACCGCCCCGAGGAGAATGACATCACTTCCTCCTTCCTGTGTAAACAATACACAGGGGAGGAAGCTTCTCATTGGCCAGGAGCGATCCAGAGGGGGTGGCCGAAAACCAACGGCCATCCCCTCATCACGGAGCGCTCCTGGACCGAATCGGACCGCCGTAACCAGCGGGAGGGGGTCCGATCGGACCCCCCACCCGCTGGAAGGCAATCACGTGGATGTACGTGATTATGCCTGCCTGTGCCATTGTGCTGACGTACAATGGCAATACGGCGGTCCTCAAGTGGTTAAACCACCACTGGAGCTGCCTGGATGTAGGAGATAACCTAGAGGCCATCAGCTTGATAACAGCACCAAGCAACCTCTTTTTTGATTCACACAGTCATCACACACTATAGAGTTGACCCAGCCTGCATCACTTCAGTCCAGCCTTCATTACTCCTGCGCTAACCTGCCTGAATACAACTACTATTGCATTCCTTCCCTGTGTTCTTTTTATTCAGATACCACTGTATCTTTTTATTATTATACAGGATTTATATAGCACCAACAGTTTGCACAGCGCTACATGTACTACATGTGCTACATTTACAAAATGAATGCAGATATTACAGCTACAATACAGTTTGGTACAAGAGGAATCAGAGAGCCCTGCTCAATAGAGCTTTTAATCTAAGAGGGAGGGTCAAGTGATACAAAGGTTATATCTGTGGGGGATGAGCAGGGTTTTCAGGGATCATCTAAAGATGGATAGATTAGGAGACAGTCAGACAGATTGGGGTACAAAGTTCCAAAGGATAGGAGAAGCTCTGGAGAAATCCTGGAGGGGAGCATGGGAGGAGGTGACAAGGGAGCTAGAGAGCAAGAGGTCTTGGGAAGACCGAAGAGAATGGCTTGGTTGATATTTTGAGATCAGGCTAGTGATGTAGCTGGGGGCAGAGTTGTGGATGGCTTTGTAAGTTATTGTTAATATTTTGAATTTGCCATATTGCTCCGGGAAATTGAAAGTTGTATACTCACTTTCAGTAATTTTCCTTTCCTGGTACATCTTTATGGCAGCATACATAGCATGTACATGCAAAATTCAAGTGAATTCAGTGACATTTGGCAGGGAGGAGGGCTACCCCAGGGCTGCTTTGTAATTGATGAAGCCCAATGACAACCAATATATCTTTTCAGAAAACCAAACATTATGGTCTTGTCATTTGTTTGTTAAGGATAGCCATACAGACCTGTTTTTCAAACAAGGGTCACACTCAGGGCAAAGACAGGGCAAAAGGGGCAGCTGCCCTGGGCCCTGTCATTGTTGTGGGGCCCAAAGCAGCTACCTCATACTTGACAACTATCCCAGTTTAAATTCTCTTGTTCCTTGAAGTTTTAGTGCCTTGCTGTGTCCTGATATCTCAGTGTGAAGTGCTGCTTCTAATGCTTCCCAGATCTGCCCTATTGTGTACAGATAACTCACCTGCAGACCCTGTGTTTACATGTAAATAACAGACATTCAAATGTAAATAGCAGCAGCATTCATGTGTAAATAATTGCATCCAGCGGCATAGATGTGTAAATAAAGGCGGCATTCATATGTATATCATGTCAACTGCAGTGAGGAGATGAGGTGCTGTAACCTCTAGCAACCAATCAGTGAGCAGCATTGATGTACAGTAATCTCTAGCAACCAATCAACAAGCAGAAATCATGTGCTGTAACATCTAGTAACTAATCAGTGAGCCATAATGTGTGATGAAACCTCTAGCAACCTGCCAGTAAGGGTAATGATACACTGTAACCTCTGGCAACCAATCGCAATTGCTTCCTGATCTGATACAGTATACTGATTTTAAGTCTAGCTGCTATTTATTGTATATCTCAGAGCAGGTGGAGAGGGAAACTATGGGGGGCTCAAGAAAACATTTGCCCAGGGTTCAATCAATATTAAAGATGGCCCTGGTCACACTTGATCCTAAAATTGTGGTATTGAGCCATGCATATCTGCCCTAAAGCCTGCCCAATCTTTCCTATTCTAGTGCAAAACCACTTCTGCTTTACAAGCTTCAGAATTTGGGACTATAATGTCAAAATGTGGACAACTGGGAGGTATGAGAAGGATATGCTGATACTGACACATTTCCATACTGTGCAATGGAAAACATAACATTAAAAATACATTTGCATTACTTTTTAAGCTCCTCTGCTAGACTCATCATTGCTAGTGTATTTTAAAAATAATGTTAATGTAGATGTAGCCTAGGGCTTATCTGTGCCTTATTAGAACAAACACATTCAGTGCAGCATTTTGCAAATTTTTTATTCATGAAATATGAGTACTTGCACAAACAAAATTTACTGTATTGCACTATGTAGAATAATAGTTGTACAAAATATCTGGCCACAACCATGCTAGCAATTTCTGTTAATGATATGTATTACACAAATAGGTGTGTTAAATTATAGAGTATGTAGCAATTAGGGTAGCAGTGGTACTAGCTGTTTCCAGGCCCACGGCATTAATTGAAGAAAAAGACTGAATGCCGCTATTTGTTCAAAGTAGCAGAGATTGTTCTGCTTCAGACTTGCTCAGTTATGACATATGTAGCGGGGATATAATGGTGTATTAATGCAATGAATGTGAAGTGCAATGCAAATCTATGGACAATGTATTCACTAGTATCGGATGCCATCTAGTGACCAAAAACTGGAACTGGACCTTAGCTATTTTTCTTTTCTATGGTGTTGAAAGATAACAGGAAGTGACTGTGTTTACTTTGGTCATTTTGACCTTATCTACCCAGGAGTCTGTGTGACCTACCCATGAACACTTTGATATGCAGTGCATGCTGGGTAGGGTATAAAAGGGACTGCAGCGGCCATATTTGGTCTCTTGGAACCACGTTGCCTGCCTGTGCGGAGCTGTGTGTGAGGTTCTCGGACGCATTGGTAGATAGTCACTGCGGAGTGCAAACCGGACTGTTTGTTGGGTGACTGGATGAAGCCAAGAGCTGGTGATCAGACCGACGGGGATCGGAGAAGCTTGTTGGAACAGCGGAGAGCCAGATCCAGTCAGTGGCGTGACATGGAGCTTCTGGCCTAGTCAGCGGAAGCAAGCTGCAGCTGTAGGACTCAAGCCATCACTCAGAACTCTGATCCGATTGGTGAGCGGGTTGCGGCCCATGGTTTAATCTATTACACGTACTTAAGCCCCATACACACTATCAGTTTTTCCTTCAGATTTACCAAAACCATGTAATATGAGGTCAAACCTTAGTAGTTTCAATGTGTATGTAATCATGCAGGCCCTTCTACTACATGGTTTTGGTAAACCTGAAGGAAAATCTCAGCAGAAAAACTGATAGTGTGTATGGGGCTTTAGAATTACTAATAGGCCTTGCTGGAACCTGTTGTTCCACGGAAGTGCAACTGAGCAACTGACACTTAGTAAGCCCAAGGCCATTACACTTTTGTATCTAAGTGTGATTACAAGTTTCTGGAGTTACACCTGTAGTGTTCTAAGTTAACTTTCTCTACTAACCCTTTTGGATTAGAATTATTTGAGAAACTATTTAATCTAGCGAAGAAAGAAGATAAAGGAGGAAATACCTTAAGTGAGGCCTCACGTTAGACTTTAAGTAAGGGGAACTCCCAGGTCTAGACAGTAACATACCTGCATGCTGTTATTGTATTTGACTGTTGATTTATGCTGTGCTGACGTTCTAAGTTGGAACGACAGTGCAAACTCTGTAACCACCTATATGCTATATTTTCAGTAAAAGTATTCCTGTTTAAGAATACAAGTGTGTGGTTTACTGTCTTTCCCCACTAGGTGGAGCCAGAGGATCCTGAGGGATAGACACAGGTACATTATATTGTTTACACTGTATTGTATTATTATTGCACCACAACTGTGCCAAGGGGACAGAGTCATTCAGAAGGGGGGTTTCTCAGTAGAGTGCAGGCCCAATTTAAATCAGCAGCTCCTTTGGGGGTCAGTGCTACACATACTATAGAGCAGGCATGGCCACTCAAAAGGATTTCATTTTTTAATTCTTTTTTTTTTTAAACAATATAAGTTTTATTGAAAATGTTTCAAATATAACAGAAGTCTGCATAACAAAAACACTCCAGAGATAAGTATCAAATCCAAACATAATAGACAATGTCTAGTCACAGAAACACAATCAATACCTATACTCAGAATGCATACAATACAAGAGCACAAAGCGACAATTGCGGAGAGAAGAAAATAGACGGAATATGTTGGTAAGGAGTGGGTAGAGAATAGGAAGGGGAAGAGAGGGGAGAAGAGAAAAAGAGAAAAAAAAAAGGGGGGGGGAAGGAAAAAGATATTTATCAAGTGACATCTCAGATCTCAGCAGCCCATCCAAACTCACTGGAATTTTTGAATATAACCCACTCGTTTCAAGTTTTATGGTGTCGCTCTAGGCGATCATGTGCAACCGCCATGGTTTCTTCCATGGCGTGTATCCTATTAATTTCGGAGAACCAATCTTTAATCGTTGGCGTGTATGAGGTTTTCCAAGCTCTAGGAATCAAAATTTTTGCTGCATTCATCAGGTGTCTAATCAGGGAATGCTTGTAACGTCGAATAGCGAGTGAGCAGATGTTTAGTAAACAAAAGGCTGGGTCTAGAATGATGCTTGTTTCTGTCATTTCCTTTGTTAGTTCACAAACCCCTCTCCAGAATCTGGATATCAGAGGGCAATGCCACCAAATGTGCATCATGGAGCCAACTTCCGTGTGACACCTCCAGCACAAGTTGGAGGATTGTGCAAACCAGGTGTGAATTTTGTCTGGCGTTGCGTACCAGTGAGTCAGAATCTTATATGAAGTTTCTTGGAGTTTAGTGCTGATTGAACACTTATGGGCCAAGATGCAAGCCTTTTCCCATTGGGAGTTTGTAAGACTTGTATCTAAAGCCTTTTCCCATTTTGCTTTCAGTACAAGACTGTGGTCACAGGCATGAGCTTGCAGCCAAGAGTAGGCTAACGAGGTAGTCTTTGTCGTTTTTGAGGCATTCAGGCATATGTTTTCCAGTTGAGTCGTCGTCTTACCAAATAGGTGTTTTGATTTGTGCTTGTGTAGAAAGCTGTGAAGTTGCAAGTATGTCCAATGTGGGAAAAATTGATCCTTGCACTGGGCCTGAAGGTCTGCCTTAGGCCGCGTACACACGGGCGGATTGTCTGGCCAACTAAGTTCGTCAGACAATCCGACAGACAATCCGTCCTACTTTTGAATGAACGGACTTGACCACACACGATGAGCAGACAGTCCGCCGAAAGCTTGCGCGATGACGTGTACGGCACGTACGACGGGACTAGAAATTCGATGTCCAATACACTGCAATGCAACCTTCGGCATGTAAATCCTTTCTGAGCATGCGCCATACTTAGTCCGTCCAACTTGCCTACACACGAGCGGACTGTCCGCTGAAAAAGTCCGCTGAAGCCCACACACGAGCGGATTGTCCGCTGAAACACGTTTCAGCGGACTAAGTTGGGCAGACAATCCGCCCGTGTGTACGCGGCCTAAGGCTTAATTGTACCTGCCTGAGTGCAGTGTGATATAAGAAGTGGTGAACCTGTGGAAGTAGTGGGGAAGCCCTTATAGTGAACACCTGGTTTAAATTTCCGGGTTGTCTGCTATTCTGGTTAGTGGGCCAGGGATCGTAGCGATATCGTATCTTTTTGCGGCTAGGTGAAAAACATGTAAAGTTGACGATATGGAGGGGTGCAGTTGGACATCAGCTGGATAGAAGGAGCTCTGTACCCAGGACAAGAGTAAGGGGTAAAGTAGAGACAGCATTTTCAATATGGATCCAATCTTTGTTGTCTGCATGGCAATGCCAGTCAATTATCCTTGTTATATGTGTTGCGTAGTAATACTTTTTAAAATCAGGTAGAGCAATGCCACAAATAATTTTTGGGCGGGTTATGGCGTTAAAATTTATTTGTGGTTTATTATGTGCCCATACAAATTGCTTCTGTACGTATTGTAGATGTCTAAAAAATGAGGACGCAATTTTATTGGTAGTGCATGCATGCAATAAAGGAGTCTGGGAAAGATGACCTTCTTCACAATGGCCACCCTCCCAAACCATGAAAAGCCACCTGTATGCCATTTTTTAAGATCTGACACAATATTTTTGAGTAAGGGAGAACAATTCTGGTTAAAGAAGTGGGTGAGAGGTAATCCAGATTCCCAAGTATTTAAGCTTGTTATCCACCCAGTTGAAGGGGCAATTTTGTTTGGCTAGTAGTAGTTCATCAGCAGGGAGGGAGATGTCAAGGGCCTCCAATTTATTAAAATGTATTTTTAGATTTGAGATATAATTGAATATGGTGAATTGTTCCAACAAATTGGGGATAGAAATGTGTGTTTGGGTTAGGAAGAAAAGCAGATCATCCGCATATGCGGCGGTCTTGTACTTTTTGTCCGCTACACTGAAGCCATGAATGGAGGGATTTCGATTAGTCTTATGAAAGGTTCAAGTGAAATAATGAATAAAAGTGGAGAGAGGGGACATCCCTGTCTCGTTCCATTTCTTATAATTATGGGCTTTGATAAGGTACCGTTAATTTTAACTCTCACAGTGGGGGATGCATAGAGGGTCTGGATCCAGGACATCATATTGCTTTGTAGACCAACATGCTCACATATAGCAAACATATAGTCTCACGCTACTCGATCGAAGGCCTTCTCCGCATCAGTTGACAGGAGAAGGCCTCCGATCTTTCTCAAGCACATATTATGAACTAAGTTGAGGGCCTTGTAAATATCATCACGTGCCTCTCTTCCAGGCATAAAGCCTACTTGTTCCGGGCCAATTAGGTGCGCTAATAAGGGTTTAAGACGATTTGCAATAATCTTTGCCAAAAGTTTTAAATCTATATTGAGCAGGGAAATTGGTCTGTAATTTGAACATTCATTTGTGTCTTTATTGGCTTTGGGGATTACTGTAATGTGTGCCTGGAGGAAGGAGTCTGGGATGTTTTGGTGAACATTTAAGGAGTTGAGATTAGCAAGGAGTGGGATTTTAAGAATCTCTAGGAAGAATTTATAATATTGAGAGGTTAGGCCAGGGGTGCCCAACCAGTGGCCCGGGTGCCACATGTGGCCCGCGGAGCCCTATGATGTGGCCCGCGACCTCCTGCTCTGGGATGGTGGGTTGGCAAGCTTAGACTGTGGGTTGCCAACCCACCATCCCAGAGAAGCAGTGTTGTTATTAAATCCACTGGCAGAGCTTCTGTTAAAAAAATAAATAAAAAGCCACTGGTAGAGGAAGCAAGTGGCTGCAGAGCCTTAAAGCCGATGCTTCCTGTATAGCGCCAACTCCTATCACAGTGGAGTGATACCAAATGTGATCTGCCTGGGACAACAGCCGGCCATACCTGAATGGAAAACTGTTATTAAAGGTAAGTTTATTACTTAAATCACAGTGTATATATGGGCATATCTGTTCTGCAGTGGTTACTGGGCTGCTTTCAAACTGATCCGCAGGTGCAGCGCAGAACACCTGTGGGTTATCTACACTGAGCCATAGACTTCTGTTATTACCTGCAAGATTAGTGGGCTTTTAGAAAGTGCACCACACTTGCAGGATATAATAGAAGTCTATGGCAAAGTACAGCTAACCTGCAGGAACCACAGGTGCACTCTCTGTGTGGGTAAACCACAGTGCATCAGTCATTATACTGCGGCAGGTCGACACGATCCTGCAAACCGTTGTAGCTATATGTCGGCCTGCGGGATCGGGATAGCAGGCGCTTGCACTGTAGGTTCCTATATACTAGGAACCCACAATCTGTCTCCTTTCCCATGACAGAACGTGAATTTGTGAGTTCACACACACAGATCCACGTTCTTGCTGTCAGGAGGGATCGCGAGTGCACGGCGAACATCGCAGTCGCCGGGCATGCACATCGGCTCCTCAATGACATGGCGGGCGTGTCCCCTATACTGTCAGGAAGCGGAAGACATCATGACGCCCAGTATGGGAGATACGCCGGGAATGAGGGGTTAAACAGCCATGGTTTATTACAGCTTGAAAGTGGTTTTAAACCTCAAATGTGAAATATGAACAAAGCAGATCCCTGTATAGTGTGTACTTGTCAAGGAAGGAACTTTCAACAGATTGACAGTCCTAGCTCTGTTCCTGTGAGCTGTGTGACAGAGAGTTTAGGGGTTATTTACCAAAAGCAAATCCACTTTGCACTGCAAGTGTGCTTGAAAGTGCAGTCGCTCTAAATATAAGGGGTAGATCTGAAGCTCTCCTGATTTTATCATCCAATCATGTACAAGCTAAAATGCTGTTTTTTATTTTCCTTGCATATCCCCTCGGATCTACAGCGACTTTACTTCCAAGTGCTCTTGCAGTGCAAAGTGGATCTTCCTTTAGTAAATAAACCTGTCATGGTACTACTTACAGTGAGCCCACAAGCAAGCAGGTGACACGGGATCCCCCAGGGCATGGAATGTAAGATCCAGCCGGTGTTCCACTAGGGACCCCTTCACAAGGGTTTGGGCTTAGCTGCGTACTCACCCCAGGTCACGACCCCCGGGTTCACCCTGCTCATTAGGGAAGTACCAGAAGACACTGTTAGACAAGGATGGATGGATGGAGCAAAGGAGAGCTGGATAGTGAGCCAAGGTCAGGGCGGGCTGCAGACAACGTAATCAGAACAAGCCGGGTCGGTACACAAGAGATCAGTTCGCGAGAGGTCAGGCAAAACCGGTTACACGAAGGGAGCTCAGAAACAAATGTTGCTCAAGCAATTAGTAGCAGGTTTGAAAGGGATTTAAATAGAGAAGCACATGAGGGGCTGGACAGGAAGTAGCAGGAATGAAACATATATTAGGCAACAGGTGATGGGCGGCGACACCCATAGCTGCAGAGTGCACAGAGCTGAACACCAGCTAGTGGAATAACAGATGCCAGCCGACCTACAGCAGTAAAGGTGAGACACAGATCAGCTCCGCAGTTGATCTGTGACAAAACCCCTTTGTCTCTTCCCTCCAACTAGCTCTTAGAACTCTCCTCACTTAGCTCTGCAGTGTGTGATTTCAGCTCTCTGCCCCTTTTTTTAAACTCAGTCATTATAAATTTAGCACGTTGAACCGATATAGAGAAGAGAAGACAGCAGATAAACAGGTACAACTTACAATATGTGGGAGGATTGTTTCATCTCTGTGTATCACCTGAGGCCAGTCACTTCACTAGGTATATGCAAGGGTTTACAACCACTTTAAATACTACCCTACATTTCCCTTCCTCATTGGCTCCAAAACATTTAGTGAAAATGGCATAGCTCCCAACTGCCCCTGATTTCGAGGGACTGTCCCTGATTTGGAGCAATGTCCCTCTGTCCCTCATTCCTCCTCATTTGTCCCTCATTTTGGTCTGATCTATATAGTTGTATATAAAATTCACTTTTTATCTATCAAAACGTGTTTTCCAGTGCTAAACCTTTCATCTGAATTCTAAATCGCTGCATTTGTAAATTCCAAAAGCCAATATAAAGGAATAGTAGTGGTAAAAAAAAGCATGTGTGGGTTTAACCAATGTTGTTTTTTTTTTATATAATTCTTCTTTAAGGGGGTGTGGTAAGGGGTGTGTCCTATGCCTGCATACTTTTGCTGATAGGTCCCATCATTCCCATCTCAAAAAGTTGGGAGGTATGAAATGGTAATATTTCACTGAAATCTAATTTTTAATTCACCCCTATCATTGACCTGAAAAGCTAAAAAAAAGACAGTTGGAGCTCAAATGCCAGTAGAGTTTATCAAAGGCTAATTTGCTAAGAGAATATAATCATATAAAATAAGCCTGTCTGCTTGAAAGCATTGTCTGAGAATAAGATGTCAAAACTTTACTGGCGGAAAACAGCAGTTTACTGGATCAGCCCAGAACAATGATAGTTGTAAATGTTACTACTGAGGTTCCTTGGAGTCTCATAAATTCTAATGAATGACATGTTTTTCAGTAATAATCGGGCCAGTGAACACAGCCACCATAGTACTTAGTAGTATAGTTATAGGAATACTTAGTGCTAAATTAGATAAATAGTTAGGTGGAAATAGGTTAATAGCTTGTCTAGCTGAATGGAACACAATAAAGGAAAACAATGGAGGAAATAGGGCAGGAAAGACATATATTGATCTTTATGTCACTCTCTGCATTGTGCACACATGAATGGCCAGATATACACGCTAAAGAAATTTCTCAGATACCTCCATCTTCTCCGGCTTTCTGAATGGGAAGCATTTTCCTTTATTGTGTGTTGAGTGTCAATAGGATTAAGGCCGCTTTAAACATTTAATACAGATTTTGAAATTATGGTTAGGGCTTAACCAGCATGTCCGAAAAATGGAAGTCAACACACTTTGGTACTTAAAAAGTAACTCCACTTTTGTTGAGAAAAAAACACCCCCTTTGGATGATCTACACTATATTGTCAAAAGTATTGGGATACCTGCCTTTATGCACACATGAACTTTAATGTCATCCCAGTCTAAGGCCGCGTACACACGCGGGGACTGTTCGCCCAACTTTGTCCGTCAAACAGTTTCAGCAAACAGTCCGCTCAAAATTAGCATGGACGGACATGGCCACACACGACGAACGAACAGTTTGCTGAAACCGTGCGCGATGACGTGAACGGCACGTACGACGGGACGGAAAATACGACGTCCTATACACTGCATTATAACTTTCGGCGTGTAAATCCTTTCTGAGCATGCGCGGAACTTAGTTTGATGAACAAGCCTACACACGAGGGGACTGTTCGCTGAAACAAAGTTTCAGCGGACAGTTTTTCGGAATTTCCGAAAAACCTTGTTCAGCGGACTGTTCGCTGAAACTGTCCGCTGAAAGCCCACACACGAGCGGACTGTCCACCGAAACACTGTTCAGCGGACAAAGTTGGGCGAAAGTCCCCGCGTGTGTACGCGGCCTTAGTCCGTAGGGTTCAATATTGCATTGGCCCACCCTTTGCAGCTATAGCAGCTTCAACTCTTCTGGGAAGGCTGTCCACAAGGTTTAGGAGTGTGTCTATGGGAATGTTTGACCATTCTTCCAGAAGCGCATTTGTGAGGTCAGGTACTGCTGTTGGACGAGAAGGCCTGGCTTGCAGTCTCCGCTCCAACTCATCATAAAGGTGTTCTTTCAGGTTGAGGTCTGGACTCTGTGCAGGCCAGTCAAGTTCCTACACCCCAAACTCGTTCATCCATGTCTTTATGGACCTTGATTTGTGCACTGGTGCGCAGTAACGTTGGAACAGGAAGGGGCCATCCCCAAACTGTTCCCACAAAGTTGCGAGCATGAAAGTGTCCAAAATGTCGGTATGCTGACGCCTTAAGTTTCCTTCACTGGAACTATGGGGCCCAAGCCAAACCCCTGAAAAACAACCCCAAACCATAATCCCACCTCCACCAAATTATTCGGTGATGATTTGATTCTCTTTAAGTACCAAAGTGTGTTGACTTCAATTTTTCAGACATTAATGACAGGGCATCAATGGGGAAAGCTGCAGGGCCTACATCCCTTTTAGACATGATTCCCTATTGGGAGTATCTCACCAAAAAATACATTTTTGTTGCAGGGGATGGCTGAAATCTGACTTCTTAGTGCAGACTTCTGGGAATATCATTGAACCAATCACGCAAGCAGGAAATTATGTTTCTGGGGGGGTGTTGTGTACACAATCTGTGTACACAACACATCCAGGTAGCCATATTACATTTTCAAACAAAATTACAGTGACTGCAGATTGAAAAGCAATCTTTAGTTTTTAATAACATTCAATCACAAAGTGACTTGTGTCACAATTGTATATGCTATATTATTTTTTCTTTATTTGCTATTTTTTTTCCCCCACGAAAATGGAGTTACTCTATATTGTAGATATTGAATGATCATGGAAATTGTTTACAGAAATAGCACCACATATGTTGCAGGTCACGCACTTCTTTAAGAAGGAAGGTGATATCTGTCCATAAGTCACTTTTTCAACAGCAATATAATGTGAGCTTACAGACTGCAGAGGAGCTCTTTCCTTGGAGGAGGTATCCATATTACTGGACACCCTGATACCCACAACATCCTTGCAGTTTATCCAGTTGATGGAGGCATATGGTTCCAGGATGCTGGAAGAAGAGGCCCACTAAGAGGAAATCTACTCTTTCCCTCCTCATCGGGTACCTCTCCCTATCACTGTTCCTTCTTTCTTCTTAACCAGTGGGGCTCTATTTCTGACCTACTCCCACACTGTGGGCACACCAAATGATGAAGTTTGTGCCATTTCTATGTCAAGATTGCCACCCAAATTCAGCATCCGTTAGGAGATGCTGGCCTCCCAAAATGCCTCCCTGGAGCCCATAATAGGGGACAATTTAGTCCCAATGGTCTCCTGCAAGCCTAAAGAAATGGCACAGATTCATCATCAGATTGGTAGATAAATTGCAGCCCAACACCTGCCAATGCATTAAACAT
The DNA here is from genome assembly GCF_037356315.1 of Lithobates pipiens. Classification (NCBI taxonomy): domain Eukaryota; kingdom Metazoa; phylum Chordata; class Amphibia; order Anura; family Ranidae; genus Lithobates; species Lithobates pipiens. The sequence goes on along the minus strand of NW_027507685.1, from coordinate 73,783,413 downwards.
AGTTATACATAGTATATACCTGTAGAAGCCTCCTTTGTATAGCCATCTTTTATGTTATGTCAACAATCACAGCAAATTCAGAGGTGTCATTTAAGTGATGCCCTAAAGCAAAAACTAGGATTCCTCCAGAGGTTTCTATGGTTTCTATGGTTTCCTTGAGCAATGAGCAATTTCTGCCTCTCAGATATGGTCCCCTCTGACGTAATTGACTATAAGTAATCATTGTGACAGGATCCTTTTCGCTCTGTAGTCTCGCTTTGTTACTGACTTTCCTGACTTGCTTCACTTTAGGAACCACTGGAATTCATAAAGAGTGTTCTAGACACTCTTTAGAATTCTTTTGGGCCTTCACATCACAATTTTATGTATTTATGACAGATTCATATACCTGCGGGAAACAAGCTCTTAAATCTGTTACATGGATCCTTGTGCTGAGGTTGGAGTGTCCATATGAATGCATAGGAGCAGGTGAGAGAACAGCGGGAGAGAGTCAGCACGTCCAGGAGATCTGCAGAAGTCATCCTCGGTGGGCTGGTGCGTGTGCAGTCTGGGAGGACCGTGGTGGAGACATAGCCAGGTGGGCTAGTAAAGGGGCAGCTGCAGCCAGGTGGGCTGGCAGTTCACGAATAGGTGGTGCTGGGATCAGTAGCCACAGGGATGTAAGCTGGACACTGTAAGTTGCTACACAACCCAAGGGGCCTGGGGTCCCTGTCTGTAAAGGGCTTTTGCTTAAAAATCTGCCTTTTGGTCAGATGAACTATCAGTGTGCCAGCTAGGAATTCTGCAAGCAAGTATGCTGTTGGAAGCAGAGGAGTGTACATACTACATACAGACTGTATATAAGAGAGTTGTCCCTGAAGTTCTGTTAAAGTCAAGTGAGCAGCCCATAATATTGTCAGGGCTGGCTTAGCCCTTCCTTCTCTGGGCTGGCTGCTCAACTGTCAGCTAATTGCCAGCTCCCATCTCTCTCCACAGTTACCAGCTGTTCCTTATCCAACTCGTCTGACCTGCCTACTTAAATCTATCCAGCTCACTTCATATCTGCCTTCGCCTTGGTCACATCACAAGAAACCATCTCCTGCGGTTCTGTTCAAAGACTGGATTGCTGACATCCCTTCTGGCTCCTTATCCTGCTTGCTGTTGCTCTACTTGGATCCCTGACTTCTGGCCTGGCTGATTACCCGATCTGGTTATTGAACTCTGGTGTCAGGAAATGTTCCATCCGCTGATAATATCTGTCCTTTGGCGTGCAGTACTGAGGTCCACCAGCAGGTGTTTCCTGTCAGTTTTGAGCTGTCAGGAGACCTTTTCCCTGATGATGTTATATCATCTTTGGGCTGCAGTACTGGCGTCCACCAGCGGATGGATCCTGGCAGTATGGAGCAGGCAGCACCTCCTGCAATCAGGTGTCACTTGAGGCCAATCACAGGCCTATAAATAGCTGGCAAGCACTCATATGTTTGCCTTGGTGTTGTCCTTGTGCCCTGACCTGCTGCTTGTGATCCTGAGCCTGATTCTGAACCTGTTCCTGTGCCCTGAACCTGTGACCCGTGGTTCTGATCCTGTTTCCCTGTCCTGGTCCTTACCCTGTCCCACCTGTTACCATCATCCCTGTCCTGCAGTCTGATCCGTCCATCCTCTCCCTGTCCGGTGTTCCTTACCCCATCTGCTGATCTCCCCGTGTATGACCTTGGCCTGGCTTGTGTCTCTGATTCTGGACTGCCCTTGTTTATCTACTGATCCTCTGTGCATGACCCTGGCCTGCCTATCGTTTACGATCCTGGTATTTCCCATTTATTGTACATATCTGTCTGTTGTTGTTTGGGGGTCTCTGTTGGTTGATTTATTGCACTGTGTGGTTGTATTTATATTATTCACTTTCCTTAATAAATCATTATATTTTACTTATACACATTTGGGTTTCCTCTGTTGCAGTCCACACAGTTCTGGTCTTATCTGATACTTGACAGAATACCAAGGCCATCCCTGACCAGAAGTGGCTACACAGAGGAACCATCTTGGTTCAGGTTGCTTACTGAAATGAATTTAGAGGTGATTCGTTATTTTTCAAATAACAGTTTATTTATTTTTCGTGGTCGTATAACAAAAGTAATAGTACAGGCATACAGTAATAGCAGTAAGAGGTGATTCGTTATTATGCTTTGCTGGCGTCTGAGAGTAGTAACTATCTCTGCCAGACACTGAAAGAGTGGACCAGTGATCAGCTGTTGGAAACCATTCGTTTAGCTCACTCCTGGGTGCAATTCGTTTCGTAACGAATCGAAATTCGGTCCGAATTATGCATCCGAATGTCCGAATAAAAAAATAACAAATTACAACGAATACGAAAGAAATATAACGAATGAATTCGAATGAATTTGACATGATTCGAAATTATTTCAACCGCATTCGAAATTATTTCAACATGATTCGACATTATTTCAACTGCATTCGAAATGATTTCAACATGATTCGACATTATTTCAACCGCATTCGAAAATATTTTGTGACCCGAATTTAGGGCCATGTATCTCAGGGTCACTTGGTGCTAGACACTTCAAATTTGGATATGTTGTAGTGCTAGTATTATTGTGTTTGCATACCAAATTTGGGGTTTCTAGCTATAAGTGACCCCGAGATATGTGGCCCCAAAATCGGGTCGCAAAATGTTATTAGTTATTAGAGCAGAGAATGACATTTTGTGACCCGATTTTGGGGCCACATAAAATGCATTCAAAAATTATTTCAACATGATTCGACATTATTTCAACTGCATTCGAAATGATTTCAACATGATTCAACATTATTTCAACCGCATTCGAAAATATTTTGTGACCCGACTTTAGGGCCATGTATCTCGGGGTCACTTGGTGCTAGACACTTCAAATTTGGATATGTTGTAGAGATAGTATTATTGTGTTTGCATACCAAATTTGGGGTTTCTAGATATAAGTGACCCCGAGATATGTGGCCCCAGAATCGGGTCGCAAAATGTCATTCTCTGCTCTATTAACTAATAACATTTTGCGACCCGATTTTGGGGCCACATATCTCGGGGTCACTTATAGCTAGAAACCCCAAATTTGGTATGCAAACACAATAGTACTAGCACTACAACATATCCAAATTTGGAGTTTCTAGCACCAAGTGACCCCGAGATACATGGCCCTAAAGTCGGGTCACAAAATATTTTCGAATGTGGTTGAAATAATGTCGAATCATGTTGAAATCATTTCGAATCCGGTAGAAATATTTTCGAATTTCGTTGAAATATTTTCGAATGTGGCCGATTTTTCGAATTCGGTAGAAAACTAAACGAAATCCGAAAACGAATTTAAGGAAGTTAATGAATATAACTAAACGAAATTAATGAATTAACGAATTAAAACGAAACGAAACAAATTTTTTCCTTTTGCACATGTCTAGTTTGGGGATGTTCAGCATTTAATTCAAATCTGCACAGAGCTGGCCCTGCCCTGCATCCCAGGGGGCCATGATGATTTTTCTCCCCCTTTCAGTATTAATCAAGTCACATCACTGGTATGGCTTCTGGAAGATGATTCCCCTTACTTTTTTGAGCATTACACAGCCTGTTCCCAACAGATGTTAATAGAATGTGTTGATTCCGTACAATCCCTTGTTAGACAGGCAGTATGTAACCCGCAGTTTGTACAACCACTACTTTTAGCATGGTCTGGTATTTTGCAATCAGCCACAGCCAGCCCACAACAAACCATCTCTGCTACCAAACACCTGCCTGCCCAAGAGTCTCTTCCTCCATCACCTATGGCAACCTCAGTTTCAGCCCAATATACTCTACTCCCCACCAAATATCAATACCCTGTTTCTTCCTGCTGCACATATCCTGCCTTTAATCCAACTGCCTCTTTCCCATGGCCCACTATCCCTCAAGAACTTCCCCCAGCCACTGTTACCTCTTCCCTGCCATATTCCAACCCTTCTCTCCAGTCTGCTTCATCCCCTACCTATAGATCTGCAGCTACCTACAGGACTTCAGTAGCTAAATCTAAAAAGAGACGGAAGTTCTTTCCTACCCATTTGATCCTGCCAGTAACGCAACCTGCCTCCACACCACCCCAACCTGCTCCAGTCTGCCTGCATGCCAGCTGAACCTGATCCCCCACCTGATTCTGCCAAACATCTGCCTGCTATCCACCCAGTGTCTCCGCCTGAAGTTCCTGTGCTCCAGTCTGATGCCTTCCAGCCTGACGCCTTCCTGTCTGATGTCCCGACCTTCCAGCCTGACACCTTCCTGTCTGATGTCCCGGCCTTCCAGCCTGACGCCTTCCAGTCTGATGTCCCGGCCTTCGAGCCTGACGCCTTCCAGTCTGATGTCCCGGCCTTCGAGCCTGACGCCTTCCAGTCTGATGTCCCGGCCTTCGAGCCTGACGCCTTCCAGTCTGATGTCCCGGCCTTCGAGCCTGACGCCTTCCAGTCTGATGTCCCGGCCTTCCAGCCTGACGCCTTCCAGTCTGATGTCCCGGCCTTCCAGCCTGACGCCTTCCAGTCTGATGTCCCGGCCTTCCAGCCTGACGCCTTCCAGTCTGATGTCCCGGCCTTCCAGCCTGACGCCTTCCAGTCTGATGTCCCGGCCTTCCAGCCTGACGCCTTGCAGTCTGATGTCCCGGCCTTGCAGTCTGACGCCTTGCAGTCTGATGTCCCGGCCTTGCAGTCTGACGCCTTGCAGTCTGATGTCCCGGCCTTGCAGTCTGACTCCTTGCAGTCTGATGTCCCGGCCTTGCAGTCTGACGCCTTGCAGTCTGATGTCCCGGCCTTGCAGTCTGACGCCTTGCAGTCTGATGTCCCGGCCCTGGAGTCTGACGCCTTGCCGTCTGATGTCCCGGCCTTCCAGTCTGACGCCTTGCAGTCTGATGTCCCGGCCTTCCAGTCTGATGCCTTGCAGTCTGATGTCCCGGCCTTCCAGTCTGACGCCTTGCAGTCTGATGTCCCGGCCTTCCAGTCTGACGCCTTGCAGTCTGATGTCCCGGCCTTGCAGTCTGACGCCTTGCAGTCTGATGTCCCGGCCTTGCAGTCTGACGCCTTGCAGTCTGATGTCCCGGCCTTGCAGTCTGACGCCTTGCAGTCTGATGTCCCGGCCTTCCAGTCTGACGCCTTGCAGTCTGATGTCCCGGCCTTCCAGTCTGACGCCTTGCAGTCTGATGTCCCGGCCTTTCAGTCTGACGCCTTGCAGTCTGATGTCCCGGCCCTGGAGTCTGACGCCTTGCAGTCTGATGTCCCGGCCTTCCAGTCTGACGCCTTGCAATCTGATGTCCCGGCCTTCCAGTCTGACGCCTTGCAGTCTGATGTCCCGCCCCTTCAGTCTGACGCCTTGCAGTCTGATGTCCCGGCCTTGCAGTCTGACGCCTTGCAGTCTGATGTCCCGGCCTTGCAGTCTGACGCCTTGCAGTCTGATGTCCCGGCCTTGCAGTCTGACGCCTTGCAGTCTGATGTCCCGGCCTTGCAGTCTGACGCCTTGCAGTCTGATGTCCCGGCCTTGCAGTCTGACGCCTTGCAGTCTGATGTCCCGGCCTTGCAGTCTGACGCCTTGCAGTCTGATGTCCCGGCCTTGCAGTCTGACGCCTTGCAGTCTGATGTCCCGGCCTTGCAGTCTGACGCCTTGCAGTCTGATGTCCCAGCCTTGCAGTCTGATGCCTTGCAGTCTGATGTCCCGGCCTTCCAGTCTGATGCCTTCCAGTCTGATGTCTTCCAGTCTGATGTCCCGGCCTAGCAGTCTGATGTCCCGGCCTTCCAGTCTGATGTCCAGGCCTTCCAGTCTGATGCCTTCCAGTCTGATGTCCCGGCCTTCCAGTCTGATGTCCCGGCCTTCCAGTCTGATGCCTTCCAGTCTGATGTCCCGGCCTTCCAGTCTGATGCCTTCCAGTCTGATGCCCCGGCCTTCCAGTCTGATGCCCCGGCCTTCCAGTCTGATGCCTTCCAGTCTGATGTCCCGGCCTTCCAGTCTGATGTCCCGGCCTTCCAGTCTGATGCCTTCCAGTCTGATGTCCCGGCCTTGCAGTCTGACGCCTTGCAGTCTGATGTCCCGGCCTTGCAGTCTGACGCCTTGCAGTCTGATGTCCCGGCCTTCCAGTCTGACGCCTTCCAGTCTGATGTCCAGGCCTTCCAGTCTGATGCCTTCCAGTCTGATGTCCCGGCCTTCCAGTCTGATGTCCCGGCCTTCCAGTCTGATGCCTTCCAGTCTGATGTCCCGGCCTTCCAGTCTGATGCCTTCCAGTCTGATGTCCCGGCCTTCCAGTCTGATGCCCCGGCCTTCCAGTCTGATGCCTTCCAGTCTGATGTCCCGGCCTTCCAGTCTGATGTCCCGGCCTTCCAGTCTGATGCCTTCCAGTCTGATGTCTCGGTCTTCCAGTCCAATGCCTTCCAGCCCGATGCCTTCCAGTCTGATGTCCCGGCCTTCCAGCCCGATGCCTTCCAGTCTGATGTCCCGGCCTTCCAGTCTGAGGCCTTTCAGTCTGATGTGCCTGCCTTCCAGCCTGCCGCTCCGGTGCCTGCCTGCCGTGCCGCTGCCTGCCTTGCAGCCTCCCGGTCTGATGTGCCAGCCTCCCGGCCTGAGGTGTTCCTGTCTGCTGTCCAGCCTGAAGTGCCGGTGCCCGCTGCTCAGCTTGAAGTGCCCGCTGTCCAGCTTGAAGTGCCTGCGCCCGCTGTCCAGCTTGAAGTGCCTGCGCCCGCTGTCCAGCTTGAAGTGCCTGCGCCCGCTGTCCAGCTTGAAGTACCCGCTGTCCAGCTTGAAGCGCCTGTGCCCTCAGCCCAGCTTGCGGTACCCTCTGCCCAGCTTGATGTACCCGCTGCCCCGCTTGATGTGCCTGTGCCGGCTGCCCAGCCTGATGTACCTGTTGCACAGTTCAAGGTGACTGCTGCCCAGTCTGACAATCCGGACCCTGCCGATGACCTGGAGCCTGCCCCCAACCCAACGACCTGAAGCCTGCCGCCCAGTTCGATGTGCCTGCTGCTAAACCTGTTATGTCTTCCCCTGCTGTCCAGCTTGAGATGCCCATTGCCTGGTTTAATGTTTTAGACTGTCTTCATATCCAGCTTAATGTGACTCCGCCTGCTGCCCAGCTTGATGCCATGGACTTGTCCCAGCAGCAGCTAGTTGGAGCGTCCGGAGGCCGCTCCTTTGAGGGGGGGTACTGTCAGGAAATGTTCCATCCGCTGATAATATCTGTCCTTTGGCGTGCAGTACTGAGGTCCACCAGCAGGTGTCTCCTGTCAGTTTTGAGCTGTCAGGAGACCTTTTCCCTGATGATGTTATATCATCTTTGGGCTGCAGTACTGGCGTCCACCAGCGGATGGATCCTGGCAGTATGGAGCAGGCAGCACCTCCTGCAATCAGGTGTCACTTGAGGCCAATCACAGGCCTATAAATAGCTGGCAAGCACTCATATGTTTGCCTTGGTATTGTCCTTGAGCCCTTACCTGCTGTTTGTGAGCCTGATTCTGAACCTGTTCCTGCGCCTGTTCCTGCGCCCTGTTCCTGCGACCAGTCCCTACCCTGTCCCACCTGTTACCATCATCCCTGTTCTGCAGTCTGATCCGTCCATCCTCTCCCTGTCCTGTGTTCCTTACCCCATCTGCTGATCTCCCCGTGTATGACCTTGGCCTGGCTTGTGTCTCTGATTCTGGACTGCCCTTGTTTATCTACTGATCCTCTGTGCATGACCCTGGCTTGCCTATCATTTACGATCCTGGAATTTCCCATTTATTGTACATATCTGTCTGTTGTTGTTTGGGGGTCTCTGTTGGTTGATTTATTGCACTGTGTGGTTGTATTTATATTATTCACTTTCCTTAATAAATCATTATATTTCACTTATACACATTTGGGTTTCCTCTGTTGCAGTCCACACAGTTCTGGTCTTATCTGATACTTGACATCTGGACTGGCTGACTACTCGATCCGGTTACTGGACTCTGGCTATGCTTTGACTACGCTTTCTCTATTTACCTTTTTATTTTTATTTAATAAACAAGTGTGATTTCATTGTACTCCTGTCTCGGTCTGATTCATGGTTTCTGAAAAATATCCTGATTCCCTATCCAAGTTTTATCCCCTCAATAAAAATACAAAACAAGCAGTGGACTGTTTCTTGACTTTGGAGCCTGTGAAGATTTTGATGTGCCTGGCTGTGCAGCATGGGAGATCCTAGTTAAGCAGCAGTACCTATGTGGGGTAAGCTACACACATATACTCAAGTATATATTAATAGAAATACCTCAGAGTGAATGTTGCAGCAAAGTCCATTTGCAGGAACCTCTGAGGATGATTGTGTTGTGGCATTTGTATTGGTGTCAGAGACCTGAAGGCAAAATCTACAGTAATAGAGGGCCTTCTATCCATTGTCCAACCAGCCTGGAATATCACTTCTCAATTGCATAAACCATGGCATGGTATTGGGCCTTCTATCCATTGTCCAACCAGCCTGGAATATAGCTTCTCAATTGCATAAACCATGGCATGGTGTTGGAACTCAGATTCAGCCTATCTACTCAGTGCTGTAGTCCTTAGTAGTTTCTAATCTGACATGTATCCAGAAGTGGCTGTCTGATGCCTAACCAGGCTCTTACATACTGTATGGTGGCTACCGAGTCCTGAGCTAAAATGAGCTATATTATCCCAGACCAGAAGGGACAGAGTTATCTAAAATAACAGGGAACTGCATATAAACTTTATTGCAATAAACAAGTTCAAGGCAAAAAGAAAAGATAAGATTGCGCTATGGACAAATTTACCCGTTTGCTAGACAAGTTTAAATAAGTAAATGTTAAAATGATTATAATAAAGTGAACTGTGAAGGGTTAAAGCTGCCTGTGCTTGAAACCTATCCCTCTAGATGGGAATAGATTAGAAATGTGAAAAGTAAAATAAGCTTTGGCGCTAAAACCTAAATGGTGTACTAAAAATGCTAATACTCTACAAATTACATAAAATGAAGCCCAATGTGGGAATTTCACCAATACACTGTATACGTGATATTAAAGCTATATGTAAATGGAAATGTGTATCCGTTATCCTACATAGTAACTATGCACAAGTGTGGTAAAAAATAATGACTATGCACAAGTGTGGTAAATGATATGATAAAAATTACAACTAATCTATCACAACTAAAAATGTAGGTGCTTTGACAAAAAGTGCTTTAGCTCACGTAAATGAGCCAATACTTATATTCTAAAAAGTGACAATCAAAAGGACATTGTGAAGATACCAAGTGAAAACATCAAAAAAATCAAAAAAATCATATAATGTCCAATCCAAAATGTGTTATAATGTCCAAAAAAATAACAATATTTGTTCAAAGTCGCATCATCTAGTTGCTGAAAAAACGCATAAGACTTTTATCAGATAGGAAGGTGAAGCAAGGTGACTGGTGAAAACAAGGGTTAAATTCCTCTCCGGTGCGCCACTCTGTGTTAGAGAAAAAATGTATATATGCGCTCACCAGACATTAAACCCTCAATGGGTTAACCAAGCAGTCACAGTATGAGCCACTGTGCAGCTCTCTCGAGGCTCTGCCACCGCTGTGCTGTGGGGATATTTTACACTCTTCCTTCCGTGAATGGTCCGTTTAGCGTTTGTACATGAAGGAAAACAGAAGTACAACCATGGTGCAATATTGTTGTAAAAACGTACTATGTTTATTAAAAACAGTTTTACTCACAAATTCCAAAAAAGATAGATCGCTGTGAAATATACTCCGCCGGCGTTACTGCTTGAATAGCAGTGTAAGGTGCACGTCCTAGGCCACGCCCTACGCGTTTCGTCAGAGCGACGTCATCTGGAGCTCCAGATGACGTCGCTCTGACGAAACGCGTAGGGCGTGGCCTAGGACGTGCACCTTACACTGCTATTCAAGCAGTAACGCCGGCGGAGTATATTTCACAGCGATCTATCTTTTTTGGAATTTGTGAGTAAAACTGTTTTTAATAAACATAGTACGTTTTTACAACAATATTGCACCATGGTTGTACTTCTGTTTTCCTTCATGTACAAACGCTAAACGGACCATTCACGGAAGGAAGAGTGTAAAATATCCCCACAGCACAGCGGTGGCAGAGCCTCGAGAGAGCTGCACAGTGGCTCATACTGTGACTGCTTGGTTAACCCATTGAGGGTTTAATGTCTGGTGAGCGCATATATACATTTTTTCTCTAACACAGAGTGGCGCACCGGAGAGGAATTTAACCCTTGTTTTCACCAGTCACCTTGCTTCACCTTCCTATCTGATAAAAGTCTTATGCGTTTTTTCAGCAACTAGATGATGCGACTTTGAACAAATATTGTTATTTTTTTGGACATTATAACACATTTTGGATTGGACATTATATGATTTTTTTGATTTTTTTGATGTTTTCACTTGGTATCTTCACAATGTCCTTTTGATTGTCACTTTTTAGAATATAAGTATTGGCTCATTTACGTGAGCTAAAGCACTTTTTGTCAAAGCACCTACATTTTTAGTTGTGATAGATTAGTTGTAATTTTTATCATATCATTTACCACACTTGTGCATAGTCATTATTTTTTACCACACTTGTGCATAGTTACTATGTAGGATAACGGATACACATTTCCATTTACATATAGCTTTAATATCACGTATACAGTGTATTGGTGAAATTCCCACATTGGGCTTCATTTTATGTAATTTGTAGAGTATTAGCATTTTTAGTACACCATTTAGGTTTTAGCGCCAAAGCTTATTTTACTTTTCACAATAAACAAGTTCAACTACTAATATACCGGAAGGTGACCACTACATACATACAGTAGCACAGACCTAGCTATTTGGCATTATGCATATGAGATTGGCACAACAGAACAGAAAAGTCTGTCACAAGGATTTGGGTACACATTGAAGAAGCTGATGGCAGCTGCAGTTAGACTTTTAGAACATAAGAATACTTGACTAATAGTCTCTGCTTCTGGTCTGAGTGAAAATACAGAAGCAGTAACAACCCCTGTGTGTATAAGGTGATGTAGCTTATTTCTCTATCTCTCTCCACTTCCACCTTATGGGGTTTCTGACCCAAACTCACAGAGACAGGAAGTGATGCCCAAAAATAATCTGTGAACATTAAGCAGCAGAGCCATTAACCCTTTAGGCAACAAAAACGTTTATACATAAACATAAATGAATAAAAGCTAACTATTGTAAGCACCCCTGTCAGTGAAAATGATTTGTCTCAACACTCTAACTGCCACTTTTGCTGGACAACTTGTTTTGTTTTAAAATATAACAGACTTACTAGCCAGATCAACAGATAAAAATAAAGGAAAAAAAGCCTAATGCCCCGTACACACGAGCGGACTTAAATCCGAAGGAGTTTCCGCCGGAGTTCCGCCGGAGTTCCGACGCAACGGACTTGCCTACACACGATCCCACTAAAGTCCGCCCGTCTGGTCCGCGGTGACGTACACCAGGTCCGACGAGACTATAAAACGGAAGTTCAATACCAAGTGCGCCACCCTTTGGGCTCCTTCTGCTAATTTCGTGTTTATCTCGTGTTAGTAGAAGTTTGGTGAGAGACGATTCGCGGTTTTCAGACTCGTATTTTTCAGACCGTTTTTCACTGCTTTTCAGTTTGTGCTTGTGAGGTTTGTATCTGTTTTTTAGTGCGTGTAGTCAGTTCGTCTCTGTATTTTGCAGTGCGATCTAACTGCGCTCGCTGACTTTCAGCTCGCTCTTCACAGGCCTTGCTGTTCTTCAGTGACGTCTGTTAAGTTCGCTCTGACAATCCGACCGTTTTGAAGCCATGTTGCGTGTACGTACTCGTCGTCGAGTTCGTGCTTTGCTTGCGCTTGGTGTTGTAGTTCATTCTGCAACCCAAGAACAGTCCTTGGACGGGGTGTTGAGGAGTTCATGGACGAAGAATTGGTTGCTCCAGCGTGACCAGTTCTCACACATGCCTTTGCTTCGTGAGATCCGGGAGAATAATCCTGATGATTTCAGGAATTTCAGGAATTTCAGGAATTATCTCCGGATGACGGACCCGTTCACCGTCTGCTGGCTTTGCTGACCCCTTATATCAGCAGGCAGGATACCTGCATGCGGCAAGCCATCACTCCGGAGCAGAGGCTCGTCGCCACGTTGCGCTACTTGGCGACAGGGAGAAGCCTTCAGGACCTGAAGTTCTCGACAGGCATCTCCCCCCAGGCTCTGGGGATCATTATCCCAGAGACCTGTTCTGCCATTATACAGGTCCTGCAGGAGGACTATATTAAGGTAAGATTTAGCATTTAACATCACATTTTATTGTCTTTAATGTTTGCTAATGCCTTGTATTTCTTTCCTCAATCTCTAATTACCATGATTGCAATATGCTGTGAATGTCCCCTTTGTCCTCATGCATGCTGCAATCTTTTAATGCTCCTTTTTTCTTTTTCATGCATATTTGCCTTCATTAAACCTCACCAACATGCTATGGTAGGCCCATATCCACCTAGTCTAGTCACTTAAAATGTCTTTTGTCAGCTCCATTCTATTGCTTTATCCTAAAACCAAACATTTTAAAGATTATTCCAAATGGTCTGTGTCCCCTTAACTGAATCCCCCCCCCCCCCCCCTTAATAGTATCCCAAATGGTCTGTGTGTCCTTTAACTGGATCCCCCCCCCCCCACACACACTTAATATAATTCCAACGAGTCTGTGTGTCCTTAAATTAATGTTGAATTATATATTGTATTTTTAACACACTTCAACCCTGGAATGATTTTCCCCCCTTCCTGACCTTCATCACTTTTTTGGGTGATTTGGCAGTGCGTTGTTTGAATTGACAATTGTGCGTCCTTGTAACATGGCTCCTCCTAGTAAATTATCTTCATTTTATTAGCACAAAGCGATTTTGTATTTGGTTGTCTTTGATCACCTCTGCTTTTTTAGTTTTGGTGATTAACCACCAACAAACCCAAAATGCATTTTTCTAAATATGCTTTTTTTTCTCTCTTTTCGCTCTAAAGAAAGATAGGCACAAAAATATATCACCATGATTTTTTGGGACATCATTTGATGCTGATACGTAGTCTTTTAGTAAACAAAAATGTGTTAAAATGAATCACAATTTAAGCGTTTCTTGATTGTTTTGGTTAAAAGTTCAATCGTTTCGTAAATATGGTCTATTTTGCTGGCATTTGTAAAATCTTGCCATTTTTTAAAATAGTAATGGCGTTGCTAACCGTTTGGTTTTTTTTTTTTTTTTTTCTGGTGACTGCCACATTATGGCGGACACATTGGCCAATTTCCATACATTTTTGTGACCATTGTCATTAATACAGTGATCAATGCTGTCAAAAATTGTCTTGATTACTGTAAAAATGTCACATGCAGTGAAGGTGTTTTATTAAGCACAAAGGGGGCCAAGGAATGGTTTAAAGTGTGTTCTGGGTGAGTGTTTTTCTTAACTGTCTGGGGGATGGGCTAGCAGTGACATGACCCTGATCACTGCTCCCAATGACAGGGAGCAGACGATCGGTGTCATGTGACTAGGCAGAAGCGTGAAATAAAGTTTGTGTTGTAATGTACAATGTTTAATGTGCAAAAGTACTTATTTTGTTTTTTTTCTGCTTTTTGCCTCCCCAGTTTCCTTCATCGCCACAGGAATGGCAGACTGTGGCATCCCATTTTGCCACCCGTTGGGACTTTCCTAACTGCGGTGGTGCGATAGATGGGAAGCACGTCCACATTGTGCCACCACCCCATTCGGGGTCATACTTTTTTAATTACAAGGGGTTTCACAGTATTGTGTTAATGGCGGTGGTGTCGGCACAGTATGAATTTCTCTATGTGGACGTGGGGAAGAATGGCCGCATGTCGGATGGAGGAGTCTTCGCCCAGACGGAGTTCTACCGCCGTCTACAGACAGGTGGCCTGGGCTTGCCACCTGATTCGGAGAATGTGGAGGAACTACCCTTCGTATTCATCGCTGATGAGGCTTTTGCTCTTGACAACCACATCATGAGGCCATTCCCCCAAAGAGCCCTCACCCCGGAGAGGAGGGTTTTCAACTACCGGCTGGCCAGAGCGAGAAGAGTGGTGGAAAATGCATTTGGAATAATGGCCAGCCGGTTCCGTGTATTTCTGACGGCTCTAAACCTAGCGGAATACAAACTGAACTATGTCATACTTACGTGCTGCATTTTGCACAATTTTTTACACAAATACTCAAATACGTATTTATCAGGAATAATGCCGGAGGCTGGAGTTGGTCCAGAATCCATGACAGGCCTGGATACTGGCCGTACTGGCTTGGCCCCCCAAAGTGCACGTGAAGTGCGCGAAAGATATGTGACTTATTTTAACGGTAGGGGGGCCATTGCAATGCCACCCAATATTTAATTTTTAAAAAGAGGAAAATAATAAAAGAACCTCAAATCTGAAATGTGTTTTCTTGCTTGCTTTTGGTTTGTGCTGTCTCCTATGTTATCCTAGTGCACTTGTAGTGCCAAGTGTATTTTCATTAAATTCAATAAGGCCCATTGTCACTGGATACACAAAATCCCTTTTCCCAAACTGGTATTAAGCATTGAAAGAATACGCCACACATTCTTGATTATTCAAAATTTTAATTTGGCCACATTCACATGTGCCATTGAATATTTAGTGATCTAAATTTTTTTTTGGGTTTATTTAACTTTCTTTGCCAAACATTTTTTTGTTTCCTTTTTTTTCAATTTTTTAAAAACATTTTTTTTTTTTTTTTTTTGTGGTTTTTATTTTTCTAGAAAAAATATGAAAAATGTATAAAAAACAATCAGCCACAATCGTAAAAATTGGTGAAGTAACAATCTTTGAACTAAAACAAGGGAAATGAAGAACATGATCGATATTATGGAGAAACGGATTATATTCTCCCCAAAATATCGATCATGTTCTTCATTTCCAGCTGCATATTGTCAATCTGAGTCTTCATGAGATCCAGGCTAGTCCGCATGTCATCTAGTTCCCCATTCCAGCCCATTATCTGGCCAATCAGCCTTTGTGCGCTGTCACTGGAAAATGGGGCCCTTTCCACAAACAGAACATCACCTACAATAGATGGGAAAAATTGGGTCAAAAATTATGCAGTCATACATGGATTTCAACAAGCTGGGGTGTCAGACACTCACCTGGTGGGGTGCCCAGCTCCCCTACTTCCTCCACCTCTCCTTCCTCAACCTCTCCTTCCTCGACATCCTCGGGGGGGGGGCACTGGTGCTTGGAAATGTGTCGCTTTCCACAACCACAACATCACCTAAAATAGATGTAAAAAAATGTGTTTGGAAATATGCAGGTATACATCGATTACCTGAAGCTGTGGTGTCAGACACTCACCTGGTGGGGTGCCCATCTCCTCTCCTTCTTCCACCTCTCCTTCCTCCACATGCACATCCACGGGGGGGATGGGGCTAACCTCACATTCCTGCTGGCAAGGGTGGCGGTCCCTGGGATCCTGCTTTGTGAGGCTTTTCTCCCCTATGAGAAATTAACAAACAAAAAGGTATACTTTAGCACACAGATATTTAAGGCCAGAACTAGGAAGATGAAACCTTGATTAGAAGTGTTGTACAATTGTCGGTTTATGAAGAGATGCAAAATGTGAAGACATGAGAAATCAATTCACTTTGCCAAAAAAGCAAATAATTTGCTTTTTGTGCCAAGGTTCACACATGCCCAAACCCCCCCCCCCCCCCCAAGTATACCAGGGAACCCCGTGTGGCGTGTGGTTTACCCTAATAAATGTTCTCTGGTGTCCCACACCTTTGCTCATGAGTGCAGATGTGTTTTTACCCAGCTGCCAAGTGTCCTCTCCTTCAATTACACTGAATGTTCTTTTCTAGTCATTGTATTTTAAAACACATCTAAACCACAATGTCCTAATCATTTGTTGTGTCCTAAAAATTACACAGCCAAAAAATGCTGTTCAAACCCTGTATCATAAACGAGGTTTGCCACGAACAATTTACGAGGGTTTGTTAAAACGATACGATTCTTTTACTGTATACAACATGAAAGCAGCAATTTTTTACATTGTACAAAGGTAAAGCATATGGATCTGTATGCAATAATCATAAAATAGGAACACACGACAAGTACTTACTTTTTTTCAGAACTTTCTTGATCCTTCTGTATTGATCCGGCTCCCTCAATTTCAGGTCGGACCACCGTTTCCTCAATTGGTCTTTTGACCGTCGTACCCCAAAACGATTATGCAGGGTCTTAACTACTTTGGCCATGATTCTGGCCTTGCGCAAGTTCGGATGGGTGTATGGTCCATGCTTGCCATCATAATCCTTACTTCGCAAGATTGCCACCATCTCCACCATCTCTTGAAATGCCATATTTGAGGCCTTAAATCTCCGCTTTCCGGATCGGGACGTTTGTGGCTCCGGGGATTCGTGACTACTGGAGTCGTTAAGATCAAGCACCTGTTGTGTTTCCGCCATGTTTCTCCTACTGCGCACCGTAGAGAAAAGGGGGCGGGAAATATTCTTGTAAAAGAACGTCATGGGCGGGCAAAGCAGGCGTAGTTCTACGCGTACGCACTGGATCTTACGCCAAAATCACACGTCGTACGTACGTTAAGTGCGCAGAAAGGGCGGGAAACCATGAACTTGACTAAAAGAACGTCAGGGGCGGGCAACGCAGGCGTAGTTCTACGCGTACGCACTGGATCTCACGCCAAAATCACACGTCGTACGTACGTTAAGTGCGCAGAAAGGGCGGGAAACCATGAACTTGACTAAAAGAACGTCAGGGGCGGGCAACGCAGGCGTAGTTCTACGCGTACGCACTGGATCTTACGACAAAAATCACACGTCGTACGTACGTTAAGTGCGCAGAAAGGGCGGGAAACCATGAACTTGACTAAAAGAACGTCAGGGGCGGGCAACGCAGGCGTAGTTCTACGCGTACGCACTGTATATAACGACAAAAATCACATATCGTATGTTCGTTTGCGAAAATAGGAACAGAAGTTGGGAGCAAGCAAAACGAAGGTAAGTTTAAACCATTTCCCCAAATAAGTGGCAGATCCTGGAGTCTATCTTGGGCTAAGATTAGGAGAGTCTGAGCTAACATTATGTTTTTTGGCTTGTGTATTGTCTTTCAGAAAAATGAATCAAAAATTCAGGGATCCTGAATTTTTAAGTCTGTTTATCGACAAGTATAAAGAGATGTCAAATCTGTGGCATGCCAAGCACAAGGATTATTTTAATAAACCAGTAAGGAGGGCAACACTGGAGAGATTTTTGACATTTGTGCAGACTTGGATCCCAGAGGCAGACGTGGACTTTGTGGAGAAGAAAATTCAAATATTGCAAAATATGTACCGAAAGGAAAAGAGGAAAATCGATCAATCCAAAACATCAGGAGCAGCACCAGGTGATGTATATGTACCCAGGCTGTGGTACTTTGAAAAGCTACGGTTCCTGGACGACCGGTGTAAACCCAGGGAGTCGCTTTCTACTCTTCCCTCCACCCTTCCCTCCACCCTTCCCTGCAGCATTCCCTCCGCCTCAGCAGAGGCTGATGAGCCTTCCATCCTGGAAGAAGCGGATGCACCCAGCTGGAGCCAGGTATTTTTTTACCAAAAATAGTGATATTCATAATATTAATGATGTTAACTAGATGTTATTCGAATTTGTACGCTATTATTGATGTTAAAAAATAGTTAAAATTTGGACATATCAATTTACAGTAGTGGCCACAAATGTTTGTCACCAGCAGAAACAAGAAATAGTGGTGTCATAATGATACTCTTTTATATGTATTAACAGAATTTTGAAGTCAGGAGCTGAAAAATGTTTAGGATTGATGAACAAAAAACTAAAACAATGTCCCTTTTTTATACACAGGAGGAGCTCAGCCAGGAGGAAGGTGGGGAAAGTGGCAGGCAGGAGGAGGCTATGCCCACTCTCAGCCAGGAGGAGTCCATGCCCTCTGTCAGGCAGGAGGTGGCCGGGCCTAGTAGAAGCATGACAACATCTCAAGTGCCTCCCCTCCGTCTTCCATCAAAAAGGGCCAAAAAAAATACGCTGGCACAGGAGGAATCCCTGCGACTAATTAGAGAGGCTACTAATGTTTTAAACAGCCCCCCTGACGCAGAAGAGGCCTATGGCTGCTACATCGCCAGCCGTCTCCACCAATTAGAGATGGGCCAACGTCTCCACTGTGAAAGGCTCATTTTCTTGGCGTTACAGAAGGGGCTCAGTGGAGAATTATCGGCCAACAGCAATATTGTGGAGCAAGTTCCTCCTGTTCCTCCTCCTCCTCCTCCTCCTCCTGCCACGAGTCCACCACCGGAGACACAGCCTCCCAGGAAGGCTACAGGGAAGTCTGCAGGGAAGGGTGCAGTGAAGGGTGGAGCGAAGAGAAGAAGGTGATGACCTGGCTTCACTCTGGTCCGACCAAAAAGACACAGCCTGTTGTACCACAGCCTGGGGACATATATACCATCTGATGCTGCTCTTGATG
The DNA here is from genome assembly GCF_037356315.1 of Lithobates pipiens. NCBI lineage: Eukaryota > Metazoa > Chordata > Amphibia > Anura > Ranidae > Lithobates > Lithobates pipiens. Next base: position 73,764,924 of record NW_027507685.1, on the reverse strand, counting down.
TCTGGGATTCTGGGACCATATTGGATTTTGTAATATTTGAATTTTCGTTTCCACAGAGTTTCACGTTTGCCCTGGGGCCAAAAGGCTACACAAATGTCACAAGTTTCTCCAGTGTTGCCTTCATTTTTTTGTTTGTTAAACCAGAATAAATGGATATTTTTGTTTGAAAATATAATTGCCTATGTGTTTTTTGGTCAAATACCTTTCTAGAAAAGACAATGTGAAATTAACAAGGGACACTAACCTCCTTGAGGTTATAAACAAAATAAAAATGTTATTGTGGTAACTTGTCACCAGAATTAAAATAAAAAGGTTATTGTGGTAATGAAAAAAAAAATAAAAAAATAAAAGTTTTTGGTGTTAACTTGACGGAACAATTAAATATGGAGATCACAATAAAAAAAAAATGGTAAAGAATTGTACCAAAAATATGTAGGCAAAAAATTAGTCAACAACATTTTTTATTTATTTTTTTTATTTTTTTGGAGTAATTTTTTCATCAATATTTTTTTGTGAAATCATGAACATTTTTTTTCTTGTGATCTCCATATTTAATTATTCGGTCAAGTTAACAACTTTTTTTTTTTTTTGTTTTAATTGACAGAATAATTAAATATGGAGATCACAAGAAAAACATGGTAAAGAATTCTACCAAAAATATGGAGGCAAAAAATTAGTCAACAACATTTTTTATTTATTTTTTTTATTTGTTGGGAGTAATTTTTTCATCAATATTTTTTTGTGAAATCATGAACATTTTTTTTCTTGTGATCTCCATATTTAATTATTCGGTCAAGTTAACAACTTTTTTTTTTTTTTGTTTTAATTGACAGAATAATTAAATATGGAGATCACAAGAAAAACATGGTAAAGAATTCTACCAAAAATATGGAGGAAAAAAATTAGTCAAAAAAAAAAAAAAAATATTGAGATGGGGCTTTAAAATAAAAACAAGATCATTCATGAGATGAGGAGAAATAAAACAGAAATGTGTTTGGTGAGAACTCTGTGAGTGAATATGAGCAGCAAAGCAACTTCGTTATTCTAGCATTATAAATAAAAAGGCTTCGTTCTTCTAGCATTATAAAGAAGATGCGCTATACATTTAAACGAGCACAGAATTTGCAGCATGACGAATGTGCTACTTCCAATACGAACTGGAGTTTTACAAGACCGAGCACTTCCGTCTCGTACTTGCTTCAGAGCATGCGTCGTTTTAGGACTGTCGGAACAGCATACAGACGAGCGGACTTCTACATCGGACCTGGGTCCGGCGGAGTTCCGTCGGGAAAATTTGAAGCATGCTTCATTTCTAAAGTCCGTCAGACTTTTGCGAAGCTAAAGTCCGTTGCAGCCCACACACGATCGGATAGTCTGACGGACTCGGTCTGACGGACTTTGGATGTTGAAAAGTCCGCTCGTGTGTACGGGGCATAAGAAAGAAAGTTAATATACTGGCTACATCTAAGAATTGGTAAGTTGCAATATAATGCATTTTTGTTTTTGGGTTTAATACCACTTTAAACACACACTAAACCCTCAATACAGCTGATAACTCTGGCCTGTCTGTACACCGGCTTTGAATTGCCCTTACCTCCAGTTTTGTTAGCTAAGAACTGGCGGTAATTCTTTAAGAGTTTGTCACAACCATATCATCACTTTGTAAAAGTAGTGTAAATAAGAACTATGTGAATCTGTTGTACATGTTGGAACTGATAACAAAACTGTTGCAATGCTTTCATGAATTTAGTAGAAGAAACAAAGGCCTTATACGGCAAGAATGTGTATAGTGTATACCTCGCACTTAAAAAAATATGAATTAAATAAAGGACATAAATGAATACAAGCTGCTAATCCCCAAACTGAGTGTAATAACTCTAGTGCAAATTGAAAACAAATATAATAGGGAGCGCTAAAAATTAATAAATTTATTGAATCCAAGAAAGAAAGTGAATAAACATTTGTGAAACCATATATGACAATAATAATAAATATGACAGTGACACTGGGCAGTGCCACTGAGAAAACCTGAGTGTTGAATCAATATACCTGCGCAATATACACAATAAAATGCCTTAATATTGTACAGATGTGCCACCATGTATACATATGTGTGTGACCAAAAAAACATAAACATCCAATATGACTACACAATAGACATGTGCATTCGTTTTCGTCCGAATGCATTTTCGTCCGAATTTCAGCTATTTTCGTTTTCGTTTTGACAAACGATAACGAAAGCACAAAGTCCGAAAAACGAAAGATCCGACATAAATAAATGCTTTATTTTCGTTTTCATTGTTACAACAGTTCGATATAGAATAGGAGATTCGACATGACTCTGACAACAATCTGTGTCTATAGAACCTGTGGTCGAATGTGCCTAACCTTACCTCTTTTAGTCCAAGATTATATAGAGAAAATATTCGACAGAGAAAAAAGATTTGACAGAGAGAAAAGATTCTGCAAGTTACTGTCCTAAAAAGTGTTTGGGGACCCGGGTCCTGCCCCAGGGGACATGTATCAATGCAAAAAAAAGTTTTAAAAACGGAAGTTTTTTCGGGAGCAGTGATTTTAATAATGATTAAAGTGAAACAATAAAAGTGTAATATTCCTTTAAATTTCGTAGGGGGGGGGGTGTCTATAGTATGCCTGTGAAGGGGCGCATGTTTCCCGTGCTTAGAATTGTCCCTGCACAAAGTGTCATTTAAGCAGGAAAAAAAGTCCTTTAAAATCACTCGCAGCTATTATGAATTGTCGGCTCCGTAATACAGAGAACACTCATTGAAAGTCATTGATAAAAAAAAAAAAAAATAAATAAAAAAAAAAGCGTGGGGGTCCCCCAAATTCAATTACCAGGCCCTTCAGGTCTGGTATGGATATTAAGGGGAACCCTGCCTCAAATGTAAGAAAAAATTTGACGTGGGGTTCCCCCTAAATATCCATAACCAGACCCTTCAGGTCTGGTATGGATATTAAGGGGAACCCCGCATCAAATTAAAAAAAAAATTGACGTGGGGTTCCCCCTAAAAATCCATACCAGACCACAGGCAGGTTTCCGTTACATCAGAGGGGGCGGGGTCACCCATACGTCACGGGGAACCCCGGGTTTCCCCTTGCGTCAGAGGGGGGCGGGGTCAGGTGACGGGTGGCCCCGCCCTCCGTATATAAGAAACGTCAGCCGCCGGAATGCCTGCAGTGTCTCCGTGGAGGAGACAGAAGAAGGATGTATTCGCTGCGCTGGATGAGATGAGACATCGCTGGAGAGATGACCGTCCGTCGCTGGATAGCAAGAGTGGATTACCGCCACTGGAATCTTTTTTTTATTTTTAATAAAGGAATTTTTCAAACGTGTGTTTGTTTTATTTAACCATTTTTTACACTTTCTTTGTGAAATGGTAGGGGTACTTTTGTACCCCCTTACCATTTCAAACGGGGGGGGGGCCGGGATCTGGGGGTCCCCTTGTTAAAGGGGGCTTCCAGATTCTGATAAGCCCCCCGCCCGCAGACCTCCACAACCACCGGCCAGGGTTGTGGGGATGAGGCCCTTGTCCTCATCAACATGGGGACAAGGTGCTTTGAGGGGTCACGGACCCCCAAAGCATCCTCCCAATGTTGAGGGCATGTGGCCTGGTACGGTTCAGGAGGGAGGGGGGGCCGCTCTCTCGTCCCCCCCTCTTTTCCTGCGGCCTGCCAGGTTGCGTGCTCGGATAAAGGGTCTGGTATGGATTTTTAGGGGGAACCCCACGTCAATTTTTTTTTAAATTTGACGCGGGGTTCCCCTTAATATCCATACCAGACCTGAAGGGTCTGGTTATGGATATTTAGGGGGAACCCCACGTCAAATTTTTTCTTAAATTTGAGGCAGGGTTCCCCTTAATATCCATACCAGACCTGAAGGGCCTGGTAATTGAATTTGGGGGACCCCCACGCTTTTTTATTTATTTATTTATTTATTTTTTTATCAATGACTTTCAATGAGTGTTCTCTGTATTACGGAGCCGACAATTCATAATAGCTGCGAGTGATTTTAAAGGACTTTTTTTCCTGCATAAATGACACTTTGTGCAGGGACAGTTCTAAGCACGGGAAACATGCGCCCCTTCACAGGCACACTATAGACAACCCCCCCCTACGAAATTTAAAGGAATATTACACTTTTATTGTTTCACTTTAATCATTATTAAAATCACTGCTCCCGAAAAAACGGCCGTTTTTAAAACTTTTTTTTGCATTGATACATGTCCCCTGGGGCAGGACCCGGGTCCCCAAACACTTTTTAGGACAGTAACTTGCAAATTAGCCTTTAAAATTAGCACTTTAGATTTTGAACGTTGGAGTCCCATAGACTTTAATAGGGTTCTAAAGTATGCTATATAGTTAGCTCCGTCGAATCTTCTTTATACATTCGACAGACACCATAAGCCTTCCAAGACAGATTCGACCGTAATTCATGTGGATTTTCGGACGAATGCAATTTTTGAACGAAAAACGAAATAAATAAAAACGAATTTCGGGAGTAACTAAATAAATTAAGTTTTCGGACGAAAACGAAATTCCGAAACGAAATATTTTACTCTGCACATGTCTACTACACAAAGTCCAATGTGAAAAGTGTTTTCTTCCACTGTATAAACAGGACCACCTTCACCGGCTAATTGAAACACCCAACGTGCTCTGTAGATAGATGTCTGCTTACCAAATGCTGTTGACCTTATTAATTTTAAAAAAGGGCAATTTGAGCCTTAGCAAGATATTGCTTGCTGCAATAGGAAACCACTGCAAGAGAACCTTGACTCTCTCCCAGAAGATACGTCATGAAATATATGTATATGTATAAGTATATGAGAAGGATACAAAAAATACTGGAATAGTGTAATCCCATTTTATTTAAAATGTATTTAAAATTTGAATAAAAACAAAAAGCAGAATGGCTGCTTACATTTATAAGTGCCTTCTCCTGGCACTGAGGCTGATCAGCGTGTCTCAGGGCTGATCCATCGGGGATTTGGTCGCTGCCCAAGGGCCCGGAACCGATAGGGCCCGTTCCCGGCCCAACGAGAGGACCCTTGAAGTGGCTGTAATAATACCGCTAATGGCGCGCTGCTCCCCACCGGCCCCTCCCATGGACGGGAGGGAAGGAGGGGCCGGCGGGGAGCAGCGCGCTGTTAGCGGTAATATTGCAGGTGCTTCACTCACCCGATACCTGTAATAATATCGCTAATGGCGCGCTGCTCCCCGACGGCCCCTCCTCTCTTCTTGTCCGTCCTAGACTCCTAGGTGATACAGTGCAAGGCTTGAGAGAGGAGGGGCCGTCAGGGAGCAGCGCTCCGTTAGTGGTATTATTACAGGCGTCTGGTCAGTGACATTTTTTTTTTACTGGAGGGTCGCCATCGGAGGGAGGGGCAGTACAGATGTATTCCCACAATTCAGTGTGCTCTCCCCCCTCCCCACACTGTCCCCCCTGTATGCTCTCCCCCCACACTGTCCCCCCTATGTGTTCTCCCCTCAAAACTGTCCCCCCTGTGTGCTCTCCCCCACACTGTCCCCCCTGTGTGCTCTCCCCCCACAGTGTCCCCCTTTGTGCTCTCCCCCAGTGTGCTCTACCGCCCACAGTGTCTCCCTGTGTGCTCTCCCCCCAGTGTTCCCCCTTTCCCTCCCCCCCAGTGTTAAACCTGTGTGCTCCCCCAGTGTTCCCCTCTGTTTCTCCCCCCAGTGTTCCCCACAGTGTCCCCCTGTGTACTCTCTCCCAAAGTGTTCCCCTGTGTGTTTCCCCCCCTCCCCCCAGTGTTCCCCTGTGTGCTGCCCCCAGTGTTCACCTCTGTGTCTCCCCCCAGTGTTCCCCTGTGTGCTCCCTCCCAGTGCCCCCCTCCAGTGTCCTCCTGTGTGCTCTCCACCCCCACAGTATCCCCCGTGTGGTTTTCCCCTCCCCGGTGTCCCCCTGTGCCCTCTCCCCCTCTCAGTGTCCCCCTGTGTGCTCTCCCTCCCCCAGTGTCCCCCTGCGTGTGCTCTCCCTCCCCCAGTGTCCCCCTGTGTGCCCTCTCCCTCCCCCAGTGTCCCACTGTGTGCCCTCTCCCTCCCCCAGTGTCCCCCTGTGCCCTCTTCCTCCTCCAGTGTCCCCTTGTGCGCTCTTCCCCCTCCACAGTGTCCCCCTGTGTGCTTTCCCCCCAGTGTCTCCCTGTGTGCTCCCCCCAATGTCCCCCTGTGCAGGTATGGCTTGGGACACAGGGGGTCCCATGATCTTCTATTGCCCAGGGGTCCCATCAGTTGTCAGCCCACCCCTGGGCAATGTCTGGCATGTCTGCAATGTAAGAGAAGCTCCATGCTCAGCTCGATAGCTGGTGTGTGTTCCACCGCCCACCACGGACAACCAGAGGGACCGGAAGTTACATAGTTACATAGTTAGTAAGGTTGAATAAAGACACCAGTCCATCCAGTTCAACCTGAGTGAGTGTATACAATTGTCCCTACCCTCAAGGAGCCCACAATCCAAGGTTCCCATTGATATACTAGCTCCAATTTTGGACAGAAGCCAATTAACCTACCTGCATGTCTTTGGAGTGTGGGAGGAAACCGGAGTACCCGGAGGAAACCCACGTAGGCACAGGGAGAACATGCAAACTCCAGGCAGGTAGTGCCGTGGTTGGGATCTGAACCAGTGACCCTTTCTACTGCTAGGTGAGAGTGCTAACCACTACACCACAAGTGCAAGAAGAGATTGCGTAATCAGGCACGCCAGAGGCCAGTTGTTTTAAAGAGCAAAAAATAAATAAAAATCTCCTCTGGGTGATCTATGTACATTACAGGGATTTTAATAAACTTTTTTTAATTCCTACCTTTTGTTATTCTGAAAAAATAGCTGTTTGTTTATCTGTGTCTATGTGTGAAGTGAATCTCATGCAAATGATTTTATAATTATCAGTCAGCTGCTGCTAATGAGGAAAATTGCAGGGTCCCTTTAGACATGATTTGCCTTTGGAAGTATCTCACTAAAACTGCCATTTTTGTTGCAGGGGATGCTCAAAAACTAATGTGTATCTTAGTGCAGACTTTTAGGAAAACCAGTAAGCCAATCACACAAGCAGGAAATTACATTTTTGGGCGTGGCCTGTACACCGTCTGTGTACAGAAAACCTCCAGGAAGCCATATTGCATTGCATTTTACCGAAAATCGCAGAGCTGCAGGCTGAAAAGGAAAGGTAATTTTTTAATAACATTCAGTTACAATATGACTTGCATAACAATTGTATATGCTATAACATTTTTTTTTCATTTGGTATTTTTTTCCCACAAAAGTGGAGTTAGCCTTCAAGCAACATGGACTGTTAGTTACTGTTAATAAAAGAAACTGTCTGTCGCCAGTTGCTATCGGATTAAACTGATACCTTCCTTAAAATGGGCTTGCAGATTTAAATGTTTGTTTCATTAATTGGAAGCAAGGTTTGAGGTGTCTCAATATAATTTTCCTAAAATAGGTTTTTGCAAAGATACGAAGAAGAAACACCTGGCTGAGCTTATGGTGTCTAATAAAAAAAAACCTGACATTAAAATCTTTTCTAAGCTTTAACCGCTTCCCGACCAAGCGCCACAGTTATATAGCTATACGTCGGCTTGCGGGGTCGGGATAGCAGGCGCTCGCGTGCCACCGCACAGTGGGGGTGCCGATGCTCATGGCCGACAGTCGTAATGACCACCGGCCACGAGCGTTCATGACCAGGAGCCACAGAACAGGGACGAGTGTATGTAAACACACACTTCCCTGTTCTGTTCTGACAGGAGTGACAGATCGTGTGTTCCTATTAGCTAGGAACCACGATCCGCCTAGTCAGTCTCCTACTCATTCAGTTAGAATCACCTCCCAGGGAACACAGTTAACCCTTAGATTGCCCCTAGTGGTAACCCCTTAACTGCCAGTGACATTTTTACAGTAATCAATGTATTTTTATAGCATTGATCGCTGTATTAATGCCAATGGTCCCAAAAATGTGTCAAACTTGTCCGATGTGTCCACCATAATGTCGCAGTCACAATAAAAATCGCAAATCGCCGCCATTACTAGTAAAAAAATAAAATATTAAAAGTTCTATAAATCTATGCCCTATTTTGTAGACGCTATAACTTTTGTGCAAACTAATCAATGTACACTTATTGCAATATTTTTTTTTACCAATAATATGTAGAAAAATACATACATCGGCCTAAACTGAAAAAAAAAATAGCCTTTTTTTAAAAAAAAAAAATGGGGATATTTATTATAGCAAAAAGCACAAAATGTGTTTTTTTTTTCAAAATTGTCGCTCTTTTTTTGTTTATAGCTCAAAAAATAAAAACCGCAGAGGTGATCAAATACCACCAAAAGAAAGCTCTATTTGTTGGAGAAAAAGGACATCAATTTTGTTTGGGTGCAACGTCATACAACTGTGCAATTGTCAGTTAAAGCACTCTGGTCAGGAAGGGGATAAATTCTTCCAGGGCTGAAGTGGTTAAAATGATAATGTAGTTTCAAAGATTGTTTTTAGTATATTTAAATTAGTAGTTAAAAAAGGAATACCCAGTGGCCCTGCTAGCAGGTCCTTGATTAAACATTTCCTGATGTGGGTTGACAATGCTCTGTTACTCTCTCATGTTATGCCCCTTGATTGTCACCCAGTCACATGGGCTTCCAAATGGAGACTATAAGTGCCCTTTTTAAGGCATATTAGGCAGGTATAATCTAGTACATGTATATAGACAGCACTGAGCTGCAACAAAGGATGGAGAAAATCTATTAATAAAATAACAACTGGCAGTTGTTTTTGATACACAGTGGTTTAGTGACCAAAGTGTCATTTAGTTGGGGCTTTATTTTTTAAGACTTCTGTCACTGTACCACTAGGGATGAAGTTCTGGTTCGATGCTATCATGGGTTTGCAGCAAATCTGGCATGTTTAAGGTCCACCAACTCTGTGAAATAATATAGAAAATTGCCATTGTAACCATAATTCACTGCCTATTCTTTGAACTTTGCTCAGTTGTTTTAAAAAAGTCAGTAAGGGGGCTTTTGGTGAAGCCAACCCCCTTGCTATAAAAGGGAGAGGTAACAGCAGCATATTCACATATACCTGGCATATAGCTGAGGCTGGATCCGAACACATGCACGGATCCAACCTGCCACGCAGAGACTTCCTGCTTACAACTTCCTCCTGCGTCCTGTATCCAGCCCGGGACACTGGAAACCATTGACGCTGCTAGGATTACTGCCCTCCACAGCTGCTGCCTTGGATCTCTGCCATGGTCTGGATGACTATATACCTATGTTCCTAGAACCATCTTCTGTCTAGTGAGTGCATTACTTTTGAATAAATAATTTCTGTCACATTACTACACTCAGATTTGCGCCGCTCTCCTTTTTTCGAGGCTGTAGGATAGACCCATCCTCTCCTACCCCAGTAGCACTAAGACTTGCTCTTTTCTTGCCTAAATGACCACATATTCTTCTTCCTCCCTTCTCTTAGCCCAATATGCCCAGTGACCCACCTTTTTCCCATGCACCCACCTTTGGTTGAGGGGACACTGGTCTCTCAGGTAGTGGTAGCACAGGTGCAGTTTGGGCAGTTCTCCTCTTCCTCCCCAGGGTCAGGTATTGGTGTACCCCCAAAGTTTTTTGCAAACATGCAGTGGCAGCAATGAAAACAAAAAAAACTGGGGCCCCACAGTTCATTTGTTGTTATGTGTAACCAGAAATCAGACATTTTGTAACTGACTCCAGCTAGGAGGTTCTGATACTATGATGTGACAGTTTCAGAGAGTCCCTGATTGGCTGCAGTTACAAAATGTTTGGTTACACATTACAATGAATAAGTACCTTCTCTGAACTGTATAACCATTCACTGTAAGCCCTTGTACACACGGAATGTGTCCGATCGGACTGTGTGTGGTCTACATCGGAGTATCTGACGGACCAATTTTTCCAACTTGTTGGTAAAATTTTCAGACAAAATGCTCCGATCGGACGTACTCTGATCATGTGTAGAGAATTCCGATCGGAGAAAGTGCCACGCATGTTCAGATCAAATTCCTACACCAAAGCTATTGGCTACTAGCGTGAACGTAGTCCCGTCGTAACGAAATAACGTCATCACGTCGGATCTTCCGACAACTTTGTCCGACCGTGTGTATACAACAGTTTCGGACAAAATCTGTCGGTTAATGGATAACCGGACTTTCTGTAACTGCATCCAATCAGGGATGGTCTGACACTATCACATGGCAGTATAAAGCCCCGTACACACGAGAGGACTTATGTCCGACAGACTTCCGAAGGAGTTCTGCCGGAGTTCTGCCGGAGTTCCGACAGAGTTCTGAGGGACTTTTCGACTGAGCGGACTTGGCCACACACAATCACACTAAACTCCGACGGATTTGAACGTGATGACGTACGACTGGACTCGAATAAGGAAGTTCATAGCCAGTAGCCAAAAGCTGCCCTAGCGTCGGTTTTAGTCCGTCGGAATAGCATACACACGAGCGAATTTTTCGAAGGGACCGGGTCCGGCGGAGTTCCGTCGGGAAAATTTGAAGCATGTTCCATATTCTAAAGTCCGTCAGACTTTGGTATATCAAAAGTCCGTTGCAGCCCACACACGATCGAATAGTCTGACGGAATCAGTCCGTCGGACTTTGGATGTTGAAAAGTCCACTCGTGTGTACGCGGCATTAGACCTTCCCTGATTGGATGAAGTTACAGATTGATTGGTTACGAATTACAATGAATAAATTAGTATCTTCACTGAACTGTGCTTGCTGCAGCATTCCGGTAAATTTACTGATTTTGGTAATGATCCAGCAATTGGATCAAAATTCTGGCATTGCAAGGTTTATTCCCGTAAGTTTCCAGGTATGGCCATATTGATGATGTGCTTTAGCTGTGTTCAGTAAGCATAGGAAGTGTTGTTGACAAAAGTGCATTGGGAGAGACTAATGTAGGCCTTGTAAGCACTGACGGTTCTGTTACAGTTGGAGGAGGGTTTTTATATTTTTTATTCTTTGGCACATATTAATTCTGCGATGTCCCGCGGCTTCTTTACAGCCTGTCCCTTTACTACAGTGATAATGGGCTGCATGTGCTTTTTTGCAGGACATATTTCCTAACTGTTGCTGGCTGCTCAAAGGCCTTTTTTTCAAAGCAGACTTTCCATGAAAACAGAAGGTCCACTCTAGTGAAACCCCCCAATCCCCAACATCAAATTGCCTGCAAAAGCGATTAAAAACTAAAGTTCCTTTAGTTTCCTAAAGGAAAAAAAATAAAAATACCATAGCCTTGGCTTCAGATGCTTCTGGAAGGCACAGGTCATGTCAGCTTTCGTTCCAAGGATAGCTCAGTATTCAAAATCCCATGCACTCCACCCCATCGCAGGGGTGTATTTTCATTGAATTTCGAGTGCCCATCTATTCCAAGAGGCAGCATTGAGGCATGCTGATGTCACCCATACCAAGTTGAAGCAAAGGCAAGTATTTTTCTTTGACTTTTGAAATAGCCATATTTTTAAATCTCCTTTGAGGGATGTAAGGCTTTTATTGGAGTGGACCTTCCAATTTCATGTTGAAAACAGTGGAATATATTTGAACAATGCACAAAGTTTATCGTTTATTTTGGGAGGGTATGTGATAGGGTATTTTGTCAGCTGTTATTTTAAAGAAAGCTAGCAATTAAAATAAAAAAAGGCTTTTGCAGTAATATTATCATGATAAAGCTTATACAGTATCTCACAAAAGTGAGTACACCCCTCACATTTTTGTAAATATTTTATTATACCTTTTCATGTGACAACACAGAAGAAATTACACTTTGCTACAATGTATTGTAGTGAGTGTACAGCTTGTATAACAGTGTAAATGTGCTGTCCCCTCAAAATAACACACAGCCATTAATGTCTGAACAGCTGGCAACAAAAGTGAGTACACCCCTAAGTGTAAATGTCCAAATTGGGCCCAAAGAGTCAATATTTTGTGTGGCCACCATTTTTTTCCAGCACTGCCATAACCCTCTTGGGCATGGAGTTCACCAGAGCTTCACAGGTTGCCACTGGAGTCCTCTTCCAATCTTCGATGAGGACATCATGGAACTGGTGGATGTTCTTGTGCTCCTCCACCTTCCGTTTGAGGATGCCCCACACATGCTCAATAGGGTTTAGGTCTGGAGACATGCTTGGGCAGTCCATCACCTTTACTCTCAGCTTCTTTAGTAAGGTAATGGTCATCTTGGAGGTGTGTTTGGGGTCATTATCATGTTGGAATACTGCCTGCGGCCCAGTCTCCGAAGGGGGGGATCAGGCTCTGCTTCAGTATGTCATAGTACATGTTGACATTCATGGTTCCCTCAGTGAACTGTAGCTCCCCAGTGCGGGCAGCACTCATGCAGCCCCAGACCATGACATTCCCACTACCATTCTGGACATGGTTCCAATAATTTATGTTCTTATGCCGCGTACACACGTAGCCGACTATCCGATGGACTTAGACTGGCGGACTTCCCGCCAGACTGTACGTCGGACTTTCCGAACGAGCTACTTGCCCGCACACGGCACTTTTTCAGCGGACTAAGACGGCGTACTAAGTCCGCCGTACTATCCGCCCTACTTTTGAAATGAACGGACTCGCCCACACACGCGGAGGAAAGTCCGCTCATTTCGAGCGCGTCTCCAGGTAGGCGGGGCCCGCGAAGGAGACGCCGCTGGCCCCGTCACCTGGTATGGACTTAAGGGGGAACCCCAACACCGGAAAAAATCAGCGTGGGGTCCCCCCTAAGTCCACAACAGACCCTTGTCCGAGCACGCTACCCGGCCGGCCAGGAAAGGAGGGGCGAGCGAGCGCCCCCCCCTCCTGAGCCGTACCAGGCCACGTGTCCTCAACATGGGGGTGCCTTGGGGAAGGGGGGCCGCGTGGCCCCCCCACCCCAAAGCACCTTATCCCCATGTTGATGAGGACAAGGGCCTCTTCTCGACAACCCTGGCCTTTGGTTGTCGGGGTCTGTGGGCGGGGGGCTTATCGGAATCCGGGAGCCCCCTTTAATAAGGGGGCCCCGGCAAACTGGCCCCCCACCCTATGTGAATGAGTATGGGGTACAATGTACCCCTACCCATTCACCTGTAAAATAAAGTACAAAAAAACCACAACACACAAGATAAAATAGTTTATTGCACAGCTCCGGGGGTCTTCCGTCTTCGGGGGTCTTCTCGCCAGACTCCTCCACTATCTTCTTCTAGCTCTTTTGCTAGCGGAGGAGCCCGGCATTCTTCTTCGTCACCGCGGCCTCTTCTTCCGACTTTGGGGGTCTTGTCCCCCTCTTCGGTTCTTCTGCCGGGCCACCGCGCCTTCTTATAGCTCTTTTACAGGTGGTGGCCCGGTCTTCTGTCGCCGCCGCCGCCGCCTTCCGCTCTTCTTCTTCTTCTCCTGGAGATGTTGACTCGAAGCTCTCTCCGGCCGCAATGCCAGGGACGCTCGGGGCGGGGTCATCGGTTGATGTCACATGGGTTGATGTCACATGGCGACAGTCCCAGCATCCTCCGGGACTGTGACATCGTAAGGGGGTGGGGTCACCATGTGACATCAACCCGTGTGACATCAACCGATGACCCCGCCCCTTGTCCCTATATAAGTTGCCGCACAGCGCGTCCCTGGCATTGCGGCTGGAGAGAACTTCTAATCTCCAGGAGAAGAAGGAGAAGAAGAATAACAGAAGGCGGCGGCGGCGACAGAAGACCGGGCCACCGCCTGTAAAAGAGCTATAAGAAGGCGCGGTGGCCCGGCAGAAGAACCGAAGAGGGGGACAAGACCCCCAAAGTCGGAAGAAGAGGCCGCGGCGACGAAAAAGAATGCCGGGCTCCTCCGCTAGCAAAAGAGCTAGAAGAAGATAGCGGAGGAGTCCGGCGAGAAGACCCCCGAAGACGGAAGCCCCCTGGAGCTGTGCAATAAACTATTTTATCTTGTGTGTTGTGTTTATTTTGTACATTATTTTACAGGTGAATGAGTAGGGGTACATTGTACCCCATACTCATTCACATAGGGTGGGGGGCCGGTATCCAGGGGCCCCCTTATTAAAGGGTGCTCCCAGATTCCGATAAGCCCCTCGCCCGCAGACCACGACAACCAACGGCCAGGGTTGTCGGGAAGAGGCCCTTGTCCTCATCAACATGGGGACAATGTGCTTTGGGGTGGGGGGGCTGCGCGGCCCCCCTTCCCCAAGGCACCCCCATGTTGAGGGCACGCGGCCTGGTACGGCTCAGGAGGGGGGGTGGGGGGTTTTGCTCGCCCCTCCTTTCCTGGCCGGCCGGGTAGCGTGCTCGAACAAGGGTCTGTTGTGGACTTTGGGGGACCCCCACGCTGATTTTTTTTCAGCGTTGGGGGTTCTCCTTTAAGTCCATACCAGGTGGCGGGGCCAGCGGCGTCTCCATCGCGGGCCCTGCCTACCTGGAGACCCGCTCGAAATGAGCGGACTTTTCTCCGGGCGGGAAAAGTCCGTTCATTTCAAAAGTACGGCGGACTGGCATACCCATGGCCAGATTGCCCGCCGAAATGCGAGTCCGGCGGGAAGATTGGAGTGCAAAACTACTTTCTAAGTCCGCCGTACATTCGGGTCAAAAAAGTATGCCGGAGGCTACACACGGGGGGATTGTCCGGCGGACTTCAGTTTGCCGGACTTTTCCACCTGCTTGTTTGATCGTGTGTACACGGCATTAGTCTGCTTGTCTTCAGCAAACTGTTTGCAGGCTTTCTTGTGCATCATATTTAGAAGAGGCTTCCTTTTGGGATGACAGTCATGCAGAAAAATTTGATGCAGTGTACAGCCAATGGTCTGAGCATTGACAGGCTGACCCCCCCACCCCTTCAACCTCTGCAGCAATGCTGGCAGCACTCATACGTCTATTTCCCAAAGACAACCTCTGATATGACGCTGAGCATGTGCACTCAACTTCTTTGGTCGACCGTGGCGAGGCCAGAGTGCAACCTGTCCTGGTAAACCGCTGTATGGTCTTGGACACTATGCTGCAGCACAGTTTCAGGGTCTTGCCAATCTTCTTATCGCCCAGGCCATCTATGTAGAGCAACAATTTTTTTTCAGATCCTCAGAGAGTTTACCTGCCATGAGGTATCATGTTGAACTTCCAGTGACCAGCATGAGAGAATGAGTGATAACACCAAATTTAACACACCTGCTCCCCATTCACACCTAAGACCTTGTAACACTGACGAGTCACATGTCACTGGGGAGGGAAGATGGCTAATTGGGCCCAATTTGGACATTTTCACTTAGGGGTGTACTCACTTTTGTTGCCAGTGGTTTAGACAATAATGGTTGTGTGGTGAGTTATTTTGAGGGGGCAGCAAATTTACACTGTTATACAAGCTGTACACTCACTACTTTACATTATAGCAAAGTGTCATTTCTTCAGTGTTGTCACATGAAAAGGTATAATCAAATATTTACAAAAATGCGAGAGGTGTACTCAATTTTGTGAGATACTGTATAAGATTTTGATGGTTGGTTTTACATCTACTTTAACAAACCATGCTTGAGTTCTTTGAAATTCAGCCCTGGGGTAAATTTACTTAAAGCGGATGTAAACCTGATTCATAAAATTTGAGCTGGGCACATATATCTGCAGTGTTTTCTAATCTCTCTTCAAAGCACTATGTCCTGTAGCTGTCTCCTGCTCCTTTCTTCTGTTATCAGCCTGATAACTTTTGACAAGTTCTCCGTCAACTGAGATAGAAGCAGCCTGAGTTTTGTGTTGGGGAGGATGCTATAAATAGATTAGCAAAGTGCTGAACTATTCAAGGAAGAGCTCTGAAAGTCTGTGGAGAGGAGGGGGTATGCCTTTCCTCCAATTAGCTGTCACATAGTGTATGCCCAGGCTTCACTGCAGTGCTGAACAGTAAGAGAACATCTCCTAACATGATCTGGACTTTCTAAATAATATATAAGGATGAAGACAGCAGATATTCATGTAAAACTTTACGTAGGGAGATTTGTTTCATCCCTGTGTATCATCTGGGGCTGTTCACTTCACTGAGTATATGTAACTGTTTACATCCACTTTAAGTGCTGTGTGTGTACCAGGGGCGGACTGACAACTCATGGGGTCCCCGGGCAATCAGAGATTATGGGGCCACACAGTAGATACAAACACACACACACAGTATACAATTACACAGTATACACAGACATATTTCTATTGGCTCAGAAGGTACTGGAGAGGTGGGGCAGCCATAATATCAGGATTTTTAGACCAAAAGGATGTCGGTAAGGGACATTTCAGAGACAGATGTAAAAACAAAAACAAAAAAAAAAAAAACTTTTTACATACGGTCCCTGGTTTTACTGAGGTTGGCAACCCTGTTGGGGCCCCCTAGTGGCATGGGGCCCTCGGGCAGTGCCCGAGTGGCCCAATGGTCAGTCCGCCCCTGGTGTGTACCAACTAATTGATAGCTAGCTCTTTAATTATCAACACCTTAGCTACTGTTTTTATGTTCATTTCCCCCTTTTTTTAGCATATAGCATATTTTTAGCATATACATTTTAGCTTGGATTGCTTAGAGCACACCAGGTAGTTGTTGCTGCTGATAGTCTGCCCTTTTTCACAACAACTCAAAGAATTCTTTGAAAAAAAAATGTAAATCACTGTGCACCAAATTATATTGCCATATCCCCATATACCAAAAAGTGTTGGTCTTTTCTTAATTAAAAGTATATCAAATAAATGTATTAATTTTATCAATCACAACTGCATTGGGTGCTTGGTAGTCCTATGTAACATTCTCAGTCACACATTCTTACCCCCCACTGCCCCCTGTCTGACATTAAACATGCAGCAAAGCAGGCTAGTACCTCAAGAGTCTATTGGGCCACCTCCAGAAAGTTCAAGACAAATAGTTTCATAGTTTCATAGTTAGTAAGGTTGAATAAAGACACCAGTCCATCCAGTTCAACCTGAGTGAGTGTCTACAATAGACCCTATCCCTGCACATTGCACACTCACATTGGTCCCTACCCTCAAGGCGCCCACAATCCAAGGTCCCCATTCATATACTTGGGCCAATTTTAGACAGAAGCCAATTAACCTACCTGCATGTCTTTGGATTGTGGGAGGAAACCGGAGTACCCGGAGGAAACCCACGCAGGCACAGGGAGAACATGCAAACTCCAGGCAGGTAGTGTCGTGGTTGGGATTTGAACCAGCGACCCTTCTTACTGCTAGGTGAGAGTGCTAATGCGATTTGGCACTGTGTAGCTTTAACTGACAATTGTCGTGTGACGTTGTACCCAAACAAAATTTACGTCCTTTTACCCTCACAAATTTTGGTGGTATTTGATCACCTCTGTGGTTTTTATTTTTTCCGCAACAAAAAAAGAGCCACAATTTTGAAAAAAAACACATTATTTTTGCTATAATAAATATCCCCCAAAAATATATAAAAAAATCAGCTTAGGCCAATATATATTCTTCTACATATTTTTGGTAAAAAAAAAAAAAATGCAATAAATAGGGGATAATTTTATGGCATTTTTAGTTTTAATTTTTTTTTTGTTGTAATGGCGGCGATCTGCGATTTTTATTGGGACTGTGACATTATGGGGGACACATCGGACATTTTTGACACTGTTTTGGGACCATTGTCATTTATACAGTGATTATTACTATAAAAATGCATTGATGACTGTGGAAATGACACTGGCAGTGAATGGGTTAACCACTAGGGGGCGATGAAGGGGTTAAGTGTGTCCTAGGGAGTGATTCTAACTGTGGGGGGGGGGGGGCTACAACACACATGAAAGCGATTACTGCTCTCGATGGCAGAAAGCAGTGATATTTGTCCTGTCACTAGGCAGAACGAGGAAATGCTTTGTTTACAAAAGCATCTCCCCGTTCTACCTCTCCTTGACACGATCACGGGCACCTGGCGGACATCGAGTCCATGGGACCTGCAGTCACGGAGAATGCGGCGCACGTCCGCAATGCCAATTCATTAAGGGAACGTAACTGTACTCCCTTTTGCCCACCAGCACCATTCTACCAACGTAGATCAGCGTACGCTGGTTGGGAAGCAGTTAAAAAAAACATCTAATAATTATGTTCAAAAATTAAAATACATTAAAACATTAAGATGACAGGTTGATCTATCTTAATATACAATGTAAGACCACCCAGGCCATGAACTGAAGGAAGGGGCCTCTCCTCAAGCCATAATCACATAGGTGTAGGCTGCAGTGGAGGCAAAGGTGAAGAAAGAATAGGAGGAGAAGTAGAGAAAGGAGAAAGTGAAGGAGAGGGAAGAAATTAGTAAGTAAGGAATGAAAGGGAAGATGGGTATAAGAAGAAGGAGGTGAATGGGGGGAAGGAGAAGGAAGAGATCACACTAACAAGGCTTGCTACCCACTACCTCCATGTGGCAACCCTTCTACCATTCATTTTAGGCTTAGCTGTCTGGTTTTCTTTTTAAATGTTCATGATTTGGGGAAGGGCAGACAGCATATAGTCATGGGGTTCTTCACTTAATTTTGCTGCTGGCTGTAGAACTTCCCCTCTCCATTTGCTGCCGGCTGCCTCTCAGCCTGCACTATGGAAAGAGAAGCATTCACCTTTAGCTATGCCTCCAATGCTCTGACTATAATATAATAAATATCTAAAATAAATACAACTGGCTGCTGAGTGTCTGGGAGGAATTGCACAGACTTGCCACCCACTATCTCCATGTGACAACCATTCTACCTTTCATTTTAGGCTTGGCTTTCTTCTTTTTAGATGCTTCCCTGATGTGGATATAGTTGTAGAGAGGATGGTCTCTATTTGGGTGCATTTTGATCTCTTCACATAATGCATTTATCTGAATCATTTAAGTCAATATTATGTACCTTACATATATATTTTTGTTTTCAAGTTAGTATCCTGTATGCATACTTCCTGAAGAAGCCATATGGCAAAACGCATAGAGGACTTTGTTAATACCCTACGGTATACATTTTTCTTGTACAATTTTCTATGGATTTTAAAATGGATTTGTAATAAATATTACTGGATCTTAACTTTTATGTTTGGTCAATTGATGTAGGACCTTTACAATCCCACTATCCAATGCCCTTATTGTACTTTTTTCTTTTTTTAGATGTTAATGATTTGGGGAAGGGCAGGGAGCAAATAGTCATGGAATTCTACACTTAGTTTTGCTGCTGGTTGTAGAATTACCCCTCTATTTGCTGTTAGCTGCCCTGTAGCTATGCATCCTATGCCCCGACTATAATATAAAAAAAATATCCAAAATAAATACAATTGGCTGCTGAGTGTCTGGGAAAAGAACAATAATATTGGCAAAGTAGAGAAATTGCCCAGCCATTGAACAGTGGCTAAACAGCGCAGCTCCGAATGGCAGCTGATGCCTGCTACCATCTGGAGCTGCACTGAACTTGTGGCTTTTGTTTTCAAATAGTATACTACAATTTCTATTTCAAGATAAAAACTGATTTTTCCATCCAATTTATGTTACTGCCTAACCAAGCTGCTTACATTCTGTCCAGCCACTCAACAATATTTATGGCTATTGTCTCTCAGATGGAACACTCACATTTTTATTGCAATACGAAACCTGTCTTACCTCATTATATATTTCCCTACTTAATTTCTCACATACTGTCCTAATGCCCTGTACAAAGCTATCAGCAAATCGGACGACAGGTCGTCCAATGTTTTTCGCTTACTAGTCGCAAGTAGAAATTGAATAAGTTACTAAAGTCACGAAAATTCTCGCACGTCAGAATTAAAAATCGGAAGTGATGTGGTGTATTTGTATTGTATTTTCGGACGACAACTGCACTGACTAAACGAAAATCGTACAATCTGGTATAATACAAGGAAAAATGTAGTGCTTGTCCAATCGAATAATGTTGGATGAATTGTTGTGATCGGCTCTCGAAAGCTCTGTACTAACGATCCGATTAGTGTACGATCGCGTCAAAAGCGGTATTTTTCGTCTGATTTTCGGATGGTGTGTATGGGCTATAACACTAGCCAATTTAAACCAAACACATACCTGAAGTTTATAGTGGAATCTTTGGGGACTTATAGGGCATACAGGAATGGAAGGTGGTTTGTGGTATTTGAGGTTCTTGTTTTTGTGCACTCTGTTTTGAAAATTTATTAAGCAATACAATGTGGTACTGAAAAAAAGAAGCACACAAAACTATGCTATTGAACTGTTTTGCTAGTGGCCAATTTGTATAAAGTTGAAGGCTTTAGCTTTCCTAAAGCCTTCAGATATGTTGTGACTTCTACTTTCACACCTCGATTCAGGCCTATTATTGCTGGATCAAAATTCAGTTCTTAGGTGTGAAAAAGGCTTTCTTTTCCAGGTCATTTCTGAAGTTGTATTGGAAGAATTTTCTCCCTACTGTACACTTTAAAAAAAAATGTGTTTTGTTAAATTTCCCCATCACAGTGGCCTGCTTCTTATGCCCTTTTTTGACAGAAGGTTGCCTATTAGTCTTGAAAATAGCCAGACTTTAGTATCAAGATTTGCCCACCTACATTTCAGTGGAGTTTACATCTAAATTTGGGTTGCATATGATTCAAATAGCATTGGATGCAAATTATATCCAGGAACATTCACTCATCCCTATATACCACAGTTCAGAGTGTCTTGTTCAAATGAGAACCTATGTGTTTATAACACTTTGATCAGGTAACAATGCGTGAAAAAAATAAAAAAGTATTATTCACATTTAGCAGAAGTACAAAAAAGTCTCATCATGCTTCAATCCTCAGAGACTTGGGATGAGAGGCTGCATCTTGTAAATAATATAGAGATTCATTGCTCTG
This sequence comes from Lithobates pipiens, assembly GCF_037356315.1. Lineage (NCBI taxonomy): Eukaryota > Metazoa > Chordata > Amphibia > Anura > Ranidae > Lithobates > Lithobates pipiens. The sequence goes on along the minus strand of NW_027507685.1, from coordinate 73,744,075 downwards.
TTTATGCTGGGCTAGAGTGCAAAAATTTAATTTACTAGTGTGACAATGTAAACCGTGGGAGCTGAGAATGACTTATGTCTTGTGTGGAGCTGATCTCTATAATAATGATGCTTTAGGAGAGAAGGGGACATGAGAGGGAGAGAGAGATTGATGAAGAGAAAGTGGCGAATTCAAGATGGAGAGAGCCGTACGGAGAGCGGAGGTGATGGAATACAGAGGGGAGAACTCTCAGCATGGGCCCATGAAGCTGTGCAAAACATACACATCTGTCACCGGTTAGTTAGTACACAAGGGATGTGGTACTCAGCTGAGGTGAATGATCAACACCTGCAGAATGTCAGAATGAAAAATAAAGAAAACTTTGACAAAGAGGTTCTCAGTGCAAACGTTTAGTTTTAGTTTTGCTGTGAGGAAGACTAGGCATTAATGACAGTGCGACTCACAAGATATATGGCCTGGGGCTGTACAGACTCAATGACCACTGCTGCAGTGCTTGTCACTTATTGCAACCATCTTTCAGGGAAATTACATGTGCTTTGTTTGTACTCAAGTGACTCTAGGAATTATCCTCTAAATTAAGTCTCTATAATGAGGTCATTCACAAAACAGGAGAGGAGCAAGTGTAGTTCGAACAGGAAGAGGGCAATGCCAGATGAAAAAGCAAGGCAAATAGTCAGTATAGTCATGAACAAGCTAGTGGCCAACGTTAGTCAGGCAGATATGATACAAATGGTAGAAGATGAAGTAGAGTTGAACAACAAGTCAGTGGTTGGGTCCAGGGTGGCTGTCAAGCAAGGCACTGGAACTGGAGAAGAAACGACTGGTTCTTAATCATCCAAAAGACCACTGATCAGCCAATAAGAGAAAAGTGGAGCTGAAGGCCACATACTCTTACTGTTGCTTGGTACCCTCCTTTACCAATTGTTAAGGAAATTGTAAAATCTACACACAGCGCTAATAATGTTTTCATTACATATTTGTATTCTTTCGAATCCTGATTAGAATTTCTGAAAAAATATATGTGTATAGTAAGCGCTAGATATCCTACTATAAAAGTGTTATAAACGTCCTTCCAGTCAAATTGATAAATGAATAAAACAACATCTTCATTGAAAATAAATGTCCATAATAACCATAATACATTATTGTAAACTCCAGTTGCTGTAAAGTGATTATTTGTATAACACTGAGAATGTGTGCTAGGATACATATCGCTTACTACCGTATACACATTTATTTTTTCATTTATTAGGATTTGTGGCACACACAAATTTTTGGTCTGGCAGGGTATTATTCTGCACAGGAGTCCATTGGGGCGGAGGTAAAAGTTTTTCACACTGATTAGAATTTAGCCTGCCTATGTTACTCCCTTGTTACCATAATAGTACAACTGTAATATTAATGGGATACCTATGTGTCAGGGATCCGTCCGTTCCGTGCAGGCGCAGATGTTCTGTGCTGTTCGTCTGCAGCTAGTACCTGAAGCAACCTGTTACTCTGCCTGAAAGTTTACCTGATACCCAACCCGGCTTCTGTTTGACTCTGCTGCCTTCTCCTGCTCCGACCCCGGCTTGTTTGACCATTCTCGGACTGATACCTATTGCTGAACCTCTGCTTGTTGACTATTCTTCTGCCTCTCCCCTGCTGGTTCCTGCTTGCTGCTGGTCCTGCTTGTCCTCCTGCTCAGAGACCCTTCTGAGCCTGCTACTGCCTCTCCAGGTCCGCGGACGGTCCATTCCGTCACCACAGCCAGCTTGCCAACCATCATTGGCTGCCATCTGCTGCGGAGAGTTCCTGCATCCGGAGGATCTCCATCTCATCAGCGTCCGCTGCTGCATCTGGCCAGACGCTCCTACCCCGCTGTGCTCTTGTCCCTCTGTTCCCCACTTCAGAGAGACTTGAGCCAGAGCCATAAGAGAGGTCTCCTTCCACCAAGTCAGACTCACCATCCAGAGACATAACACTATGTAAATATGTGTATAAAAAAATGTAATTTGCACCAAATAAACAGAACAGTTATTTGGAAAAATGCTGAGTGTATCTTTTGTGTCTGTTCCCTACTGCAGAAGTTATTCATTTGGAACTACTCTGATGCTTTTAGCTACTCTTCCACAGCCTCTCTATCGTCTCCCTTGCTTCACACATACATGAAAATACACACAAAAACATGGACATGCATAAACCTAAGCATACAGTTCCTCCTTTAAAAAACACTCTTAAGACAGGCCCTTAGAAGCAATGACTGGCTTCTCAGTCAATGGCAGCCAGTGATTACGTGTGCCCCACATGAAGCCCACCCTCTCAGCTGTGACTGATAGGCCTGATGTAGCAGTAAATGATTAGCGGTTAGTAGAGAGTTAAGTATTTCAATGGTAGGGCTGACTTTTCTTAGTGGCAGCAGCAGGGGCATAAGACTTAAAAATATTGGTAAATATTGGTTCCATTACTGTGATTTCATTTCAAAATCTAAAGTAAAATCCTTGAGGGTGGATTTACATTTTTCCCTGTGCATGCAAGGAACACAGTAACCCATACATGTAGATGTGAATGGACCCACAGAGATTTTCGTTGTGTTTCAAACGAAACTATAGTACATACTGTATATGCAAACCAACCGCATAGGAAAGAATACAGTAGAATTTCAACTTGCCAAGAAAATCCAAGAGTTTTGCTGAATCAAAACGGGCAAGTGTGAAGAAGAGGACTTTTTATTATTTGGACTGTTTGGTGAAACGTGACACGAACCACATTTTCATAATCCTAGATTAAAGGCCATTCAGAAATGCCAGCTGAACAGGAAGACAATTAAACCATTATGTAGGAAACTATATAGATTGAGTAAGTGCCAATGCAAATATAGAAAATTGGGAAAGACTCAGCGCTTAGGATCAAGCAAGGTGTGAAGCCTCCCCTAATAGACCCCCTAAAGGGCTAATTAATATGAGTAAGTGTCTTTATCTGGGGAACAAACTTATTTCCTAGTTTACAAATGAATATGTGCACCCTAACACACTAAAGTGCTTAAATAATCAAATAGTGGTACTACAATCATAAACATCAACATGTGATCTACAAATAATAGTGCAACCAAACCAAATCATTAATGACATATATATAGTAAATGACCAAAATGAATTACTCCTGTGTATAAAAAATTAATTACTCCAGTGTATAAAAAATTGTGGATACCAGAAAAAGTTCCCAATTTCATCAAAAAAATTCATCAGAAAAATTAATCAAGAAATGAATATATGTATCACCAAACAGTCCCAATAATAAAAGGTCCAAAAACAGTGTGACATTGGTGAAGCTCCAAAATGGGCAAGTGTTGAAACGATCAAGTGACTCTTGTGCTCAACAAATCAGGTGACTCATGGGCTTCCCCTTGTGAGTCCCCACTCACCAGCTCCTGCAGGGGTGGTAGGCATATATGGATAACCATGGGTTGTCTCCCTTGATGGCTTTTCCAGTGGTCTGCCCGAAGCCTATTGTGAAATTCCTCACTGGCTTCTCCAGCTATTCCACCAGACCAGGGTGTCCGAACTGGTCTCCTGCTCAGCACTTCACTGATCGCCGTATCCAAAGAACTGGTCAGCAGCTTCCCAAAATTAGATCTCAGAGGCAGGAGAGAAAATGGAGGAGGGAGGTGGAGACTTCAGTCACAGACAGTCAACACCTCTCATGAGAGAGTCACAATGTCACAATAGGCTACGGGCAGACCACTGGAAAAGCCATCAAGAGAGACAACCAACGGTTATCCATATATGCCTACCACCCCTGGGTATCAGGAGCTGGTGAGTGGGGAATCACAAGGGGGAGCACATGAGTCACTTGATTTGTTGAGCACAAGAGTCACTTGATCGTTTGAACACTTGGCCATTTTGGAGCTTCACCAATTTTACACTGTTTTTGGACTTTTTATTATTTGGACTGTTTGGTGATACACATATTCTTTTCTTGATTCATTTTTCTGATTAATTTTTTTGATAAATTTGGGAACTTTTTCTGGTATACACAGGAGTAATTATTTTTTTATACACAGGAGTAATTAATTTTGGTAATTTACTATGTATATATATTTCATTAATGATTTGGTTTGGTTGCACTATTATTTGTAGATCACATGTTGATGTTTATGATTGTAGTACCACTATCTGATTATTTGAGCACTTTAGTGTGTTAGGGTGCACATATTCATTTGTAAACTAGGAAATAAGTTTGTTCCCCAGATAAAGGTAACGCCATCTACCCAATTTGACTTACTTGCCAATGCAAATATTTCAGGTTTAACTGGGGCTGTTCTTTTATGTATCTAACATGTGTATATAGTTATTATATACATATAGAGGACAGCTGTGACAGTGACGTATAGGCAATACATTCAGCTAAAAGCTACTGTTTGCAATGCATAAGGCTATCTATGGTGTGACAGGCTGCAGAATACCATTTCTTTCATACCGTTCTTTAATGTCACTGCACATAATCCAGGGAAGATAAATTGTGACCTGTCATACTCCTTTGCCTTGGCCTGTTTTTATGCCACCGCGTTGACAAAGGATTGAGAGGACCAAAAACTGCTTATCCATCTGCTGAAGAGGGGACAGGCTCAACACTTATTCACAGCCTTTCCAGACGGCAGTCTGCACCACACAACACATTAAAAATGAACCTCCCTTGAAAATAATTTACCTTTAATTGAGCTGAAATAATAGGAATTGTCTCAGGTGCAGCAGAATTTTGCCGGCACGGCGGCAGTTTTCTAATGTGCATTCCTGAATCACTGCAGTCATTTAAGGTAACATTTTCTTTTGTGAGCAACCTCAATCAAGGTTTCTCATTATCGCTGCAGACAGAAAAACTGGGTTGTGTTCTGTGAGCTGTGAGGTGGCACTGCTGTGGGAATGACAGAGCATGCTTAGACTTGCAGTTCTGCAGTTGTCAAAGAACTGGCAGAGTTGCAGTAGGAACCAGTGAGTCCCTAGCGACCCTTCACACCGACCTCTTTTTTTGTACGCAATATTTCAAGCAGTATACTTTTCCAAGACCTCAGAAAACAGCTAACTGCAGAAACAAAATTCATATATATTTACTGTTTCAAAGGATTTGTAGTTTTGTTCAGTCAGTCTTGTAATTTACACACTGCTGCCACACTGTAGAATTAGAATTAGAATGATCGCTCTTCTTCCTTGGGTATAATACATCTTGCCTAGGCTACCTCTCTGCTCACTGGACAGCGATGATCATGCTGTTTCTTTGCCCAATAAACAGATTGGAGGATTACTTATGCCCTGTACACATGGTGGGAAATTCAGACATAAAAGGTCTGATCAGATTATATTGTCGGAAAATCCGATCGTGTATGGGCTCTATCGGACTTTTTCCGTTGGAAATTCCGACAGAAAAATTTGAGAGCAGGATCTAAAATTTTCCGGCAAAAAAATCTGATCGGATGGACAAAGTGCCACGCATGCTCAGATCAAATTACGAGACCAAAGTTATCGGCTGCTAGTCTCTATGTAGTCCCGTCGTACACAACGAACGTCGCCATGTTCCGAACGATCGGATTTTACGACAACTTTGTCCGACCGTGTGTATGCAACACCAGTTTTGGAAAAAATCAGTCGGAAAAAAATCTGACGGATTTTGTGGTCGGAATATCCGACCATGTGTACAAGGCATAAGAAAGCTGAAGTAGGTAATAGGTTAGTTGTTGACTGGCTGTGCAGTGTGGCAGGAGTGTGACAATTATAAGACTAGTGGAACATAATTACAAACCAAGTAAAACAGTAAAGTAAAAACAAAATGAAAAGTGTATGCACTTACCGTATCTAGGCATGCTGTAGCACAACCATCCACCCAGTCCTTAGATTTTAAAAGGCTGAATGGAGCCCCAGAGTCCAGGGGGCCCATGGTGGTGCTAAAAATGTTATGCATTTAAATGAAGGCCCCTCTGAGAGGGTACCTTGCCTGAAGGAAACATGGCTATACAGTGGGAGGTTAAAGTGGTTGTAAAGTAAGATTTACAAATAACTGGCACCCCCTCTGTTGCATGAAGATATAAAGTACTGTGTCTGTTTTTCAAAAATGATAATCCTAAATACATTTTTCACAGCCTCGTTGTCACGTGACTTCCCTCCGCTCTCCTTCCCCGATCTAAGGAGAGCAGTGGGAGGGGCTGAGATTCCCCTCCAATGTCAGCTGGCCAGCAGAGGGAGATTATGTGACCAGTCAGCGGTACTTTGCAAGAAGGTATTTAGGATTATAATTTTAGAAAATGTGACACACAGTACTTTATATCTTCCTACAACAGAGGGGATGCCAGTTATTTGTGAATCCTAATTTACTGGCCACAGTCCGGCTCCCCTAACATTTAAAGAGCAGTAAACTGGCCCTTTGTTTATAAAGTTTGGAGACCCCTGCTCTAGAGAAAAGGGAAAGAGGATTGTTTCGTGGTCAGAGAGACGGATGTGAGGAGAACATTCTGAGAGGCAGACCGTGCATCAGGCTGCTCACAGGCTGCTTACAATGGCATATTGGCCAGAGAAAGGTGCAGCAGCAGACATTCACTTGTACTGGAGAACACCACTGACACTGACTGAGCCCACTTTCTAATTGTTGTGGAGGCTGAAGTAATGAGAAGATTCCCCTTTGGAATTTCCCTTTGGTCCAAACACATCTGAATGTGGGAACAGGAGTGCAAGGAGCAGGGCAGCACGGGCACCTGGAACCTGGACAGCAAATGATGATCAGTAGAGATGATCTGCAGAGATGGTGGTAGATGCAAGTTGACACAAATAGGAGACCTCATGATCCACAGTGGAACTGATGCAAAAAAGAACCTGTTAGGCAGATTTGGTAGGTAGAATAGCCAGGTTCTAGTGTGAGCAGGTAGAGAAACATAATCTGGAAGCTCGAGTCAAAGTCATACACAGTTGATTTGGTCCCCAACATATTGGCCAGGGGGTGAGAGGGTTTATTATAGACTGCCGGACTGTTATTGTGACATAGAATTGCCCCTAGTATAGGGTTTAGGGGTTACACTAGGTTCCACTTGTTTGTTATTAATACTATATTTTCTTTGACATTGTTTTTTCCTACTTGTTGTACAATTACTGCTGTCTCTATTAAAGCGGAGGTCCACCCTAAAATGGACCTCCGCTCATCGGAATCCCCCCCCCCCCGGCGCCACAATCGGCACCTTTCAGGGGGGAGGGGGGTGCAGTTACCTGGATAATCCAGGTAACTGCACCCACTTCCGGGCTAGCTCTCTGCGGAAAGGGGCGTACGTTACGCCCCTTTCCGCAAGCGCCCGCCCCCTTCAGCAAGTGCCCCGCTGCCTGCTGGGAAACACACAGCTCCCAGAGGCAGCGGGGACTGTCCGGATTGCGCCGCGCGGCTCGCGCATGCGCAGTAGGGAACCGGGAAATGAAGCCGACAGGCTCCATTTCCTGATTCCCATACCCAAGATGGCGGCGGCAGGACCCGCCAGACGAGCGAGCGATCGGCTTCGGGTGCCGACATCGCGGGCGCGCTGGACAGGTAAGTGTCACTATTTAAAAGTCAGCAGCTGCAGTATTTGTAGCTGCTGGCTTTTAAAAAAAAAAAAAAAACGTGGAGTCCCGGTGGACTCCCGCTTTAATTGGCTATTGGGGTACTGTTTACATATTAAATAAATAAATATTCCCATGTGCACTACCGACATACAATTAATGCAACATTAATCAATTAATTTCATAATAAGCAAAATAAAGGCCTCACGCATGACGTCATTCAGAAAGCCAGGTTGAATCCTCCCACATGCTGGTTATTTGAATTGCACATTGTTTAACATCATGCAGTTTGTAAGTGCATTTCTATTGTTTTATTAAATTTGGTTGGTAAAGTACTGCACTATGTGGACCTCCTGTTGTATTTAAATCCCTTCCTTGAAGTTTATTATGGCTTATGCCGCGTACACCGGATCAGACTATCCGGTTGACTTAGTCTGGCGGACAAATCGCCCAAAGTCCGCCAGACTTTACAAATGAGTGGACCTGCCCACACACAACCAGACTTTTCCGGCGCACACGGACAAAAGCCCATTAATTTTGAACGCGGCTCCAGGTAGCCGGGACTAGCGAAGGAAGTCAATGAGCGCCTTCGGCGGCGAGATTGGCATTTCGCTGGCCCCTTCACCTGGTATGGCCTTAATGTGGAAGCCCTACGCCGAAAAAATGGCGTGGGGGCCCCCCAAGGTCCATATAAGACCCTTATCCGAGCACGCGAACCGGCTGGTCAGGAAAGGGGGTGGAGACAAGCGAGCACCCCCCCCTTGCTGAGCTGTACCAGGCTGCGTGCCCTCAACATGGGGGATGCTTTGGGGAAGGAGGGCCCTGCGGCCCCTCCACCCCAAAGAACCTTGTTCCCATGTTGATGAGGACAAGGGCCTCTTCCCCACAACCCTGGCCGTTGGTTGTCAGGGTCAGCGGGCGGGGGGCTTATCGGAATCCGGGAGCCCCCTTTAATAAGGGGGCCCCCAGATACCCGCCCCCCACCCTATGTGAATGAGTATGGGGGGCCCCTACCCATTCACCTGGTGAAAAAAATGTAAATAAAACACAACACAAGGTTTTAAAATAATTTATTGCACAGCTCCGGGGGTCTTTTTCCGTCTTGAGGGGTCTTCTCGTTGGACTCCTCTGCTATCTTCTGCTCTTTTGCTAGCTCTTTTACTAGCAGAGGAGCCCGGCTTTCTTCTTCGCCGCCGTCCGGGGGTCTTCTTCCGACTTCGGGGGTCTTGTCCCCCTCTTGGGGGGTCTTGTCCCCATCTTTGGTTCTTCTTGCCGGACCTCTGCTTTCTTCCTACAGCTCTTTTACTAGCGGTGGCCCAGTCTTCTGTCACCGCCGCCTCTTCTTCCGACTTCGGGGGTCTTGTCCCCCTCTTTGGTTCTTCTTGCCGGGCCTCCACTCCTTCTTCCAGGTCTTTTACTAGCGGTGGCCCCACTCCTTATGATGTCACAGTCCCAGCATCCTCCACCAGATGACCCCGCCCATTGTCCCTATATAAGTCGCCGCACAACGCATCCCTGTCATTACGGCCAGAGACAGCGTCGAGTCAACATCTCAAGGAAGAAGAAGAGAAGAAGAAAAGAGAAGGCGGGGTGACGGCGACGACAACGATGACAGAAGACCGGGCCACCGCTAGTAAAAGAGCTGGAAGAAGGAGCGGATGCCCGGCAATAAGAATCGAAGAGGGGGACCAGACCCACGAAGTCGGAAGAAGAGACGGCGGCGACAAAAGACTGGGCCACCGCTAGTAAAAGAGCTATAGGAAGAAAGCGAAGGCCCGGCAAGAAGAACCGAAGAGGGGGGACAAGACCCCCGAAGTCGGAAGAAGAACCCCGGACGGCGACGAAGAAGAAAGCCGGGCTCCTCCACTAGTAAAAGAGCTAGCAAAAGAGCAGAAGATAGCGGAGCAGTCCGGCGAGAAGACCCCCCAAGACGGAAGAAGACCCCCGGAGCTGTGCAATAAATTATTTTAAAACCTTGTGTTGTGCTTTATTTACACTTTTTTCACCAGGTGAATGGGTAGGGGTACATTGTACCCCATACTCATTCACATACAGTAGGGTGGGGGGCCGGATTCCGATAAGCCCCCCGCCCGCAGATCCCGACAACCAACAGCCAGGGTTGTCGGGAAGAGGCCCTTGTCCTCATCAACATGGGGACAAGGTGCTGTGGGGTGGGGGGGCCACAGGGCCTCCCTTCCCCAAAGCACCCCCCCATGTTGAGGGTACGCAGCCTGGTACGGCTCAGGAGCGCTCGCTCGTCTCCACCCCCTTTCCTGACCGGTCGGTTTGCGTGCTCGGATAAGGGTTTTATATGGACCTTGGGGCCGCCCGTGTGTGGGCTCCAGCTTGTGATCGTGTGTACGCGTCATTAGGAGTCCAGGGAGTCTCTGCACTGATAGGTGGCACTGATGAGCACTGGTAGGTGACACTGATAGGCAGTGATAGGTGGCAATGGTGGGCACTGCTTAACAGTGCTGATATGCACTGGTAGATGGCCCTGGTGGGCACTGCTTAGTAGCAGTGGGTCTGAAATGTGCAGAACAGATGTCCCATTTACTGCAGACAGTAATTAGCTTTTTATCTTTTTCTCCTCACGCTATGAGCATGAGGAAAAAAAAAGACAATTACCAGCTCTGTTTACATCATGTGATCAGCTGTCATTGGCCACCCCCCCCATCGTCATCCCCCTGACCAGCTATCCACCTCCACCAGAGCGCCCTTACCTACTCTCAGCTGTCATTGGCTGACAGCAGATCATGCGGTAAGGGGCCGGGCATGTTATTTAGCGTTTTATAAAAATTCATTAATATTGCAATAATTTTATGTGGACAGTGCACTTGGGAATATTTATTTATTTAGTTGGTTACACATCCTACCCGGATAGGTGTTTTGATGTGGCCCTTTGATGTCCCTTATTTGTACTACCTACTCATACCAATGTAGTATTGTCACTAAAGCCTGGGAACATACATAAAAAAAATATTCTAGAGAGCGGGAAAACAGGAAGGCTGTAATAGTGACAATGAGTGTGGACAGCTGTTGCAAAAAAGTACATTTATTGGTAAAATATCAAATATATACCACCTAAAATCAGGGGTCTAAATACACTGACACCCAGGTAGATAACACCTAGAACCACTTGTGCATGCTGACATGGGACAAAAACACGGACAAGTACAAAAAACATAAAACAGATTCGTCAGAGTCGTATACTGACACACGGGGCACCACCATGGCCAATGCCGTATCACAACTATACCGATTTTATCAAGGTGGTGCTGCCGTGTGTCAGGCCCTTGGAGGCTCGCGCAAGGGAGATTGTGGGGAGCTAGCAACCAACTGGGGGATAGATAGTGATCCTGTTGTGTTATGAACGGTCCTGTGATCCCAAACAGTTGTAAAGCACTACTCCATCACAGATACAAAGTTCATGTGTGTGCAGGAGAATGGATGGTCATGAGCTGTAGGAGGAGGGACAAGATCCTATGTCATATGGCTCAGGAACTCAGGATGGTGGATCGAGAGCATCTGCCCTTGTTGCTGTGGAAGTCTATAGCACGCAGTAACCCCGTGCAAATACAGCAGGTCGCAGTGATGAGGATTGCCCCTGCGGGTGAAGATGGGCCTCAAACTCTCATAAAGTATGGATGGTTAACAGGAGGCAGTTGCGGTCATCTATCTGTCACTGTATGGGTGACTGGGTGCAGTATGGAGGTCTAGCAACATTTGTGGGAGGCTGGGACTGAGTGGAAACAGGTACAGTCATATCATGGTATCACAGGAAAAAATGCATAACAATCTAAGGCAACGGCAACAGTACTTTACCACTCCCGAACAAGTCTCCAGGCAATCACCATCACCAGGTGTCTGCACATGGAACATTTCATTCCGTACCAGTCCCGAAAGTGGCTGCTATTCAAGTGGCTATGCTGGGAGATCTGACCCTGCGGGTGTCCCTCTTGGTAAGAAGTCTCTGCATAGAAAGGTTGGGCTGGGCTGGCTGGCAATCAGGTGGTCGGTCGCTGGATTTACTCAGTGATCAACAGTCTCCCCGTATGCTCGCCAACACTGCAGGGGATGTATGAATGGCGTCTCGGGCGTTGACAAAGTCAACATGTTTCGCTATACAATTGTGTAGCTTCAACTAGACATCTGGAAGATATCCGAGGGCTCCTTTTCAACGTGTTTCCACCTCGGCTAGAGCCATCCCTACTGAATTTGCTTAAAGGAGCCTAATTTGTTTTTGTGTGCTGTGGCCTTGCTAGTGGAAATGCCACCATTTGTGACTTGGCTTTACACTTTTTTTCCTTAACCTCCCTGGCGGTATGATTATTTTTGGTTTTAGGTGCTGAAAGCGGTACAATTATTTTGCATGGAAATTTGGCGTTTTATATTGTAGTCCTGTAATCCTTATGCCGCATACACACGTAGCTGACTATCCGGCGGACTTAGTCTGGCGGACTTCCCGCCGGACTGTCCGTCCGACTTTCTGAATGGGCTACTTGCCCACACACGTCACTTTTTCAGCGGACTAATATGGCGTAATAAGTCCGCCGTACTATCCGCTGTACTTTTGAAATGAACGGACTCGCTCACACACGCGGAGGAAAGTCTGCTCATTTCGAGCGCGTCTCCATGTAGGCGGGGCCCGCGAAGGAGACGTCGCTGGCCCCGCCACCTGGTATGCACTTAAAGGGGAACCCCAACTCCGAAAAAAATCAGCATGGGGGTCCCCCCAGGTCCACATCAGACCCTTGTCCGAGCACGCTACCCAGCCGGCAAGGAAAGGGGGGGACGAGCGAGCGCCCCCCCCCCCCCCTCCTGAGCCGTACCAGGCCGCATGCCCTCAACATGGGGGGAGCCTTGGGGAAGGAAGGCTGCCGCTGTCGTCGCCGCCTTCTGTTCTTCTGTTCTTCTCTTCAGATGTTGACTCGTCACATCCTCCGCTCACAATGGCTCAGGCGCGACGAGCGGCGACTTATATAGGGACATCGCCGGATGATGTCCCCGCCCATTATGGTGACACAGTCCCAGAGGATGCTGGGACTGTGACGTCATAATAGGCGGGGACATCATCCGGTGATGTCCCTATATAAGTCGCCGCGCGCCCGGTCCCCGTCAATGTGAGCGGAGGGAGCGACGAGTCAACATCTGAAGATTAGAAGAGAAGAACAGAAGAACAGAAGGCGACGACGACAGCAGCGACAGCGGCGACAGAAGACCGGCAGAAGAACCGAAGAGGGGGACAAGACCCCCGAAGTCGGAAGAAGAGGGCGGTGGCTAGGAAGAAAGCTGGGCTCCTCCGCTAGTAAAAGAGCTAGAAGAAGATAGCAGAGGAGTCTGGCGAGAAGATCCCCGAAGACGGAAGACCCCCGCAGCTGTGCAATAAACTATTTTTACCCTGTGTTGTGTTTTTCTTTTGTATTTTTTTTCACAGGTGAATGGGTAGGGGTACATTGTACCCCATACTCATTCACATAGGGTGGGGGGCCGGTATCCGGGGGCCCCCTTATTAAAGGGGGCTCCCGGATTCCGATAAGCCCCCCGCCCGCAGGCCCCGACAACCAACGGCCAGGGTTGTCGGAAAGAGGCCCTTGTCCTCATCAACATGGGGACAAGGTGCTTTGGGGTGGGGGGCCGTGCGGCCCCCCCTTCCCCAAGGCGCCCCCCATGTTGAGGTCACGCGGCCTGGTACGGCTCAGGAGGGGGGAGGCTCTCGCTCGTCCCCTCCCTTTCCTGGCCGGCCGGATAGCGTGCTCGGACAAGGGTCTGATGTGGACCTGGGAGGACCCCATGCCGCTTTTTTTCGGCATTGGGGTTCCCCTTTAAGTCCATACCAGGTGGCGGGGCCAGCAACGTCTCCTTCGCGGGCCCCGCCTACCTGGAGACCCGCTCAAAATTAGCGGACTTTTCTCCGGGCGGGAAAAGTCTGTTCATTTCAAAAGTACGGTGGACTGGCATACGCACGGCCGGATTGTCCGCCGAAATGCAAGTCCGGCGGGAAGATTGGAGTGCAAAACTACTTTCTAAGTCCGCCGTACTTTCGGGTCAAAAAAGTCTGCCGGAGGCTACACACGGGGGGATTGTCCGGCGGACTTGAGTTTGCCGGACTTTTCCACCCGATTGTTTGTTCGTGTGTACGTGGCATAAGTCCGCCGTACTTTCGGGTCAAAAAAGTCTGCCAGAGGCTACACACGGGGGGATTGTCCGGCGGACTTGAGTTTGCCGGACTTTTCCACCCGATTGTTTGATCGTGTGTACGCAGCATTAGGAATAACTCTCTTAAATATGTTCAAACCAGAGTCTAGCAGACATCCCGGCAGTGGCGTAACTATAACCTTCAGGGCCCCGATGCAAGAAACCATGAAGGGCCCCCCTGAACCCCAGCCAGGGCCCTTCCCTCCGAGTCCGGCGGTGGAACTCCAGGGCGTGGTCACAGGTATGACCTTTGTGAGCCCTGTAGTTCCACCACTGGCATCAGTAGTTTTTTTTTATTATTTTTAGGTGCCCCATCTGGCTGGGGAGAACAGACATCGGACTAAGCGGCAATGCATGGAGCTGGAGAGGGGTACTCTGAGGAGCTGGCCGAGGACACAGGCCATGCGGGGAATGCACAACTAAAGAGCAGCCAGTGCGATAGTCGAGCATGGAGCTCTGCTAGTCACTCTCCACCTCCAGCCACCCGTGTGCATGGTGCACTGGTACCCCTAGCTGCTTATGCTGCTGCCAACTATATGTAGAGGGGGCTGCATGGGCCCCCTGCAGCACAGGGCCCGGTTGCGGTCGCGACTGCTGCACCCCCTATAGTTACGCCCCTGCATCCCGGGTATGATAAAGTTTATAATATAATAAATAATAATAAAAATTATTCAATAATGTAATAAAATCCAAAAACACTGAAATTTGCTAATTTGCAGAATTGTCGCTGTCATTAGATTTAGTGTTTGATGACAAATTTCCCCACAAATCGCTATCGCTCAATTCTGCAAGTGATTATAATTTATTATCGCTGTTTTCTAGTTAGTCTAAAATAACTTTTGACATAAAGGGACAGTTTTTGGTTGCTATGGGCAATCTCCAAATTCCAGGCAGAAAAAACTGTATTTATAATATAAAAGTGCATGCAGGGCACTGCACAGACCACAAGGGACAAAACGGGTGTGTAATTTTTTTATACAGTACTGTAATCTGTACGATTACAGTACTGTGTGTGTTTTGTGTATTTTAACTTTTTTTGAATTTGGCACCAATCTCCGCTCCCGTGCGCCGTAACGTCGCAGGGAACGGAGCTCGGCGGCATTCGGGCACTGTGTGAATCGAGCGGAGGACAGCTCGATCACACAGCGCGGAGGACATTGCTGGATCCAGGGGACAAGGTAAGTAACCTCTCCCTGTATCCAGCGATGCGATCCCGAGTCTGGCTCGGGGTTACCGCTCGTTGTTTTAAAATCCCAACCCGAGCCAGACTCGGGATTACCGCCAGGGAGGTTAAAAGTGATATTCGGAATTGCAACATGACTGGGATTTATTTTCAACTTGTTTGAATTTTAATCTTTTTTGATCTCTTTTGGAAGGATACATTCGATCACTACTCAGATGGCTAGATGGCATACAGGTTCTAATTAGCATTGAACCAGTGTCCACTTATTCAATCATCACACATAAGTGATGAATACAACAGAAAACAGGGGACCTGGGACCTGGAAACAGGGCTGGATTAAGAGCATCATGGACCTGGTGCGGATTTTGGTGGGCCTTTTTATATAAATAAATAAAATGAAAATGCAAACATTTTTTGTTAAAAGAAATTAAATATTTACACAAATTGAATTAAATATAGAGGGGTGAGAGAGAGAGAGAGAGGGGTGAGATAAAGAGGAAGTGTGAGCGAAAGAGGAAGGGTGAGAGAGATGGGATGAGAGAGAGAGAGAGAGAGAGAGAGAGAGAGTATGAGGGGATGGGAGTGAGAGAGGAGGGATGGGGTTAAAGAGAGAGAGAGGGAGTGAGAGAGAGGGGAAGGGGGAGAGAGCGAGGTGAAGAGGCATGAGAGAGAGAGGGGGTGAGAGGGAGAGGTTGCCTTTGGCTAGTCTTAGTAGGGTAGTAATGTGGCGCACACAGCGTGCCATGGCAAACGGTGGGTAGAGCCACATTGCAGTAAGGAAGGGAGGGACTGCCCAACATGTGATGCATGGTAATGTGCATGCTCTGTCACATCTGCATGATGTGAATGGAGGCTTACACTTTCCAACCATGTAACAGAGGTATTTACTATGACAGACCCTTCCCTGTCTCTGCTAATCTCTGTATCTTTATCCACCTCCTCTCAGTGCACCTGTGCATTCTAAATTCCCCTGCTAACCTCTGCACCCAAACCCCCTCATCTCTGCTTAACTCCACTTTCTCCTGCTCATCTTTGCACATCAAACCCCCCTGCACACCTCCTCTTTGGTCATGTTTGCCCTCCAAACTGTAATCCCTTCTCTGTTTACCCCCTCCATCCATCTGCTCACCTTTGCAGTATAGGCTGATGGCAGGCCCAGTGATTGTGGCGGTCAGGGCTTATTCTACACCCCCAATGTCGACAGCATTAAGCAAATGTGATGGTGGACCGGGGCTCAGGGAGTTTGAAATACCTATGACTACTCTAAAAAATTACATATCAATGCTGCCCATGATTTACATATCAATGCCACCACAATTTACATATCAATACCACTACAATTTACATATCATGTGTACAATGCACACAGAGCACAGCTGGGCAGCATTAGTGACTTAATCATACGACTGGGCTGGGCCTATCTTAACCGCTTGCCGACTGCCGCACACAGATGTACGTCAGCAGAATGGCACAAGCAGAAAAATGGGCGTACCTGTACATCCCTTTGAATTTGCCACCTATCGGCGTGCGCGTGACCGCCTCATGCCACAGGAGCGTGCCCTCAGGTCCTGGGAACTCGATGTTCACCGGCAGCCCGAGATTGCAGTGAGTAGAGGCAGATATTGGAGATGCCTTTGTAAGCAAGGCATTTCTCTGTTCTGCCTAGTGACATGACAGAGATCCACTGCTCCCTGTCATCGGCAGTAGTGATCTCTTTCACATCAGTGGTAGCCCATCCCCCCCTACAGTTAGAACACCTCCCTAGGACACATTTAACCCCTTGATCACCCCCTAGCGTTTAACCACTTCCCTGCCAGTGTCATTTACACATTAATCAGTGCATGTTTATTTCTTTCCCACCAAAAGAAAGCTCTATTTGTGGGAGAAAGAGGACGTAAATTTTGTTTGGGTACAGCGTCCCACGACCGCGCAATTGTCAGCTAAAGTGACGCAGTGCCGAATCGCAAAAAAATTATGTGGTCAGGAAGGGGGTAAAGTCTGAAGTGGTTAAGGAAGGGGCCTAAAGCTGCAGCTCTAATTGCCCCTATGTTAATCTGGCCCTGCCTGGAAAATGGTCACTCCTTAGGGGGAAAGTACTACACTATTTTAACTATAGCTGTATTCCCCTGTGTAGCTGCTACAGGGCAGAGAGCGCACCTGGTTGTAACTTTGATCTGAATGCCTGATTTCTACAGGTGACATAGCCTTCACATTGACAAGCAACATGCTTGCGCATCGGCAGTCACATTACTAATAGTCATGTCTATTACAACAAGCCTTCATCCCACTGTGCAAGTAGGCACAGCCTACGAGAGTAGCAACTCTTCTGTATTAGGTGGTTGTGACTGAAAAGATCAATAGGTATTTGTGAGACTTTTTTTTTTTTTCAATTAAAATTTTTATTTCATTTTTCTTCATCCATACAAATCGATATAAAAACCATACCATACCATACCATACCATACCATACCATACCATACCAGAGGTAAACATAATAATAATTCACCCTCAATCTATTTCAGTACTTTCTCTCCTCCTTATCCTATATCACCTTACGTATCTCCTTGTTTTAACCTGCCCCACCTCCCCCCTCTTCTCCCAGCTCTTTGTTCCACTGAAATCTTAATACCCCTCATTCTATCCTAATTTTACATAATTATTTTGCTTTATAGTTTTTGCACTACTGAGTTTACTCTATCCTTCTCCTGCTCCTTTCTGATCAAATAGGATATCCCATTTCAGTCAGCCACTGTCCCCATATTCTCTTAAATTCTCTAAACCTTCCCCTTTGTATATATACTGTCTTCTCCTTCCACAAGAGTTCACTAACAACTTAGGTCCATTCGGTCACTGATGGGGCCTTCTCTGCCTGCCATTTCTGCGCAATAAGTTTTCGCGCTTGAAATAGACAGCGTATAACTGCTATTGTGGTACTTTTCCGTTCTCCTGATACCCTCCTATAGCCCAGCACACAGAGTATAGGATCCCTTACCAACCTCGTTCCAAAATTTTTATTTATAGTTTCAATAACTCCACCCCAGTAATGGAACAGCTTTGGACATCTCCACACCATATGTATCAAGTCCCCATACCCTTGGCATCTGGGGCAATTTGCATCCGCTCTCCTGCCGAACCGGAACAATCTCTTTGGGATATAGTAGGCCCTGTATAGCAGCATCAAATGTGATATTTTTTTGTGAAGGAGAAACAGATACCAATGGCCCCAACTCCATTATTCTCCTCCATTGTTCATTTGAAAACTCCCCTATATCCTCTTCTCACCCCCTTTTTTGATTAGGGGGTCAAGGACTTTATTGGGGCCAGTAGATAGCTGACCATATACCATCGAGATAAACCCTTTGGACTTATCAAATTTAAAAATCTCCTGAAGTAAGGGGGTCTTTACCCACTCCGGTATTTGAAGCCCAAACTGGGCTGCCAAGGCATGTCTCAACTGTATCTATATAATGATTGTTGTGATATATCAAACTCTCTTTTCAAGTTTAGGAATGTTTTTAAAATTCTTCCGTTATACAATTGAATCAACCTAGTAATGCCCTGTCTTTCCCATGGTTTAATCTTTCCTATTAATAATACTTCCTGAAGATGTTTATTATCCCACAGGGGCATATATTCTGGCAAACCTGTATATCCCATCAATGTTTTTACTGCTTTCCATACCTTTCCCACCATATTTATTATGGGATTTTTATACTGAAAGGAGTCTGCCTCTAATACATCCACCAATGTTTCCTGTGTGGCCCCTATCATCATTATCCTACCACCTAGGTTTCCCCCTGAATCGACTC
Source organism: Lithobates pipiens (assembly GCF_037356315.1). Lineage (NCBI taxonomy): Eukaryota > Metazoa > Chordata > Amphibia > Anura > Ranidae > Lithobates > Lithobates pipiens. Next base: position 73,725,335 of record NW_027507685.1, on the reverse strand, counting down.
CTACCAAGTGCTGCAGCTGCGCCGCCAAATAATAATTCCTGGGATGGGGTACCGCCAAGCCCCCTCTCTCTACTGGAAGTTGTAACGTCTGCAGCCGGATTCTTGCCTGACCCCTTTTCCAAATCAACTCCCAAAAAAGGGTTTCAAATTTTTTAAACCATTTTTTGCATATCCGTATTGGAGCATTATGTAAAACATACAGAAGCTGTGGCATCCATATCATCTTAATCAAACTGCATCTACCCGCCACCGACAAGGGAAGCCGTCTCCAGACGTCACACTTTCTTTTAAACTTATTCAATAAATGTATTACATTCTTGTTGATATACTGATTAGAGTCTATTGTCAGATATATATACCAAGATACTTAATTGTTTCTAAACTCTCCACTTGCGGTATCCCCACTGCAGCCGCAGCATCCAGAGGGTCAACCCAGAGCAACTCCGACTTCCCCCAGTTTGTCACTAACCCAGAGAAACTTCCAAAATCTTCTACCACATTGATTGCCTTCTTAAGGGATTGATCAGTATCTCCTAAAAATAGTTTTTTTAGGTGTCACTCCACGGGGGTCACTCTCCCGGTTACTCACGGGCTCCCAGGGCCTGGCCCTGTGCGCTCTGCACGTTCGTCCTCCCACGGTACTCCGCTGGGAACGATCGATCCTGCTCAGCAACCTTTGGCTACACTCGGTGGTTCCCGGCTCACTTCGGCAATCCTCGGCAGTCCTTGCTTCCTCTGCACGGCTCGGCTCACTCCGCCTTCTCCACCCTCACAGTCAGCGTCCACCAGCCTACTTATCACAGGGGGAGAGCATGGAGACGGCCACTTCTCATCCTCTCACACTCACATGCTGCTCCAACTTACGTCCGGCCACACCCATTTTGTGAGACTTTGGAGCAAGATTAAAATGAGAGCAATAGCACTTCTAGTTGTAGCACTAACCCCGTAGGAGCTGCTTAAGTTTGTTCAGTCCGTTACTCTGCCCTCCAACACCTAGCAAGGTGGTTAGTGGTAAAGCACAATAAATGGCATACAGACACAGTTCAAATTGGTGCAGCGCTCTCAGATTTACTTAGTCAAAGGGCGAGACTTAAGATGATATCAGTCAGCCAAGTCCTGGATAAATAGCCAAAACTTGGTTGAAACAATTTTTAAAGCAGTAGATTAAAAATAGTGATGGACAAACCTCTGACGGGACGTTTCGTGAACGCGAACCGCGAACGTGGCCAAAAGTTCACAAACCTTTAATGGCAGGCGAACCTTAAAAAATCTCCAGGTCATATTTTCAGCCACAAAATACTCAGTAGCTGTACACACATAGTCCCACAACACGGACACTGATATAACAAAAGTATTAAGTGAATCTGGGATCGACAACGACAAGCATTCTTTTTTATCTGTGAAATTTTGACAATTCAGGAGCGCATGAAGGCCATGGAGGAGAAACAAAGTCAGGGCAGGCTATGAAGGGGGTGTTGATCAGTGCCACAGTCAGGGCTGCACAGTCCTGTGCCAGTGTCCCAGTGTGCCAACCTGTATTTGAGCCCCTCCCTCTGCCCGGCCCTTACCCCCACCTATGCAGGGCTCCACTGTGGTGGTCCAGAGGTGCCAGTCCAGTGCTGATCCTCAGCCATGGTGCTGGCACAGCCTGCTGATTGGCTTCTCTGCTGCTATCTCCCTCTCTGTCTGAAACCAGCACCGCGATAGAGACTGAGCACTGACACCAGCACCGTGATAGAGAGCACTGTCACCAACACTGAGATAGAGAGCACTGACACCAGCACCATGATAGAGAGCACTGACACCAGCACCGTGAGAGCACTGACACCAGCACCGTGAGAGCACTGACACCACACCAGCATTGAGATAGAGAGCACTGACACCAACACCGTGATAGAGAGCACTGACATCAGCACCGTGATAGAGAGCACTGACACCAGCACAGTGAGAGCACTGACACCAGCACCGAGATAGAGAGCACTGACACCAGCACCGTGATAGAGAGCACTGACACCAGCACCGAGCTAAAGAGCACTGACACCAGCACCGTGATAGAGAGCACTGACACCAGCACCGAGATAGAGAGAGAGCACTGACACCAGCACCGTGATAGAGAGCACTGACACCAGCACCGAGATAGAGAGCACTGACACCAGCACCATGATAGAGAGCACTGACACCAGCACCGAGCTAGAGAGCACTGACACCACCACCGTGATAGAGAGCACTGACACCAGCACCGAGATAGAGAGAGAGCACTGACACCAGCACTGTGATAGAGAGCACTGACAACACACCAGCACCGAGCTAGAGAGCACTGATACCAGCAACTCGCTGCGGGACCCAAAAATATGACACCGCTCAACCTCTTCAAACAGGAGCATACGGGCATATAGTGCGGTGTGCTTTTTTTCTACAAGGAATTGAGCCAAAGGTAGAAAAAAAGGTCTGTGTGCTAGATTAAATAAATCATTTATAGAGTTATGCATATACATGGTCTACTGGTCACATGTGTTGAATTCCTCCGAGATCCATGCCTCATTCATTGTTATAAATGTGAGGTAGTCAACACTGTCGTGAGCTAGGCGAGTGCGCTTATCGGTCACAATCCCCTCTGCTGCACTGAATGTCCTTTCGGGCAGGACACTGGACGAGGAGCAAGCCAACAGTTCCATTGAAAATTGGGCAAGCTCTGGCCAGAGGTCAAGCCTGCCCACCCAGTAGTCCAGGGGTTCATCACTTCTCAGAGCGTCCACATCAACTGTTAACCGGATCTGAAACCTGTCGATGGGTCAGCTGAAAGAATGATCTCATATCAGAAGTCACCAACACATCTTCAAACTGCCCTCTTCTTGCAGGCGCTGTTGGATTGTTACCTGCAACTCTTTCTCTGGGAGTGGGAATTCGCACACAAAAGCAGAATGCAGCATTTCTCAAAGCAAGGCCTGTAAGTGCTCCATTCTGACAGCCCTCTGTGATGGTGGTAACATTTCCGCCATTTTGTTCCTGTCCCTGCTCCAAAAACCAAACTGTCCCTCCCTACACTGAGAAACGGCAGCTGCAGAATCGGTCAGCACTCAGCTCAGCAGCACAGCAGTGAAGTATAATATGCTTTCTATATTTGAAAGAAAGTATATTATACATGTACAACCCTATATACTGTACACCTATACCAGTCCTTAAAAGGACCTTTGTGGACCTAGTAGCTAGTGAATTGCAGACTGTCCCTGCTCCAAACACCAAACTGTCCCTCAGTCCCTACACTGATAAAAGACAGCAGCAGAATCAGTCAGCACTATATACTGTACACCTATACCAGTTCTTGAAAGGACTTTTGTGGACCTAATAGTAATAACTAGCTAGTGATTAGACTGACTGTCCCTGCTCCACACAGCGTCCTTTCCCTACACTGACAAAAGACAGAATGTAAAATGGCCGCCAGATCAGGTCTATTTATAAGGTATGGGGTATGTCCATGTGCTGAAATGTAATTGGCTGCCCTGTACCCCATGATGGATGTGTCATGGATCAAAGTTCTTCACAGCGCCAGAAGTCCGCCAGTTTGGCGAATCGTGAATGAGCAAAGTTTGCCGCGAACTGACCGCCGGGCGAACCGCAAGGCCATCTCTAACAATTAGCAATAACAAATAAATGATACCAACATGTACAGTAATAAACAGTAATAGATAAGTTCCTCAAGAAAACTATTAATTGCTATAGGTATTACTATTGATAAATGGGAACCCCCAGCTGGCCTATAGTACCTTAAAATTCAACGAGGGATAAAATAATATAGATATTGGAGTTGGAGTTGGAGCTCATAAACAGGAATCCCTTAATGTGGTCAAGTGATGATGACCAAGGCAAGATAGCTGATTCTGTCTTATAGCAAGTCTCTGTGTGATACAGGTACAAGTTGTCTGTGCACAGTGTTCAGAGTGTAATATGCATGAAAGGCAATAGAATCTATGGGCAATGGCCCCCTCACCAAGCCTGACAGCATTTGGTAGTTTCCCGCGGGGAAGGATTAAACAATTCTCCTTGCTGCAATGGGCAGAGATGACGGTCTGCTGACTCAGTGAACTGGCCACTTCCACAGTATTTAGCTCTGTTAGAGAGTGCCCTTCAGGAAGCGGGCGATTTCTGGAACCTCTAGGGCTGGAGCTGTAGGCTGTGTATCGTGGGGTAGGCTGCAATTCCCTCACATATCGGTGAAATGGTGCTCACGCGATGAGATCCAGGAAGCAAGATAGCTTGGACCTGTTCTGCAGACCACTTTAGCATCTCTCCCATAATTCTCCCCTCTCTTTGCAGTACAGGCTGGGCTTTGTAGTCCTGCTTCTTTAAGAGTCAGTGGGGTCACTTTGTGATGGGACTTCATGTCCCACAGTCCTCTGCTGCTGTTTTATGATTGTCTCTCTCTCCCTGCCAATAGAGAGACAGGAGAGAGAGCAGAGTGGGTGGATGCCTGTGTCTGTGAGAGGAAAGGGAGGGGGGAAATCCCCCTTGCAGGCACTGACAGGCACATTCTCCATCTCTGCCTGTGTGTGTATTCAATCTGGCGGTGGCCAGCTTGGTAAGGCACCCGCTACATAGTAAAACCCCAACTTCAGGAAAACATATTTCTTGCACCTTGCAAGTGTTAATTGCTTGTTTTGACTAAGAGAGGAGAGAAATACTTTTACTTACTTCATCCTTGTCTTTCAAGACCCCATTCCCCATGACTGAATTGTCCCTCTTCACTACCATGTCTAGTGCAGGGCTATGGGCCCTGCACTGGTCTTAATGACATCAGGACTGGTGAAGCATGGGGGAGAAGATGCTGCAGGTCTAGCAGCATTAAGGCACAGAGGATTGGATAGGTAAATCTTTTTTTAATGTGTTACCTAGATCTAAGCAATCAAGAAATTATTGCAGTGCTGGTGCAGCTCAACTGCAATGGATAGTTTTCAAGTTTCCTGGAGCTTTGAGTGCTGCAGCACATATTTTTTAGTAAGGAGACCATAATTCCATTTTACCCTAGAATACTAATCTTGCTCCTTTTGCAAGGAGAGCTCTCATTAGAGGTTCCTGCCTAGAGCATAAGACTGAAGCTGCAACAACAAAGACAAAATGTAATTGTGATTTAAACCAAAAATTTGAATTTTGGTTCATACTTGTGCACCGTTGTTCTGCCATAGGAGTAATCTTTTCACCCATCAAGTTCCTCGTTCATCTAATCTCGTTAATCCTTTGTGATAATCATTGTGCAGCTGTTAGGATTAATTCCCCTGGTCACAGCCACCTCTCCATACCTAATTCCTGTATATTATCTCTTGTAAATTCTGCACCTCTTGTCTCTCAATGCCACTTTCTAAGGTGTGACCTTCAGCTTGCTGTGTGAATTTTAAAAGCCAGCCATTAATTTAGCCTGTCAGCCTCACTAGTTTTAGCTAGCGCACCTCGTTACTCATTGTCGAGTGTTTGCTGTCAGCTCAGCAACTGAACACGTTGAATATGGATACACCTGAGATTGCGGTGCTCTTCATTGTCACCTGACTTATATGGACCTGCACTAATCGCTGCGGGAGAAAGTCACAGTTCCCTGACCCACGGTGAACTGGGGGTTAAGAGGAGGTGGCCAAAATTGTAAAGGGTAAGTTGAAAATTCTGCAACTAAGGAAAATACAGTGACACTTTCTTTCTCATATTATTATTTTATTTGAGGTATTATAGCAGTGAACATGTAATTCCATTCTATATATTTGCACACATTCACCTGGTATATTATTTTTGAGTACTGCGCAGCACTAAGTTATATATTTTTTATAGGTATCTCGCACTTGCTGTAGGAGGCTATGACTGAGGTCTCAGATTTTCTCTGGGTGTGAGTGTTCGGGCCATAACCCTGTTTGAAATTCTATATATAGCTCTACAGAACAGACAGTGCACAGTCCACATGGCTTTGCTGCTTAACTGCAGACAGGAAACGGGAACTTTATTATACAAAGACATAGCGTGTACCATATACTGTAGCAGCTACAAACTAATAAGCACTGCCATCTACTGGCTGAAGAATATATCTCTACTAATACTGATATTGTTGTACTGAAGTACAGGTTTTAGATAACCTCACTTTAGGTACACTCGTGAGTATGGACACATCTATGAGTAATCTTGGTCAGCTTGACGTGGTATTGCTCCCGGTTTTTAACACTGGCGTCTATGGGAAATCTTGGTCAGCTTTTTTCAAACAAATTATTTTTATTAAATTTTTTTCCATTATACGACACAACTCAAGACATTGAAGAAAAAGAAGATTGGTCGCACATCATGGAAGGAAGAACTTCTGTAGAATAGTTTATTGTCAAAGTGCCAAAGGACGTAGACAGGACGTTAAAGGCACATTGGTAGACTGGTTTCACATGGATAACTCGTGCTTGTTCACAACAAAAATGTAGCCCCAAACCTGAGCCATTTAAATGCTCCATCCAAAAGTGATGCAACAAAAAGAGCCTGGTTTGATTTGCTGACCGACATGTATAGCAATTAACACACCAGATTAAATCATTAAATCACAAAATGTGATTTGTGTAAAAATTAGATTTGAAAAAACTGACATAATGAAGATAAAACGAAGAGTACAGCATGAAGAGAAATATACATAAACATATATAAATATATATACATAATAAAGACCCCCAAAAAGTACCTAGAAAAATTAAAGAATAAAACCAAAACAAAATGAACATAAAATAATATACATTAATTGGTTAGTTAAATCGGAACAGAGAACACAAGAAGCAACTACTGAATCTAAAAGTTAGAACGTATATATCTATTGTAGGAGAGCGATCGAAAAAAATTACACATAGAAAAATTATCACAAAACAAAATAAAAATCATATAGAAATATATATACATGTATACAATACAATATATGTAAGAGTGTTTGGAAAATATGAGACCACACAACCCTACAAAAACAATTGCAAGAGGCAGGGATGTAAGAAATTATGTGCTAAATAAAAAATGCAGCAATGGATATCCAATATTCACAAATGCTACATTAAAGCAATAAACGTCCTTAAGAAAAACGAGGGCAATCTAAAACCATCCAAGTATTATGATTGATAAAATATTATGACAACCTTGTGGAATCCAATAATATATGAATACTCAAAGATAGCAAACAATGACTTGATGGTAAATCTTGGAAACCTATCCAGCATGACGGCAAATATCTGTGCAAAAACTGAAGTTGACAAAAGATACCAAAAATGATAAATCACTAGTTCATGAATGAGAACATAAAAAAAGGATCTCATTTAGTCATTAAAATGTGTGATATCCCATTCAAAATTTAAACCGTATGGTGTATAAGTTTTAAAATGAAAGATCCAAAAAAACTCTTTTTTACACAGAGATCTAAATGCATCCACTGCCCTTTTAGGTGGGCTGACTTTCTCAAGGATCTGCACTCCTACTGCTGAGGTGACACCATTATGGTATTGATTAAATTGGCGAGCAACATTGGTGGAATGATTTTTCTCAATACTGGATAAATGCTCAATGAATCTATCCCTGAGACGTCTGATTTTGTGTCCAATGTTTACAACATGATTACACCTCAGAGGCAATTTCAGCTGCGGTGTATCCAAATGTCCTTGTTGTAGGCATATTATCAAAGGAGAGGTTGTGCGTTCATATTCTACTGTGAAAGAACAGAGACTGTCAGGAAAGGTTCCCTCCGCTGGTAATATCAATCATTTGGCATGCAGTACTGCGATCCACCAGCAGGTGTCTCCTGCTGGAATTATGTCATCTTTGGTCCACAGTACTGGTGTCCACCAGCGGAGGGATCCTGGCAGTATGGAGCAGGTATTGCCTTCTGCAGTCAGGCGTCACATGACTGACAGCAACCATTATAAATACCCGGCAGGTGCACACACACCTCGCCTTGGTATTGTTCCTTGTGCCCTGACCTGCTGCTTGCGATCCTGATTCTGTACCGATTCCTGTGCCCTGAACCTGTGACCCGTGGTTCTTATCCTGTTTCCCTGTCCTGGTCCCTACCCTGTCCCACCTGTTACCATTATCCCTGTCCTGCAGTCTGATCCGTCCATCCTCTCCCTGTCCTGTGTTCCTTACCCCATTTGCTGATCTCCCGTGTATGACCTTGGCCTGGCTTGTGACTCTGATTCTGGACTGCCCTTGTTTATATGCTGATCTCCCTGTGTATGACCCTGGCCTGCCTATCGTTTACGGTCCTTGCATTTCCCTTTTATTGTACATATCTGTCTGTTGTTGTTTGGGGGTCTTTGTTGGTTGGTTTATTGCACTGTGTGGTTGTATTTATATTATTCACTTTCTTTAATAAATCATATTTCACTTATACACGTTTGGGTTTCCTCTGTTGCAGTCCACACAGTTCTGGTCTTATCTGATACTTAACAGAATACCAAGGCCATCCCTGACCAGAAGTGGCTACACAGAGGAACCATCTTGGTTCAGGTTGCTTACAGAAATGAATTTAGAAGTGATTCGTTATTATGCTTTGTTGGCGTCTGAGAGTGGAGACTATCTCCGCCAGACACTGAAAGGGTGGACCAGTGATCAGCTGTTGGAAACCATTCGTTTAGCTCACTCCTGGGTTGATCAGGGCTGTATGTTGTTTGGGGATGTTCAGCCGTTAATTCAAATCTGCACAGAGCTGGCCCTGCCCTGCATCTCAGGGGGCCAGGATGATTCTTCTCCCCCTTTCAGTATTAATCAAGTCACATCACTGGTATGGCTTCTGGAAGATGATTCCCCTTACTTTTTGGAGCATTACACAGCCTGTTCCCAACAGATGATAATAGAATGTGTTGATTCTGTACAATCCCTTGTCAGACAGGCAGTATGTAACCCACAGTTTGTGCAACCACTACTTTTAGCATGGTCTGGTAATTTGCAATCAGCCACAGCCAGCCCACAACAAACCATCTCTGCTACCAAACACCTGCCTGCCCAAGAAACTCTTCCTCCATCACCTATGGCAACCTCAGTTTCAGCCCAATATACTCTACTCCCCACCAAATATCAATACCCTGTTTCTTCCTGCTGCACATATCCTGCCTTTAATCCAACTGCCTCTTTCCCATGGCCCACTATCCCTCAAGAACTTCCCCCAGCCACTGTTACCTCTTCCCTGCCATATTCCAACCCTTCTCTCCAGTTTGCTTCATCCCCTACCTATAGATCTGCAGCTACCTACAGGCCTTCAGTAGCTAAATCTAAAAAGAGACGGAAGTTCTTTCCTACCCATTTGATCCTGCCAGTAACGCAACCTGCCTCCACATCAACCAACCTGCTCCAGCCAGACGCCTTGCAGCCTGATGTCCCGGCCTTCCAGCCAGACGCCTTGCAGCCTGATGTCCCGGCCTTCCAGCCAGACGCCTTGCAGCCTGATGTCCCGGCCTTCCAGCCAGACGCCTTGCAGCCTGATGTCCCGGCCTTCCAGCCAGACGCCTTGCAGCCTGATGTCCCGGCCTTCCAGCCTGATGTCCCGGCCTTCCAGCCAGACGCCTTCCAGCCTGATGTCCCGGCCTTCCAGCCAGACGCCTTCCAGCCTGATGTCCAGGCCTTCCAGCCAGACGCCTTCCAGCCTGATGTCCCGGCCTTCCAGCCAGACGCCTTCCAGCCTGATGTCCCGGCCTTCCAGCCAGACGCCTTCCAGCCTGATGTCCCGGCCTTCCAGCCAGACGCCTTCCAGCCTGATGTCCCGGCCTTCCAGCCAGACGCCTTCCAGCCTGATGTCCCGGCCTTCCAGCCAGACGCCTTCCAGCCTGATGTCCCGGCCTTCCAGCCGGCCTTTCAGTCTGATGTCTTGCAGTCTGATGTCCCGGCCTTCCAGTCTGATGTCTCGCAGTCTGATGTCCCGGCCTTCCAGTCTGATGTCTCGCAGTCTGATGTCCCGGCCTTCCAGTCTGATGTCTTGCAGTCTGATGTCCCGGCCTTCCAGTCTGATGTCTTGCAGTCTGATGTCCCGCTCCTTCCAGTCTGATGTCTTGCAGTCTGATGTCCTGGCCTTCCAGTCTGATGTCTTGCAGTCTGATGTCCCGGCCTTCCAGTCTGATGTCTTGCAGTCTGATGTCCCGGCCTTCCAGTCTGATGTCTTGCAGTCTGATGTCCCGGCCTTCCAGTCTGATGTCTTGCAGTCTGATGTCCCGGCCTTCCAGTCTGATGTCTTGCAGTCTGATGTCCCGGCCTTCCAGTCTGATGTCTTGCAGTCTGATGTCCCGGCCTTCCAGTCTGATGTCTTGCAGTCTGATGTCCCGGCCTTCCAGTCCGATGCCTTCCAGTCTGATGCCCCGGCCTTCCAGTCTGATGCCTTCCAGTCTGATGCCTTCCAGTCTGATGCCCCGGCCTTCCAGTCTGATGCCTTCCAGTCTGATGCCCCGGCCTTCCAGTCTGATGCCTTCCAGTCTGATGCCTTCCAGTGTGATGCCTTCCAGTCTGATGTCCCGGCCTTCCAGTCTGATGCCTTCCAGTCTGATGTCCCGGCCTTCCAGTCTGATGCCTTCCAGTCTGATGTCCCGGCCTTCCAGTCTGATGCCTTCCAGTCTGATGTCCCGGCCTTCTAGTCTGATGTCCTGGCCTTCCAGTCTGATGCCTTCCAGTCTGATGTCCCGGCCTTCCAGTCTGATGTCCCGGCCTTGCAGTCTGATGCCTTCCAGTCTGATGTCCCGGCCTCGCAGTCTGATGTCCCGGCCTCGCAGTCTGATGTCCTGGCCTCGCAGTCCGATTCCTTCCAGTCTGATGTCCCGGCCTTGCAGTCCGATTCCTTCCAGTCTGATGTCCCGGCCTTGCAGTCCGACGCCTTCCAGTCTGATGTCCCGGCCTTGCAGTCCGATGCCTTCCACTCTGATGTGCTTGACGTCCCAGTGCCTGCCTTCCAGCTTGACGTCCCAGTGCCCGCCTTCCAGCCTGACGTCCCAGTGCCCACCTTCCAGCCTGACGTGCCGCTGCCCGCCTTCCAGCCTGACGTGCCGCTGCCCGCCTTCCAGCCTGACGTGCCGCTGCCCGCCTTCCAGCCTGACGTGCCGCTGCCCGCCTTCCAGCCTGACGTGCCGCTGCCCGCCTTCCAGCCTGACGTGCCGCTGCCCGCCTTCCAGCCTGACGTGCCGCTGCCCGCCTTCCATCCTGACGTGCCGCTGCCCGCCTTCCAGCCTGACGTGCCGCTGCCTGCCTTCCAGCCTGATGTGCCAGCTTCCCGGTCCGATGTGCTTCTGTCTGCTGCCCTGCTTGAAGTGCCCGTTACCCAACCTGATGTGACTTTGCTCATAGCCCAGCTTGACGCAATGGACTTTCCCCAGCAACTGCTAGTTGGAGCGTCCGGAGGTCGCTCCTTTGAGGGGGGGTACTGTCAGGAAAGGTTCCCTCCGCTGGTAATATCAATCATTTGGCATGCAGTACTGCGATCCACCAGCAGGTGTCTCCTGCTGGAATTATGTCATCTTTGGTCCACAGTACTGGTGTCCACCAGCGGAGGGATCCTGGCCGTATGGAGCAGGTATTGCCTTCTGCAGTCAGGCGTCACATGACTGACAGCAACCATTATAAATACCCGGCAGGTGCACACACACCTCGCCTTGGTATTGTTCCTTGTGCCCTGACCTGCTGCTTGCGATCCTGATTCTGTACCGATTCCTGTGCCCTGAACCTGTGACCCGTGGTTCTTATCCTGTTTCCCTGTCCTGGTCCCTACCCTGTCCCACCTGTTACCATTATCCCTGTCCTGCAGTCTGATCCGTCCATCCTCTCCCTGTCCTGTGTTCCTTACCCCATTTGCTGATCTCCCGTGTATGACCTTGGCCTGGCTTGTGACTCTGATTCTGGACTGCCCTTGTTTATCTGCTGATCTCCCTGTGTATGACCCTGGCCTGCCTATCGTTTACGGTCCTTGCATTTCCCTTTTATTGTACATATCTGTCTGTTGTTGTTTGGGGGTCTTTGTTGGTTGGTTTATTGCACTGTGTGGTTGTATTTATATTATTCACTTTCTTTAATAAATCATATTTCACTTATACACGTTTGGGTTTCCTCTGTTGCAGTCCACACAGTTCTGGTCTTATCTGATACTTAACAGAGACTGCGGTCATTCTATGTTGTATATATCACCACTAGGGATGAGCCGAACACCCCCCTGTTCGGTTCGCACCAGAACTTTCGAACGGACCCCAAATTCGAACGAACTTTAGAACCCCATTGAAGTCTATGGGACTCAAACGTTCAAAATTAAAAGTGCTAATTTTAACGGCTAATATGCAAGATACTGTCCTAAAAAGGGTTTGGGGACCTGGCTCCTGCCCCAGGGGACATGGGTCAATGCCTAAAATGTTTTTAAAAATGGCCGTTTTGGTGGGAGCACTGATTTTAATGACGATTAAAGTGAAAAAAAAAAAGGGAAATATTCCTTTAAATATGGTGCCTGGGGGGTGTCTGTAATATGTCTGTGAAGTGCCACGTGTTTCCCGTGTTTAGAACAGTCCCTGCACAAAATGACATTAAACGGAAATAACACCATTTAAAACTGCTTGCGGTTTTAATGTTATATCTGGTTCCTGCAATATGGTTGACAATCATTGAGAAAAATGGCATGGGTAGCCCTCCCTGCCCATTACCAGCCTATTTGGGTCTTGTACGCATATTAAGGGGAACCCTGTACCCATATTAAAAAAAGGAAATGCGTGTGGCCCCCAGGCCCTATATACTCAGAAAAGCAGTATACAGGCGGTGCAAACAAGACAGGGACTGTGTAGGTTTGTTGTGTTAAGTTGAATCTGTTTGTAATTTTCAACTGGTACATTTTTAAAGTGTAGCTCCAGTCAAAAAAACTATTTTTAAGCTTTTTGGAACACATAGGGAAGGGTTATCAACCCTGTATAATTTGTTTTGTCGTCCATCTTTTTTCATATCACTTGCTGTTGTCTCCTTCCGTTTGCAAGTAGGAGATGTTTGTAAATTGGATGTTTGAAAGTAGGGGCCTGCCCTATATGCTCTGCAGAAATGGCGGAACAAGGTGTTGGTTTTGCCACAACATTGTAAGCCCTGAAAGTGACTCTTGGTGGGCGCTGGAGCGCCCTGCTGTGAACGATTATATCAAGAATTGTAATTACATGCCATTGTTGAACAGTGGTAGAAAAATTGACCTTTGGTGGTTGTGGTGCTGGTGCCACAACACTATAAGTCCTCACCGTTACTCTGGGTGGGCACAGGAAGGGGCCCTCCTGTGAAATATTATATCATGAATTGTAATTACATGTCCCTGTTAAACAGGGGCAGAAAAATTTGGCCTTAGGCACTGGTGCTGGTGCCACCACACTGCAACCTCTTCCATATACTCTAGTTTTATTGCAGGAATTAGCCCTGCTGCAAAGCATTGCATCAAAAATTGTAATTAAACGCTCCTGTTAAACAGGGGCAGAAAAATTTGGCCTTAGGCACTGGTGCTGGTGCCACCACACTTCAACCTCTCCCATATACTCTTGTTTGATTGCAGGAATTAGCCCTGCTGCAAAGCATTGCATCAAAAATTGTACTTAAACGCCCCTGTTAAACAGAAAAATTTGGCTGATGGCATCGCCCAGAACCAGAAATGTTCTTCCAACATATCAGCGGAGGAGGAAGAGGATAGACAATCAACATAACAGGACAGTCACTCAGCATCAGCATAGGCAGTCTTGAAGGGATGTGATATTTCAAAAAATTATTGTGTTACATCAGCTTCAGGTGCTTGGTAGCTGTGGGTGATCCAAGACTTATTCATCTTGATGAAGGTCAGTCGATCAACTGATTCGGTGGACAGGCGCACCCTGTGATCGGTAACAAAGCCACCAGCAGCACTGAAGATGCGTTCCGAAAGAACGCTGGATGCAGGACAGGCCAGTAGCTCAATTGCATACTGTGCAAGCTCTGGCCAGTGATCCATCCTCAAGACCCAGTAAGCCAGAGGATTTTCGGTGGGAAAGGTGTCCAAGTCTGACCTTGCCCCTAGGTATTCCTGCACCATGTAAATCAGACGCTGGCGATGGGGGCTGGAACCGATCATACCTTGGGGCTGCGGACTAAAAAATTGTCTGAAAGCATCAGTCAGACGGCCACCTTCTCCACCGCTCCTTCTGACCGATGCCTCAGCAACACGTTGTCCAGGACCAGGAGTTTGTAACCTCCCAGTCTCTGGGAACGCGTTGCACAGACCTTTCTGCAAGGCCTCCCGAAGATGTCTCATCCTCTGTTCCCTCTGCGATGGCAAGATAAGGTCGGCAACCTTACCCTTGTACCGTGGATCAAGGAGAGTGGCCAGCCAGTAATGGTCCCTCTCCTTGATCCGAAGAAAACGAGGATCCTTCCGCAGGCTTTGCAGGATCAGGGAGGCCATGCAGCGTAGGTTAGCTGAGGCATTCGGTCCGGAGTCCTCTGGGTCACTAAGGACAACATGATCCGCAGCTACCTCCTCCCAGCCACGTACAAGTCCACGTGTTTCTTGGGACTGTAAATCATCCCTACAAGACTGCTGCTGCTGCTGATGCTGAGTGCCAGCCTCCACCTCCATGCTGACACAATCATCCTCCTCCTCCTCTTCCTGTGTGATGGGTGGCACAGCAGGAACACTGTCTGGATAAAGGGGGCCTTGAGAGGCAAGGAAGTCCTCCTCTTCCTGCCTCTGTTCTGCCTCAAGTGCCCTGTCCATTATTCCACGCAGCGTATGCTCCAAGAGGTGGACAAGAGGTACAGTGTCACTGATGCATGCACTGTCACTGCTCACCATCCTTGTGGCCTCCTCAAACGGTGACAGGACAGTGCATGCATCCCTGATCATGCCCCACTGGCGTGGTGAGAAAAAACCGAGCTCCCCTGACCCTGTCCTGGTGCCGTAGTCGCACAGGTACTCATTGATGGCCCTCTGCTGCGTGTGCAGCCGCTGCAGCATGGCCAACGTTGAGTTCCATCTGGTGGGCATGTCACATATAAGGCAGTTCTTGGGCAGGTTCAACTCCTTTTGGAGCTCAGCCAGCCAAGCACAGGCATTAAATGATTGGCGGAAATGCACACAGACTTTCCTGGCCTGCTTCAGGACATCCTGTAAGCCGGGGTACCTGCCAAAGAACCGCTGCACCACCAAGTTAAGGACGTGAGCTACACAGGGCACATGGGTCAGTTGTCCCTGTCGGAGGGCGGAGAGGAGGTTGGTGCCATTGTCACAAACCACCATTCCTGGCTTAAGCTGGCGTGGCGTCAACCACCTCTCGGCCTGCCCCTGCAGAGCTGACAAAACATCCACCCCAGTGTGGCTCCTGTCCCCCAAACAAACCAGCGCAAGCACGGCATGGCATTGTTTTGCCTGCGTACTTGCGTAGCCCCTGGAACGCCTACGAAGCACCGCTGGTTCTGAGGACAGAACACTGGAAGAGGCCATGGAGGAAGAAGAAGAGGAGGGGGTGGAGGAGAGAGGTGTGTCACAACCAATAGTAGCATTTTGTAGGCGTGGTGGCGGAACAACCTCCAACACTACTGCACCTTGTCCTGCATCCTTCCCAGCTGCCAGAAAAGTGACACAATGGGCCGTGAAAGACAGGTAACGTCCCTGTCCATGCCTGCTGGACCATGAGTCAGCGGTAATATGCACCTTACCGCTGACCGCCCTGTCCAGCGAGGCAAGGACATTGCCTTCCACATGCCGGTAGAGAGCCGGAATCGCCTTCCGTGAGAAAAAGTGACGTTTGGGGACCTGCCACTGAGGAACCGCACATTGTACAAACTCACGGAAGGGGGCCGAGTCTACCAACTGAAAAGGCAGCAGTTGAAGTGCTAGCAATTTAGCCAAGCTAGCATTCAACCGCTGGGCATGTGGATGGCTGGGAGTGAACTTCTTTCCCCGGTCCAGCAGCTGGGGCAGGGACATTTGCCTGCTATAATCGGACGTGGGTGTACCGCTAGCAGAGTTCCCGGAAGCACTTGGCTGTGACACACCTAATTCTACACCTTCATTCCTCTCAGAGCAGGTTTCAGAGAGGACTGAAGGTCTAGTGGGGTTGGAGATGCCAGCTGATGAGGAGCAAGGAGAGGTCCGCTTTGTTCTTTGGTGTGGGTCTTTGAGGTACGCTTGCCAACGAGCTGCATGGCAGGTCAACATATGTCTGGTCAAGCATGTGGTGCCCAAGCGGCTGATGTTTTGGCCACGCGAGATACGCTTGAGACATATGTTGCAAATAGCAGCGGTGTGATCTGATGCACTCGTCTCAAAAAAGGCCCACACCAAAGAACTTTTAGAATAACGCGCAGAGGCAGCGCCCTGCACAGGCGGAGCTCTGCGGTGTGATTCAGTCGGTGTGCTGCCCCTAAGCTGGCCCCCGGAGGGCATCCTGCCTCGCTGGACATGTGCCTCCTCCTCCTCCTCCTCTCTCCTTCCAGGCACCCACGTGGAGTCAGTGCCCTCATCATCCCCTCCCTCTTCATCGCTGTAGCAAACCTGGCAGTATATGTAAAAAGGAAAAATAACACAATAAGGGAGCCCCCAAAGCTGCATAACCCATAAGTATACAACAAAAACACAGGAAAATTTCCCCAGGGTTTTTTTAGCAGCAGAGAGTTGGTGTGAAAATAGTTGATGTAAAAAAATAATTTATTTGACAGACAATAGTAATTCCAAATGAACAATAATACATCATCCATATAGGTAGTGCGACAAATACAAACATGGAACATCACTCATAGCAAAAAACTCTATGTACAAGCATGGTTTGCCAATTGTATTCGTAACATATGTATCCACATGAAAAACCCAGATGCATTTCGACCCTTGCGATTTCCGGTCTCTTCAGGGGGATTTATATTCTAGGGGAATGTCAAAATATCTAATTAACCAGTTGCCGACCGCCGCACGCCGATGTACGTCGGTACAATGGCACGGGCAGGCATAAGGACATACATGTACGTCCCTTGCCTCCCGCGGGTCGGGGGCCCGATCGGGCCCCCGCCCGGTGCCTGCGGCGGTCGGTATTCGTACGGGAGCGATCCCGGACGAGGGGACGGCCATTCATTCATGGCCACCCCCTCGCGATCGCTCCCGACGAATAGAAATCCCCGGTGACATCACTTCCTCTCCTGTAATGTAAACACAGGAGAGGAAGTGATGTATTCTCTCCTCCGTGTCGGTATTTTTCGTTCCGACACGGAGGAGAGCGGATCAGTAAGTTGCACCAACACTCACACACACAGTAGAACATGCCAGGCACACTCACACCCCCCCTTTACCCCCCGATCACCCCCCCAATTACCCCTGCCCCCCAGTCACAGTGACACCAATGTCATTTTTTTTTTTTTTTTTTTTTTTTTTGCATTGGTGTCATTTGTGACTGTAATAACTGTTAGGGCAGTTAGAGTTAGCCCCCTTTAGTTCTAATGTACCCCCCTAACCCCCCCAATAAAGGTTTAACCCCGTGATCACCCCCCGTCGCCAGTGTCACTAAGGCTGGGTTCACATTGCAGCGGTTTATGAGAACGAATGTGATTCGCACCGCACTGCAGTGCAAATCACATCCGATCTCTGTGCGATTCGAGTTCAGCCATTCGCCGCACCCGCCACACCCGCCGCACCCGCCGCAAATTCGCACGGGACCCTTTTTTTGGCCCGCAGCAGAATCGGATCGCATGGGTGTTCACACCATGCGATCCGAGTTTGCAGATCGCACTGCGATATGCGAACTGATCTGGGGGTGTCAGTAACATTTCACTGACACTCCCAGCAGTTCGCATAGGGCAGTGTGAACTGCCGCCGGGAGGCATGCGATGCGGGAACCCGCCGCGGATTCGCGGCGTTTCCGCATCGCTCCAGTGTGAACCCAGCCTAATAAGCGATCATTTTTCTGATCGCCGTATTAGTGTCACAGGTGACGCTAGTTAGGCAGGTAGGTATTTAGGTTCGCCGCAGCTTTTTATAGCGCCAGGGACCCCCATATACTACCGCATAAAGCCCCCTGATTGCCCCCTAGTTAACCCTTTCACCAGTGATCACCATATAACTGTTACAGGTGACGCTGGTTGGTTAGTTATTTTTTTATAGTTTCAGGGCACCCGCCATTTATTACCTAATAAAGGTTTAACCCCCTGATCACCCGGCGGGTGTCATTTGTGACTAATAACTGTTAGGGCAGTTAGGGTTAGCCCCCTTTAGTTCTAAGGTACCCCCCTAACCCCCCCAATAAAGGTTTAACCCCGTGATCACCCCCCATCGCCAGTGTCACTAAGGCTGGGTTCACATTGCAGTGGTTTATGAGAACGGATGTGATTCGCACCGCACTGCAGTGCAAATCACATCCGATCTCTGTGCGATTCGAGTTCAGCCATTCGCCGCACCCGCCGCACCCGCCGCAAATTCGCACGGGACCCTTTTTTTGGCCCGCAGCAGAATCGGATCGCATGGGTGTTCACACCATGCGATCCGAGTTTGCAGATCGCACTGCGATATGCGAACTGATCTGGGGGTGTCAGTAACATTTCACTGACACTCCCAGCAGTTCGCATAGGGCAGTGTGAACTGCCGCCGGGAGGCATGCGATGCGGGAACCCGCCGCGCATTCGTGGCGTTCCCGCATCGCTCCAGTGTGAACCCAGCCTAATAAGCGATCGTTTTTCTGATCGCTGTATTAGTGTCACAGGTGACGCTAGTTAGGCAGGTAGGTATTTAGGTTCGCTGCAGCTTTTTATAGCGCCAGGGACCCCCATATACTACCGCATAAAGCCCCCTAATTGCCCCCTAGTTAACCCTTTCACCAGTGATCACCATATAACTGTTACAGGTGACGCTGGTTGGTTAGTTATTTTTTTATAGTTTCAGGGCACCCGCCATTTATTACCTAGTCTCACTAGTGTACCCCTAAATTTAGGGGTGTCTACTTTCCAAAATGGGGTCATTTGGGGGGGGTTTGTGCCATCTTGGCATTTTATGGCCTTCAAAACTGTAACGCCCTTAGAAAGCCTGAAGGCGGTGCTTGGTTTTCGGGGCCCCGTACGCGGCTAGGCTCCCAAAAAGTCCCACATATGTGGTATCCCCATACTCAGGAGAAGCAGCAGAATTTATTTTGGGGTGTCATTTCACATATGCCCATAGCATGCGTGAGCAATATATCATTTAGTGACAACTTTGTGAAAAAAAAAAAAAAAAAAAAAGTTTGTAATTTTCCCGCAACTTGTGGCAAAATATAAAATATTCCATGGACTCAACATGCCTCTCAGCAAATAGCTTGGGGTGTCTACTTTCTAAAATGGGGTCATTTGTGGGGGTTTTGTGCCATCTTGGCATTTTATGGCCTTCAAAACTGTAATAGGTAGTGAGGAGTGAAATCAAAAAATTACGCCCTTAGAAAGCCTGAAGGCGGTGCTTGGTTTTCGGGGCCCCGTACGCGGCTAGGCTCCCAAAAAGTCCCACATATGTGGTATCCCCGTACTCAGGAGAAGCAGCAGAATTTATTTTGGGGTGTCATTTCACATATGCCCATGGCATGCATGAGCAATATATCATTTAGTGACAACTTTGTTAAAAAAAAAAAAAAAAAAAAAAAGTTTGTAATTTTCCCGCAACTTGTGGCAAAATATAAAATATTCCATGAACTCAACATGCCTCTCAGCAAATAGCTTGGGGTGTCTACTTTCTAAAATGGGGTCATTTGTGGGGGTTTTGTGCCATCTTGGCATTTTATGGCCTTCAAAACTGTAATAGGTAGTGAGAAGTGAACTCAAAAATTTACGCCCTTAGAAAGCCTGAAGGCGGTGCTTGGTTTTCGGGGCCCCGTACGCGGCTAGGCTCCCAAAAAGTCCCACATATGTGGTATCCCCATACTCAGGAGAAGCAGCAGAATTTATTTTGGGGTGTCATTTCACATACGCCCATAGCATGTGTGAGCAATATATCATTTAGTGACAACTTTGTGTAAAAAAAAAAAAAATTTTTTTTTTTGTCATTATTCAATCGCTTGAGGCAAAAAAATAAAATATTCAATGGGCTCAACATGCCTCTTATCAATTTCCTTAGGGGGTCTACTTTCCAAAATGGGGTCATTTGGGGGGGTTTTGTACTGCCCTGCCATTTTAGCACCTCAAGAAATGAGATAGGCAGTCGTAAACTAAAAGCTGCGTAAATTCCAGAAAACGTACCTTAGTTTGTAGATGTGACAACTTTTGCGCAAACCAATAAATATACAATTATTGACTTTTTTTTTACCAAAGACATGTGGCTGAATACATTTTGGCCTAAATATATGACTAAAATTGAGTTTATTGGATTTTTCTAATAACAAAAAGTAGAAAATATCATTTTTTTTCAAAATTTGCGGTCTTTTTACGTTTATATCGCAAAAAATAAAAATCGCAGAGGCAATCAAATACCATCAAAAGAAAGCTCTATTTGTGGGAAGAAAAGGACGCAAATTTTGTTTGGGTACAACATTGCATGACCGCGCAATTACCAGTTAAAGCAGCGCAGTGCCAAAGTGTAAAAAGACCTCTGGTCATTTACCAGCAAAATGGTCCGGTCTGAAAGTGGTTAAAGACTTTGGACAAAATAAAAATATATATAGGTATAATATTTCAAATTAAGAAAAAATATGTCTCCATGCATATAGAGATATAGTTACCAATGGGTGTATGAGGACATGAGGACGTGTCGCATGAACCGGCATTGCAGGATTATAGCCATCCAGTGATCCCATCGCTGTCACATGTTCCCCTCGCGCCCTCTGGGTGGGTGCATAGTGGGTGTATAGACTATGCACCCACCCAGAGGGCGCGAGGGGAACATGTGGCAGCGATGGGATCACTGGATGGCTATAATCCTGCAATGCCGGTTCATGCGACACGTCCTCATGTCCTCATACACCCATTGGTAACTATATCTCTATATGCATGGAGACATATTTTTGCTTAATTTGAAATATTATACCTATATATATTTTTATTTTGTCCAAAGTCTTTAATTAGATATTTTGACATTCCCCTAGAATATAAATCCCCCTGAAGAGACCGGAAATCGCAAGGGTCGAAATGCATCGGGGTTTTTCATGTGGATACATATGTTACGAATACAATTGGCAAACCATGCTTGTAGATAGAGTTTTTTGCTATGAGTGATGTTCCATGTTTGTATTTGTCGCACTACCTATATGGATGATGTATTATTGTTCATTTGGAATTACTATTGTCTGTCAAATAAATTATTTTTTTACATCAACTATTTTCACACCAACTCTCTGCTGCTAAAAATTTTCCTGTGTTTTTGTTGTAAACCTGGCAGTATGCTGTAGCTTGTGGAACATGACTGCCAGATTGCTGTCCTTCTTGAGCATCCCCTCTCTCTGCGCTCACGCTACTGCCTTCCTCTAGCTGAGTGTCATCATCAGAGCCCACAAAACACTGGGCATCCTCCTGGAGCATGTACCCAACACTATGCTCAAAGAGTTCAGGAGACTCCTCAGGAGGACGTGGTGGGTCTAGGGAAGGAGTCACTTATGATGACATTGAGAGGAGGGAAGACGATGCGTTGGCAGCTGCTTTGCTAGTACCCTGAGACTGGGTGAGAGAGGATGAGGAGGATGAAGAGGGCTTGGTCATCCACTCTACCAAGTCGTTGGCATGTTGCGGCTCAACATGTCCAGCTGCCGAAAAGAAGGACAAGCGTGTCCCATGGCCACGTGCTGATGACAATGCACCGCGTCCACGACCAGCACTATTGTCTCTAGACACAGAGCCTGCTTGCCCTCTTTTATCGGCTCGCGCCTGTCTGCCTCTCCTTGCTGGCCTTCCAGATATGGTAATGGCCTGAAGGGAGTTGGGTAAAAAAGCAGTTGGGTAGTGTATATTGTGCTAGAGGCACACAACACCCACTAACTCCTGCAGATGCCTTTATTATAGAACACCAGAGATAAAGGGGTATATACAGATGTATACTGTGCTGTGCTGGAGGCACACACAACTTCCAATAACTCCTGCAGATGGCAAGTGGTCTCAAATAGAGAAGAGCTATGTAGGTGGATATAGCGGTATGTACTGGGTACAGAGCACGCAGACAGCACGCACAAGCTCCTAACACTACTGACTGCAAGCTCTATTATAAAAGATAG
The DNA here is from genome assembly GCF_037356315.1 of Lithobates pipiens. NCBI lineage: Eukaryota > Metazoa > Chordata > Amphibia > Anura > Ranidae > Lithobates > Lithobates pipiens. The sequence continues at coordinate 73,703,199 of NW_027507685.1, read as the reverse complement.
ATCACTAGCTATATAGGTGAGGTGAATATAGCGGTGTATACTGCGGTCAGGGCACGCAGACAACAACCACTACACAACAGCAATATCGAAAATCGTCCGAAAACGATCGGTGTGTACTGTGTTGAAGGTACACAGAACAATCACTAACTCCTGCAGATGCCTTTATTATAGAACACCAGAGATAAAGGGGTATATACAGATGTATACTGTGCTGGAGGCACACACAACTTCCAATAACTCCTGCAGATGGCAAGTGGGCTCAAATAGAGAACAGCTATGTAGGTGGATATAGCGGTATGTACTGGGTACAGAGCATGCAGACAGCACGCACAAGCTCCTAACACTACTGAGTGCAAGCTCTATTATAAAAGATAGATCACTAGCTATATAGGTTAGGTGTATATAGCGGTGTATACTGCGGTCAGGGCACGCAGACAACAACCACTACACAACAGCAAGATCGAAAATCGTCCGAAAACGATCGGTATGTACTGTGTTGAAGGTACACAGAACACCCACTGCTTCAGACGCCAACACACTACACAAGGTCGCCGCGATGGTGGCCTTATATAGTGTGGGGCGTGCACTACACAGCCTGAGCTATGATTGGCCACAGGCATCCTGCCTATGGCCAATCATGGCTCTTCTCGCTGCTGGCGCTGCGATTGGCCAAGCATGCGGGGTCACAAGCTCATCCCTAATCACCACATGCAGACTCTGCAATGTACACTACATTGGACACACAATCAGACATCCCAGGGATAGATTAATTGAGCTTTTTTTTTTTTTTTAATGAACCATCATTCCACCAATGTTGCTCGCCACTTTAATCAATACTATAATGGTGACACCTCGGCAGTAGGAGTACAGATCCTTGAGAAAGTCAGCCTGCCTAAAAGGGGAGTGGATGCATTTAGATCTCTGTGTAAATGAGAGTTTTTTTGGATCTTTCATTTCAAAACTTGTATCATACAGTTTAAATTTCAAATGGAATATCACACATTTTCATGACTAAATTAGATAGTTTTTTTGTTCTCATTCATGAACTAGTGATTTATCATTTTTTGTTATTTTTTGTCATCTTGAGTTTTTGAACAGATATTTGCCGTCATGCTGGACAGGTTTTCAGGATTTACCATAATGTCATACTTTGCTATCTTTAACCACTTTCTATCCCTCGTATTGTAATATGACAACTGCAGGAACACTGTGTCCCTCCGGGCGGTTGTCATATGATGTCCTTGGCTTCTCAGTGGTCTAGGGGACACCTCACTTGGGAGCTGATGCGCATGCCTGGTGGAGGCGATGTCCACTGGGCACCCGCGGTTGCTGGTCACAAAGCAGAACTGTGGATCCATGTCCTGCCAGGGGAAAGGAGACAGGTTGTGTGTTCCTAGTATATAGGAACAACGATCGGTCACCTCCACCAGTCAGTCCCCTCCCCCACAGTTAGAATCACTCCCTAGGTAACACATTTAACCCTTTGATAACCCCCTAGTGTTAACCTCTTCTCTGCCAGTGACATAATACAGTAATCAGTGCATTTTTATAGAACTGATCTCTGTATAATTGTCAATGGTCCCAAAATAGTGTCAAGAGTGTCCAATATGTCTGCTGCAATGTCACAGTCATGCCAAAAATCGATGCCATTACTAGTAAACAAAAAGTAATAATAAAAATACCAAAAACATATCCCCTATTTTGTAGACGCTATAACTTTTGCCCAAACCAATCAATATAGGCTTATTGTGATTTTTTTTACCAAAAATATGTAGAATACATGTCAGCCTAAAGTGAGGAAGACATTTTTTTTAATTTAAATTGGGGATATTTATTATAGCAAAAAGAAAAAATATTGTGTTTTTTTCAATATTGTCACTCTTCATTTGTTTATAGCTCAAAAAAACAAAAAAAAAAACGCAGAGGCCATCAAATACCACCAAAAGAAAGCTCTATTTATGGGGGAAAAAATGATCAAAATTTCATATAGGTACAGCGTACTAGAAAATTTCATTCAAAATGTTACAGCGCTGAAAGCTGAAAATTGGCCTGCACAGGAAGGGGGTTAAAATGCCTTGCATTGAAGTGGTTAAGTATTCATATATTATTGGATTCCGCAAGGTTGCTATAATATTTTACCAATCACGATACTTGGATGGTTTTGGATTGCCCTAATTTTCCTTAAGGATATTTATTGCTTTAACATGGCATTTGTGAATATTGGATATCCATTACTGCATTTTTTATTTAGCACAGCATTTCTTACATCTCTGCTTCCTGCAATTGTTTTTGTATGATTGTTTGGTCTCATACTTTCCAAACACTCTTATATATTTCCTTGTGTACTTCTACTTTACATATATTCTGGTAAATGTTTATAGGAGTTTAAAAGAGGACTTTTTCTGTTTTTGGATTTGCGATCTGATTGTATACACTTATATATATTTATATATGGTTTTTATTTTGTTATGTAATAATTTTTATTGTGTAATTTTTTTAGATCGCTCTCCTACAATCGATATATATGTTCTCACTTTTAGATTCAGTGGTTTCTTCTTGTGTTCTCTCTTCCGGTTTAACTAACCAATTAATGTATATTATTTTGTATTCATTTTGTTTTGGTTTTATTTTTGATTCTCTCTAGGTACTTTTTGGGGGTCTTTATATTTTATATATATATATATATATATATATATATATATATATATATATATATATATATTTCTCCTCATGCTGTACTCTTTGTTCTATCTTCATTATGTCAGTTTTTCCAAGTCTAGTTTTTACACACTTTGTGATTTAATGATTTAATCTGGTGTGTCTAATTGCTATACATGTTGGTCAGCCAATCAAATCGGGCTCTTTTTGTTGCATCACTTTTGGGTGGAACATTTAAATAGCTCAGGTTTGGGGCTACATTTATGCTGTGAACAAGCACGGGTTATCTGTGTGAAACTGGTCTACCAATGTTCCTGTAACGTCCTGTCTATGTCATTTGGCACTTTGACAATAAACTAACTATTCTACAAAAGTTCTTCCTTCCACGGTGTGCGACCAAACTTCTTTTTCTTCAATTACTATTGACGCTGGTGAGCCGGGGCCAGCACCCACGAGGAAATCTTTATCCACAGTCTGCACTGTGTTACACTCTTTCAAAACTCAAGACATACTGTACAAAGTATTTCCATCAATTAACCCCACTAAACAACAAAAACAAAACACCAAAACAAAATTTATATTTGCGCCTACCAGTTTATATTATAAATATTGCCATAGACCCTTTATCATGTAAAGTTTAATAGATACTTTCTTCCCACATAAGAATAACAGCAATATGGAGTTAACCAGTATTTTCAATTTAATTATTGCATCTTAATGGCATATACAGTATCTCACAAAAGTGAGTACACCCCTCACATTTTTGTAAATATTTTATTATATCTTTTCATGTGACAACACTAAAGAAATGACACTTTGCTAAAATGTATAGTAGTGAGTGTACAGTTTGTATAACAGTGTAAACTTGCTATCCCCTCCAAATAACTCAACACAGCTATTAATGTCTAAACCACTGGCAATAAACGTGAGTACACCCCTAAGTAAAAATGTCCAAATTGGGCCCAAAGTTCCAATATTTCGTGTGTGGCCACCATTATTTTCCAGCACTGCCTTAACCCTCTTGGACATGGTGTTCCCCAGAGTTTCACAGATTGCCACTGGAGTCCTCTTGCACTCCTCCATGACGACATCACGGATTTGGTGGATGTTAGAGATCTTGCACTCCTCCGCCTTCCATTTGAGGATGCCCCACAGGTGCTCAATAGGGTTTAGGTCTGGAGACATGCTTGGTCAATCCATCACCTTTATCCTCAGCTTCTTTAGCAAGGCAATGGCCATCTTAGAGGTGTGTTAGGGGTCTTTATCATGTTGGAATACTGTCCTGCGGCCCAGTCTCCGTAGGGAGGGGATCCTGCTCTGCTTCAGTATGTCACAGTACATGTTGGTATTCATGATTCTCAATGAACTGTAGCTCCCCAGTGCTGGCAGCACTCATGCATCCTAGACCATGACACTCCCACCACCATGCTTGACTGTAGGCAAGACACACTTGTTTTTGTACTCCTCACCTGGTTGCCGCCACACACTTGACACTATCTGAACCAAATAACAATATAGTTTATTGAACAATTGACAGCTTGATACATAACAGGAAAAGAACAAGTATATCCATATACATTCAGCCCATAGGGCATAGAAAAAAAAAAGAAAAACATGTTGTTCTATTACATAAATCCGCTATAGAGTACCTCACAGTTCAGTGTTGAGAGTTGATACATATGAAAGACAAGCCATAGGGAGGTCTCATAGAAGCGAGAACCAAAGAATGAAACATCAATGTCAACGTCAAAAACCCCCTGAAGCCCGTGCAATGTGATATTCCCATTTGTGGGGGTAGAAATTTTTGAAGTGTCTAAAAAGGGTTGGGGGAGGGTAGTAAGGAGCAAGACAAGAAGGTAGGGGAAAGAGGGGGGGATTGGGGGGGGGGGGCAGTTAATGGGGCACTAATTCCATAGGCCCCAAACCCGAAGGGTGGACAGAGATATCAATTTACATAGTCGTAGATCATAATAACCAGCTTCGGTAAAATCATAGTAGACAGAGATATAGTTAGTCGAGCCAATTGTCACAAATCATCCAGTACAAAGTTTTGCATAACCATCTGTAAGTTTAAATATAAACCAGGGTCTCCACAGTTTGTGAAATTTGTCAGTCTTTTCTGAGGCCATCGCCACAGTTTCTTCCAGTTTATATAGGGAGTCTACTTCTAAGAGCCATTCCCGCAGTGAAGGGGAGTGGGGCGATTTCCAGTGTCGAGGAATAATTGCCTTAGCCGCATTCAGCATGTGGCGCACCACTGATCTTTTGTATCTGCCTAAAGAGTAGCTGGAGATGTGGAGCAGGCAACACTCGGGCGTGAGGTTAATTTTGGTCTCAGTGATTGCCCGAATCTGCGCACAAACCTCGTCCCAGAAACTCCGCAACTGCGGACAATCCCACCAAATATGTATCATATCACCCCCTGCCCCTCCACATCTCCAGCAAAGTTCTGATGTGCCTGGATACCATTTGCTGAGTCTGACTGGCGTAAAGTACCAATTTGACAAAACCTTGTATGCCGTTTCTTGGGAACTAGTGCTTATGGAGCATTTGTGTGCTAATATGCATGCATGTTTCCACTGCTCATCACTGAAGGTTGTGGAGAGGAACCTCTCCCAGTCTCGTTTATGTCTGGTCGAGTGGTCTGTCCTGGTCTGTGTAACCAACTGTAAATCAGGGAGGTCGCCTTCCGTACCGGTTCTCCCGTGATGCACAACCGCTCAAACCATGTCTGTTCCCTCAGAACATACGGTCTGTTAGTCGGACAGTGTACAAAGTCGTGTAGTTGTCTGTATTGCCAGTGTGTAAAATGCTTTGCTCGTAAGTCTCTGGAGAGGTCCTGGAAAGACCTAAGCTTGCCTGCCTCAACGCAGTGTGCTATTGTCACATATCTGAACCAAATAAGTTTATCTTGGTCTCATCAGACCACAGGACATGGTTCCAGTAATCCATGTCCTTAGTCTGCTTGTCTTCAGTAAACTGTTTGCAAGCTTTACCGTGCATCATCTTTAGAAGAGGCTTCCTTCTGGGACGAGACCCAACAGACTAATTTAATGTAGTGTGTGGCATATGGTCAGGGCACTGACAGGCTGACCCACCACCCCTTCAACCTCGGCAGCAATGCTGGCAGCACTCATACGTCTATTTCCCAAAGACAACCTCTTTGGGAAATAGGGGGCATCCAGGGGATCCAGTGGCAGCTTTTTCCTCTGAAGAGGAGTCTCTGGGATGCCTCCTTGTATTTCTCCTTAGACGAGCATTGTGACAAGGCGCCATCTTGGCTGAGGTCATCATGGAGGCCCCGATTCTCCTTGTTCCATTTTGACATGCTTTCGAATGAGCAAGAAAGCGGCCTGATGGCTTGCTAACTCCGTGGCACCGATGGAGTTCGGTTTTGGTTCTTTTCGACACAGGATGAGCGTTTGTCAGGATGATTTCCCGAATTCTCGGCGGAGAGGAAGACAAATGTGACGTCTACATTCGCTGCTTAGCCACACCCCCATGTAGGGGCGATTTGCTAAAATTGGAACACACAGAATCTGATGCAGCTGTACATGGTAACCAGTCAGCTTCTAGGTTTCATTGAACAAGCTGAAGGTAAAAGCTGATTGGTTACTCAGCAGAGCTGCACCAGATTCTGTGTACTCCAGTTTTAGTAAATCTCTCCCAGAGTCCCTTAAGCTCCAATTCCCATGAGAAGTGAACCTCCCAAGTGACCACTCACCATCCTTCAAAATGGGCTTCTCTAGGCACTTAGCATAGAAGGGGTGGTGTTCACAACTTTAAATCTTTCTGTCAACACTACACTTGGGTCCTTTTTTCAGGCTGTCTGAACCTCCTGGCTACCCAATCATCTACCAGAAGGGTGAAGTCCAAATTGGACCCTATGTGTCCCTGAAAAGTTGGGTCCCTGTCATTCTCTCACAGTTCCCAATTCAGGGCCCCTTGGTGATAAATAGCACTTCTGTAGCCCAAAACAGCTTTTGCATTTCAAAGGCGTTCTGTGTAAAAAAACAGAGCCCCCCCCCCCCAAAAGGGCACCCAGAGCCCATGACAGAGGGCATATTAATCCTATGGTGGGTTATCCCTAGTGCCAGAAGTAAGTAGTAGTGGCATGACTGCTCTGTTTACTACTAAAAGAAAAGGGGAAAGTGAGTTAGCGATCATAGTGATCATAGCCGCTGAATTGTTTTGTAATTTCTCTGCACACCTAAAGATGATACACCTCACACGGGACATACCAACCCACCTTGAGGTATGTCATAGAATTTATTAAACCAAGCATAGCCCAAAAGAAGAGAGGTTAAGCAAGTGTACAAAAACAAACAGTAAGAAAACAACATTACTCTGAGAGTTATGACTAAAAACCCATAGTATTCTGACTAACAGTAATTAACAGAACTGAACTTGTATTATGTTAGTTTCTTATCAGTCCCAGGGCACCCTCTAGGTCTCCTGACACATGCTCTGATTCAGTAAAAGTCCAGTTCAAGTCAGACAGGAATAGAATTGCTGATTTACTCAAATCACACTCTCTCAGGGAGAAGGTTCTCAGTCTTTTCGCTTCTCCGAGTAATCACCTGATTGTGGTAAGCTATGGCATTCATTGCATTCAATGGCATCCATTCATCTAGCAGCAGCAGTAGCTCTGTCTCTTTTCCACACACCTGCATGCTTCCAGGACCATCCCCTCACATGTAAAGAGTATGATAGCAGCAGCAGCCTCTGATCAGCCCTCTTCACCTAGACAGCACAGCATCAGATCCAGACTCTGACCACACACCGATGTCCATGCTTTACTGCAACCATTAGATCCTCTCTCTCCACTGCTCAGCACAGGAAATGGTTGCAGTAGAACATGGCCTTCTCCCTGCTTTCTACAGGCTGGTGGCACAACAGACAATGGTAACAGCAACTGACAGCGCAAAGTACAGTGTGGAAATACAATAAAATTAAAAGGTATTAAATAATAGTAATAAAAAAACACAATTACTGGGTCTGTTTTAAAAGGGTGATCACCGTCCATAAATGCAATGGTGGTAGTCCAAGAATACAGATGATAATGGAGTATTTAGGGCAGCTGCTGTCCTCAGAGAGCTAGCTCTGTACACAGAAAGAAAGGGAGAGAACAAAGGAAGCACCACCTAAGTGCAGTATTAAAAGATGATTTTTAATGGCACCATATACATAAACACTCTCAAGAAGTAGATGGGGTACAGGCTCATCTGTGTGTAAAGTCCTGGAGGCTCCTTGGATCCGAAAATGATTCCTGGTGCGTGGTGTGTAGATTGCTGGTCCGCAACATGTCCTGTGGCTACAGGAGAGGAGCCGGAACCAGCGCGGAACGCACGGAAGTGACGTCCCGGGGTCACATCCGGGGGAGCTAGTCAAAGGAAGTAAAGGACACTAGCAGGCTACGCGCTCTGAGCTTCAGCTTCTTCTATTTGCCTGGAGTGGAATAGACTGAATGGTGCTATTTATGTGTCAGTGTTGTGATTGTGATGATGACAACAAATCACAGCGCGGACTATTTCTGAATGGCTACAAATTAAGTAAACAGCGCATTCCTAATAGATTGTGGCATGGGATATAAAATGAATATTACCTTTTGTATCAATTGACCATTCCTTTTTAGATTGTAAGCTCTAAAGAGCAGGGCCCTCTGATTCCTCTTGTACCAAATTGTAATGTAACTGTAATGGCTGCCCCCATGTTGTAAAGTGTTGTGCAAACTGTTGGCGCTATATAAAACATGTATAATAATAATAATAATAATAAAATAATAATATACACCAACAAATATACCATAATAATTAATCTATGCACATATTTAAAGCTAACAGGGTATGACAATGTATGAAGACAACCAAAAGACTAACATGGGGATGAATAAAGGTTATGCTGACCATATAGGTAAAATTATGAGAAATAAGTTAAAAATAGTAATAATGGTAAGACAAAAATGCAAATAAAAATGCAAATAAAAATAAAAATATATATTTAAAATATACATTTAAAATACATATTAATATACATAACAATACCTATAGAAAAAACACATATATGCAATGAACAAAGTGCTAAAAGTATGAAATCAGTTTGTCATGAAAATGGCTTGCACCTAGGCAAATTTAAAAGAGAAACAAATTGGAACTTACCTAAACAACTAAAAGGAAGGAATGGCCATGCCTATATAGGGAAAAATATACAAAACTCCACAATCCATATGCACATATGCATATGTGTGTACAAGAGCGTGCATAGCCATGCATGTGTATGCATGTGTAAGTGCACATACACATATGCGCGCATCAAGCATGCGCAAAAAATGTGACACATTAAAACACAATTAATTATCACCATGTGGGCCTTAACATTATTGTACTTACTATGGTGGTGGATCATGGTTGTAATATAGATGGAATGGGTCTGCTACAAGAAAAATTACATAGTGGTATTAGTTAGAGAGGGAAAATACACATGCACATATATGTACATGTATACATACATGCACATACATACAGTGGTGTGAAAAAGTGTTTGCCCCTTCCTCATTTCCTGTTCCTTTGCATGTTTGTCACACTTAAGTGTTTCGGAACATCAAACCAATTTAAACAATAGTCAAGGACAACACAAGTAAACACAAAATGCAATTTGTAAATGAAGGTGTTTATTATTAAAGGTGAAAAAAAATCCAAACCATCATGGCCCTGTGTGAAAAAGTGATTGCCCCCCTTGTTAAAACATACTATAACTGTGGTTGTCCACACCTGAGTTCAATTTCTCTAGCCACACCCAGGCCTGATTATTGCCACACCTGTTCACAATCAAGGCATCACTTAAATAGGAGCTGCTTGACACAGTAAGGTCCACCAGAAGATCCTTAAAAGCTACACATCATGCCGAGACCCAAAGAAATTCAGGAACAATTGAGAAAGAAAGTAATTGAGATCTATCAGTCTGGAAAGGGTTATAAAGCCATTTCCAAAGCTTTGGGAATCCAGCGAACCACAGTGAGAGCCATTATCCACAAATGGCGAAGACATGGAACAGTGGTGAACCTTCCCAGGAGTGGCCGGCCGCCCAAAATTACCCCAAGAGCGCAGCGACGACTCATCCAAGAGGTCACAAAAGACCCCACAACAACGTCCAAGGAACTGCAGGCCTCACTTGCCTCAGTTAAGGTCAGCGTTCATGCCTCCACCATCAGGAAAAGACTGGGCAAAAATGGCCTGCATGGCAGAGTTCCAAGGAGAAAACCACTGCTGAGCAAAAAGAACATCAAAGCTCGTCTCAATTTCTCCACAACACATCTTGATGATCCCCAAGACTTTTGGGACAACATTCTGTGGACCGATGAGACAAAAGTGGAACTCTTTGGAAGGTGTGTGTCCAAGTATATCTGGCGTAGAAGGAACACTGCATTTCATAAAAAGAACATTATACCAACAGTAAAATATGGTGGTGGTAGTGTGATGGTCTGGGGCTGTTTTGCTGCTTCAGGACCTGGAAGACTTGCCGTGATAAAAGGAACTATGAATTCTGCTGTCTACCAAGAGATCCTGAAGGAGAATGTCCGACCATCTGTTCGTGTACTCAAGCTGAAACGAACTTGGGTTCTGCAGCAGGACAATGATCCTAAACACACCAGCAAGTCCACCACCGAATGGCTGAAGAAAAACAAAATGAAGACTTTGGAGTGGCCTAGCCAAAGTCCTGACCTGAATCCTATTGAGATGTTGTGGTATGACCTTAAAAAGGCCGTTCATGCTCGGAAACCCTCTAATGTAACTGAATTAGGACAATTCTGCAAAGATGAGTGGGCCAAAATTCCTCCAGGACGCTGTAAAAGTCTCATTGCACGTTATCACAAACGCTTGGTTGCAGTTGTTGCTGCTAAGGGTGGCCCAACCAGTTATTAGGTTTAGGGGGCAATCACTTTTTCACACAGGGCCATGATGGTTTGGATTTTTTTTTCACCTTTAATAATAAACACCTTAATTTACAAATTGCATTTTGTGTTTACTTGTGTTGTCCTTGACTATTGTTTAAATTGGTTTGATGTTCCGAAACACTTAAGTGTGACAAACATGCAAAGGAACAGGAAATGAGGAAGGGGGCAAACACTTTTTCACACCACTGTATGCAAACATGTGTACATGGAGGGTCTCATGGGACAGAAGAGGCTCGCAAGACTGTGTGTACGCCAATGTCCTCATTCAACCCCTCCCCCGGCGTCAAAGTACCTAAGGAATAAATCCATATTTATTAATAAATCCTGTATTGTGTACAGAGCCAGCTCTCTGAGGACAGCAGCCACCCTAATCATCTGTATTCTTGGACTACCACCGTTGCATTTATGGACCAATGAGCCACCTTTTAAAACAGACCCAGTAATAGTGATTTTTTATTACTATTATTTAATACCTTTTAATTTGAATTGTATTATATTTTCACACTGTACCTTACGCTGACAGTTACTGTTATAAGCTTGAAACTGAGCTGCATACCATTGTTCTATTGCTTTATCCCAATGCTTTATCTTATTGAATTTTATCCTTGGATAATGTATCATTATTATTATGGAACTTTTAACTACTACTGAGAAAAATTAGCATATTATTTTGGAAGAATTTTATAGTCTCTTTCCCGTCACCTTTTTTAAAACAAAATGCCCTATTACTGGTTCAAAAATACCCATCCCAGACCTTTGCACCCATTTTAGCAGGTTAGAGAACCTAAATTCCACTGCTAACCAACAGTGGGTAGGGTAAGTCCTTCCTCCAATTTTACGTATCCCACAAGATCTCCCCTAGGGGCCTCAGAGTCCTCAAACAGCGTTTCCTTCCTCGACCCAGACCTTCATACGGAATGGTTGCACATATCTGAATTTTGTACCACAAAATGGATGGGTATCATCACTCAGCAACAAGAGAGAAAGTAGATGGCTCTCAAAGACAAACTTATCACCCTTTGTAAGATCATTTGTGATACTATTCCCCATCTACCCTACACCTGGTTTAACCACTTGCAGACCGGACCATTTTGCTGGTCAAAGACCAGACCACTTTTTGCGATTCGGCACTGCGTCGCTTTGACTGACAATTGCGCAGTCGTGCGACGTGGCTCCCAAACAAAATTGATGTCCTTTTTTTCCCACAAATAGAGCTTTCTTTTGGTGGTATTTGATCACCCCTGTGGTTTTTATTTTTTGCGCTATAAACAAAAATAGAGCGACAATTTTGAAAAAAACACATTATTTTTTACTTTTTGTTATAATAAATATCCCCCAAAAATATATAAAAAAACGTTTTTTTTCCTCAGTTTAGGCCGATACGTATTCTTCTACATATTTTTGGTAAAAAAAAATCGCAATAAGCGATTATTGATTGGTTTGCGCAAAAGTTATAGCGTTTACAAAATAGGGATAGTTTTATAGCATTTTTATTAATAATTTTTTATTATTTTTTTTTTTACTAATAATGGCGGCGATCAGCGATTTTTATTGTGACTGCGACATTGTGGGGGACCCATCAGACATTTTTGACAAATTTTTGGGACCATTGTCATTTATACAGTAATCACTGCTATATAAATGCAGTGATTCCTGTGTAAATGACACTGGCAGTGAAGGGGTTAACCAGGGGGTGGCAGTGTAGGGGTTAAGTGTTCCTAGGGGTGTGTTACTAACTGTGGGGGGGTTGGGCTTTCATTTAGTGAACACTGATCTCTGCTCCAATCACATGGTGCAGAGATCAGCGTCACTAGTTGCTAGGCAGAATGGAGAAATGCTGTTTACACAGCATTTCCTCCATTCGGCCGCTCCGTGAGACGATCGCGGGGATGCCCGCGGCGATCGAGTCCGCGGGTCCCGCGACCGGACTCACGGGGGTCCCGACCAGCGCGGGAGTGCGCCGCCGGCAGCGCTCCCGATGGCAGGGCGGCATTGAATATTGGACGTACCTGTACGCCAATATGCCTGCCCTTGCCATTCTGTCGACGTACATCGTCGTGCGCTGGTCAGGAAGTGGTTAAGAGGAATACGATTAGAAATGAAGACAACCTTATTTCTATTAAACTAGGTACATTTAGAAGGGACCTCCACAATTACAATTCCAAAAACGTATTTAGTTGGAAACAGACAGGATATTTGCACCAGGAAATCCACTCAGGCCCCACCCCCCTGATGTAGTGCCTCCCTTATAGAAACAACCTTGGACCTCATGCTAGATCCTATCCTGCTAGACCCTATCCCCCATTTAGGACAATAACACCTTACCCTCCTTGCCATATACCCAGGCCACTACATACACCATGGCATACACATCAGCCTCTTTGTAGGCCTGAACCACTTCCCCTAAGCCTAGGCATTCTAGGATTAGACCCAGAAAAGATCAGGTAGGCCACACTTCCAGCCAGCCACCCAATGTCAATGACAATACTACCACTCCAGTCTCTCTTTCTGTCCAAGGACGTAGTCCACTCAATGATCCACTCCACGCACCATGAGATCACTGTGGATCTGTTAGTATTCAAGTCAAGCAATCGTCATCCATGATAGAATTACCTTCTACATCAGAGTTGCCCCACAGCATTTTCTACCATCCACAGCAGCCTAGTTCAGACAGAACCATGATAATGATTTTTAGTAGTAAGCCCCTCGCCAAACCTAACCAAGTGAAAATACAGAGATGAGGACGGCAAGGGGGCAGAGGAAGAATAGGGAAAATGTGGTAGGTGTAAAGATTTTTAACCTCTCCCACACGGCTCTGACCCCATATGATATCTCTCTTCTCAGCAGAGGCCTTACATTCGCCCCTACCACACAATCCAACCCCTTTACCTTATTTAAAGATCTCAATAAATTAATCAGAGACCTCACAGTGCAGAGGTTCTTTAATATCCAATCCTCTAAGAACGCACCACCATCAGAGCTTAATAGTCAAATACTTCATTGGAAGCAATTTCTGTAGATGACTCGGATCTTCCTATACTTGCCCACCTAGAGGAGCTGTATACAGAGAACTGCTATGCAGATTTAGAGTGGCTCACTCAACACTGCCCTACCCCACCTCCTATTAGACACACCACACTTCATCTTAAATCTGTTTTTAAACCCACACACAATAAAGGCCCATACCTTCAGTCTTTTTATCAGGTAGTCTACTCTGACTTAATAAAAATGTGCCAATCTGCCTCTCTGGACACCCATCCGAAATCTAATGTCCATCCCTTTGAACACAAGGCCTTGGAGCAGTTGACTCATAATGAGTCTATTGTTGTTAAACCAGCTGACAAAGGTGGCAATATAGTGGTTCAGGACAAAGATGACTAGGGATGAGCCGAACAGCCCCCGGTTCGGTTGGCACCAGAACTTTCGAACGGACCGGAAATTCGTACGAACTTTAGAACCCCATTGAAATCTATGGGACTTGAACGTTCAAAATAAAAAGTGCTAATTTTAATGGCTAATATGCAAGATATTATCCTAAAAATGGTTTGAGGACCCGGCTCCTGCCCCAGGGGACATGGATCAATACCACATTTTTTTTTTTTAAACGGCTGTTTTTTCGGGAGCACTGATTTTAATGACGATTAAAGTGAAAAAAAAGTGAAATATTCCTTTAAATATCATGCCTGGGGGGTGTCTATAGTATGCCTGCGAAGTGGCGCGTGTTTCCCGTGTTTAGAACAGTCCCTGCACAAAATAACATTTAACTGAAAAAAAGTCATTTAAAAATGCTTGCGGTTTTAATGTAATATCTGGTTCCGGCAATACGGATGAAAACCATTGAGAAAAAAATGGCATGTGTAGCCCCCCCCTGCCAAATACCGGCCCCTTTGGGTCTTGTACGGATATTAAGGGAAACCCCGTACCCAAATTAAAAAAAGGAAAGGCGTGGGACCCCCAGGCCCTATATACTCAGAACAGCCGTATACAGGCAGTGCAAACAAGACAGGGACTGTGTAGGTTTGTTGTGTTAAGTAGAGAATTTGTTGGTAATTTTCAACTGGTACATTTTTAAAGTGTAGCTCCAGTCAAAAAATCTATTTTTAAGCTTTTTGGAAAACAAAGGGAAGGGTTATCACCCCTGTATCATTTTTTGGGCCATCTGTCTTTTTTCATCTCACTTCCTGTTGTCTCCTTCCGTTTGCAAGTAGAAGACGTTTGTAAGTTGGATGTTTGAAAGTAGGAGCCTGCCCTATATGCTCGGCAGAAATGTGGGCCTAAAGTTTTGGTATTGCCACAACACTGTAAGCCCTCAAAGTGACTCTTGGTGGGCACTGGAGCGCCCTGCTGTGAACGATTATATCAAGAATTGTAATTACATGCCATTGTTGAACAGTGGTAGAAAAATTGGGCCTTTGGTGGTTGTGGTGGTAGTAGTGGTGCTGGTGCCACAACACTATAAGTCCTCACAGTTACTCTCGGTGGGTGCAGAAACAGGCCCTGCTGTGAAATATTATATCAAAAATTGTAATTACAATTACAATTACCAATTGAAAAGGCAGCAGCTGAAGTGCTAGCAATTTAGCCAAGCTAGCATTCAACCGCTGGGCATGTGGATAGCTGGGAGTGAATTTCTTTCGACGGTCCAGCAGCTGGGGCAGGGAAATTTGCCTGGTACAATCGGACGTGGGTGTACTGCTAGCAGAGTGCCCACAAGTACTTGGCTGTGACACACCTAATTCTACACTTTCATTCCTCTGTGCAGGTTTCAGAGAGGACTGAAGGTCTAGTGGGGTTGGAGATCCCAGCTGAGGAGGAGCAAGGAGAGGTCCGCTTTGTTCTTTGGTGTGGGTCTGTAAGGTACGCTTGCCAACGAGCTGCATGGCAGGTCAACATTTGTCTGGTCAAGCATGTGGTGCCCAAGCGGCTGATGTTTTGGCCACGCGAGATATGCTTGAGACATATGTTGCAGATAGCAGCAGTGTGATCTGATGCACTCGTTGCAAAAAAGGCCCACACCAAAGAGCTTTTGGAATAACGCGCAGAGGCAGCTCCCTGCACAGACGGAGCTCTGCTGTGTGATTCAGTCATTGTGCTGGCCCCCGGAGGGCATCCTGAATCATTGGAGATGTGCCTCCTCCTCCTCCTCTCTCCTATGAGACACCCACATGGAGTCAGTGACCTCATCATCCCCTCCCTCTTCATCACTGGAGCAAACCTGGAAGTATGCTGCAGCTGGTGGAACATGACTGCCAGATTGCTGTCCTTCTTGAGCATCCCCTCTCTCTGCACTCATGCTATTGCCTTCCTCTAGCTGGGTATCATAATCAGAGCCCTAAAAACGTTGGGCATCCTCCTGGAGCATGTACCCAACACTGTGCTCAAACAGTTCGGGGGACTCCTCAGGAGGACTTGGTGGATCTAGGGAAGGAGTGACTGATGACATTGAGACGAGGGAAGAGGACGTATTGGCAGCTGCTTTGCTAGTACCCTGAGCCTGGGTGAGAGAGGATGAGGAGGGCTTGATCATCCACTCTACCAAGTCTTCGGCATGATGTGGCTCAACATGTCCAGCTACCGAAAATAAGGACAAACGTGTCCCATGGCCACGTGCTGATGACGATGCACCACGTCCACGACCAGCACTGTTGCCTCTAGACACAAAGCCTGCTTGCCCTCTTTTATTGGCTAGTGAATGTCTGCCTCTCCTTGTTGGCCTTCCAGACATAGTAATCAATCAATGGCACAGCTATGGGGGTGAACTTTGCCCCCAGCTATGCCAACCTTAGGATGGGTTTTTGGGAACACATGTATCTTACTGCCAATCATCCCTTTGCCACCCATGTGATCTACCATGTTTGTTACACGGACGACATAGTGATCAGGGATGGTTCATCTCAGGACATAAATGCCTTTGTGCAATACTGTACTCAAAACTATTTGGGCCTATAATTTACTCATGTCGCCGATACTAATACTCTAGCCTTTTTTAATTTGGAGCTGTCACAACAAGTGAGCTATATACGCAAACATTTTTACCAAACCCACAGCAGGGAATTCTTTTATTCACGTTAATAACTGCCTTCATCCCAGATGGGTCAGTAACATCCAGCGTAGCCAATTCTGTCAGCTTTGCCATAATTGCACTAGAGACATAGACTATGACTAGTGATGGACGAACTTCCGACGGGACGTTTCGCGAACGCGAAACGCGAACGGGCACAAACGTTCGCGAAAACGACCGTTCGCCGCGGGCTCCATTGACTTCAATGGGAGGCGAATTTCGCAAACCTTTAGGTCGAATTTGCGGCCACGGGGTAATTATTAGGGGGTAGCACGTAGTCCCACCACCTGGACAATAGCATAATACATGTATGAGGTGAATTTGGGATCGATAACTACAAGCATTTTTTTTTTATTTGGGAAATTGTTCTGACAATTCAGGACTATGGAGCTAATGAAGGCAATGGAGGAGAGGGAAGGTCAGGGACCAGGGTAGGCAAACAAGAGGGTGCAGGAGATACAGAGCACTGACAGCAGCACCGTAATACAGAGCACTGACATCAGCACCGTGACATACAGCGCTGACAGCAGCTCCGTGACATACAGCGCTGACAGCAGCTCCGTGACATACAGCGCTGACAGCAGCTCCGTGACATACAGCGCTGACAGCAGCTCCGTGACATACAGCGCTGACAGCAGCTCCGTGACATACAGCGCTGACAGCAGCACCGTGACATACAGCGCTGACAGCAGCTCCGTGACATACAGCGCTGACAGCAGCTCCGTGACATACAGCGCTGACAGCAGCTCCGTGACATACAGCGCTGACAGCAGCTCCGTGACATACAGCGCTGACAGCAGCTCCGTGACATACAGCGCTGACAGCAGCACCGTGACATACAGCGCTGACAGCAGCTCCGTGACATACAGCGCTGACAGCAGCTCCGTGACATACAGCGCTGACAGCAGCTCCGTGACATACAGCGCTGACAGCAGCTCTGTGACATACAGCGCTGACAGCAGCTCCGTGACATACAGCGCTGACAGCAGCACCGTGACATACAGCGCTGACAGCAGCTCCGTGACATACAGCGCTGACAGCAGCTCCGTGACATACAGCGCTGACAGCAGCTCCGTGACATACAGCGCTGACAGCAGCTCCGTGACATACAGCGCTGACAGCAGCTCCGTGACATACAGCGCTGACAGCAGCTCCGTGACATACAGCGCTGACAGCAGCTCCGTGACATACAGCGCTGACAGCAGCTCCGTGACATACAGCGCTGACAGCAGCACCGTAAGCAGCCCCAGGAGGAAGTCAGCACAGCACAGGGATGGTGTGATCCCCTCATAATAAGAACCCCCAGGAGGAAGTCAGCACAGCACAGGGATGGTGGGAGCCCCTCATAATAAGAACCCCCAGGAGGAAGTCAGCACAGCACAGGGATGGTGGGAGCCCCTCATAATAAGAACACCCAGGAGGAAGTCAGCACAGCACAGGGATGGTGGGAACCCCTCATAATAAGCAGCCCCAGTAGAAATATGACACCGCTCAACCTCTTCAAAGAGGAGGGTAGGGGCATATAGTACGGTGTGCTTTTTTGGGTCAGGGAAGTGAGCCAAATGAATTAAGAAGGTCTGTGTGCTTGATTCCAAAAATTGTTTATAGACATATACATGGTCTACTGATCACATGTGTTGAATTCCTCCGAGATCCATGCCTCATTCATTTTTAGAAATGTGAGGTAGTTAACACTGTCGTGAGCTAGGCGAGTACGCTTATCGGTCACAATCCCCCCTGCTGCGCTGAACGTCCTTTCGGACAGGACACTGGATGAGGGGCAAGCCAACAGTTCGATTGCAAATTGGGCAAGCTCTGGCCAGAGGTCAAGCCTGCCCACCCAGTAGTCTAGGGGTTCATCACTCCTCAGAGCGTCCACATCGGCCGTTAACCCAATGTAGTCGGACACCTGACGGTCTAGGCGTTCCCTGATGCTGGATCCGGATGACACCTGTCGATGGGTCGGCTGAAAGAATGACCTCATATCCGAAGTCACCAACACATCTTCAAACCGGCCTCTTCTTGCAGGCGCTGTTGGATTGGTACCCGCAAATCCTTCTCTGGGAGTGGGAATTGCTCCTCTGCCAGCGCACGCAAAAGCAGAATGCAGCATTTCTCGAAGCAAGGCCTGGAAGTGCTGCATTCTGACAGCCCTCTGCGACGGCGGTAACATTTCCGCCATTTTGTGTTTGTACCGGGGATCTAAGTACGTTGCCACCCAGTACTGGTCCTTGACCCTCATGCTTTTTATACGGGGGTCCCTATTAAAACACTGGAGCATGAAGGCCCCCATTTGCACTCAAGCGGAAGGTATGTGGTGGTGGTGGTGTTGTTGGTGGTAGTGTCTTTGGGGGTGCACATAGCAGAGAGTGAAGAAGAGGGTGCAGATCGAGAGGATGAGGAGGGTGCAGAAGAATAAGGCTGAGTGAGCCACTCAACCAAGTCTGGTGCGTCCTTTAAAGTAATTGAACGCACCTTCTGCAACTTCCCACTTTGGCTCAAGGCTGTTGCTCCTGCCCTACCCCTACCACCCCTGCGGAAGGGCCTGCCTCTTCCTCTGCCTGTCATTTTTTAAATCACCCTGTGACAAAACTCTTAGTCCCTATACCGCTGAAGGACTGCTGCAGTATAGGGCAGCGGTCAGCAGTAGTGCACGTCAACCCTATGTATTGTGGACCGATAGCGGTCCTTACAGAACAGCAGACTGTACTGCACTCAGGCCTATGTACCGTAGCACCCTATACCAAGTTACCAGTCCTTATAAAAACTTTTGTGGACCAAGCAGGTTGTGTGTTAGTGATTAGCAGACTGTACGTCAGTCCCTATACCAATGAAGGACTGCTGCAGTATAGGGCAGCGGTCAGCAGTAGTGCACGTCAACCCTATGTATTGTGGACCGATAGCGGTCCTTACAGAACAGCAGACTGTACTGCACTCAGGCCTATGTACCGTAGCACCCTATACCAAGTTACCAGTCCTTATAAAAACTTTTGTGGACCAAGCAGGTTGTGTGTTAGTGATTAGCAGACTGTGCGTCAGTCCCTATACCGCTGAAGGACTGCTGCAGTATAGGGCAGCGGTCAGCAGTAGTGCACGGCAACCCTATGTATTGTGGACCGATAGCGGTCCTTACAGAACAGCAGACTGTAACGCACTCAGGCCTATGTACCGTAGCACCCTATACCAAGTTACCAGTCCTTATAAGAACTTTTGTGGACCAAGCAGGTTGTGTGTTAGTGATTAGCAGACTGTACGTCAGTCCCTATACCAATGAAGGACTGCTGCAGTATAGGGCAGCGGTCAGCAGTAGTGCACGGCAACCCTATGTATTGTGGACCGATAGCGGTCCTTACAGAACAGCAGACTGTAACGCACTCAGGCCTATGTACCGTAGCACCCTATACCAAGTTACCAGTCCTTATAAGAACTTTTGTGGACCAAGCAGGTTGTGTGTTAGTGATTAGCAGACTGTACGTCAGTCCCTATACCAATGAAGGACTGCTGCAGTATAGGGCAGCGGTCAGCAGTAGTGCACGGCAACCCTATGTATTGTGGACCGATAGCGGTCCTTACAGAACAGCAGACTGTAACGCACTCAGGCCTATGTACCGTAGCACCCTATACCAAGTTACCAGTCCTTATAAGAACTTTTGTGGACCAAGCAGGTTGTGTGTTAGTGTTTAGCAGACTGTGCGTCAGTCCCTATACCGCTGAAGGACTGCTGCAGTATAGGGCAGCGGTCAGCAGTAGTGCACGGCAACCCTATGTATTGTGGACCGATAGCGGTCCTTACAGAACAGCAGACTGTACTGCACTCAGGCCTATGTACCGTAGCACCCTATACCAAGTTACCAGTCCTTATAAGAACTTTTGTGGACCAAGCAGGTTGTGTGTTAGTGTTTAGCAGACTGTGCGTCAGTCCCTATACCGCTGAAGGACTGCTGCAGTATAGGGCAGCGGTCAGCAGTAGTGCACGGCAACCCTATGTATTGTGGACCGATAGCGGTCCTTACAGAACAGCAGACTGTAACGCACTCAGGCCTATGTACCGTAGCACCCTATACCAAGTTACCAGTCCTTATAAGAACTTTTGTGGACCAAGCAGGTTGTGTGTTAGTGATTAGCAGACTGTACGTCAGTCCCTATACCAATGAAGGACTGCTGCAGTATAGGGCAGCGGTCAGCAGTAGTGCACGGCAACCCTATGTATTGTGGACCGATAGCGGTCCTTACAGAACAGCAGACTGTAACGCACTCAGGCCTATGTACCGTAGCACCCTATACCAAGTTACCAGTCCTTATAAGAACTTTTGTGGACCAAGCAGGTTGTGTGTTAGTGATTAGCAGACTGTACGTCAGTCCCTATACCAATGAAGGACTGCTGCAGTATAGGGCAGCGGTCAGCAGTAGTGCACGTCAACCCTATGTATTGTGGACCGATAGCGGTCCTTACAGAACAGCAGACTGTAACGCACTCAGGCCTATGTACCGTAGCACCCTATACCAAGTTACCAGTCCTTATAAGAACTTTTGTGGACCAAGCAGGTTGTGTGTTAGTGATTAGCAGACTGTACGTCAGTCCCTATACCAATGAAGGACTGCTGCAGTATAGGGCAGCGGTCAGCAGTAGTGCACGGCAACCCTATGTATTGTGGACCGATAGCGGTCCTTACAGAACAGCAGACTGTAACGCACTCAGGCCTATGTACCGTAGCACCCTATACCAAGTTACCAGTCCTTATAAGAACTTTTGTGGACCAAGCAGGTTGTGTGTTAGTGTTTAGCAGACTGTGCGTCAGTCCCTATACCGCTGAAGGACTGCTGCAGTATAGGGCAGCGGTCAGCAGTAGTGCACGGCAACCCTATGTATTGTGGACCGATAGCGGTCCTTACAGAACAGCAGACTGTACTGCACTCAGGCCTATGTACCGTAGCACCCTATACCAAGTTACCAGTCCTTATAAGAACTTTTGTGGACCAAGCAGGTTGTGTGTTAGTGTTTAGCAGACTGTGCGTCAGTCCCTATACCGCTGAAGGACTGCTGCAGTATAGGGCAGCGGTCAGCAGTAGTGCACGGCAACCCTATGTATTGTGGACCGATAGCGGTCCTTACAGAACAGCAGACTGTAACGCACTCAGGCCTATGTACCGTAGCACCCTATACCAAGTTACCAGTCCTTATAAGAACTTTTGTGGACCAAGCAGGTTGTGTGTTAGTGATTAGCAGACTGTACGTCAGTCCCTATACCAATGAAGGACTGCTGCAGTATAGGGCAGCGGTCAGCAGTAGTGCACGGCAACCCTATGTATTGTGGACCGATAGCGGTCCTTACAGAACAGCAGACTGTAACGCACTCAGGCCTATGTACCGTAGCACCCTATACCAAGTTACCAGTCCTTATAAGAACTTTTGTGGACC
Organism: Lithobates pipiens; assembly: GCF_037356315.1. Taxonomy (NCBI): domain Eukaryota; kingdom Metazoa; phylum Chordata; class Amphibia; order Anura; family Ranidae; genus Lithobates; species Lithobates pipiens. Next base: position 73,681,107 of record NW_027507685.1, on the reverse strand, counting down.
AAGCAGGTTGTGTGTTAGTGATTAGCAGACTGTACGTCAGTCCCTATACCAATGAAGGACTGCTGCAGTATAGGGCAGCGGTCAGCAGTAGTGCACGGCAACCCTATGTATTGTGGACCGATAGCGGTCCTTACAGAACAGCAGACTGTACTGCACTCAGGCCTATGTACCGTAGCACCCTATACCAAGTTACCAGTCCTTATAAGAACTTTTGTGGACCAAGCAGGTTGTGTGTTAGTGTTTAGCAGACTGTGCGTCAGTCCCTATACCGCTGAAGGACTGCTGCAGTATAGGGCAGCGGTCAGCAGTAGTGCACGGCAACCCTATGTATTGTGGACCGATAGCGGTCCTTACAGAACAGCAGACTGTAACGCACTCAGGCCTATGTACCGTAGCACCCTATACCAAGTTACCAGTCCTTATAAGAACTTTTGTGGACCAAGCAGGTTGTGTGTTAGTGATTAGCAGACTGTACGTCAGTCCCTATACCAATGAAGGACTGCTGCAGTATAGGGCAGCGGTCAGCAGTAGTGCACGGCAACCCTATGTATTGTGGACCGATAGCGGTCCTTACAGAACAGCAGACTGTAACGCACTCAGGCCTATGTACCGTAGCACCCTATACCAAGTTACCAGTCCTTATAAGAACTTTTGTGGACCAAGCAGGTTGTGTGTTAGTGTTTAGCAGACTGTGCGTCAGTCCCTATACCGCTGAAGGACTGCTGCAGTATAGGGCAGCGGTCAGCAGTAGTGCACGTCAACCCTATGTATTGTGGACCGATAGCGGTCCTTACAGAACAGCAGACTGTAACGCACTCAGGCCTATGTACCGTAGCACCCTATACCAAGTTACCAGTCCTTATAAGAACTTTTGTGGACCAAGCAGGTTGTGTATTAGTGTTTAGCAGACTGTGCGTCAGTCCCTATACCGCTGAAGGACTGCTGCAGTATAGGGCAGCGGTCAGCAGTAGTGCACGGCAACCCTATCTATTGTGGACCGATAGCGGTCCTTACAGAACAGCAGACTGTACCGCACCCAAGCCTATGTACCGTAGCACCCTAGACAGACCAAGTTACCAGTCCTTATAAGAACTTTTGTGGAACAAGTGAGTTGTGAATGATTAGCAGACTGCAGCAGAAGGGCAGCAGTCAAGTATAATATTCTTTCTATATTTGGAAGAAAGAATATTATACGTGTACAAGCCTATTACCGTACCACTGATACCAGTCCTGAAAAGAACCTTTGTGGAACTAATAGTAACAGCAAGTCTTTAAAATTATCCTCACTGCCTGACACACTGCTTCCTGCCTGTCCCTATACAAATTGGCAAAAAAGAGTAGGCTGGAACGATTAGCTGGAACAGCTCTTTTGTGGACCTGATAGTAACAGCTAATGATGATGATGATGATGATGATGAAGAAAGACTAATCTGGCTGAGCTGTCCCTAAAATAGCAGCATACAGCGCTCTGTCCCTTTATCTAAACTGACAAAAGAAACTCAGGCTGCTGACCTAACACCTATACCAGTCCTGAAAAGAACTTTTGTGTACCAAATAGCTAGCGTTTTCTCTGTCCCTACTCCACACAGGATCCTTTCCCTACAGTGACAGAAGAAAGAATGTAAAATGGCCACCGGATCGGGTGTATTTATAGGTTAGGGGGAATGTCCAAGTGTCCATGAGCTGTCATGTCTCAATTGGTTGTCCTGTAACACATGATAAACGTGTCACGAAAGGTTAAAGTTCTTGTATACATTAAACACGTAAGTCCGCCGGGGCGAACGACGGAAAAAGGCGTTCGAACCCGCGGACGGCGAAAGTCGGAAATTCGCCGCGAAACGACCGCCGGGCGAACCGTTCGGCCATCACTAACTATGACCATCATGGCCAACTTCTTTAAAAAAATTTTACTGGCAATGCATACCCGATCTCATTAGTAAACCAGACTTTTGAGAACTATCGTAGCCTGCCAACCGATTCCCGTACACCATCCTCACCAAGTGCTAAACAACCCACAAGATTTATTACACAATTTCATACCAAATATAAGAAAATGGAAAAAATTCTAGCTGCACATTGATCTATTCTACTTGGACATCGTCATCTAAAGACTACAGTTGCCAACAAACCCAAAATAGCATATAGGAAGGCAAGAAATATTAAAAGTGGAATCGGCCCTAGTAAAATCAAGCCCACCCTCTATTTCAGCACCACCGGTTCTCATCCCACTAGTGGGGATGTATCAGTGCAAAAAACTTCTGTCTGACATGTACATTTATTCACCATGGCCAAAAATCTTTTACAGGTACTTTGACGCCAGGGGCGTTGAATGAGGACATGGAGGTACACACAGTCTTGTGAGCCTCTTCTGCCCCATGAGAACCACCATGTACATGTTTACATGTGTATGTGTATGTGTGTATATATGTACATGCATGTGTATTTTCCCTCTCTAACTAATACCACTATGTAATTTTTCTTGTAGCAGACCTATTCCATCTATATTACAATCATGATCCACCACCATAGTAAATACAGTAATGTTAAGGCCCACATGGTGATAATTAATTGTGTTTAATGTGTCACATTTTTTCCGCATGCTTGATGCACGCATATGTGTATGTCTATGTACGTTCTTGTACACACATATGCATATGTGCGTATGTATTGTGGAGTTTTGTATATTTTCTCCTATATAGGCATGACCATTCCTTCCTTTTAGTTGTTTAGGTACGTTCAAGTTAGTTTGTCTTTTAAAATCGCCTAGGTGCAAGCCATTTCCATGACAAACGGATTTCCTAATTTTAGCACTTTATTCATTGCATATATGTGTTTTTTATGTAGGTATTTTTATGTACATTAATATGTATTTTTAATGTATATTTTAAATATATATTTTTATTTATATTTATTTTTATTTGCTTTTTTTCTACTATTATTACAATTATTACAATTATTACTATTTTTAACTTATTTCTCATAATATTACCTAAATGGTTAGCATAACCTTTATTCGTCCCAAAGTTAGTCTTTTGGTTGTCTTCATACATTGTCATACCCTGTTAGCTTTAAATATGTGCATAGATTCTTTATTATGGTATATTTGTTGGTGTAAATTGTTTTATATTCCATGCCGCAATCTATTAGGATGCACTGTTTACTTAATTTGTGGCCATTCAGAGATAGTCCTCATTGTGATATGTTGTCCCACAGCGCGGACACTAGCACCATTCAGTCTATTCTACTCCAGGCCAATAGAATGAGCTGAAGTTCCGAGCGCGTAGCCTGCTAGTGTAATTTCCTTTCCTGTGACTAGCTTCCCCAGATGTGACCCCATGACGCCACTTCCATGAGTTCCACACTGGTTTCGGCTCCTCTCCACGTACCAGGAATAATTTCCGGATCCAAGGAACTACATCTTGTGAGTGTTTATGTATACCGTGCCATTAAAAATCAACTTTTAATACTGCACTTAGGTGGCGCTTCCTTTGGTCTCTCCCCTTCTTGGTGGCACAACAGAGCTCCTTTTCTCCAGCAGCCCAGTTTACTCTCTCCTTGTTCTGTTGCATCAGCCAAATACCATCCTCCAGACCCTGTCAATATGACTGCCCCCTGCCCCCTGCACCAGAGACATGACATTGACAAGCATTTTAAAATGGTCTACTTAAATGAATATTTAATTTAACCCTGTCCACACTGCAGAAGTATAATACAGCAGAAAGAAAGGAAAAAGTTCCACAAATCAAAGTTATCAGCTATAGTCCAGGTTTCAGTAGCATTGCTGTATCACGCTCCGGTACAGTTAACCATATAGAGCGATAACAAAGGCTATCTGTGGATTCTACTGAGGTGTCAGCATTTCTTCAAGATTCAGATTCTACAGGGCTTACAGCTTCCAACAGCTTGAGCGCCAGTGAACAGAATAAACATGATTGGGCAGAGGAGGTAGCAGTGCCATGTATCTTGTTTGCACCTATACCAACCCTATACCGCATGAACCTTTACCACATCTGAACCATATCTACCTTGCACCTGTGCTGAGACTATAACCTATACTGTATCTATACTGCATGTAGATTAACTGGGACTGCTATTGAATGCAAAGGACTCTCCTTTAAGTGCTCTTAAAGGGCCGCAATGATAGCCAGCAGAAGAACATCTCAAAGGACTTCTCCCCATAATAATTATTCTGCAAGCCCCCTTTGTTCCCCTTTCACCATATCCTCCTTTTTTTTTGGACAGTGCATAGTCTGTTGGCCTAGTACTAGCATTCATGCTCTAAATGTGCCTGCCATTAAACTGTACTACTGCTCACTGCTGCACTTGAGGTTGCCTTGCTAATGTTAATGCAGATCTGGGCGCCAAATGTCATATTATGCCTAGTCCTTACTGTTAATCATGTTGTATGCCTAAATTGTGTTATTACCATTGTTAATACATTTTATGCTTGCCTTGTTACCAAACATACTGGGCGACAATATATTAAGTTTGCTTTTACTATCTGGTCTACTTTCTTGAATATAGCACTACCATTGGGAACTAAGTATTGTTTTTAATGATTTACGTTTACATTGTTTGTTTGTGTGTACACTCAACCTGGTCAGGGACTGAGGTTCTTGAGAAGTTCAAGGCGAAAAACAGAGGACCCATCTTATCCAGCAGCTCTTACGGGGGTAGCACCACATTAGCCAATTAACATTACTCAAATGTCCCTAACTTAGCAGTTCTTAACTAGGCCAGGGGCTTATCGTCTGTGAAAAGGTTCACTTGACCCCTGAGCATTATTCTGTGAATTTCTCAATCACAGCCCACATAACAGCTAATAATTCAAGCCTTAAGGAGCTGTAATTAGCTGGATTACGTTATATGGCTGCAAGCTTCTGCTGGTGTAGGCAATTACTTTTTCTGTTCCATCTTACTCTTGAGGCACAGCCCAGAGCTTCCAGCAGAAAAGGACAATGCTAGACCAAGGGACAGGTTAGGTACCACATCTTATCCCTGCACCTCTGGACTAAAGGAACATTTAACCCTTGCAATGCAGGGTCCCACTGCAAGGGTAGATTCTATTGAATTCCTTTAGTTCAGCTTTATCTTCTCTTTGAGTGTATCCAATGCTTCCCATCGAGATGCTTGCCATTTGGAAATAAAGGAAAGTGAAGTTTTTATTTTTTAATGTGTTGAACACAGCAGCTTAATGAGTGGGATAGCAACCATATAACATTTAAAATATATTATTGATAGAAACCCATTAACCCCGAAATGGATTCTTATTACAGCACACCTGTATCCCAAAATGGCACCTGAAAACTTGTGGAGACTCCCACAAGATGGCGTCCATAGACCATGGCAGAGAAAATATTTGTCATATGCTTGGCTTCCCTTCACATCAGTAGTAAGCAGCAGCCATGTGGCTGCTCTATTTGCTACTGAATGAAAAGGGGAAAGTGACTTAGTGTTTATAGGATTGCTGTATCACTCCCTTGTACAGCTAACCCAATGGAGCAATACGAGAGCTCCACGGGTATAGCAGAAGCTGCACTGGACCCCACCTGCCTACATTTCCCCTGAGCTTAAGGAAAGCTTTCCTTGGCATTATGTTACACAAACAGAATATATTTGCAGTACATAATCAGAATACTTAGCAGTCATAAATTCTCTTGTAGACCTGCCCACCCAGTAGTCCAGGGGTTCATCACTTCTCAGAGCGTTCACATCGGCCGTTAACCGGATCCGGATGAGACCTGTCGATGGGTCGGCTGAAAGAATGACCTCATATCAGAAGTCACCAACACATCTTCAAACCGCCCTCTTCTTGCAGGTGCTGTTGGATTGGTACCCACAACTCTTTCTCTGGGAGTGGGAATTCCTCCTCTGCCAGCGCATGCAAAAGCAGAATGCAGCATTTCTTGAAGCAAGGCCTGTAAGTGCTCCATTCTGACAGCCCTCTGTGATGGTGGTAACATTTCCACCATTTTGTGTTTGTACCAGGGGTCTAAGTATGTTGCCACCCAGTACTGGTCCTTGACCTTAATGCTTTTTATCCTGTTAAAACACTGGAACATGAAGGCCCCCATTTGCACTAAACTGGAAGCGGTGTGGTGGCCTGGCTCCTGCTCATCATCCAGGATAATGTCGTCCTCCTCTCCCTATCCACGCACAACAACAGGGATCCCAGAAAGGTTTAAAGCATGCTGTTCTTGCTCCTTCTCATCCGCCCCAGCACCATCCTCCTCTGACTCCTCTTCAGACTCCTGTTGTTGACTTGTCTCAGATAGAGTAGCCCCCCCTGGGAATTCATCCAGCATTGTGAATTCCTCATCTTGCTGCTCCTGCTCATCCATGGCTTGATCAATGACACAACGCAATGCACGCTCCATAAAGAAGGCATAAGGTATAATGTCACTGATGGTGCCATGGCTGCGACTGACCAGTATGGTGATCTCATCAAATGGCCGCAGAAGTCTGCATGCGTCACGCATGAGCAGCCACTGGCACGGTGAAAAAAAACCAAGCTCCCCAGAACCTGTTCTGCCGCAGAGTTCGTACAGGTAGTCGTTAACTGCACGTTTCTGCTGGAGCAGCCTATCAAGCATTAAGAAGGTTAAGTTCCATCGTGTTGGTCAATCACAAATAAGACGTCTGACCGGCAGATTGTGTCGCCACTGAATGTCAGCAAGGCGAGTCATGGCCGTGTAAGATCTCCTGAAATGGGCCGAGATTTTCCTTGCCTGCCGCAAGATGTCCTGGACCCCAGGGTATTTGACAACGAATCGCTGCGTGGCCAATTTTAAGATGTGTGCCATGCAGGGCACGTGTGTAATTTTGCCCTGTTTCAATGCGCTAAGCAGATTGGCACCGTTGTCACACACCACTTTACCAACTGTCAAATTCAGCGGTGTTAGCCACTGATCTGCCTGTGAACACAAACCTGAAAGGAGTGCAAGGCCAGTGTGGCTCTTGGCTTCCAGGCACAACAGATGCAGCACAGCATGGCAACGTCTCATCTGGCATGTCAGGTCCTGGGGATCTTGGGCGGCACAGCGGAAGAGACGCTAGCAGCGGAAAAGGAGGAGTCAGCCGAGGAGGAGAGGGAGGATGGAGTAGGAGGAGGAGAAGAAGAGCCAGGCCTGCATGCAATCCATGGCAGTAAAACCAAATCTACACGGGTGCCGCGGGTTACATGCTTGACAGCCGTCAGAAGGTTCACCCAGTGGGCAGTAAAAGTTATATACCTTCCCTGCCTGTGTTTACTAGACCATGTGTCTGTGGTCAGATGTATCTTGGCACCGACATAATTTTTTTACGCTCGAACATTTGGCCCACGGAAGCCTGCCTTTTTCCAGAAAAATGTGAGGACGGCATGACGGAAGGGCAGGGGCCAGTGTGGCTCTTGGCTTCCAGGCACAGCAGACGCAGCACAGGATGGCAACGTCTTACCTGGCATGTCGAATAGGTTCTGGGGATCTTGGGCAGCGCAGAGGAAGAGATGCTAGCAGTGGAAAAGGAGGAGTCAGCTGAGGAGGAGAGGAAGGAGGATGGAGTAGGAGGAGGAGAAGAAGAGACTGTGGTGGTTGTTGCTACCTCCTCTTCCTGATCCAATGCCAAGAGTGGCTGCGCATCAGAAATGTCTTGTGATGGATCGGAAAATAATTCATGTGACTCAAGTGGATGGTACCAAGTCTGGTGCTTTGACATAATCGCACGCACGTTCTGCAGTTTGCCACTTTGGCTCAAGCCTGTTGCTCCTGCCCTACCCCTAGCACCCCTGCGGAAGGGCCTGCCTCTTCCTCTGCCTGTCATTTTTTAAATGACCCTGCGACAAAAGTCTCTAGAGAAGTGCAGTATGTATGTGGAAGAAGGTATATAACACCCCACTTCAATCTGTCGTTTTTGGGGGCCACTGGTCTATCACACCAGTTATAATACTTTTTTTTTTATTACGTTTGTCACTCTTTGTATTATCGCTGCAGAACCGCTCAGCAGTCACAATGCTGCACAGTGGAAATGCACTATACTATGCTTTCTATATGTGCAAGTATTTTATACGTGTATTACACCCTTATATACTGCACACCAAATAGTAGACCTATACCAGTCCTTAAAAGGACCTTTTTGGACGTAATAGTAGCTAGCTAGTGGCTAGTGAATTGCAGACTGTCCCTGCTCCAAAAACCAAACTGTCCCTCCCTACACTGAGAAACGACAGCTGCAGAATCGGTCAGCAGCACTGCATGCAGTGTACTATAATATGTTAAGAAAGTATATTATACGTGTACAACCCTATATACTGTACACCTATAAAAGGACCTTTGTGGACCTAGTAGCTAGTGATTTGCAGACTGTCCCTCAGTCCCTACACTGATAAAAGACAGCTGCAGAATTGGTCAGCACTCAGCTCAGCAGTCAAGTATAATATGCTTTCTATATTTGAAAGAAAGTATATTATACGTGTACAACCCTATATACTGTACACCTATACCAGTCCTTAAAATGACCTTTGTGGCCCTAATAGCTAGTGATTTGCAGACTGTCCCTGCTCCAAATACCAAACTGTCCCTCAGTCCCTACACTGATATAAGACAGCTGCAGAATCGGGCAGCAATCAGCTCAGCAGCACAGCAGTTAAGTATAATATGCTTTCTATATTTGAAAGAAAGTATATTATACGTGTACAACCCTACATACTGTACACCTATACCAGTCCTTAAAAGGACCTTTGTGGACCTAGTAGCTAGTGATTTGCAGACTGCCCCTCAGTCCCTACACTGATAAAAGACAGCTGCAGACTTGGTCAGCACTCAGCTCAGCAGTCAAGTATAATATGCTTTCTATATTTGAAAGAAAGTATATTATATGTGTACAACCCTATATACTGTACACCTATACCAGTCCTTAAAAGGACCTTTGTGGATCTAGTAGCTAGTGATTTGCAGACTGTCCCTGCTCCAAACACCAAACTGTCTCTCCCTACACTGATAAAAGATAGCTGCAGAATCGGTCAGCAAGCCCTTAGCAGCACAGCAGTCAGCAGTGCACCATAATATACTTGAAAATGGGATTTTTATATACAGCTTACCTGTAAAATCATTTTCTTGAGAGTACATCACGGGACACAGGAGCTTCATTACATAGTGGGTTATATAGGCACCTCTGGTGATTGGACACTGGTTAACCCCAATTAAGGAGAATTCCTCCCCTATATAACCCCTCCCATATGGGAGGCACCTCAGTTTTGTAGCAAAGCAATAAGAAACCACGTAAAACCCAAGAGGGGCGGGAGCCCTGTGTCCCGTGATGTACTCTCAAGAAAAGGATTTTACAGGTAAGCTGTATATAAAAATCCCATTTTCTTGATCATACATCACGGGACACAGGAGCTTCATTACATAGTGGGATGTCCCAAAGCAATGCTCAGATTGAGGGGAGGGAGACACAGATCATAATTATAGACCGCCAGGGACCTAAACTGCAGCCTGCAGTACACTGCGCCTCTTGCTCTCTGACATCCACCTGATAGAATCTGGTGAATGTGTGGACTGATGACCAAGTTGCAGCCTTACAGATCTGAGCCAGGGAGGCCTGGTGATGCACTGCCCAAGAAGCACTTACAGCCCTAGTAGAGTGCGCTTTCACTCTAAAAGGAGGAATTTTCCCTTTAACACTATAGGCTTGAGAAATAACCTGTCTAATCCACCTTGAGAGAGTGGATTTTGACACTGCCTGGCCCTTCCTAGGACCTTCCGGCAAAATAGACAAGCAATCAGTTTTCCTTATCTGAGCAGTTGCTTGAAGATGTATACTGATTGCTCTAACCGCATCCAAAGTGTGCAAAGATTCTTCTTCTGCGGACTGTGGGTCCAGAAAAAAGGATGGTAGGATTACGTCTTGATTCAAATGGAATCCCGAAACCACCTTAGGTAGAAAGGACCTGTTGGGAGGCATGACCACCCGGTCCTTATGAATAATTAGATACGGCTCCTTGCTGGAAAGAGCTGCTAGCTCTGATACTCTTCTAGCCGTGGATATGGCTACCAAGAAAACCAATTTTTTAGTCAGGAGAACTAATGAAGCCAGATGCAAAGGTTCAAATGGTTGCCCCTGCAAAGCCGAGAGAACCAAATTCAGATCCCATGGGCATACCGGAGGTTTGACTGGCGGTCTTATCCACATGGCCCCCTGGATGAAAGCCCGCACCAGGGAATGCGATGCAAGTGGCTTCTGAAAAAACACTGACAGGGCCGAAATCTGCACCTTGATAGTGCTTATGGCCAAATTCATTTCTAGGCCTGACTGGAGAAAGGCCAAGATCCTGCTAATGACATACTTTCTAGGATGCCATTTCCCGAGTTCACACCAGGAAACATATGCCCTCCAGATTTTGTAATAAATAAGCCTGGAGGCCGGCTTTCTGGCATTGACCAGAGTAGAAAGGACTGGCCCCGAAAGGCCACGGTCTCTCAGAATGTGGGTCTCAGCAGCCAAACCCTCAAATTTAGACTGTGTAAAGCAGGATGGTAAATTGGACCCTGTGAGAGCAGATCTGGCCGGAGAGGGAGGATCCATGGCCTGCCTACTGCCAACTTCATGACCTCTGCGTACCACGGTCACCTGGGCCAAGCCGGGGCCACTAAAAGGACCGATTTTGTCTCCCTCTTCCCAGGAACCGCGACAGAAGCAGGCTCGGGGGGAAGGCATAGAGCAGATTGTACTGATCCCAGGGAACTGTCAGAGCATCTGACCCCTGAGCAAGTGTATCTCTTGTCCTTGACACAAAATTGTCCAGTTTCCTGTTGAATCTGGATGCAAACAGATCTACGTCTGGAGTACCCCACCTGTGACATATGTTCCGAAACACGTCGGGGTGCAGAGCCCATTCTCCTGGGCACAACTGCTGGCGGCTCAGAAAATCCGCCTGCCAATTTTCCACTCCTGAAATGAAGACTGCAGAAAGACACGAAACATGCTTTTCTGCCCAGACAAGTATGCGATTCACCTCTTTTTGCGCAACCAGACTCCTGGTACCGCCCTGGTGATTGATATAAGCCACTGCTGTGGCATTGTCGGACTGAACCCGAACAGGGAGACCTCGTAGTCTGTAAGACCACTTTATGAGAGCCATATAAACTGCCCGGATCTCCAAGACATTTATGGGCAATAGCTTCTCGATCGCAGACCATTTCCCCTGCAAGCACGTCTCCTCCAACACTGCTCCCCAGCCTGTCAGGCTGGCATCTGTTGTGATAATCTTCCATGGAAGAGGAAGAAAAGTTTTGCCCTTCAGCAAATTCTTGGTTTGTAACCACCAGACGAGACTCTTGCGTGTCCCTGGGGATAGACGCATAGGAAGATTCAAGTCGCAAGGATGCATCTTTGCAGAGGCCTTGAGTGGAACTGGGCGAATGGGACGGCCTCGAAGGAGGCGACCATTTTCCCTAACAGTCTCATGCACAATCGAATGGGGGAAGATCTCCTGCCCAGAATTAGGCACACCAGATCCCCAATGGCCAAGACTTTTGGCCTTGGAAGAAACACCTTGCCTTGAGCGGTGTCGATGATCATACCCAGGTATTCCAACCTGGTGGCAGGCTGTAGGGACGACTTTTCTAGGTTTATAATCCAACCTAGGCGTTCCAGGTGTTCTAGCGTTCTGGTAACACTGTGGTTCAGGAACGCTACTGTTTTCTCCATGAGAAGCAAATCGTCTAGATAAGCCATGACGGCTATACCCTGAGCTCTTAGGTTTGCTAAGAGAGGGTCCAGAATCTTTGTGAAGACTCGAGGGGCCATAGCAAGCCCGAACGGCAAGGCCACAAATTGAAAATGGCGCTGCTCTATCGTGAACCTTAGAAATTTTTGGTGTGCGGGAAAAATTGGCACATGGAGATATGCATCCTTGATGTCTATTGATGCCATAAACTCTCCCCCTTGCAGGGAGGAGACCACAGTGCGGATTGACTGCATTCGGAAGGACCAGATGCGTAAAAACCGGTTAGGTCTGACACTTCCATTTGGCTTCGGAACGGTGAAGAGATTCAAGTAAAATCCTGAACCCTGTTCTTTTGGGTCCACTTCTACTATCACCCCCTGGGATAGTAAGTGATCTAAGGCCAGAAATACCGGTTTTTGCTTTACTGGATCCCTGGGGATCCTTGACCTTAGAAAGCGAGAAGGTGGAATCTCCTGAAACTCTAGCCTGTAGCCCAGAGATACCGAGAAGATCACCCACTTGTCCCAGATCTCTTCCCGCCAGGCTCCTGCAAACTGCAGGAGCCTTCCCCCCACTCGGCCGAGCGGGGGCGCCCCTTCACAAGGAAGCTTTTGGGCTCTGCTTGGCAGGCTTTCGCCCCCAAGTCTTTTTCTGCCCCTGGGACCGGCCCTGAGCCTTTCCTGTAGAGGAGGGTTGAGAAGGCCGTCGCCACTTAGAGCTTAGAGCTTGATGCTCCGGGAGAGAGAGCACTCCTAAATGAAGGACGTTTGCTCCTTTTGACTGGAAGGAGAGTAGATTTACCCCTGAAATTTTTTGGACGAATTTGTCTAATTCTTCTCCAAACAAACGTTCCCCTTTAAACGGGAACCCAATCAAATGCTTCTTGCATGACAGCTCAGCTGCCCAATTCTTTAGCCATAGGGTCCTTCGCATGTGTACCAACAGGAGAGATAAACGTGATGCTTGTTGGACAGAATCCAAAATTGCATCAATCATGAAACACAGAATATGAGGTATTTCTGCATAATTCTCCACTTCCTCACTGGGAAGGAGCCCAAGCATCTGCTTAACCTGTTCCTTGAGGAACTGACACAACCCCACGGCTGCGACTGTAGGTTGCACTACAGCGCCAGTCATGGAAAAGGAGGCTTTTAATAAGGTTTCCAGCATCTTATTAGTTGGATCTTTAAATACCTGCGCATTATCCAAGGGACAAGTCAGGTTTTTATTCACGCAAGAAACAGCCACATTAACAGATGGGACCCCCCACTTCTTGGTGAAACTTTCCTCCAGAGGATAATGCATAGAAAACCTTTTATGAGGAGCAAACAGTTTATCGGGATGTCCCCAATCCTCATACAACAATTTATCCATTAAGGGATGAATTGGGAAGGAATAGGCAGTCTGTGGGGCTTTCCTGACTCCTAGGGAAGAAACAGAGAACGTAGCGACTTCAGCAGCAGGCATTCTGAATGTGGTACGCACCAATTCAGTATAATACTGCACTTGTTTTCTGAGTTCCTGGGAGGAGGGGACTCTCTCTCCTCTTCCTCTGATTCCTCCGACTGCTCTTGATCCCTGTCCCAAGACAGGGATCTCTACTCATTGTCAGAAGAATCATCTGAGAGAGGAATCTCAGCAGAGGGATGGGATCTACCCCTTTTTCCTGCTATCTTTCAGGGAAGCAGAAATAAAATTCAAATATGGGGAAGAAGAGGAAGGGGTAAATGGGATTATTGCGGTGCTGATGAAGATGGAAAGAGTTGTATATTATAAAAGTAAAAAGATATTTTATTAAGTATAGTAAAAACAGCCACAGTGGTACAGTAAGTTCAAAATTTTGAAACTACAAATATTAATATCCATACAAACAATGATCACAGTCCATCAATTAGTTTAGGTAAAGGGGTTCTTGGCTATTCAGATGGAATCCCGACATGTTTCGCCTGCACAGAGGCTTCTTCAGGGGAGCCAATAATTGATGGAAGATAGTTTTAAAACAACAAATGAGAAAGGAGATTCACTGTAAGCAGAGTACAACAAAATTAGTGGATCCGATCATAGTAGTGAAACACAGCCCAGACTTTAACAGCGCCTACTGATCGCAGAGAGTTAATGGGCTAGAGAAGCCAAGGATATATATCCTTATGGTGATAAACAGTGATACCTACCAATCTCCGAAAACAGGCCCCGCCTGCACACTAAAGTGAAGATACCCTTCAGGCATGGAGAGCACACTGGTCCCTGAAACCCCCAAAGAAGGTGACTGCAGGAGACAAATGGAACAAACAAAAGGTCCATTTTCATTAAAAATCATGGGGCCAGGGAAGGCTCCCGTAAACAGTTTCATTGAATAAAGGATGAAAAGTTTGTTTCGGTATAATGTAAAATTGGACAATAAGGGGAACCTACCTGAACAATTTGATGTTAAGTGTGTCACAGAAGGGGAACTAATGTTTACAAATAAGCAGGTCCTTGGGATAATCTGATGTCAAACTGGTGACCTAGGTTATAATTAAACAGTTAAAAGATTCCTCAGAATAAGGCCAATAAGTAAATATCAGAGTGAATAGATAGAATGTATAGATAGAGAAAAAGAGTGTACTTTAATTTAAAATAGCAATATGCTCAAATTAGTTAAATTAGTCACTGAAAAGCGCTTACCATAGACAAAAGAGAGCAGAGACAAATGTTGCTATGCTTCACTGAAATAAGTATGGAATCGCTCTTTAGCAAAAGGCTACAGCAGGTGGACCAATCAGCCAACATGTGCAGCACCTAAAGAGATTGATCTGGAAAGTAAGAGGCAGAAAGTAAAACAGACGAATCCCAATGAAACATGGGGGTAGAAGACTAGATGTGACTGAGAAATAGGAGAAGGAACATAGGCTGTGTGGACATGCCATGTACTTCTCAAAAGACTGACCTTCACAGCGAGATCACCGCTATCATGTTCTGCAGGGCCGACACACCTGCACAGTGGATGTGCCTTTTATCTCCCTCACATATCCGGCGTCACGTCAGTGACGCCGGGTGTGAGCGGACGACAGATGCAGGACTGCGCATGCGTCCCGGGTGGGTAAGCCTACAGCCCCCACAGTGCATTGCGGCGGCGTCTCCGTAACTACGGAGACTAAAGTGCCATCTCAGGCAGTTGTGGGGACCGTGGGAAGGGCAGTGTAGAGGTTCAAAGAACCTTCAAAACACTGCCGATCAATAGCCACAGCGGGGTACATTGTGCTGGTAATGCGGTCCGCATATTTATAGGTCGGGCTTCTACATAGCTCGACCCGTGCGTCCGTACAGGCACCATTGCTAGAGATGGAGGGAACAGGTGCGCTCTCCCGAAGGGGTCTCCACCAGAGGGGCGGGCTTAAGAGGAAAGAAAAACAACGAAAAAAGAGAATGATATAACAAAACAGATTGGAGCTGATATACACGTTAGCAGCTCGCTGCTTGAATGACTGTTTAATAAATATTTATGAGATAAGTAGGCGAGCGGGAAAAGGGGGGCTGTGTTTATTGGCCGAATCCACGGAAATGCAGAAACTAGTACAAACAAAAGTAAGGATACAATAATGGTACAGGACATAGAATAGTATCTTATGCAATAAAAATCAATTAAGCGTATACAGAGGTAATTACATTATTTCGGTTAGAATGAAACACAACTATAGACAAGGTAAAGATGTACAAGCATAGATGGCTTAATCTAGTAAGTTGATCTTTTCAGCAAATATTACGACAGTTTCATCTTATATGGTGATTTGAAATAAGTCACATCCTGATACAGAATATGAAAAAATTATGTTGTAAAGTATAGCTAAAGTGGTCACACACCAACATATATATTCGCATTCAACCAAACAAACAAGGACATCCATACTACACAAGCAGACAAACCGATAGACTAACATATGGACAAACAAACAGGCTAACCTACACATTAGCGAACATTACAAAAATCAGACAAACAAGCAAACAATAAAACAACAAACAAATAGACAAACAGACAGAGAACAGGGGGGGGGGAAACAAGAGGGAAAGGGGGGGATTTTTTGTTAGGGAAGAGGGGCGGGGAGGGGAGGGGGGTAAAGGAGGGGAACCTAGTCAAAGATCTAGCATTTTGTGAGGGGTTGATATCTGAATTTCTACAGTCTAATTCTTTGTATAAATTCCTATAGAGTCAATATTTGGACAATATATTCTATTGCTGATGTATGGCAGAATGATTACAGAAAGTGCTTGTAGGTAATGTATTCGTTTAAGCCTGGATAATTGGTGGCTTCTAAAGTGTATATCCACTGTGTTTCCAATTGTAGTAAACGGGTGTCAATTTCACCCCCTCGGGCATGGATGGGTACATGTTCCAAAGCTGAGAAATGTACACCGTTGAAATTGAAATTGTGAGAAATGCCTATATGTCTATTTAGTGCTGTGGTGCATAGTCGTTTAGACAAGGGCAGCATATGGTCTCTAATCCGTTTGAAAAACGGGCACTTCGTCTTACCAATATAAAAGCATCCACAAGGACAGCTAGCGAGATAGACTATTCCTACAGTTTTACATGTCACATTATACCTGATGGTATGAGTAGAACCATCAGGTAGTGTGACTTGTGGTGATCCAAGGATAAAGCGACAAACATCGCAGTGGCCACATGGGTATGTGCCAGTGCGATTTGATTTGATAGGTTGTCGAATATTAAAGTGACTTGTGACTAATCGGTCTTTCATAGACTGAGATCTGCGGTAGGTAAGCTGGGGAAAAGGTTTTATATATTTATGGATTGTTTGGTCCGCCAATAATAAGGGCCAATATTTGACAAGAATTTCTCTCATTTGGTGGTGTTGCCGTGAATATTGGGTAATGATACGTAAAGGTGTATTGGTGGTGGATTTGGGTTTGGGATAAATTAAATCGTTTCTATTTAATTTTATCACTTTATTGTAGGTGCGTTTGAGTAATGATTTGCTGTAGCCACGTTGATTTAGTCTGATAGACAAATCCCTTGCAGCTAGTTGAAAATCAATATCTTGGGAACAATTTCGACGTAAACGTAAGTATTGACTGTAAGGGATGCTGTCTAGAAGTGGTCTAGGGTGTGCACTTGCGGCATGTAAGATGGTATTGCCTGCTAAGGGTTTATGATGAAGGGATGAATCAATTATACCCCTTTTGTCCAATTTGATACATAAGTCGAGAAAGTTAACCTGGGTCTGACTAAATTCCATAGTGAATTTAAGGTTAAATTGGTTATCGGACAGACCATCGAAGAACTCATGTAGTTCGTCGAGGGTGCCTGTCCAAAGAATCAAAATATCATCGATTTGTCGTTCCCACCCCCCCAGGTACAGATTGGCGTAGGAAGGGGCACATTTGGTGCCCATTGCTACGCCCTGCACCTGGAGGTAGTGGGAACGATCAAACACAAAGTTATTATGCGTGAGAATGAACTCCAATAATTGGAGCACAAAACCATCATAACTCTCAGAAGTAGGTCCTCGTTCTTTAAGAAAAGAATGCATGACTTGGATGCCCATGGCATGCGAAATAGAGTTGTAAAGACATTCGACATCCAGGGCAACCAACCATGCCTCTGGAGGAAGTTGTTTACCGTCAAGGATTCGTAACAGATCAATAGTATCTTTTACGTAGGATGGCAAAGATAATACATGCGGAAATAAGTGTTTATCAACTAGTGCACTAGCTTTTTCAGTTAAACACTGGCACCCTGACACAATGGGTCGACCTGGGGGATTAACAAGAGATTTGTGCAGTTTAGGTAGCGAATAGAATGTAGGGATTTGTGGATTTTTTACATTTAAATATTTCCACGTATTAAGGTCAATGGTGCCGTGTCGATAGGCCCGAAAGATAAGTTGATAATATTTTGTGGTGAAATTTTCGATAATGAGTTTGGATATTGGACGGTACCATTCCCTATTGTTAAGGATGTCAAGGCACATTTTTCTATATGCCTGGACATCCATAACGCATACATTACCCCCTTTATCAGCGGGTTTTATAACTAAGTCTGGGTTACTTTGAAGATTTTGAAGTGCCTGACAGTGTTTAAAAGATAGATTATGAGGTTCCTGTGTGTCCAATTTAAGATTCTTGATTTCTGAGGTCAATTGGCTGACGAAAGCCCATATATTGGGGTTGCTTTGAAGCAGAGGGAAGGATTTGGATTTGGGTATAAATGTCGCCGGGGCAGGAAATAGTACTCCCGGAACTGAAACTCGAGGAATGGTTAAGTCTAGGGACTGTTCATCGTCAGTGTTGCCCTCGTCCCATAGTGACATCAGGTCTTCCATAGCCTGAAGCTCACTGGACGAGGGTTCCACAGAGGAAGTATTGAGATCATTTGTCGCTTGAGTTTTGTCGTATAGTACCTTGAATAAAAGGCGTCGGGCAAAAAGATGTATGTCCTTGACAAATTGGAATTTGTCTAAATCAGTTGATGGACAGAAAGATAAACCAAATTTCAGAATTTCAATTTGTTCCTTAGTTAAGGAGACCGAGGACAGGTTCACTACCTCGAGACTTAGTGCATTTGTGGATGGAGTAGTGAGGGTGGATGTGATTTGGGTTCCGGAGTCTGAACTAAAAAAATAGGTGCGATACGGGGATCTGTGGGTTGTGAGTGAGGTGGAAACATAGAAGGAAGTGCCGGTTCACTGGCTCTCCTAGATGAGAGTCCAAGGTGGGTGTGGGAAGGGTGTGAGATAGGTGCTGGAGTGTTAGGTGCATGATAACTGGGAGGGTCTAGTGAGGTGCTGGGACGTGGCTGGGTGATGGGCATGGGAGTTGAGGCCTGTGTACGGTGTGTTTTAGGTAGGGCCGCAGTGGATTGGTGTACCGTTCCCGTAGATCTGGGTGACGAGGTCGTGGACGTGTCCGAACAGTCTCCCTTCCTTTTCTTAGGGATCCTATCCTGGGTTAGATCTCGGTAAGATGTGGAGGTGCTGGAAAAGAAGGAGACAACATTAGGAATCAGTGTATCTGTTTGAGGAACATTTGAAGTATATGGTTTTCTTTTAGAGGTGGTTTGATTAGAATTTTGCCATTTGTAGGCAAAATGGTTTTCATATGCTAGTTTGTCCCGAAGAAAAAAATAAATAAAATTAGAGTAGAAAAGGAACAAATGTTTAGTAAGATTCAACGCCTCGCCTGATTAGAAGGTGTGTTTTAGACACCAAAGATTTTTTATAGAAAGGTGAAGAGAACCAGGTCAGGCAAGGATTTAACAGCGCACCTCATCCCGGTTATATCAAATATGGGGAAGAAGAGGAAGGGGTAAATGGGATTATTGCGGTGCTGATGAAGATGGAAAGAGTTGTATATTATAAAAGTAAAAAGATATTTTATTAAGTATAGTAAAAACAGCCACAGTGGTACAGTAAGTTCAAAATTTTGAAACTACAAATATTAATATCCATACAAACAATGATCACAGTTCATCAATTAGTTTAGGTAAAGGGGTTCTTGGCTATTCAGATGGAATCCCGACATGTTTCGCCTGCACAGAGGCGTCTTCAGGGGAGCCAATAATTGATGGAAGATAGTTTTAAAACAACAAATGAGAAAGGAGATTCACTGTAAACAGAGTACAACAAAATTAGTGGATCCGATCATAGTAGTGAAACACAGCCCAGACTTTAACAGCGCCTACTGATCGCAGAGAGTTAATGGGCTAGAGAAGCCAGGGATATATATCCTTATGGTGATAAACAGTGATACCTAGCAATCTCCGAAAACAGGCCCCGCCTGCACACTAAAGTGAAGATACCCTTCAGGCGTGGAGAGCACACCGGTCCCTGAAACCCCCAAAGAAGGTGACTGCAGGAGACAAATGGAACAAACAAAAGGTCAATTTTCATTAAAAATCATGGGGCCAGGGAAGGCTCCCGTAAACAGTTTCATTGAATAAAGGATGAAAAGTTTGTTTCGGTATAATGTAAAATTGGACAATAAGGGGAACCTACCTGAACAATTTGATGTTAAGTGTGGCACAGAAGGGGAACTAAAGTTTACAAATAAGCGGGTCCTTGGGATAATCTGATGTCAAACTGGTGACCTAGGTTATAATTAAACAGTTAAAAGATTCCTCAGAATAAGGCCAATCAGTAAATATCAGAGTGAATAGATAGAATGTATAGATAGAGAAAAAGAGTGCACTTTAATTTAAAATAGCAATATGCTCAAATTAGTTAAATTAGTCACTGAAAAGTCAGTGAAGCATAGCAACATTTGTCTCTGCTCTCTTTTGTCTATGGTAAGCGCTTTTCAGTGACTAATTTAACTAATTTGAGCATATTGCTATTAACCAGTGTCCAATCACCAGAGGTGCCTATATAACCCACTATGTAATGAAGCTCCTGTGTTCCGTGATGTATGATCAAGAAAGAAAGTATATTATAAGTGTATTACAACCCTATATACTGTACACCTACACCAGTCCTTAAAAGGACCTTTGTGGACCTAATAGTAATAGCTAGTGATTGAACTGACTGTCCCTGCTCCACACAGCGTCCTGTCCCTACACTGACAAAAGACAGCTGCAGAATCGGTCAGCAGTGCACTCAGCAGCACAGCAGTCAGCAGAAGTATACCAGAATATACTTTGTATCTTTGAAAGAAAGTATATTCTAAGTGTATTACAACCCTATATACTGTACACCTATACCAGTCCTTAAAAGGACTTTTGTGGACCTAATAGTAATAGCTAGTGATTAAACTGACTGTCCCTGCTCCACACAGCAACCTCTCCCTACACTGACAAAAGACAGAATGTAAAATGGCTGCCAGATCAGGTCTATTTATAAGGTAGGGGGTATGTCCAATTGTCCATGTGCTGAAATGTCTCAATTGGCTGTCCTGTACCCCATGATGGATGTGTCATCATGGGTCAAAATTCTTCACTATGTAAACGCATATGTCCGCCACGCGAACAGCGCCATAAATCCGCCGGTTTGGCGAATCGAGAACGAGCAAAATTCGCCACAAACCGACTGCCGGGCAAACCACAAGGCCATCTCTAGTGATCATCAATGTCCAGTCATCCTTATTGGAAAGAGATGGGCTAACTGGAGCTTCAGCAACTTGGGTAAAGCGGAGGCCACACTCTACTCACCTGCCTACAAGCCATACAATTCATGAATCTGATTGTTTGATTCCTGACTTTGCAGATTATACAACTCTACACTATATAATCAGGCAAATCAAACATTTGCAAATCATAGATTTTTATGGTTTTATCATCTTATCATCTTTACTAGCAAATCAAGGCAAATGGTATCTACATAGATTAACTACTGTTTTTGTATGTAAATGGAGTAAAATTAAACAGCAGAAAATATGAATAGGCATGATTCAACCATTCATATTTCCTGTAATAAATATATAGGACATTATCTGCTGCTTACAAAGACAAATGATATAATATTGAAGAAAATAGCTGAACACAAGAGCCATAAATTACACTTTACATTATGATATCTGTGGAGACAGATATGTTAATGTCAGATTCGTCTTTTTGGTTCTTTATCAGAAACATAGAAGCTCCAATTATTGTTTCCATAAAGACTGGAAGAACACCTCCAGACTCAGCTTCACAGATGTCTTAGTGACAGAGGGATGCAGTCCTACGAGTATAACAAGGATATGACAGTGTCACTATTATAGCGACTAGGGAGCAAAAAATACTGTCACTGGCCCTACTGGATTTTCAAAGTAATATATGATACATGCCCTTCATTGAGGGGAATCAGATGATAGGAATGCCCTGCATGCCATTGGAACTGGAAATGAGGAGACACAAACAGTAATAAGAACCCCTTCCCACTCCATCCAAAAAAAAGAAAAAATTATTTGAGCGGGAGTTCTGCTAAAGGAGCAATTCCTTAAAATGATGAATGGATGTGTATGCTTCTGTGGATTATCGGACCGTGTCGTCGGATAATCCGACTGTGTGTGGTATGCATCGGACTGATTCCGTCTGAATATCCGTCGGACCCAATTTTCCAACATGTTGGAAATATTTCCCGACCAACTGGGCCGATCGGACATACTCCGATCATGTGTAGAGAATTTTGATCGGGCCAAGTGCCACGCATGCTCAGATCAAATTCCTACATCAAAGCTATTGGCTACTAGCCTGAATGTAGTCCCATCGTAACGAAATTACGTCATCACGTTCTGAAAGATCGGATTTTTCGCCAACTTTGTCCGACTGTGTGTATGCAGCAGTTTCGGACAACATCCGACGGACAAAATCCGACGGGCAAAATCCGACGGATTTGGTTGTGGAAATCTCCGACCGTGTGTACAGGGGCTAAGGAGTAAAAATAATTGAAAAGCAAAACATAAAAATCCCATAAGAGATACTGAGTCCACTGAGTGAATAGCACTTGTTATAGAGGAAGGCCAGGGGTTGAAAGCATCTCCTGCACAGGTGTCAAGGTGGTGCCCCTCCAGCTGTTGCAGAACTACAAGTCTCATGAGGCATTGCAAGACTGACAGATACAAGCACGACTACCACAGGCAGAGGCATGATGGGACTTGTAGCTATGCAACAGCTGGAGGACCACCAGTTTGACACCCCTGGTCTACTGGCTACCAATTCAACCCAAAACTGGCAATATGGAAAACCCCAGGAGTCCACCAACCACATGGTGAGGATTACTTCCATACATCACAGCACAGAAATTATAGTTGTAATGTTGTGATTATTTTAAATCTGTTTGATATGCACTGAACTACAGCAGCAAATATAGTGCAGGATCCCTGGTCAGAAATACATTTTTGGCTTTTTATTGCTTCTATATGCACTCAGAATCTCACCAGAGTACCAATGTACTTTATGAACCTATGAGTTTATCTTGAACTGGTACATCTGCTGAAGGGCCTAGATTACTTTTGGTCAATTTACTATATACAGTGTATGGGGGCCTCAAATATGTGAGACCCACAACGTCACCAAGGTACCAGCTATAAAACGAATTTTATGTAACGCTACAGAAAAATGTCAAAGACTGCATACATGCTACATGTACAATTTAATTGGAGACTGGATACATGTTGCAAGAGACAGTTGGAAACTGGAAACATGTTATATTAGATCATTTTAATTACAGTACCTTTTATATTTTGATGCCCTTACTCACAGTAATTACACGTTGATTCCTTGGTATCATATGCAGTATTTATTATATACAGGAAATACAGTCCCAAAGTGTGCAATATTCTCATGCTGGCTTCAAAATCTTCTATGTTCTGGTAGTTGATGAGTTAGTTAAACCATGTATCACATTAGTTTTCTATCCTCTGTTGTTTGAAAGAATAAATCCCATTGATCTCCTGGTAAGAGGGATCAATAGCGGTGATTGAAGAGGAGAAATGTTTAGTGACTGATCTACTTATTTCTGAGTCAGCTAGCTCTATAGGATTATAATATAGTGCCTTAATTCATGTACTAATAGTTAGCGTAGGATGATATTGACACATACGCTCCAAAGGAGCTTGAAATAGTCTCAAGCTCTCTTATTCTAATAATGCCATCACAGGTTGCAACTGTTTGGTTGTAGAGATGAGCCAAACACCCCCGGTTCGGTGTGCAGCAGAACATGAGAACAGGGAAAAAATTTGTGCGAATACCGTTAAAGTCTATGGGACTCGAACGTGAAAAAACAAAAGTGCTAATTTTAAAGGCTAATATGCAAGTTATTGTCATAAAAAAGTGTTTGGGGACCTGGGTCCTGCCCCAGGGGACATGTATTAATGCAAAAAAAAGTTTTAAAAACGGTAGTTTTTTTGGGAGCGGTAATTTTAATAATGCTTAAAGTGAAACAATAAAAGTAAAATATTCCTTTAAATATCGTGCCTGAGGGGTGTAGGCCTATAGTATGCCTGTAAAGTGGCATATTTTTCCCATATTTAGAACAGTCCTTGCACAAAATGACATTTCTAAAGGAATAAAAGTAATTTAAAACTGCTTGTGGCTTTAATGTAATGTCAGGTCTCGGCAATATAGATTAAAATCATTGGGAAAAATGGCATGGGTACCCCCAGCCCATTACCAGGCCCTTTGGGTCTGGTATGGATATTAAGGGGAGCCCCGCACCCAAATAAAAAAAAAGGCGTGGGGCCCCCAGGCCCTATATACTCTGAACAGCAGTATACAGGTGGTCCCCAGGTTATAAACAAGATAGGGACTGTAGGTTTGTTATTAAGTTGACTCTGTTTGTAATTTGGAACAGGTACATTTTTTAAGTGTAGCTCGGGCCAAAAAAATCTATTTTTAAGCTTTTTGGATAACATAGGGAAGGGTTATCACCCTTGTAACATTTGTTTTGCTGTCTGTGCCCCTGTTTAGAAGATTTCACCTCACTTTCTGTCCCAATGACAATTGTATTTTGAAAAATTTGGGTTATTAGGGAAACTAGGATTGGTGATAAAGCATCAGTGGGGACACCTTTTTCCCATATTAATGCTTACAGGAGAAAATTGTTCCTTCCTAGAGGTAGATTTCCTCTCACTTCCTGTTGTCTCCCTCCGTTTGTAAGTAGGAGTCATTTGTAAGTTGGATGTTTAAAATAGGGTACCACCTGTATATACTATATGGCCTGCCCTATACACTCTGTGGGAAAATTGGGCCTTCGGTGTTGGTGGTACCAGAACACTGTAAGCCCTCACTCTTAGAGCCGGTTCACACTGCGGGCGATGCGAGGCGACACGACTTGCCTCACCGCAATCTGACAAGTCGCCCCCGTTCTGTACAATGGAACCGTTCTTAGAGGAGCGACTCGAGTCGCTCCGACTCAGAAAAAAGGTTCCTGTACTACTTCTGGGCGACCTCGGGGCAACTTGCATTGACTTCTATACAGAAGTCATTTGCAAATCGCCACTGAGGTCGCGGCAGGTCGCGGCGAGGCAAGTCGGTGTCACCTCGCATCGCCCGCAGTGTGAACCGGCCCTTAGTGCGTACTGGAATGGGCCCTGCTGTGAAATATTATATCAAGAATTGTAATAAACAGGGGCAGAAAAATTGGGCCTTAGGCGGTGGTGGTGGCACAACACTGTAAAACCTCACAGATACTCTTGTTGAGCGCAGGAACGGGCCCTGCTGTGAAATATTAGAGCAAAAATTTTAATTACATGCCCCTGTGTTGGACAGAAAAATTGGGCCTTGGGCGGCAGTGGTGGTGGAGGCACAACACTGCCAAGCCTCTCACAGACTCTTGTTGAGCGCAGGAATGGGCCATGCTATGAAATATTAGCTTAAAAATTGTATTTATGCACCCCTGTTAAACAGGGGCAGAAACATTGGGCCTTAGGCAGTGGTGGTGCCCTGAACCAAAAATATTCTTAGAAGCTAACATCATGAAGATTGAGGAGGAATAGGATAGTCACTCAGCATAATAGGATAGTCACTCAGCATATGCAGTCTTCAAGGGATCTCACATCCATAGAAAAATCAATTGGTTACATCAGCATCAGGTGCTTGGTAGCTGGTGATCCAAGCCTGATTAATTTTTATGAATGTGAGCCGATCAACAGTGAGTCTGTGGACAGGCGCACTCTGTGATCGGTTACAAAGCCTCCAGCAGCACTAAATGTGCATTCAGAAAGAACGCTACATGCAGGACAGGGCATTAGCTCAATTACATATTGAGCAAGCTCTGGCCGGTGGTCCAGCCTCAAGACCCAGTAACCCAGTGGATGTTCTGTTGGAAAGCTCTCCAAGTCTGATCTTGCCCCTAGATATTCCTGCACCATGTAATTCAGACGCTGGTGATGGTTGCCGGAACCGATCAGACCTTGGAGCTGAGTACTGAAGAATTGTCTGAAGGCATCAGTCAGCCAGCCACCTTCTCCACTGCTCTTTCTGTAACTGAACGAATCCTCAGCGACATGTTGTCCAGTACCAGGAAATTGTAACCTCCCAGGCTCTGGAAATACATTGACCAACCTTTCTGAAAGGCCTCCTGAAGACGTTTCATCCTATGCTGCCTCTGTGAGGGCTGGATACGTTTTGCAACCTTACCTTTTGCTTTGCAGGATCAGGGAGGTCATGCAGCGTAAGTTTGCAAAGGCAATCGATCCTAAATCCTCTGGGTCACTAAGGATCACATGATCCTCAACCACCTCCTCCCAGCCACGTACAACTCCATGGGTTTCTGGGGACTGAATACGATCCCTTGAAGACTGCAGCTGATGCTGAGTGTTATCCTCCGCCTCCATGCTGATACAATTCTCCTCTTCCTCCTCTTCTTCCTGTGTGATTGGCGGGCCTGCAGGAATGCTATCTGGATAAAAGGGGCCTTGGAGGTAAGGAAGTCCTGCCAGAATCTCTGCTCAGTGTGGCTCCTGTCCCCTAAGCAGACCAACTCAAGCACCGCATGGCATCATTTTGCCTGAGTGCTTGCATAGCCCCTTGAATGCCTACAGAGCACCGCTGGTTCAGAGGACAAATCTGCAGAGGAAAAGGCCATAGAGGAAGAAGAAGAGGAGGGGGTGGAGTAGAGAGCTATGGCAGAATTACCACTACTAGCATTTTGGAGACGAAAAAGCTCCAGCAATACTGAACCCTGCCCTGCACCCTTCCCACCTGCCAGCAGAGTTACCCAGTGCGCCGTGAAAGAAAGGTAACGCCCCTGTCCATGCCTGCTGGACCATGAGTCAGCGGTAATATGCACCTTACTGCTGACCAACCTGTCCAACGCGACCAAGACATTGCCTTCCACATGCTGGTAGAGAGCCAGAATGGCCTTCCATGAAAAGAAATGGCATTTGGGAACCTGCCACTGAGGTACCACACATTCCACAAATTCACGAAAAGAGGGCAGAGTCTACCAGCTGAAAAGGCAGCAGTTGCAGTGCTAGCAATTTGGTCAAGCTACCATTCAGATGCTAATCATGTGGATGGCTGGGACTGAATTTTTTTCGCCGGTTTAGCAACTGGGGTAGGGAAATTTGCCTGCTAAAATCGGATATTTGTGTACCGCTAGCAGATTGGCCGCAAGTACTTGGGACACCTATTTCTATACCTTCATTCCTCTCAGTTCAGGTTTCTGAGAGGACTGGAGGTATAGTGTGGTTGGAGATCCCTGCCTTTGGCCAATTATGGCTCTCTTAGCTGAGGGCACTGGGATTGGCCAAAGCATGCAGGTCATGGTGCATGCTTTGGCCAATCATCATACAGCAATGCACTGCGCTCCTGCAGTGCATTATGGGGCATTACACGGTTGAATTTGGCGCAAACGCCCCATAATGTTTGGTTTTCGAAAAATGGGCTAACAGCCAATGTTCAAGTCGAACTCATGTTGGACCCGAACATCCGAACATAAAGCTCATCCCTATTTGGTTGACATCACTAACAGGGCTAACAGACCCTTGTCATTCTTTTATGCTTTCCATAGTAGCAATGCATCCAGCTAGCAACACCACTTAAAGCCCAAAACTGGACTAAGAGGCCCATCCCTTCACCAGAGGACCCTCTCCTTACTTTGTGGATCCTTGGTGTGTATTTGATGCCTTTTGGTTTTTACTTACATTTTCCAGATGTCTTTAGAGCAGTCATGCGATAGAGAATAGTAAAGATAGTGGCACTGGTGTAGTTATATCAGTGCCGTTATATGCCCCATTACGCTGTGATTGCAGAGGGACTGACTTGGTTTGTCCTTTTTCCAGGTTGAATGACACTGGGTGGTACAGAAGGGGTATTATGATGGACAGAGCTGAAGAACAGTTGAGTATTTAAGCCCAAGCTGGGATTTTTTAAACTCCAGGGGAATTTTTTTAAAATCTATTCTTGAAATTGTCCTTTAAAGAGTAGGATATGCATATAAATTATAATATATAGAAACTTTACTTGCGCACACACAGAATTGCTGGGAACTGATTATATCTGGTCTCATCTCATAGTCCCACTCCATAGGTATGGTTAGGAATAATAATCAGGGCTGTATTCAGATGTCAAGGTACCCTTGGCACACCTGAATGATGAAGCACTTTTGTACAACCTCAATGATGAAGCACTTTTGAACAACCTCCAGTTCTCCAGTGATTACTGTAGAAACTACTAAAATGTGCTCTTAGAGGCAGCATGAGGTTTACTTTATATCTTCAGCTACATCTTAGCAGTGACGGACAAAAACAAAACAAAAAACTGGGGGTTGCAGAAGAAGAAGAAAGAATGAAGTGTAAAGAGTTTTCTGACTCTTCTGAACATTCCCTGCAACCCATTCATTTACAAAATGTAAATCATGAGGCTTTGGGCTGCCCACGCTAACCTTGCAGCCCTAGGCATTGGTTCAGGAGTAGTAAGTACAGCCCTGATAATAAGCGTGCCAAGCAGCAGTTGTGCAGTACAACATTTAAAGGCTTCAATGACACTAACTAAAAATCCCAACTGAGAGGCTTCACTAAAAGTAATCCTGCAAAATCCTAACCCTCATTCCAACCCTAAAGCTAATACAAAATCTAAGCCCCCGTACACACGGTCGGACATTCCGACAACAAAATCCGATTTTTTTCGACGGATTTTGTCTGAAACTGGTGTTGCATACACACGGTTGGACAAAGTTGTTGGAAAATCCAATAATTCGGAACGTGATGGCGTTTGTTTGTTGCGGCTGGACTACGTTGCGGCTAGTAGCCAATAGCTTTGGTCTCATAATTTGATCTGAGCATGCGTGGTACATTGTCAGATCGGAATTCTCTACAAAGGATCGTAAAAAGTCCAATCGGATTTTGTTGTCGGAAAATTTGAAGTCCGATAGAGCCCTCACACAATCAGATTTTCCGACAATATAATCCGATTGGACCTTTTCCGTCTGAATTTCCGACATTGTGTACAGGGCATTACTCTACAATGAAAGACTTGGAAACATTTGTCTTGTGTCTGTGAAGCCTCTCATTTATCCAGGTCATGGTATTGATATAGATAGTTACATATAACTGGATTTTTTCTGGAATGTTGAAGCAATACAGAACAAGTCCAGTTAAATGTGACTACTACTAGCTAGGGATGAGCTTTCACTTCAGTCCAAACACGTGATCACACTTAACTTTGGTTGGGCATTTGTTCGAATGCCAGACTTGCAGACCATTCAGAAGAAGCCAAACATCAAATAAAGTTTTGTATTTTTCTCTTCTTGCTATACTGAATATGACAGCTTCTTTCTTCAGCTATCAAGGATACCTCTTTATTGTTAAAGGGGGCTTCCAGATTCTGATAAGCCTCCTGCCTGAAAACCCCCACAACCAGGGAGATCCTCACTGCAAAGGTACCCCATTATGTTAAGGACATGTGGCCTGGTATGGTGCAGGAGGAGGCTGCACACTCTACTTCCCCCCCTTTTTTTTTTCTTTATATGGTTAAAATCTATACCAGACCCTCATTTAGGATAAGTGTCTGATATAGATGAGGGGAAAGCCTAGCCATTTGTTTGCAAAGAGAATAAGTGTCTGAAGCTGTCAATTGCGGTAATTTTGTTTTGTTCTTTGTAATAGTCAGCTTTGAAGTATTCAGATGTCACTTCACAGGCAAGTTAAGGACATTTTAACATTCAGTCCAAAACTTCATTAATGTTCATCAAACCTGCCTCAAATTGAACTCAGGTGTGTTCGGCTCAACTAGCCACTTGAGACCCGCACTACGTCTATTGACGTCATGGGGTTTCGCTGGTTATATCTAAATGATGCCTGAGGCCACAGACATCATTCAGATATTGCCGTTTTCAGCCGGCGATTCCCTACACCATAAGAATAATCGTTCTTACGGGCGGCGGGAGGGGACGCCCCCCGCCGCCCTCCGGTGCTTCTACCGACTCACCGTTTCCATCGGTGAGTCGGTCACAGGATCCGCCGACCCCAGCAAGTGATCATAGAGATTTCCGGCGGACTAGATTGTCCCCGGAGTCTCTATGATCGTTCGGAGGCCGGGCGCGATGTTATGACGTCACGCCCGGCCTCGGTATTCAAATTAACGGCGCCGATCTGGCTAGGAAGCCATGATGGTTTTTTTTTTTATTCTTCCCAGCCTAGAGGTGAGATATGGAGTCTTATTGACCCCATATTTCACTGTAAATAGGTCCGATCGTGCCATTTTCCTATTACAAGGGATGATTACATTGTAATAGGAATAAAAGTCATCAATTTTTTTTTATTTTTTTTTAAGTGTAAAACTAAAAAAATAAAAATAAAATTAACAATAATAAAAAAAAATTTTTTAAAGCGCCCCTGTCCCCGTGAGCTCGCACACAGAAGCAAACGCATACGTAAGTCCCACCCACATATGAAAACGGTGTTCAAACCACACATGTGAGGTATCGGCATGAACATTAGAGCGAGAGCAATAATTCTAGCCCTAGACCTCCTCTGTAACCCAAAATATGTAACCAGTAAAAAAATTTAAAGCGTCGCCTATGGGGATTTTTAAATACCAAAGTTTGGCGCCATTCCACGAGCGCGTGCAATTTTGAAGCGTGACATGTTGGGTATCTATTTATTTGGCGTATCCTCCTCTTTCACATTCTGCAAAAAATTGGGCTAACTTTACTGTTTTTTTTTTTAAGCATGAAACTGTTTTTTTTCTGAAAAAAACGCGTTCGAAAAATTGCTGCGCAAATACCGTGTGAGATAAAAAGTTGCAATGACCGCCATTGTATTCTCTAGGGTCTTTGCTAAAAAAACATATATAATGTTTGGGGGTTCTATGTAATTTCCTAGCAAAAAAATTAGGAATTTTACATGTAGGAGAGAAATGTCAGAATTGGCCTGGGCCCGAAGTGGCTAGAGGACATCTCATAAAACTGAATTAATTCCATGTCTCACAGTAAACACCTTCCAATTTAGAGATTGTACACTAGGCCTCAGCAGATGCTTTTCCAGCAGTGCCCAACCTGCCCAAAAAAATAAATAAAAAAAAAGTGCCCAAAAAAAAATGCAAAGGAATGTGCAAAAAAACTAAAACAAATTATACATCTATTTTTAGGCTATATACTGTAAATACAATCTTTGTTTTACAAATAATTATTTAGTACATGATAAAGGAATCCCAGAGCAATAACGGTTAGCTGAAAAGGTAGCACAGCTGTAAATACTAGCTCTTATTTAAACCACACAATGAGCTTGATTACTGTACTGACTTATTAATTTGTGTGTGTAAATTAGTTAGCTAATGCAGTGTGTAAAAACTTTATTCATATGGAGGTACTGTATGAAAAATATGAGCTATTAATATGCAATATTTCAAGCTTGCCTATACCTAATAAAATACATGGTTCTTTTCAAGAAACAATGTCACTTTTTCCATCCATGTGTTTTCAGATATGGTGTAGCAAATTATCTCCTTTCATGATGAAGTGGTTGGAGCGAGTTTTGTTTTTGATGTTACATTTTTTCTGTGCATATTAGCTAAAGTATCTAAGTTAACAGTGTTGCAATTTTAAGTTATGGGGAAAGGTTAAGTTATCAGAGTTCATATTCCAAATAAATGTGCTCTTTTCCAATTTTCCTCTAGTATAGCTAAACCCTCAGAGCAGTGCCATTCTAGAACACTGGGCAAAATCTAGTGCATCATATGTTCAAGTTGCTAGGGGGGTCATTTACTATAGCGCCGAAAAATGATCCTGCAGTCCCAGAAAATAGCGCTCAATTAAGACCAATTAAGACTTCAACTCTCAGAAACTGGGCGCGAATGCAAATGGAAAGCAGCGCTATTGCTGGCGAACATGCGTGTCAGACCACATATGTGGGAATAGTGGAAGTCAATGGGGCTCGAACCTGCAAAATCCAAAGTTCTCACTGAAGGCTTATATGCAAGATCTTTGCCATAAACATTGTATGGGGACCTGGGTCCTTCCCCAGGGGACATGTATCAATTGGAAAAATGTTGTTAAAACTGCAGTTTTTTCAGGAGCAGTGATTTTAACAATGCTTAAAGTTAAACAATAAAAAATAAAACTTCCTTTAAATATCGTGCCCGGGGAGTATCTATAGTATGCCTGTAAAGTAGTGTAAAATTGTAAAATTGCTCACGGCCGTAATGAATTGCCAGTTCCCAGCAATATAGAGTAAAAAAAAAAAAAGGCGTAGGTTCCCCCACCAGTCCATATCAGGTCCTTCAAGTCTGGTATGGATATTAAGGGGAACTCCACATCAAAATGAACAAAAAAAAGGCTTAGGCTCCCCCCCCCCCCCCCAAATTCCATACCAGACCCTTATCCGAGCAAGCAGCCTGGCAGGTCAAGAAAGGGAGGAGGCGAGTGAGTACCCCCCAGGGTAAACCATACCAGGCCACATGCACTCAACATGGGGAGCGTGCTTTGCCCGGTGGTTCTGGGGATCTTTAACAAGGGGGCCTCCATATCCAGCCCCCCCATGTGAATGGGTATCAGGGACATTGTACCCCTACACATTCACCAAAAAAGGCAGTGAAATGTGCCAAAAGACTATTCCTTTATTAAAAATGTCTTCTTCTTTCCCCTGCTTCTTTCTCCATCTTCCTCCGCTATTCCTTCAGTTTTCTCCTTCTTCCTCCAGTTTATTCTTCCCCCGCTTCTTCCTCCATCTTCTGCTGCTTCTTCCTCCAGTCTTCTCCATCTTCCTCCGGCTTCTTCTTCCCCCGGTCCACCCTGCAATCTTTCTCCTCCGCCACTGCTCCCGCTGAATGTTCAAAAAGGAACCTTTTCCAATGCTGCGATGGGGCGAATAACGTCACTCCGAGACCCCACCCTTGTGACTTCACCACCCGAGGCATGATGGGTCAGTGATGTCACAAGGGGGCGGGGTGTTGTGCTGACATCATTCAGCGGCCAGGCCCCATAGTTATATATGATATGTGCGCTATGGAAGCGGACAGATCGGCTGGCCACAGCGTTGGTGGAGGTTCATTGTTTTCATGTTCAGCAGGTCGGTGGCGGGAGTGGAGGAGGGGAAGGACCAGGGGACGAAGTGGGGAAGAAGGAGCCAGAGGAAGATGGAGAAGACCAGAGGAAGAAGCTGATGAAGATAGATGAAGAAGCGGGGGAAGAAGCTGGAGGAAGAAGGAGAAAACAGAAGGGAGACCGGAGAAAGATAGAGGAAGAAGC
Source organism: Lithobates pipiens (assembly GCF_037356315.1). Classification (NCBI taxonomy): domain Eukaryota; kingdom Metazoa; phylum Chordata; class Amphibia; order Anura; family Ranidae; genus Lithobates; species Lithobates pipiens. The sequence goes on along the minus strand of NW_027507685.1, from coordinate 73,648,299 downwards.
GGGGATTGTCAAACTGGCTATTGACTTGTGAAACATTTCACTACTTTTTTTGATGACTGTATAAGGGTACAATGTATCTGATACTCAGTCACATGGGGGGGATCTGGGGGATTCCAGATTCCGATAAGCCCCGCGCCCGCTGACCCCCCACAAAGACCGGGCAAGGGTTGTGGGGATGAGGCCCTTGTCCCCAGAAACATGGGGACAAGGTGCTTTGGGGGGGGGGACCCCAAAGCACCCTGCCCATGTTGAGAGCATGTGGCTGTCAGAAACCATGATTTAGACTGAGACAGAAGTACAATTAAATCACATTTGTTTATTAAATAAAAATAAAAAGGTAAATAGAAAAAGCGTAGTCAAAGCATAGCCAGTCCGGTCCAGTAACCGGATTGAGTAGTCAGCCAGGCCAGAGTTCAATAACCAGATCGGGTAATCAGCCAGGCCAGAAGTCAGGGATCCAAGTATAGCAAAAGCAAGCAGGATAAGGAGTCAGAAGGGCCAGTCTTTAAACAGAACCGCAGGAGATGGTTTCTTGTGATGTGACCAAGGCGAAGGCAGAGGTGAAGTGAGCTGGACAGCTTTAAGTAGTCAGGTCAGACAAAAATGATCAGGAACAGCTGGTAACTGTGGAGAGAGATGAAAGCTGGCAATTAGCCGACAGCTGAGCAGCCAGCCCAGAGAAGGAAGGGCTAAGCCAGCCCTGACAGTGGCCTGGTATGGTTCAGGAGGGGGTGGGGCGCTCACTTGTCCTTTTTCTGACATGCCAGGTTGCGTGCTCAGATAAGGGTCTAGTATGGATTTTGGGGGGGTTCCTACGCCAATTTTAAAATTTTTTGGCACATTTCCCCATTTCCCCTTAAAATTGGGCCTGGTATGGATTTTGGGGGTGAGACCCCATGTCAATTTTTTTCATTTTGGGGGAAGCCTGCACCAATATTTGAAAACAAAAATGGCGTGAGGGCCCCCCCAAAATCCATACTGGACCCTTATCCGAGCATGCAACCTGGCAGGCCGCAGGAAAAGAGGAGTGAGACGAGAGAGTGCCCCCCTCCTGAACCATACCAGGCCACATGCCCTCAACATGGGGAAGGAGCTTTGGGGTCCTCGTGAACGTGAATGGATGTTCATGCCCCATGGCTGTGTAGGACAACAGTGGAGGACAACACAATGGAGGAAGACGGCGGCAATGAATATCATGGCGGCAAGGAAGAACACAGCAGCGGGAGAGATGCCTGATGGAAGACGACAACAGAAGATGATGGTGGGAAAGACAGTACCAGGAGAAGATGGCGAGAGACACGGGTTGGGGAAGAAAATCACTCAGAGCTATTTTACAATGAAGTAATTGTCAAAAAACCGGCTATTGTTTTTTTGTCACATTTCACAGTTTTTTTTGGTGAATGAGTAGGGGTATGATGTACCCGATACCCATTCACATGGGGGGCAGGATCTGGGGGCCCCCTTTTTAAAGGGGGCTTCCAGACGCTGATAAGCCCCCTGCCCACAGACCTCCACAGCCACCGGGCAAGGGTGGTGGGGATGAGGCCCTTGTCCTCATCAACATGGGGACAAGGTGTTTTGGGGGGCCCCAAAGCATCCTCTCCATGTTGAGGGTATGTGGCCTGGCAAGGGTTGTGGAGATGAGGCCCTTGTCCTCATCAACATGGAGACAAGGTGTTTTGGGGGGCCCCAAAGCACCCTCTCCATGTTGAGGGCATGTGGCCTGGTACGGTTCAGGAGGGGGGCACTCTCTCTCCCCCCTCTTTTCCTGCGGCCTGCCAGGTTGTGTGCTCAGATAAGGGTCTGGTATGGATTTTGGGGGGACCCCACACCATTTTTTTGGGCATGGGGGGGTTCCCTCCAGGTCCATACTAGACCTGAAGGGCCTGGTATAGACCTAGGGGGGAACCCCATGCCATTTTTGTTAATTTTTTGTGGGGGGGGGGGGTCCCCTCTGAATCCATACTACACCCAAAGGGCCTGGCATAGATGGGGGGCCCCAATGCGTTTTTTTACATTTTTTGCGATCTCGTTGATTGTTACGGATGCGGCGGCTAGCATCCCGCCCCCCCCTCCCCGGTTAGCAACCAGCTTTATACAGTGTGAAAATAATAACCACAAAACACATCAAAAATCGCATCACAAACGCAACAGTGGCATTTCTGTGAAAAATATCCCTGACCATTTCCAAGAATGCACTGGCCACATAACGCATAGATGTGAACTAGTACCATAGGAAACGTTAACTGGACCGTAGAGTGTTTCTACAATCTGCAAAATGCACTATAAAATGCATAGGTGTGAACCTAGAGTCAGCGCCAGTTCACACTGGAGCGATGTGGGGGAACCCTACGAATCTGGTGTGGGTTCCCGCATCATATAAAACTTGCAGGTGGTGTCAGTAGAAAGCTAATGACACACCCAAATCAGTTTGCATATCGCAGAGTGAACTTCAAATTATGTGATCCGATTCTGCTGTGGACCAAAAAAGGGTCCTGTGCGAGTTTGGTCCAAATGCAAAGCAAATTCAACCATTCAATCTGTGCAGTGTGGGGTAAAGCACATCCGATATCAGACAGCACAGCAGTGTGAACTGGCCCTAAGGCCCCTTTCACACTTGTGCAACTTGACCTGCGACTCCTGCATCCATAGACCTCAAGATTACACTGGCATTGCTTCAAATCACATCAAATTTGCGGCAAAAAGAGTTACAAAATCACTGGACTTTCAGGTCGCACAAGTGTGGAAGAGGCCTTATGGACCTCAAGTTATATGAAAAGTCGACCAAGTGTGAAAGAAACCTAATGGGATCAGTCCTCACGTGGCTGATGTGCTGTGGCAGGTCACAGTGCAATGTGCTTCTTGGAGGCATCCGGGAGTTTTTCTACAGGAAATTCATTGGGCCTGACCTTTACGTTACAAGATTGTCATAAGTTTGTATAAAAATATAGTGACGATAGGAGGACACGCTGAAACTTAAATAAATGTTAAAGTAAATGCCAAGTTTACATTCAAGACAAACAGATTTCTACATTCTGCAAGTTTGCTAAGAGGTTATTTTAAAGGGAAGAGACGTCTAAAGTTACTCTGAATGTATAACTAGACTAAACTTTAAAGGACGAGTATAGTGTCTTTCTAGCCATTTTGAGTTATTGCATTGTTTACCTTGAAGTAATTTTTTTTACATGACCTTTATATTTAAAAATGCTTTGTCTTGCATATATTTGATACTGTATTAAATTTAGAGAGTTGTAGATAAGCCTTGAGAAGCTGATTCAAATTACATTTAAAAAACCTGTAATATAATATGTGGGCTGCCATTGCTGACCTCCTTTATAAATGTAAGTTACCTGGTTGCAGTGTTGATGCTTTGGCTTTATTACTTTCCAAGATGCTGACCTAGAGCAAGAATTCAGATCAGGAATATCAGAGTGAAGTCCGAACTCCTAATCTGCAAAGTTGATCCAGATCACTGTCTGAGGTAGCACTGGAGTCTTTGGATCAGCATAACAGTCAGTGAAGTAGCATGTTGAGAAGGAAAGGTCAGCAATGGCAGTCTCCACATTCCCTCTTTACTGCTTTCAATTAAAGACTCTTGACCAAAAAAAAACAGCAGGAATGACTCTGGCTGCTTAGCTCCTCTCCTGCACAGTAATTCCTTTTCACTATTACAGTAGATGTCCTCTTTCTTCCAGGGTGAAAGATTGATGGCATCCTCTGAGTGCAGGGCCCCCAATGGGGCATCATCATGATATAATCTATTTATTCTTCTTTTTTAGCCATTCCTTGGTGGATTTTCTAGTGTGCTTCTTATCATTATCATAATAAAATACTAATTTCTCTTTCAACATTTGAATTGGTGGTCTCACATTCTCACCAAGCACACTTTGATCAAGCACACTTTTTAGCTGTTGGGTTGAATTTGTTCAGCCAACATATTAACATACTGTTTGTCTGAACTCTACACCACTTATAGATTATTTTTCTTACAATGGAATTATTGTTTTTGAATCATTTAGCAATTTTTTAAAAATATTTTGCTAGACTCATAGACACCCACAATTTTCTTTTAGAAGGCCTTAGGGAGCTCTGTTGATCTTGGCATGATGACATCACACTTAACAATAGCAAAGAAAACATACTGTAGATGCCTGAGGTTTAAATAAAACAGCTTTCACCCCCAATTTCCATGGGGAGTACTTACTTTTTAACATGACTGTACATATATATATATATATATTTACAGACTATACCTAGAAACCTTCTCCTAGCTCTCTATTTCTATAGTACGATAGCTCTTTACCCCACAACAAAAGGAACTCCCAGAGGCACAGAGACCCCTAAATGTACTGATTACCTCTCTGACCAGAGAGTTACCAGCTAAAGTAATAGCTCTATTAAGGATTAACTATATTTCATGAGGTCTTAGATTTTTGGCACCTGTTGTCAGCTCAGCGGTTGCTTCTCCCAGCAGCAGCATTGGGTGGTCCTGTATGCTGCAGAGAATGGTGCTTACATAGCATGGAGAGTGGCTGAGTATTGAATGGTAACCTGATGGGGGGGGGGCCCTCAATTAGAGTCAGTGCAATGATACACCCCTAGAGTGTGGATCCATGACACGAAGCACTCATGGAATGTGGGTTGATTGACACTGGGCTGGGGTGCAGGACAGAAGAGGACACATTGAGCAGCACTGGTGCATGAAGAGTGGCTAAGTATTTATTTAAAAATGGCTTTTGGAGATGGGCTTTATACAAAGCATCAGTGGGAAAGAGACCCTTAGTAAAAAGAGTAAACTTTAATTTTATACATTGTCCCTGTCTTGTTCCAGACACTTCAGATGCTTCATGTGCCTTGCTGCTGTTGTAAGCTGTTTTATGATGGGCTAAATTTAGTTGCTGATGAATTTGCTTTCTCTATAGGAGGTTCTACTCTTTGGAACAAGAATTAGCAAAAAAATCACAAGAAGAGAAATAGCTGTTCTGGGTTTTATGGCACACAATTTAGCTTATGTGATAATTCCAGCTTTTTAAATAAGAAAACATATGTAGCTGAAAAAAGCAGAGGGTACGTTAGGTAAAAGGAATACATGAATACATAAATATATATGAATGAACAAATGAGTTAACATCATCCAAAACCTTTTTTTCAGATACAGCAAAAAAGTGTTAGAAACTCTGCCAACTTTTAATTGCTGTTTGTTTCTATTTAAAAAATGTCTCTACATTTCCTGTCTATTTGACACGTGCGAGACAGCGGGACAGGAAATGTGGAGACATTTTTTAAATAGAGACACGTGTGGGACAGTGGGGGAAATGAGGGAAATATCCCCAATTGGGGACACAGGCAGCAATAACATATTTTCTAGTATATTGAGAAGGCCAAGAAGTTCTGTCTGGATTTTTTTGCTGCCTGTGCTCCTATGAAGAAGACTTTCCCTTACTTCCTGCTCAGATGACATGTATCAAAGAGAAGAGGGGGAGAAGATACGGCTGCTCTATGGGAACGCAAGCAGCAATAAAATTGCACCAAAACCACAGCCCAGAAGGTGAAAATGTGCTATATTGTAGGGAACACCTAATTAATGTTAAATGTTTATCTAAAACATCTCCTAAAAAATCATAACCAGCAGCGTCGCTTTGTGTATCATTGTACCCTGTGCAGAGTACCATAGTCATGGTCCTTAGGAAGTGGGTACAGGACACCCTGCACTCACAATATTTTTTTAATCTTCTGGGATAAATAATGGAGAACTAAGGACATCTAGTATAGAAATGGAATCACAGTTGGTGACAACATCAGAATGGAGGTGAGTGTTGCATCCAGAGCATTATTTATTTTAAACACCTGCTAAGGGACTGTTTAAAATAAAAAAAATTTGAACATGGGCATTCCCAGTTCCCCTTGGTGCACTTGGAATTCAGAAAATAAAAACTTTTGCCTTGACTGCATGTAGGCAGAGGTTGCCCTTTAACCTGTGGCCATTCCCTATTGGTGGTGTGTCTTTGGAAGGACCAAGCCCAGTTCCTTTAAGTAGTAAAGGGTCTTCTATGCCAGCAGGAGAGATAGAACTCTATAGTTGAAATGTCCCCCCTTGAGCTTGGGGAGGTGGGTGGTAAGTGTAGAGCCCTATAGGCCTGGATAAGACAAGCATGAGATTTAATAGTGAGTAGCACCACAGCAACTCCCTATTCATTAGTTAGTAGGACATGTTATTCTGAATACCAGGATTGGATGTCATTTGTATTATGATTTCTACCAGTGTTTGGAAACTGTGTATACTTTGTATACTAAATATTATGCCAACTTGCGGGCTGTTAATATTTTGTTGAACCTTTCAGTAAAGATTTAAGCAAAGTCACTCATTGCCTCATCCTTGTCTAAGGAACTTAGTAGATTTGATCACTGTGAGAAGATGTAAATGTGTTAAATGTGTATACTTGGTTGGCTCAGGGGCAGGTGGTGACTCAGGAAAGGGAGGGTCCTTTCTAGCAGTGAGAGTTGACCTCCTCATGAAACATGCAATAGGTGACTCGGGCTCCCATGTACCATGGGCCTGGGTGTTTTTGGTTGGTTGCCTGGGGCTCTAGTCAGAACCACGTTCAAGGGCAAGCCTGCATGAGAAGTGCTCAAAGCATAAGAGATTAATGGGAAAGTGACCAGGAAGATGTGACAGTAGGGTTTCGGACCAACATCCATAAATGTGAACGGGGTGTTAAGCTTGAAGACTTGAAATAGTTGAGTGACACTACGTTTTTGTAGGTGAGGCCTAGCAGCCTGCTTACAGGTGGGTCTGGGGGCACTGGACCCACCAATTCTTGGCAATCCTTTGGCAGACCTCCAACAAAGGATTGTCAGATTGCACCTATGGTAAGGCTCTCCAAAAGCCATACTGAGCAGTCAGTTCTGAGTTGATTGCAGTATCAGTGGCCTGTAGTCTTTTGCGGGCACTAGGTCATAACTTTGTTGCTCATTAGTATTGATAAATTCTGTATACTATTTCACCTCCATCCAAGAAACATACTTTTCTGCAACTACTGGCCTTATTTTACCTGATCTTTGTCCTGAACCATCAACTTTAGTAAACATTGCTTTATTGTTTTTCATGCTGTCTCCAATGTCTTTGCTTTGTCTACAGCCAAACACCTTATTATGCACCTATACTGCATCGCAGAGAACCGTCACCTGACTGAAAAGTGTGAGAATGAAAAGAGACTCCTCTACTATGTGAAGTCAGTCAAGGTCAGCCTTGTCCACTTGCAGTAACTACATTGGGAAACATCACAATGCAGAGAATGATTCCTATTAATATAGACAGGGCTTTCAAATCGATACAACCTACAAATGACCATTGAGCTAATGATTCATAGAATTAATATGCCATAAGGTCACATTCTCTCTCTTGCCAACAGGCAACAGAAATAGTCTAGGAGTGCTCTAGTGGCTTGATATTAACAAAAAAAAGTATTGATAAAACATATATTTTCAGCAACCTCCAATTTCAAGCTCAATGAAGACTTATTACTCCAGTCACTGAAATATAAAAACCTATATCATGACTAGATGCTATCAACACTTTAGCAGGGATGGAAATTCCTTACAGGCTCACTTTACATGTTAAAGATTCAAGGTTTAATTGTCAGTGTGTGATTTATTGTTAGAGATACATTTTAGCTTGTTATAATTAGGGTAACTTTGTGATCTACATTGTTTTCTCCACCCCTAACCAGTTGCTATTCACAGACCATATATGTGGCCTGGACTTTTAGTGCTTAAAGTGTATATCCATTTTTGTTCAGAAAAAACATTGCCCTCTGAGTGATCTATGTACCAATGTACAAGAATTTTAACAAACTTTGTTCAAGACTCTTACCTTCTGTTATTCTTAAGGAATAGCTGTTTGCTTGTCTGTGTCCATGTGAATCGGTATGGGAGTGGTTTTAGAATTATCAATCAGCTGCTGTGCCTGCAGCTCTAATGAGGGAATTGGCAATGTCTGCACGTCATGGCAGCGTGACGCTGGTTGAGTCCTGTTTTGCGATACTGGGAACAGAAGGAACCCTGCACATGTTATGGGCACGTGCATATGTACATGTATGCCACCCTTTACTCTTTCTTTCTTTTACATTTATCTGCTCTGGGGGTTATATTTATTGCTACCCACTTGGGTTTTACACTAGCATATATATTTTGATCCATCCCCAGAATCCAGCCCATAGTGTAACCCTGGCCAGACATTCTTGTCCTCGGCAACCACATTTTCTGCTCCCAGATCTTCTACAGACCCAGCCTCAGCTCCCGTGCCCAGACACATATGTTGGCCCAATTGCTCCGGTGTGCATACCTCCACATGCTGCCAAACATGTAAGTAACATAGGAGATTGACATTTTATAACATTTCTTATCAAATGTGTTTGCTTCCCCTATCGGGGTTTGCATGATCAGAAATGATATGTGATTTTTTTATGCCTTTCCGCAGATTTAATTGGAGGTAGCGAAAGAACTCCGACTGTGGAATGTCATGGATCTCTCCTAGAAAGGCCTACGTGTGAAATGGCCTGGCTGCTAAGACGCGTCGAACTCGTGTAAACCTGTAGCTGTGGGTAACCCACCAGGAAAATGCCTGTGGTTGGTCCAGGCCTGGTGGAAAAAGGGGATTATTAGAAATGGGAGGTAGGGACAGGAAGGGAGACATGAGGCAGCTGGAGTACCACACAAAATCCCATACTTGTAAGCTATGATGCATGGGTGGACTCAGGGCTGTCAGGTGAAGTTTAGGAGGGAGCCAAAGGATTATTGGCATAATGATAGGGGCGCAATTAGGAAGTTTAAGAGTACCCACAGGGGAACATGCACAGGTGCACGAAATCTGAGCAGCCAGATAGTTTTTGGCAATATTAGGAACCCTCAAACCCCCCTGTAACCTGTGCACAAAAAGGGTAGCTCCTGAGATCCTAGAGCGCTTATTGGCCTAAAGGAAGTGTAAGATTCTGTTCTGGATCAGTTGAAGAAAATGTGTCAAAACCTGCACAGGCAGGGTGTGAAAGTGCTATAAAAGTTTGGGCAGAATTGTCATTTTCACAGAGTTGATACAGCCTATCTTGGACAAATGTGGGAACATGAAAAGACTTCTCAATCACAAAGTCTTGAAACTCCTTATAAGCCATGGAAAAGATCTGGAGGGTCCATCTGGGTTGTTTAGAAGGGATGCAGGGAACATACCAAGTAGAATACATAGATAAAAAAAATAAAAAAAGGGAAAATAATCAGATTGTTTTGGCAGGACAATTTATAAAATAGCATAAAACAGTACAAACTGTTCACGTTGCAAAGTTAATAAGACAATTTTCTTTTTACTTCAATCATCCAATCACATGCAATAAACATATTTTTTTTTTAATTTCACATGGCTAGATATGCAATGTTAATACAGCTAAGTTAAAAGTACATGGACTTAATGCTCCCTGCTGCTTTTGTAAATTAATCTTATTGTTTCAAATTATTGAAGCTTATGGATCAGCATGACAGACAAGCATCTAGCACATTCAAAAAAAGATGTCAGCATTGACAGCCACCATATTTTTTTTTACTACTGGGTTCTTTTAAGACAACCGCCTCTTCTTTCTATAACCAATTTTCTCTCTCATGTCTCTATTTCCCTTTTGGATAAAGAAACATTTTGACATGTTTTATATGGTCTATAATGAGATAAACAAACCTGACAAGATTAGTTTTTAAACACAAACTATCTCTATAAATGAAAGAGAATTACTCACTGACTTGCCATGAATTGTTATTATATGAGAAGCTCAGTGGAATTTTCCGAGTTCTCTTCAGATGTAATCTGTTCAATTTACTCATTTTTCCCAATTCATGAATATTTCAGACCAGCCTGACTCTGTACATAGAACTGCAGATAACAGCACACTGGATTGTTACCTTTTCCTCTTACAGTATCCATTCATTGCACTAAACAGGCAATATTTATTAGCTGACGGACATTCTTCAGTACTTGTAAAGCACAACTGTATACCGAGTATAACTTTCACTTGCCACAAAAAATATAGTGAGAAAAAGTCAAAACAATGTCATTATTAAAAAGAGAAAATAGTGATTTAAAGGATAACTCTACTTTTAGTATAGTTACACATAAAGTGGAACTAAAGGCAGCATTACTCACCTTTCCTTCAACGATCCAGTGCTGGCATCCTCTTCTGTGTGCTGATTTTCGGCCATCTTCAGTGGCCGGTGACATTTCATGTGTCTTCTGCAATAAAAAGCATGTCTGCTCCCAATGAATAATTTGTAACTCCACTTTTGTTGAGAAAAGAAACAATCTTCTCTGGATAATCACTGTGCATGTCCATGTAGGGGTGGGGCTAAATTGGTGGGCAGGGCAAGCTGTTAAAGTGGTTGTATACTCTTTTTTGTAACTTTTACCTACAGGAAAGCCTATAATAAGGCTTACCTGTAGGTAAAAAAAATATCTCCTAAACCTGTACGGTTTAGGAGATATTCCCCTCGGTATGCGCCGCTGACTGCAGCGGCGCATGCGCACGAGGGGATTCTCGGCCTGAAAATCCGGCAGTGGCCCGCGGCCGGAAAGAAATCTCCCGCGCGCATGCGCGGGAGTGACGATATCGCGGCTCCGGCCACTCACAGCGCCGGAGCCGCGATACCCGGAAGAAACGCAGAGGGAGCATGTCAGCTCCCTCGGCGTGGATCGTGCCAGATGTCGGGGCCTCGTTCTAAGGTAAGTATTTCATAATGAGCTAGTATGCGGTGCATACTAGCTCATTATGCCTTTTGCTTTGCAGGTGTTAAAAAAATAAAAATAAATAGCGGGTTTACTACCGCTTTAAAGAGAGAAGTCCTTCTTGGAGGTATGCACAGGGCAGTGGCTAGAACCCAGCAGCTTGTTCGAAATGCTCTCTTGGCTTCTGTTTATGTGCGTAGTTAGTGCTGGCTCAATAAATTCCTTTGCTGTTTATAGAATTACACTATTGCGTCACCTTCCTTTCTTTAAGAATCTCCCTACCAAAATGAGATTAATGGCATTCTGAAAGGGGATACTAGCAGTTCGGAAAAGTGAAAGATTAGTCCCATAAGGACTATATAAGCTGTTGTTTGCCAATCTGATATTAGAGAGGCATATTTATTTGGTTAATTGATTCTCACTTGAGAGGGGTTCACTGTGCACCAAGTGAGCACAGATTTGAAAGTGGAATAAAGACACAGTACACTGGGGAGTTGGTGCTCTTAAAGTGGTTGTAAACCCTCACATATACCCAGTGAAGTGAACAGCCTCAGATGATACAAAGCGATTAAACAAATCCTCCTACATAGGTTTTACTTGTTTATATGCAGTCTTTTCTTTCTTACACCCAGGGGCGTAACTAGAAATCACAGGGCCCCATAGCAAAATGTTGTATGGGCCCCCCCCCCCACCCAGGGGCGGATCCAGATTCTAGTCTCGGGAGGGGCACTGATAGAAAATACTTTTATGGGGGCAATTTATTGGGGCAATGGCTGATGTTATCACGGCACCATTTGTGTTATGCTGTCAGGATGATTGAAACACATTATTTCTATTATTGCATTGTTATAGAAAATTAAATAGTTCAACTCACCATAATGCAGAATCAGTGGGAGCCTCGAGTGTGTCACCTGCCACCAGATGCAGATTGTCACTTGTCACAAGTTGCGGATTGTCCACCTGCCACCCATTGTGGATTGTCCACTTGCCACGTGACCTGCCACACATTGCAAATCGTCCACTTTCCACGTCACCTGCCACACATTGGGGATTGTCCACTTGCCACGTCACCTGCCACACATTGCGGATTGTCCACTTGCCACGTGACCTGCCACCCATTGTGGATTGTCCACTTGCCACATCACCTGCCACTCATTTCAGATTGTCCACTTGCCACAAGTTGCAGATTGTCACTTGCCACACATTACAAATTGTCCACTTGCCATGTCACCTGCCACTCATTGTGGATTGTCCACTTGCCACGTCACCTGCCATACATTGTGGATTGTTCATTTGCCACGTCACCTGCCACCCACTGCGGATTGTCCATTTGCCATGTCACCTGCCACCCATTGCGGTTTGTCCACTTGCCATGTGACCTGCCACACATTGCGGATTGTTCACTTGCCACGTCACCTGCCACACATTGCGGATTGTCCATTTGCCACGTCACCTGCCACAAGTTTCAGATTGTCCCCTTGCCACGTCACATGCCACAAGTTTCAGATTGTCCCCTTGCCACGTCACATGCTACACATTGCGGATTTTCCACTTGCCATGTCACCTGCCATCCATCGCGGATTGTCCATTTGCCATGTCACCTGCCACACATTGCGGATTTTCCACTTGCCATGTCACCTGCCATCCATTGCGGATTGTCCATTTGCCATGTCACCTGCCACACATTGCGGATTTTCCACTTGCCATGTCGCCTGCCATCCATTGTGGATTGTCCATTTGCCATGTCACCTGTCACACATTGCGGATTGTCACTTTCCTGTTAAAGTCGCTCTGTTTGCCAGTCTGAGTCAGGCAGCAGAGAGAGGATGTAATCTCTGCTGCCTGCACAGTGAGTGAGAGCGGAGCTGGCAGTTTGCAGGGCGGGCGCCGGGCGGTGAGAGATGATGTCATCTCTCTGCCCCGCCACCCGCTGATTGGCCACCCACTAAGCCTCCCCGCAGCTTCCCCAACAACCCCCCGCCGCCGCCGAGTCACCTGGCTGTGTCCGCTCGTACAGTCAGTGTGACTGTACGAGCGCCGAGCGGACAGGGAGCTCGGCGGCTCACCTGCCGCCCGCTCACCGGGCCCTCCTCAGCTGCGGGCCCCGTAGCGACTGCACGGGTCGCTATGGTGGTAGTTCCGCCACTGCTTACACCCCTTCACAATTGCAGCTCATAGTAAAATTCTTTCTTCAGGGGCGTGGCCTGGCATGCGGAGAGCATGGACGCCTGAACGAGGAGCTCTGTGAGACCCGCAGCTTTTGAGCCTTCTGTCGGTGGACAAATCGATCTACGATGAGTGGATCCAGCAAGCGCAATACCGGGAGCACTTCCCGCCGCTCGATGGCGGCGTCCCAAGCCTGCAGCATCCCGGAGATCTTCCGTAACGGACCCCGTTCCAACCGCGGGACAAGATGGCGCTGCCTCGTGGGGAGGAGGATGATCTCAGTGAGGGATCCCAGTCCGCAACCGAGGACACAGTAAGCGGAGCTGAGCTGACTAATCACCCACTCACTCTGGGAGACATGACCGCTATAGCGAACGACATTAAGACCACTTTGATTTCCGCCATCACGGACCTGAAAGCTGACCTCCTCTCCTTAAATGAGAAAATGGCAGTGCTTGAAAGGGCTGAGGACAAGAGGGACAGGGCCGTCCGCAGATTAGAAGCCACCACTGCTGCGCACTCTGAACACCTAATCGAGATCAATCGCCATCTGGAAGTTCTCGATAATAGGGGCAGAAGACAGAATATGAGGGTACGGGGATCCCAGAAAGTGTTAACCCAGACCAATCAACCCATGCCCTGCAGTCAATTTTTAATAACCTTCTAGAGAAGCCCTCAGACACTCCTATTGAATTTGTGCGGGCGCACAGGGCATTGCGGCTGAAACCACCAGACGAGGCGCCCCCTAGAGATGTTGTGTGCTGCTTGCAGAGCTTCCCTTTAAAGGAGGACATTCTGTCGCACGCCTGGAAAAATGACCAGATCTTATTCAATGACTGTGCTCTAGCCCTGTTCCAGGACTTATCACCGATCACGTTGCAGAACAGAAGGGCGCTGCGCCCACTGCTGGAAGTGCTGAGGGAGAAAGGGATCATGTATAAGTGGCGCTTCCCGTTCGCACTGCAGGTTTCAACTGGAGGTAAACAATTTATTCTGCGGATGCCGAATGATCTTCCAGACTTTTGCGCCAACCTGAATATCCCATTGGTTGATCTACCAGAGTGGTATGCGGATTTCAGGAATCCCTCCATGGAGAGCAGCCCACTCAATTCGCATAATACCACTCCTACTAAACCACCTTTTAAGACGGGCAAGTTTAATAAGCAAAGGTCGTCCAGCGTAGGCCGTGCTCCATTCACACCAAGACAGTCCAAGCAACGGAACCCAACCTGATATTTTTGATGATGCTAATGTCTACTTCTTTATACAGCTATGCTATTAATCCCTAACAGCAGTGATGACCACTGTTGTTGCGTCCTTGCTGAGGTTCGAGTCTCAGACCGTTGGGCTGCGCTCAGGTGCACAGGACTTTTGAAAAGTGGATTAATAGTGGGTCTGAACCTTTTTGTTTTTTGCTGTGAAATGTTCCCCGACATATTGCTATTATGCTGCAATTAGGGCTGTGGGTCCCCAGCCATTTGATGGGTTGTTTATTCTAATAGGTGTTGTTGTTTAACTGCTCGTACAGTTTGCAGGTTGATAAAAAACAAGGGAGTCGCACCTCCCACGCCACCCCACAAGTAGGCACTGTACTGCTGACTTGTGCACAGTCAGTTCCTATGAGGCAATTGTGCGTCTTCAGTTGTACGACTGTAGACGGTTGTTTTTTCTTTTGTAATTTGACGGTTGCCCTACTTTATTTAGGTCTTTCTTTGCTTTTTTTCCTCTACTATTCGAGTTCTTCTCTCTTCTTTCTCCTCTTTCTCCCCCCCCCCCCTTTTATTTGTGGTTTTTTTTTCTTTTTTTTTCTCTCTCTTCCCGCTCCCTCTCCCTACTCACGCAGGTAACCCTACGCGTCCGGACCTAGGGAGCAGCAAGATGGCTTACTCATCTTTGGGCCGTTCTCCGACTTTGATCTCCCATAATGTCCAAGGCCTGAATTCACCGGAGAAGAGGTCATCTCTTCTCAGAGAGCTTAATAAGGTAAAACCTCTTTTCATGTTTTTGCAGGAGACACACTTTCAGACATCAAAAATACCTAATTGAGTACACAAAAATTTCTCTAAGATTTACCATTCTACCAACTCAGAGGGTAAGACTAAGGGAGTCTCTATATTGGTACACAAGTTGGCAGGCTTTGAGGTGACCCAGCAGTTGTCCGACCCGGGAGGGCGGTTCTTATTTCTGAAAGGGACTTGGGGCACCTCACCATTGACACTGGCCAATGTATATTTCCCCAATAGGGCTCACGTTCTCTTTTGCAGACAGGTAGTAGAGGAGTTGATGGGGTTCGCCACAGGGAGGGTTCTACTGGGGGGGACTTTAACGTACCCCTTCACCCACTGCTGGACTCGTCCTCAGGGAAATCCAATATCTCTTACCGTGCAGTTAAACAAATTAAGCTTTCCTTACATTCCCTTACCCCAGGGCTCGACAAAACCCGGGCGCCAGGTCGCATTTGCGACTAGAAATAGCGACCTGGTGCCTGGGGCAGCACAGCTGGGGGTATCCTGTCTCCGTGGACCCCCCCAGTGCGATCGCGTCGGGCCGTTCCGCCGGCGGCCGGTAATTGAGGCCGCGGCTTTGAGGCCTTCTGTGGTCCTATGATTCCTTCTGGAATCTGGCGCCCTCTTGTGGTGGCCGTTGGTATGACAACCAGCAATGCTAATGGAACTTCCTCTGCCTGTTTTTTTATTACCTGCCTATCTACTTCCCTTTATTTAGAACCCCCTAAACATTATATATATTTTTTATTCTAACACCCTAGAGAATAAAATGGTGGTTGTTGCAATACTGTCTGTCACACCGTATTTGCGCAGCGGACTTACAAGCGCACTTTTTTTGGGAAAAATAATTTAGTTAATAAAAAAATAAGACAACAGTAAAGTTAGCCCAATTTTTTCTTATATTGTGAAAGATAATGTTACGCCGAGTAAATTGATATCCAACATGCCACGCTTCAAAATTGCACCCGCTCATGGAATGGCGACAAACTTTTACCCTTTAAAATCTCCATAGGCGACGTTTAAAAAAATTCTACAGGTTGCATGTTTTGAGTTACAGAGGAGGTCTAGGGCTAGAATTATTGCTCTCGCTCTACCGATCACGGCGATACCTCCTATGTGTGGTTTGAACACCGCTATCATATGCGGGCAGGACAGGGCGCGTTTAAAAAAAATTTTTTTTTTTCCTTATTTTAACTTTTTTATTTTTATTTTTTTCACTGTTCTTTTAAAAAAAAAATTGTGTCACTTTTATTCTTATTACAAAGAATGTAAAAATCCCTTGTAATAGAAAAAGCATGACAGGTCCTCTTAAATATGAGATCGGGGGTCAGAGACCTCAGATCTCATATTTACACTAAAATGCAATTAAAAAAAAAATTGTCATTTGAAAAAAATAATTAAATAATATGTCCCTCTAAGAGCTATGGGCAATGACTTGGAGACGGGGGGGGGGGGGGGGGGGGGGCGGCGCTATCTTCCCCTCACTCGTCTCCATGTCAGGTGTCAGGCCAGGGACAGGTCCGGATCACCGTTACCGACCTGGCTCCTAACTTTTTAAGCTGGCTCCTAGATTCCAAGCAAATTTGTCAAGCCCTGCCTTACCCTGATCGACACGTGGAGGGCTACGCACTCTAGTGTCAAAGACTTCACGTTTTACTCAGTGCCCCATAAAAAGCACTCACGGATAGATTATGTATTCTTGTCACAAAGAGATCTGGCGGATGTAATGGAAGTGCGCATAGGTATTAAATCACTATCCGATCACGCTCCAGTCACCCTGACTATAAAACAGTTGAATCCCTGTTCTAGACCGAGTACTTGGAGACTGAACCCTGCCCTTATCACTGACATAGGCATGAAATCCAAGCTGACGGAAGTTATAAGTAATTATTTTTCAGAAAATAGCTCGGAAGGTCTCCTTGGGAGCATCTCGCAAAAGGGCTGCTGACCAGTAAGTCAAGCACCTGGTCAGTAGGATCAACAGTCTAGAGTGCCAACATAAACAATCCGCAAGTGAAGCGGTGGCGGAGAAACTTCTTCTCCTTAGGCAGGAATTACAGACTATCTTTGATTCACAGAGCAGGAGGGCCCTTTTTTAAGGAAGAAAGTATACTATGAATATGGGGACAAGGGGGGTAGGCTGCTTGCGAGGGCACTGAAGGAGGCCTCCCTGTCAAACAACATTTTGTCGATCAAAAACGCACAGGGCAAATTGACTAACCGTACGGATGAAATTGCCGCACACTTCCAACAATTTTACTCTAAATTGTATAATATTCCCCAATCTCACAGACCCCCGGAGTTACAGGGAGATAGGGGCCATATAATTGCAAATGATTTATCCCAGAGTGGAATGCCCACTCTTTCCATAGAGGAAGCTGAGTCCATGGAGGGACCTATTTTACCGGTAGAATTGACCGCGGTTATTAAACAGCTTAAGCCGGGTAAGAGTCCTGGGCCAGACGGCTTTTCAGCCATCTATTACAAGACCTTTGAGGACATTTTGAATAAGCCTTTATTAGACACGCTGAATTTTCTCAGAGAACCGACAAAATTACCAGAGACCTTCTTGGAGGCCCATGTGACTGTGATTCCCAAGCCAGGCAGGGACCCCACTAACTGTGCTAACTACAGGCCAATTTCTTTGCTGAACCTCGATTTAAAGATTTTGGCCAAAGTGGTGGCAAATCGTCTGAGTGTTTTTCTCCCAAAATTGATTGGGTTGGAGCAGGTGGTATTCGTGCCTGGCAGGGAAGCTAGGGATAATGTGGCTAAGGCGCTGGACTTAATATTTCATTGCAGGGGGGCGGATGTCGAGTACCTTCTCCTGTCTACGGATGCAGAGAAGGCCTTCGACAGGGTCTCGTGGGATTTCCTTCTGGCCACTTGTTCACACATTGGGTTGAAACCGCATATGCTTTCCTGGGTCTCTTCTATGTACCAAAACCCAACGATGAAACTTAAGATTAATGGTTCTCTGTCAGATAGGGTCCAAGTAAGAAATGGCACTAGGCAAAGTTGCCCGCTATCACCCCTTTTATTTATTCTTTCTCTGGAACCTTTCATACGTACGGTTAATAACAAGCCCTCCATCTTGGGTTTTAAAGTCGGGCAAAAAACGTACAAAATAGCCGCATATGCAGACGATTTATTGTTTTTCTTAACCCAGCCCCATACATCCATCCCTAATCTGCTTCAGGCTTTTACGGAGTATGGCTACGTGTCCCAATTGAAGATTAATTACGATAAATCTGAGGCCATGAACCTTACACTGCCGCCCTCTGTAATGGCCCTTGCACAGCAGAATTACCCCTTTAAGTGGGTCCCACTTACTCAAGTACTTAGCCGTTAACTTGACTCCTTCTCTTGACTCCATTTTTTCCAAGAACTTTACACCCATCTTATGCCAAATAGGAGCTGACCTCGATAGATGGGCCCTGAGGCCCTTTTCATGGTTTGGAAGGGCGGCGGTGATCAAAATGGTTGTCCTTCCGAGACTGCTCTATTTGTTTCACACATTGCCAGTTCTTATACCGACAAGTTTTTTCAAACTTCTGCAGTCCATGATTGGGAAATTTGTGTGGGCGCGCAAGAAACCACGTATAAACTCACACATATTGAGATTACCCAAAGATAGAGGGGGCCTGGGGTTACCGGATTTTAAACTTTACTACTACGCTTCACACTTGGCTAGAATAGTTGACTGGCATTGCCATGCATCTCAGAAAGACTGGGTGACCCTAGAGAAAACTTGTTTTTAACTGCCACTGCAATATACCCCTTGGATAACTCAATCAAAGTTCCCTTCAGAGGTTTTACATCACCCGGTCATCGGGGCTTCTATTAGGGTTTTCCATAGAGCAGTCGCCCAACACAATATAGCTTCCATTCCCGGACCGCTCACACCATTAGCGGTCAATCCGGATTTTGTCCCAGGAATGCATTCCCAGACCTTTAGATTAAATGACGGAACTCCGTATATCGTGGCTCATTTTACGGACAGAGGCCAATTTGTTACTTACCCTAAGTTGTTGGAAAAACTCTCGCCTAATGTGCTCCCATTTTGGAATTATAGACAGACACATCACTACCTAACCTTCCCGAATAAATGCACAGAGGTGCTTAGAGAACCTACGGTGTTCGAGGCCATTTGCCTAAAGGGTGAACCTTTTGGGAAAACTACCTCATTCCTGTATGCACACCTCCAGCACGGGTCCTTGACAGAATCGGTCAGATTTAAGAAGCATTGGGAAATGGCCTTGCAGACTCAATTCACAGATTTACAATGGCAGAATGCCTGTATTTTGTCGCATAAAAGCTCCATCAGTACGAGAATTCAGGAGAACTCGTACAAGCTTCTTACAAGCTGGTATGCCACTCTAGCCAAACTGAAAAAGTGGTTTCAAGATGCGTCGGACACTTGCTGGAGGTGTGGTGAAGCCACAGGGGATATGTTGCATATTTGGTGGAGTTTCCCCCAAATAGTTAACTACTGGGATAAGGTTAAGGTTACAATCCGACAAATCACAGATACTGATTTAAAGCTAACGCCTGAGTGTTGTCTCCTGCAAATTTCAGACCTAGCTCTGGCTAAGTTCCAGAAATCCCTAACCAAACATCTTCTTTTGGCCGCTAAATTGCTAATCCCAAACATTGGAAGTGTACTTTGCCCCCTTCGATCGGAGAGTGGCTATGTACAGTGAACCAAATTTTTAAAATTGAGGAGACTCTGGCCATAGCAAAGGAGTCAGCTGATGGGTTTCATAGTACTTGGGCTCCCTGGATCCAGTTTAAATTTTCTGGTGCTTATGCCGAATTGACAATTGGTTGAGGTTTGCTCTGTTGTGTCGGGGGGGGGGGGGGGGGGCTGGTTGTAACAGCCCATTAGCCAATTTTTGTTTGGTTACATGCCTTGGACCTTGGTTAAAAACTGAGAGTCTGCAGTTGCAGTGTGTCAGAGCTGATTGGAGGAACACGCCCCCTTAACACAGTTCTGAATAGACAAGCACCATCCTGAGCTCTTTTGGGTGGAGCTCCGGTTTAAGTTACATTTATGGAATAATTTGGTGCATGGCACAATTTCATATGAATTTTATGCGTACTGCGCTACATGGTAGAGATTAATGTTTAAATATCTACTGTTTCAGAACTTTAGTTTCACTCTAATGTCTAACTCCTGTGGAGAGGTGACCCCATTTCATGGTGTGGATTAGCACTTTCACCCTGGTTATTGTAAACAGAGGCATGCTAATTGCACACCTGTGGGCTGGGTTCATAAACATCCCAGAGATAGACTCAGGGCTCCCACTTGGAGACAGCTCCACCCAAGCAGGGAGAAAGTCTCGCTGAGGAGTCAGGAGGACTCCACCCTACAGACACGAGTGTTAGGAAGACACCCATGTTCTTTAGAGAAACTGCAGGTGGCGGTTTAAACCCTGGGTAAGCTAGGAGAGAGCTTGACCCAAGCATATAGGTCTGAGGAACAGACCTATGACCTAGGTGTGAGGCCTGAAGCAGCTGTGTCATCAGTAGGTAAGCCAGGAGGCTGAATAACCATGCTACAATAATGTTTGAACCCCCTGCGAAGGAAATTTCTGTTTTATTTTAACTTTTTTGCTTCCTTTAAATAAAAGTGGGCTGCCATGCCCTTGAAAGTGCAGTCTGGACTCTGGATGTACATTGTAAGGATTTTAACAAACTGTTGCAGAGTCCTAGCTGTTTGTTTCACCATATACTTTGCAGACTGATTGTGAATGGGAGGATTTGGTTTAATATAATCACTTGGTGCACTCTTAGGAGTCACTGCAAGCCACTGAGTAGCACTGTTAACTTCATACTTCATGTGGGCATAACACTTTCAGGCTGGAGGCCCCCTTTACACCTGCACAACACACATTCCCTTACAGGAGGACTGCGTCCCATCTCATCAGTCCGCAGCTGGATTTGTGCCTATCTACCCAATCACATGGACTCTGTAACATTTTGAGTAATTAATGCTGATCATGTCTTATACTCCACCTGCCCTTCACATCTTCACTGTACACTTGACTTGACACATCACACATGAGGGCACATGGGAAAGCCACTATACTTCTGCTCAGCAAGGCCTTACATAATTTGACTCCAGTCCAGGTCCATAGGCAAACCCTGTACCACAGCAGGCTCCAAGATGTATACTAAGCCACTAGGTGGGGAACTAGGAGTACACCTTTTCCATCACCACCAGGACCCCTGTCACTCACTTCCACTTCCAGCTGGCCGTTACTCCTTCTTCACCTTGCACAACCATGAAGCACAACTTGCAGAACTACATCCATAAAAGATTTTCAAAATAATTCACTCCATACACATGTGATTACATCGGTATGATTAGTTGTGCTGGCTGCACCGTGCTGTCCCTAGTGGTGCTTTTAGAATAATGTTGCATTCTATGTAAGGCATAGATTAATACCGCCCATACCTTAAGTGCAATAGTTCTTGGTAACCAAGTCCATGGAAAATGGTCACCCTAATGATGGGACCAGGACAGGAGAGGTGGCAGCTTGAAGAACATCTCATATAATAGTGCTGGTCCTACTGTCTGCTTCCCACACCAGACTCTCCCCTATGAGGTCGGTTCCACTGAATTTATGGCCTTTACAAGGGAAAATGACATACCTGCAGGGGAAACTCTGTCCCAAATGAACCGACAAGTGGAAAAGAAGGAAAGGTGGAAGGCACAAGATCTGATACTTGGATCAAGATAATGCAGTTTTATTCATATATAGATTAGATAAATGCATATAAAAAATTTCTACATATTCAGAAAAATTAGGTTACAAAATATACACATAAAATTAGACATGCCCATACAGGGGCAAGTGCTAAAAAGTGTGCTGACCCATTTCGAGGGAATCCCTCTTCATCAGCACCTTGAAGAAAAAGAAGTCTGTACAATATGGTTGACCAGCATAAAAAGGAGTGGTTGGTTGGGAGGTGTATCACATTGTAAGTGATGAATTCTCCTTAGTTCTAGAGTTGTCCATATCCCAGCGCTCTATATAGCAAAGAGAGATGTGTTTCGTACGTTTTTTAATGGAAATTCCATGTGTAATTGTCAGTTGTACCTGCATCAAGGATTATGAAGGAGTTGCAGCCTACATGCATCAATTTAGGAACAGGAGGCAGTTACTTCTGTAGGGGTTCTTATCCAAGTGCTGCCTTCTGCTGAAAAGACATTTGTAACTGTCTCCATATGTGTGAAACATCATGTACAAGTGCTGTACAGGTGGCAGGGAGGAAAAGGAGAATAGAAGACTGGAGGACAGCCAAAAGGGTATTGTAATATGGAACAAACTGGGCTGTCCTTCAGTATGTAATGCATACCTCCCAACTGTCCCTGATTTTGAGGGACTGCCGCTCATTTGGAACAAAGTCCCTCTGTCCCTCTTTGTTCCTCATTTGCCCCTCATTTTGGTCTGATCTATATAGTATATAAAATGCACGTTTTATCTATCAAAAAGTGTCTTTCATCCAATTTCTAAATGGTTGCATTTGTGAATTCCAAACGCTATTATAAAAGAACAGTATTGGTAAAAAAAATCACCTGTGAGTTTGACAAATCATTTTTTTGTACAATTATCCTTTAAGGGGGGCTTGGCAGGGGGCATGTCCTACGCTTACATACTTTTCCTAATAGGTGTCCCTCATTTTTATTTCAAAAAGTTGGGAAGTATGTGTAATGTATTTTTTAATCTCCATGAAAATGTACCTAATCAAATACAATTTTTGCTTTTACAATTCAGTGTCTTGGTGGATCCCTACTGCTGCTCTTAGGTAGAGGCAACATATTATCGTCCTAGAAAAATCCATCACAATCTTACCACAACTCCCATCAGTCACAGACATTTTTTTTAGATCTGATCTAATCACAGATATCTCCTGCCTTGTGGAATTTGAAATATCTAATTAAAAAAAGAACAGTGATATAATGAAAGAAACAGTGTGTAGTCAGCATACTGTGTACCTAAACCAGTTCATAGAATCTGGACTTGTTAACCAGGCGTTAACACCACAACCTGAGATGACCCGCAGCTCTTATGTTTTCTTAAAGCAATTATTAAATAGTATATCAGAGTCCTGCAGTCTCATCCTTGAAAGGATATAGAATCTGATACAGGTCAGCAATTGCGTGTATTTTCATTACACTGTCTCTGCAAGTCCCTGCAGCTGCAAAGTATATCATCTACAATAAATTAAATGTATGTGTACAAGACACAAGATAGGGGCATACTTATTAAAGGAGACATTTACAGTATTAAAGTCAGCCAGCACATTTAGTTGATTGATACATTGTACAAAATTTGCGAGGTTAATTTTGGTCATGTCTTTGGTCCTGTTCAAGGTATTCATAATATGATATAAATAGTTTTTAAAGGGAAACTGCAAGGGGGTTTATATTCAAAAGGGGCTGGTAACCAAGCTACAGCAAGGATTCTTCACAGAGCTTCCCCTTAGTGGAGAAGAAGAGCAGGACTTTTTGTATTGCTCACATTCCCTCTTAGGGATGGAGGACTCTGGACAACCCATTTTATGGTACTGGCTACTCCTTCACTCTCACTCTTTCTCCTTAACTTATTAACCAATACTTCTGTTTGCAGCTATGTAATGTGCCATCAAGTTGGACAAGGATGACTATAAGGATGTGATTAATTATTTAGTAAAGTTTTCCTAAACCCCATCGGGGACATCTAATAATGGACTTGTTTCAGTAAAGGCTGCTGTGGAACTCATAGCTGTAAGAAATGTAATGGGAATGTGAAAGTGTGGCTGGATAGTACTGCTCAGGCTTGGTTGAGTGTTGCTACGGTCTCATGCACCCTGAACATTTAGCCCTGGTGCATGAGATCCTGGCATTTTGGTGTAAGCTGATGGCACAGGTATATCACCCAGCCCCACTGCTGGGCCTGTAAAACTCTATGAGCTCCTGAAATATACTGTGCCTGGATGGGGCTGGACAGAATAATACTTACAAGTGTATAAAGTTGGTGCTGCTCCTTAAAGCGGTAGTAAACCCGCACATTTTTTTTTTTTTTTTAAACCTGCAAAGCAAAAGGCATAATGAGCTAGTATGCACCGCATACTAGCTCATTATGAAATACTTACCTTAGAACGAGGCCCCGACATCTGGCCCGATCCACGCCGAGGGAGCTGACATGCTCCCTCTGCGTTTCTTTCGGGTATCGCGACTCCGGCGCTGTGAGTGGCCGGAGCCGCGATATCGTCACTCCCGCGCATGCGCGCGGGAGATTTCATTCCGGCCGGCCGGCCACTGCCGGATTTTCAGGCTGAGATTCCCCTTGTGCGCATGCGCCGCTGCAGTCAGCGGCGCATACCGAGGGGAATATCTCCTAAACCGTACAGGTTTAGGAGATATTTTTTTTACCTACAGGTAAGCCTTATTATAGGCTTTCCTGTAGGTAAAAGTAAAAAAATTGAGTATACAACCACTTTAATGAACTGAACAGAAAATTGCAATAAAAATTAATTATAGTAACATTCAGGGACACATATCTGCGGGTTTTGGTAGATCATAAGCTCAATAATAGCATTCAATGCCAAGCTGCAGTTTCCAAAGCGAGTAAAGTCCTTTCTTGTATTAAGAGAGGTATGGACTCCAGAGAGAGAGATATAATTTTGTCCCTGTACAAATCATTAGTAAGACCTCATCTGGAATATGCAGTTCAGTTTTGGGCACCAGTTCTCAAAAAGGATATTGGGGAACTGGAGAAAGTGCAGAGAAGGGCGACCAAATTGATAACAGGCATGGAGGAACTCAGCTATTAGAAAAGATTAGAGGAACTGAATTTATTCACACTTCAGAAGAGGAGAATAAGGGGGATATGATCAACATGTACAAATATATAAGGGGTTCATATAGTGAACTTGGTGTTGAGTTATTCACTTTATGGTCAACACAGAGGACACGGGGCAGTCTAGAGGAAAAGAGATTTCATCTCCAAGTACGGAAAGGTTCCTTCACAGTAAGAGCTTTGAAATGTGGAATAGACTCCCTCCAGAGGTGGTTCTGGCCAGCTCAGTAGATTGCTTTAAGAAAGGCCTGGATACTTTCCGGAATGTACACAATATAACTGGGTACTAACATTTATAGGTCAAGTTGATCCAGGGAAAATCAAATTGCCTCTTTGGGGATCAGGAAGGATTTTTTTCCCCTGCTGTAGCATATTGGATCATGCTCTGATGGGGTTTTTTGCCTACCTCTGGATCAACTGTGGGTATAGAGTTGGGTATATGGGATTGTACTATATTTTTTATTTTTTATTTTTTTATGGTTTAACTGGATGGACTTTGTGTCTTTTTTTAACCTAACTACTGTATGTAACTATATCATCATATGACATACTGTATATCAAATGGTAACCAGTCCAAACAAATATTATCCCAATCATCGTGCCTTTAAACAATCATGTGCAATAATTCTTTTTATTCCAAAAAAGTGCATCACCACACCAGATATAATTCTTTCTTACCAACCATAAATGGCCACTTTTTATATAGAATCAGAAGTATGGCTGGAATGTATCCACACTCACCATGAACTCCAGCACAGATATTCTCTCATTACCCAAGAATGCCACAAGCACAATGACATAATAGTATCTGTAAGTTTAAAAAAACTGGGGAAATTTGAAACACAAAAAATTGTGCACTCACATTTACAAGGTGCTTGAGAAGCACCAACACACACAGCCTTTAAAAATGTTAGAGCCCCGCCCCTCACATGGCAGAGCTGGCATGCATTCCAAGACACTGTATGTGACGTCAGGGACTAATCGGAAGTGACGACCAGGGTAGCAGCGGCACATCCTCAATGCATTTCGCACTCAGTGCATTCTCAGGAAGCCTCCTGAGGCTTAGGGGAACTACTTAATGTCCAGGCATGAATAGATTAAGAGTACATGTGGTGATCACGCAGTCTAGTATATAGCACCCCACCATTACACAATACCACCGACTTCCCTGGTCTCCATTAAATAGGGTGGGGGGGGGGGGGGGGGAGGGGGCAGGCTAAAGTAGAGAATGACCTGATTACATTGTTTGAAATTTCAGTTCTGTGCACAGGAAGTTACATGCACACTGGATGTCTGACAGGATCAATAAAACATTTTCTGTACTTGCAGGAAATGTGCTTAGTCTGAAAAAAGAAAATGAATGCTGCCCTCACATCTAAGGACCAGTAAGCTCGAAAATATAAAATGTTGGTTCTGTATTTAGATATAGTTGAATTTTTTGTGACCTGCGTATCTAGAGGCATGTCAGGGGTGTGTCATTTTCCTATATATTTTGTACTAAAAGGTGTCCCACTTTCCCATCTGAGAAATTTGGGAGCTATGTGGCTACACTACAACCAGTATTTGTAAAATACAGGCCGAGCCATTGGGCCTGTACAAATAGACATGAAGTTAGGCTTTGGATATCAGCATTCTGTAGCACAGAATGGCAGCTTCGCTGTCTTTTGAATCAGAGGCTGGCTGACCTTTTTTGTATCAGTTGATGTATTAGCTTCAATGTACTCTCACTAATGGCCCTCAGGGCAAATCCGGAGCAGACCCGAGACATTTAAAATGAGTAAAGATAAACGTTGATTTTTGTAAAGCCCATGTGTATATGTAGCATACATTTTTTTTTAGACTTATATTTTTATTACATACGTTTTTTTTCTAAAGTTATTAACATTAAATATTCAGGTATTATTCCACAAATTTCTTAGGCTTTCTCTACACATAGCACACTTGGGGCAAAATCTGATGTGCCATAATGGAACCTGGAAAATCTTGTATGGGTGTAATGTGCTACGGGCAAGATAAATACTTGTATTCTCCAATCTCCAGGAAAAGCACAAGACCTGTGCTGGGCTTATCAGCGCCTGCAGCCATGTGCTGTCTGTTATTGCAATTATGTTCCTGGGTCACCAATCCCTGCAAGGCAGGGTGACCTCAGATGCTCAGTGCTGTGTAATTATACTATACATGTGTGAAATAGGTTTTTATGGGTCTCCTCGTAGTCATGCGGTGAGGAGAATGAGGAGAAGATTAGAAGAGGGGGGCTTGACACAAAACTGGCCTCTCAATAAATTGCCGTTATCTTGTGTATGCTACCATGTGTGTTTCCAGCAATATGTCCAGCATCTTTATGTCACTTTTTTCTTACTTTTTTTTTATTTCCTATCTACAGTCCAGTATTTATTATCCATTGTAGGCTTGTATTGTGTACCACAGTCTTTCCTATTTCTTAGTTGTTCTTTAGTTGTACTCCAACCATAAAAAATAAATAGTTTTGAAAGGAGTTCAAAGCCATAAAGTGTTAATTTACGTGTCCAGAAAAAGTAAACCAACATCCTACACCCTCATCACCCCCAGCCCCCCGGTACCCACTGCACTTACTTCCAATGAGTGATATGCTGTCAGTGCCCATGCAGCCGGTTTAGCTGTCTGGAGATTTAAAGTCCCTGGCCTTCTCCCTCTTCATTTTCTCTTCACCCATGGGAAGTAAGTAATAGAGAATGTTACCTTCAACAACAGTTCAGCAGAATTTGACACTTATTTCTCCAGTGCAGCGCTGCTTAGAAGAAATGCTGAATATTGTGCCTCAGTGATGTTAGGTCAGGACAACAAACAGTACTGTTCAGACTAAATTTACTGTATGAATGCAAAATTGACAATGCCTTTACATGGTATATTGTAGTACAGAGCTGCCTAGGAGTTGTTCCCATAAAGACTGCTGAGTGGCAGCAACATACAGATTAATATTATCTACAAGAACAGTGTATAAGAAGTAGTTACTAATAATACAAAGCACAGTAAAGTTCAGTTTACTGCAGTTAATTGTGGTTCCCTGAATGGGGGGAGTCTCACAACTGTAAGTGGTAGGGCAGGTGGTCAACCATAGGGGTCTCCAGGTAGGCTGCACAGAGGGGATGCAAATTAAGTCTCTGGTCTGGATGTTAAGGTGGTGGCATAAGTCCCAGGAATCATTATACAAAGAGGATACAGGGCCATCCCACTGGAAAGACTGTATTCCAGGGCCATTTAGCACAGTGCTTACCACAGTGACTTAAAGCGTTTGTTACTCCAACACTTGATATTCTTGATATGTGGCTACTGTACTATGTACTTGTATGCAGACGTATCCTGTTCTCTTTGTATTGCTTCCTTGGTGTGAAATCCTGGTGTTCCTGCTAGTCCCCTTGCTTTCTTAATAAAAACTGACCACAATAAGCAGGACAACACACCATCGTCACTTCTCTAGCTATGCTCGTTTACAATCACTTTAAGATGAAGCTTCATTTTCTTGTTCTTGCTCTTTCATCTGTGACCAACATGCTGGGGACAATGAAAGAGGACCCCACATCTGTTGACATTTTAAATACCCAGTCACTGTTGCCCATCATGCACAGTCTTTCTGAGCACCTGTGTTTGGGAAACAGTGACATTTATATCTCATGGGTGTGTCCAGGAGTCCAGGGATTTGTGGAAGCCCAATAG
Source organism: Lithobates pipiens (assembly GCF_037356315.1). NCBI lineage: Eukaryota > Metazoa > Chordata > Amphibia > Anura > Ranidae > Lithobates > Lithobates pipiens. The sequence goes on along the minus strand of NW_027507685.1, from coordinate 73,619,827 downwards.
ACTGTGGGAAATGGAAGGATCCTGCATCCACTGTTGGACAAAGAGAATAAAGAGGGCCTCAACTACAGAGATGTAAATGCTTTTAAAGAGCATGCTAAATATCAATATGGTCCTGCAAACAAACAGCACTGACTTCACAATGCACAGGCAAAACAATGGTAGTTCTGAGACTATGTAGACTACAAACAGGCAAACATGATAAAACCTGAGCAATAGCTGTGCAATTATAACAATATTGGAGCAAGGAAAAGGCAATTGTGGTAGGAAGTCAAACAGGTCTTCAGAAGATGCAGACAACAAACTGCTGATCATTAAAACACGTGGGCAACAAATGGACAATTGTTACAAAATGCAGGCAACAAACTGGCATTTGTAACAAAACATGGGCAACAAATGTATATCCATGACAATATGTGGGCAACAAACAAGCAATTGTCGTAATACATTAGCAACAGACTGGTTATTGCTACAATACAAAGGCAGCAAAAAGGAAATTGTAACAATGCATGGACAACAGTGGTTACAATATTCAGGTAACAAATGTGCAATTGTTACAATATGTGCACGACAAATGTGCAATACACTTATATGGCACATTGCAGTTTGTGTGTGTTAATGTACATTAGAACAAGTGTGAATGTCTGCACAAACACACGGGATATAGTGTAAAAGAGCCCTAATGTTTGTTGCAAGATTCCAAATCTTTCACTGCCTGATACAAGCAAACAGGCATCAGACCCCAAGGGCCAGCATTTATATGCATTAGCTGTAATAGACTATGCAAAAGAAAAAAAAAGAAAGATTGCCTATTAAGTAACTGTAAATGAAAAGAACTCTGTCTGCTTTAAACAGCAAGCTCAGCAACCATTTTCAGGCCAGCTAAGGGAAAATAAACCAAACCATTTTTTTCCAATAAAGATAATGAGTGCGTCCGCTATATTACCAGGGATCCTGATGTGTAGTTATTTAAAATGGGATATGCCTGCTATGATTTCCCCATGAAACCTTTTCACCCAGTGCCTGTTAAATGCTTTCAGCGGAGCTCTCACTACACTGAGACATATGGCAGCAGCATGCATGGCCACACCAAAGGGATGAAAAAAATGATAAACATAAAATACATTTTGTTTTGTTTAAAAGGGGAAAAACACATTTTTATTTGTAAAATGAACTATTTTTTAGATGATCGCCATATACTCATATGTCTAATTTGCATATGATTTTGTGTTTATAATGCACTCCAGCGCATTTCTGTGGTTGGGGTTTTGCATAGAAACAAACTTCAGATCTCCCTAGGTGCAGAGATCCTTCATATTACAATAGTATAGAAACATGTTGTTGATGCAAATGGGCCCCCGGCATACCTGAGAATTTACCGGATTTACCTAGGTTGCCAATTGTGATTACCGGAAATGTTACATCTTCTGAATTTCTGTTCCAGAGATATAAACAAAGCGCAGCATGCATGCTACATTCATGTTCTTGTCAGGAGAAGAGGAGTTGTTGTGCGGGTGCAAAGTGATTGCGGAAGGAGCGAGATCCCCCTCAGGGTGAAAGCATATACTGTATGCAGCTGCATCAACTAGGTTTTTCTATCAGCAGGAGCAGGGACATGAGAAGCTAAAGATGCCAGCAATACCACCAAAGTGTTTGATTGTGTATGTACTGTATGTGTATGCCATGTAAATATATTAAGTGTTTGCAGTGTGTATGTATGATTGTGCGTGTATATGTATACAGTGTGTATGTATGTTGCCGACATTACCCACCACAGATCCCTGCAGTATGTACGCTACCCACAGTGGTCCCTTACAATGTGTATGCTACGCACATTACCTGTCCCTGACCCCAGCACTATGTATGTTACCCCCTCTCTGAGCCCCTGCACTATGTACATTACCCTCCCTGAACCCCTGCACTATGTATGTCACATATCTTGGACCCCTTTACTATATGCTGTACCCACCCTGCACCCCTGCAATCTTTATGGTCTTGGTCACCATGCTGCAGTTCAGTTTCAGGGTTTTGGTAATCTTCTTATAGCCTAGGCCATCTTTATGTAGGGCAACAATTCTTTTTTTTTCAGATCCTCAGAGAGTTCTTTGCCATGAGGTGCCATGTTGAACTTCCAGTGACCAGTATGAGAGAGTGAGAGCGATAACACCAAATTTAACACACCTGCTCCCCATTCACACCTGAGACCTTGTAACACTAATGAGTCACATGACACCAGGGAGGGAAAATGGCAAATTTGGCCAAATTTGGGCATTTTCACTTAGTGGGTACTCACTTTTGTTGCCAGCGGTTCAGACATTAATGGCTGTGTGTTGAGTTATTTTGAGGGGACAGAAAATTGACACTGTTATACAAGCTGTACACTCAATACTTTACATTGTAGCAAAGTGTAATTTCTCCAGTGTTGTCACACGAAAAGCTATAATAAAACATTTTACAAAAATGTGAGGGGTGTACTCACTTTTGTGAAATACTGTATATAGAATATAAGGAAAAGAAGAATAAATGATGGGTAAGCTGTAAAAAAACAACATGTTTGTTTAGATACTCTTTAAGGGGGCAAAACCCAGGATAACTGAGAAGGGGACACACAAGCTCTGACAGATCATAAGATGTAATATCTCATGTGGAGATTTGGAAGAACAGAAATCAGTTGTACCATCTAGCTTACAGTATAACATTTGTCACTCACCTGCGTCATGGGGACTCACCTATCCTAGTAAGTCCATGGATGCAAATACCGTGTGTGGGAACCAAACACATAAACTGTACTAAAAATAGACCAGCCCAAACATTTTCAGTACACTTAAAGAGGAAGTAAACCCCTTCAAACCACTTTGACCTACAGGTAAGCCTAGATTAAGGCGTACCTGTAGGTCCAAGCAATATCTCCTAAACCTATATGGTTTAGGAGATATTTGCCCGAAAATGGGCACCGCTGTCTACGGCGCATGCGCCGTAGACAGCGGCGCGCAGGCGCACTAAATGCGGCAAGTCCAAGAATGGATTTGCCTAATTTGTCGACTCCCGTGCGCATGCACGGGAGTGACGTAATCGCGGCTTCGCCGAATGGCAGCGGCGGAGCTGCGAGACGCGACTCCCGTGCTCATGCGCGGGAGTGACGTCATCGCGGCTTCGCCGCTGTCATTGGTCGGAGCTGCGAGATGCCACCAGCAAGATGGATGCGGCGGACTACAGGGATCAGCGGCGACTTCGCTGGCTCCTGTGTCAGGTAAGTGACACATAATGACACATAATGAGCTACTATGCGATGCATAGTAGTCCATTATGCTTTACCTTTGAAGGGAAAAAAAGAGGGAAAAAAAGAGGAAGTAAACCCATCAGGGTTTACTTCCTCTTTAACATATTCACTTTAAATGGAGTTCTAAAAAAAACACTCTAACGTATTATTTTGACCACATACTCCCATCTGTCCTGTGGAACTGCCAAGGGTTGCCTTTCATCTCATGTCTCATGTAGAGTGTTATGGTAACCACAGATACATGACTTGGAGGCAGGGATGCTGCAGGGAACTGGAACTGAGTACAAAAATGACAGGATTGGTCTGACAAAGTAGCCTGGGTGCAATAGTCAGGTAGAGGCCATGCTCATTATCATGATCATCCTACTAAAAAGACAGAGGGTAGATGGCAGAGGTTCAGGAATAATTCAAAACACTGCTGGAGAGGATGAATCAATATGCTGCGCTCCATGCAGGTTAATCCTTTCATATAAAAGGATGTCACTTTTTGTCATAGTTTATTAGCTCAAAATGTTAAATTATTGTTTTACTTCCTTTGTATCGCTAATTGTAAAATAATCTGTCCAAAAAGTAAGCAATAGTGTGACTGCAATAGTGTTACTTTAACTTGTATTTCTCTTGTTACATGTTGACTTTGGCTGTATTTAAAAATGATGATGGTTTTGCTGTTTGGCTATTCATGCTAACAAAAAAATGATTTGGCTGATAGAGTAGCCAATAATTTTATATCCAAGTGTTGGTGCTCCAGTAGAGTAATTTGGAAATTAATGCATTATGCCCCGTACACACGAGCGGACTTTTCGACATCCAAACTCCGACGGACTGAGTCCGGCGGACTATCCGATCGTGTGTGGGCTGCAACGGACTTTAGCCAAGCTAAAGTCTGACGGACTTTAGAAATGAAGCATGCTTTAAATTTTCCCGACGGAACTCCGCCGGACCCGGTCCCCTTTGAAAAATCCGCTCGTGTGTGTGCTACTCCGACGGACTAAAACCGACGCTAGGGCAGCTATTGGCTACTGTCTATGAACTTCCTACGTCGAATCCAGTCGTACGTCATCACGTTCGACTCCGTCGGAGTTTGGTGTGATGGTGTGTGGTCAAGTCCGTTCGGTCGAAAAGTCCGCCAGAACTCCGTCGGAACTCCGGCGGAACTCCTTTGGAGGTCTGTCAGACTTAATTCCTCTCGTGTGTACGGGGCATTAGTGTTTTATGCCGGGCACACACGATTGGATTTTCCGGCAGACTGGGTCCGGCGGAATGGAATCCGTAGGACAATTCGATCGTGTGTGGGCTCCAGCGGACCTAGAAATAAAACATGTTTCAAATCTTTCCGATGGACTCGAGTCTGGTCGAAAAATCCATTCGTCTGTATGCTAGTCCGACGGACGAAAACCGACGCTAGGGCAGCTATTGGCTACTGGCTATGAACTTTCTTATTCTAGTCCAGTTGTATGTCATCACGTTCAAATCTGTCAGACTTTGGTGTGCTTGTGTGTGGCCACATCCGTTCATTTGAAAAGTCCGTCAGAACTCCGCCGAAAGTCCGTTGGGAAGACCATTGGACCTAGTCCGTCGAAAAGTCCGGTCATGTGTATTCGGCATTAGTGTTAGGTTGAGTTACCTTTTTAGGTTTCCCTGGTAGCTATCAGGCCTGAGTGTTGTGGACTGTTTGGATTGTTCATCATTCTTGTTCCTGATGCCAGCAGAACCTACTACTTGTGCCCACATGTATCACTTCTGTACACAAATCTCAACATTTATGAGCATGAGCATGGCGGTGTTCATTTTTTGCTAAATTGTTTTACTGCTGAGGTGAAAGAAAATGAGGAAAAAAATAAAGTTTATCTCAATTAATAATATCATATAAGCAGACATTATAATTTAAATGCCCTTTAACTAATTAAGGACCAGCTGCCGCAGTTGTACTGTGGCAATGTGGCTGCTTCACGCAAAACACCGTCATTGTATGTCGGCTTGTACATGGCGATTTGTGGGTGTGCATTCACTGGCCAGTGGGGGGAGCCAATCAGCGGGTTGGGTGGACTCGATGTGCGCCAGCCACCTGCGATCATTCCCCACAGTGACAGAATTGGGACCTTCCTGTGTAAACAAGGCAAATCTCCATTCTGACAGGGGAGAGCATACAGATCCTGTCTTCCTACTATGCAGGAAGACAGATCTGTGTGTTTCCCCAGTCACACAGCCCCCCATACAGTTAGTAAACACACTTAGAACACAATTAACACCTTGATCGCCCCTGATGTTAATCCCTTCCCTGCCAGTGTCATTAGTACAATAACAGTGCATATTTTTAGCACTGATTACTGTAATAATGTCACTGGTCCCCAAAAAAGTGTCAAAAATGTCAGTTAGGTGTCCGATCTGTCCACTGCAATGTAGCAGTCCCACTAAAAATCACTGATCGCTGCCATTACTAGTAAAAAATTAATAAATTATAAAAATGCCATAAATCTATCCCCTATTTTGTAGACGCTATAACTTTTGCACAAACCAATCAATATACGCTTATTGCGATTTCTTTTTACCAAATATATGTAGAATATAAGAATAAATATTGGCCCAAGCATATTTGTTTGGGGATATTTATTATAGCAAAAAGTAAAAAAAATATATATTCTTTTTCAAAATTGTCGCTCTTTTTTTGTTTATAGTGCAAAAAATAAAAACCACAGAGGTGATCAAATACCACCAAAAGAAATCTCTATTTGTTGGAAAAAAAGGACATCAATTTTGTTAGGGTACAGTGTCGCATGACCGTGCAATTTTCAGTTAAAGCGATGCAGTGCCGTATCGCAAAAAATGGCTTGGTCATTAAGGGGGAAAATCTTCCGGTTCTTAAGTGGTTAAACTGTTCATCATGCAATGCTTCAATCCCAATGCTATTATGAACTGCAGTATCTACAGTGCCTTGAAAAATTATTCATACCCCTTGAAATGGTCCACATTTTGTCATGTTACTACCAAATACATATATAACAATATATTTTATTGGGATTTTATGTGCTAGACCAACACAAAGTGGCACATAATTGTGAAGTGGAAAGAAAATGATAAATGTTTTTTTTTTTTTTTACAAATAAATATCTGAAAAGTGTGGCGTGGATTTGTATTCGGCCCCCCTTAGTCAATACTTTGTAGAACCACCTTTTGCTGCAATTACAGCTGCAAGTCTTTTTGGGGATGTCTCTACCGGCTAGAGAGTAACATTCGTTGTCCATTCTTCCTTGCAAAATAGCTCAAGCTCTGTCAGATTGTATGGAGAGTGTCTGAACAGCAATTTTCAAATCCTGCCACAAATTCTCAATTATTCTGGACTTTGACTGAGCCATTTTAGCACATGACTATACTTTGATCTAAACCATTCCATTGTAGCTCTGGCTGTATTTTTAGGGTCATTGTCCTGCTGGAAGGTGAACCTGTGCCCCAGTCTCAAGTCTTTTGCAGACTCATACAGGTTTTCTTCTAAGATTTCCCTGTATTTGGCTCCATCCATCTTCCCATCAACTTTGATCAGCTTCCCTGTCCCTGCTGAAGAAAAACATCCCTACAACATGATGCTGCCATCACCATATTTCACAATGGGGATGGTGTGTTCAGGGTGATGTGCAGTGCTGGTTTTCCGCCACACATAGCGTTTTGCTTTCAGGCCAAAAAGTTCAAGTTTGGTCCCATCTGACCAGAACACCTTCTTCCTTATGTTTGCTGTGTTCCCCACATGGATTCTCGCAAGCTGCAAACAGAATCTTATGGCTTTCTTTCAACAATGGCTTTCTTCTTGCTACTTCCATAAAGGCCAATTTTGTGGCATGCACGACTAATAGTTGTCCTGTGGACAGATTCTCCCACCAGAGCTGTGGATCCCTGCAGCTCCTCCAGAGTTACCATGGGCCTCTTGGCTGCTTCTCTGATTAATACTCTCCTTGACCGCCCTGTCAGTTTAGGTGGATGGCCATGTCTTGGTAGGTTTCAGTTGTGCCATACTATTTCCATTTTCAGATGATGGATTGAACAGATCTCCACGAGATCTTCAAAGCTTTGGATATTTTTTTATAACCTAACCCTGCTTTAAACTTCTCCACAACTTTATCCCTGACCTGTCTGGTGTGTTCCTTGGCCTTCATGATGCTATTTGTTCACTAAAGTTCTGTAACAAACCTCTGAGGACTTCACAGAAAAGCTGTATTTGTACTGAGATTAAATTATACACAGGTGGACACTATTTACTAATTAGGTGACTTCTGAAGGCAATTGGTTCCACTAGATTTTAGTTAGGGGTATCAGAGTAAAGGGGGCTGAATAAAAATCCATGCCACACTTTTCAAATATTTATTTGTAAAAAAAAATTGAAAACCATTTATCATTTTCCTTCCACTTCACAATTATGTGCCACTTTGTGTTGGTCTATCACATAAAATCCCAATAAAATACATTGGCGTTTTTTGTTGTAACATGACAAAATGTGGAAAATTTCAAGGGGTATGAATGCTTTTTCAAGGCACTGTATATTGCATGTTACAATGTTCTTTAAATCTACCAACACAGGTGTGTGCCATGGGCCAGATTGTATCCAAATTCGATTGTTTAGATAGGCCATTACATTAAATCACCTTGGAAAATCTAAAGAAGGTGAAATTAGTGAGACCTTTGAAAAAATAGGAAGAGCCTGATCCACAACAAGACATGAAGAAGCAGGGCAATGTAAGGAGGGAAAATATAACTTGGAGCATAATAAATGTACAGCAGTAAGATAATAGGTAGAATAGTAAAATGTCAACCTGGGTTTTAAACAGATTAACAACAATATTGAGATTTTTCATGAAAAGTATGTTAATTTTCTGCTAAATTCATTAATTTTCTGCCGCAATGTCAGAGATGTAGGAATATATATATATATATATATATATATATATATATATATATATATATATAAAGCCTCTCTCAGCTAAGATCAAAAACCAGAACACAAAGGGGACTTTAATTCTGCATTTACCAGCTGTGTCCTGGCTCATGGCTCAATGGTTTAAACGTGAATCGTAGATTGGCGCCAGAAGCCAGTCACTTCCTAATGCATTCCAAGCTCCAGCACCATTTATCCAGTGACCCATCGCGGCAGGTTACATTTCACCCTGGTGTTTTGTGACGGGCTTCTCCTAACCCCAGAGTCTGATGAGTAATGGTGCGGTCCTTCGGCTTTATCCATCAGAATAAAATCATGTTATGTCTCCAGATCTGAGCAAATTTCACAAGTGGTAGCAAAGCACACTGGGCTATGGCTTTTTATAGAGAGAACGGGGACAAGAAAATTACTTGTGTGAGCGCGAACGCGGAGATAGAAATCGTGTCAGGATGATGAATAAACTTGGAAAACGACTAATGGATTTTGCAGTTAATCCAGAAAAAATACAGGCTGCGTCTGTACATATCTATAAAGCAAATGTAAAACTAATAGCTCTCGTGTTATATATGGATGTAATGACAGGGACATGTTACACAAATTCTGTGTCGGCTCATTGTTGGAGTGACAACTATGGAATACCAAATGGGTTAAAGGGAAAAGGTGTTTTTTTTTTATCATGGGGCCTATTTATACTGATGCAAAAATATCTGCTACTTAAATGAAACACATTCACATCTGCAATCTACAATTCGAGTTACATTTTGAGACACAAAATCTAACATCTATCACATAAGCATGTGAATTTACTAAGCAACTCATGTATGTGTATTTTGTTTTGCATCTGTGTTTCTTTCTTTTGCATACAGCAATTTACAAATAAACAATCCTGGCCATGGCAGTAAGTGCCCGTTCACACAGGGGCGACGTGACTTGCAGCGCGTCTCACAGACGCGACCTGCACACGATTTCAGCGGCGACTTGCAAAATGACTTCTGTATAGAAGTCAATGCAAGTCGCCTGAAGTCGCCCCGAAAATACTACAGGAACCTTTTTCTAAGTCGGAGCGACTTGAGTCGCTCCTATTAGAACGGTTCCGTAGTACAGAACGGAGCGCGACTTGTCAGGCGGCTAAGTCGCCTGACAAGTCGCGGTAGTGTGAACCGGCACTAACATGGGGCTGTACTGAAAACAGTAATAATTGCACCTGCAACAGAATAACTAACTGGCCAAATGAGAAGACAGAGAGTAAATGGGACATACAATTTACTCAAAAAGGGCAAAGTTAGAATCAGTAATTCAAAACAGGTTCATGGTGGTGAGGAGCATGCATAACTTGCAGAATAATACAAAACAAGTTTAGGAGAGCTTCACAATCATGGACTTCCCAGCTATGTGGCTCACACCACTGTATAGCAGTACTGTATAGTCTTTAGAATACTCTATAACAGTGAAGGCAATCCTTGGCACCCCAGGTGTTTTGGAACTACATTTCTCATGATGCTCATGCACTTTGCAGTGTAGCCGAGCATCATGGGAAATGTAGTTCCAAAACATCCGGGTGTGCCAAGGTTCACCATCACTGCTCTATAACAAGGGGGGGACTAACAAAGTTTGGAGCAGACACAAAGCCTACATCCATTTTCTAAGCTGAGAAAATAAAGCAGATACAGGTAGCAATAAAGGCACAGTTATTATGCCTTAAAGTGATTGTAAAGTCTATTTTATTTTATTTTTGTAAATAACAAACATGTCATACTTACCTACTCTATGCAGTTGGTTTTGCACGGAGCAGCCTGTAATCTCCTTTTCTTGGGTCCCTCTTTGCTGCTTCTGGCCTCTCCCTCCTGTTGAGTGCCTCCACAGCAAGCAGCTTGCTATGGGGGCACCGGAGCCGAGCTGCAGCTCCGTGTGTCCATTCAGAGACGGAGCTGCCGTTCAGTCCCGTCCCCTCTCTCTCCTGATTGGATAACTGAGTTTAATTTACAGCCAATGGCGCTGCTGCTCTGTCTCAGAAAATCAGGAGGGAGAGTCCCAGAAGGCAGAGCGATGTGTGGACATCAATGGACAGAGACAGGGATCAGGTAAGTATTAGGGGGTGCTACACACAGAAGGCTTTTTATCCTAATGCATAGAATGCATTAAGCTAAAAAAACCTTCTGCCTTTACAACTCTTTTAAACCATATGTACAGTTGCCTCATTGTGCAGCAGGTGTATGTAAAATTGGCAAACAAGTGGTGATCTGAGGCGTGGCCTGGCGTGCGGAGGAAATGGCAGCTTGAACACTGAACTCCGAGAGACCTGCAGCCCCTGAGCGCATCTCTGGCATCTCCCACAGCCTAAAATGAGTGGAGCGAACAGGCACACTCCGAGGAAGACATCCCACCGCTCGTTAGCAGTCTTACCAGCCCGCAGTATCTCGGAGATCTTCCACAGCAGGTCCAGCTCCAGCCGTGGAACACCACTCAAGATGGCACTGGCTCGAGGTGAGGAGGACGAGCTGAGTGTGGGCTCTTAATTGGCAGCGGTGGACACTTAATGAAAAGATGGCCACTCTAGAAAGGGCGGAGGACAAGCTACTGCTGCCTCGCATTCTGAGTACCTCATTGAAATTAATAGACACCTCGAAGACCTCGACAACAGAGGTAGACGCAATGATCTCAGGGTGCGGGGAGTCCCGGAGTCCGTTAGTGCTAATCAAATTCCCTCAGCCCTCCGGTTGATCTTTAATAAGCTGCATGAAAAGCCCCCAGACTTCCCCATTGAGTTTGTGAGGGCGCAAAGAGCCCTTCGGATGAAACCTCCAGATGACGCACACCCTAGGGATATCATCTGCTGCTTGCAGAGCTTTCCCCAAAAGGAGGACATTTTATCTCATGCCAGGAGGAGTGATCAAATTCTCTTTAATGACAGTACATTGGCCCTGTACCAAGACTTATCACCGATCACCCTGCAAAATAGGAGAGCATTGCGCCCCTTGCTTGATGTGCTGAGAGGGAAGGGAATAGTTTATAAATGGCGGTTCCCTTTCGCTCTGCAGGCGACGGTGGGTGTCAGGCAACATATTCTGCGGTTGCCGAGTGACCTCCCTGACTTTTGCACGAACTTACACATCCCGCTCACTGACCTTCCGGAGTGGTACACTGAGTTCAGAGATCCCCCCATGGAGAGCAGCCTGGAAAGTACACCTCACACCACACCCACCAAGCCTCCGTCAAAGAAAAGCAAATTTTGGAAGCAGTCAGGCTCCAACACGGGCTGCTCGCCACACGCACCTAAGCAGTCCAAACACCGGAATCAGACCTGAATTTTTTCATCGCACCCTTGCAGTCTGTTTCAGGAGTGGAGTGGCTTTGACTCCGGTGGACAGTGGCTCATTTACGATTTTCTTTGCCGTAAGGCTGCTCTGTACTGCTGTACCGATCCCGCCTTATAATTGGTACGGAAAGGGAGAGGGGAAGGGGGGAAGCAGAGAAAGAGAAAAGGATTTAAGTCCCCCCTTTTTTTTGGTTTTGTTTTTTTGTGCTTTAAACTTAGAGGGCCTCTCCCTGCCCTAGTTACACACTGGGTTCATTATTTTTGCTCCCCATCTGGGGTACTACTGGACCTATTGGAGCTTTTGCCCTTATGAGAGGGTTAGTCAGTGTGCCATTTTCTGATTACTAGCGATCAGTTGATATCCTATTAAGCTTAAATGCCAGAGATGTCATTGTTAACCACTTGCTTACTGGGCACTTAAACACCCTTCCTGCCCAGACCAATTTTCAGCTTTCGGTGCTCTCACACTTTGAATGACAATTACTCAAACATTTTTGATGTTGTCATTTTTTTCCCACAATTCTTTGCAAAATTAAGATTTTTCGTTTTTTTTATTTTTTTCCACAAAATTTTCATTTTAATCGGTTATTTCTCTCACATGGCATGTGTATACCACAAATGACACCCCCAAAAAAATTCTGCTACTCCTCCTGAGTATTACAATACCACATGTGTGGGACTTTTCACAGCCTGGCCACATAGAGAGGCCCAACATGCAGGGAGCGCCGTCACATGTTCTAGGAGCATAAATTACACATCTAACTTGTTGACTACCTATTACACTTTTGAAGGCCCTGGAGCACCAGGACAATGACACGTGACACTGATGACAGATGGCACTGATACGTGGCACTGATGACAGATGACACTAATATGTGGCACTGATGACAGATGGCACTTATACGTGGCACTGATGACACGTGGCACTTATACGTGGCACTGATGACACGTGGCACTTATACGTGGCACTGATGACACGTGGCACTAATACGTGGCACTGATGACACGTGGCACTAATACGTGGCACTGATGACAGATGGCGCTAATACGTGGCACTAATACGTGACACCGATGACAGATGGCACTAATACGTGGCACCGATGACGCGTGATACTGATGACAGATGGCACTGATAAGTGGCATTGATGATACGTGACACTGACAACAGATGGCACGTGACACTGACAGGTGGCACTGATGACAAATGGCACTGATACGTGGCACTGATGACAGATGGCACTAATATGTGGCACTGATGACAGATGGCACTATGTGGCACTGATGACACGTGGCACTGATGACAGATGGCACTTATACGTGGCACTGATGACAGATGGCACTGGGGACAAATGGCAGTGACAACAGGTGGCACTGGGGACAGATAGCACTAACAGGTGGCACTGGGGGCAGGTGGCACTGGGGCAGGATGGCACTGGGGTGGATGGCACTGGGGCAGGATGGCACTGGGGCAGGATGGCATTGGGGGAGGATGGCACTGGGGGAGGATGGCACTGGGGCGGATGGCACTTTTTTTAACTTTTTTTTTTTTACACTTACGGCCGCTGCAGCCGTTCATCTCTCCCCTCTCACACGCTGTCTGTGAGGGAGAGCGGCGCTGAGAGATGATCTCATATGTTTACATATGAGATCATCTCACATTGGACACGCCGATCGCGCTGTAAACGGCCGCTGTGATTGGCCGTTTACAGCGATCTGTGTTTGCCTGTCTCCGGGGGACACGGCAAACACAGAACTTCCCTGATGCGCGCATTGCGGAAGTAAACAACAGGACGTCCAGGGACGGCCGACATTCGGCTATAGGGCGGGCGGGAAGAGGTTAACTTGTTCATGTTATTGTTAACTTGTTCATGTAATTTTGCTGAAAATAGGCCTGCGGGTCTCATAATTTTGTGTTCCTAATTTAGTTTTTTATTTGGGGTTTAACGTTTGTAGTTTTGTTTAGAGACGGTTTTACGCCTGAGTAGCGCGTCTCCCACGCTTCCCCAAAAGTGGGTGCTGCGTTGTCTAGTTCGGCGCAGCTAGAACTCACAAGATAATTTTGAGCTTGCAGTTGCCAGACTGTAAGCAGATTTCTTACTTGATTTGATTGGTGCCCCATATTTGGGGCCTTTCTCTTGCTTTTCTCACTATACCTTCGGTCTGTCTTGTCTTAGCTCCTCTTCTCTTTTTGTCTCTCCCCGTCCCCTCCCCCCTTTTTTTCTTTGCCCCCCGTGCAGGAGAATACAAGGTCTCTACATAAGCCAACAAGATGGCTTATTCTTCCTTGGGACATGCCCCGACCGTGATTTCCCATAATGAGCAAGGTCTGAATATCCCGGAGAAAAGGACATCCTTACTCAGAGAACTCAATAAGGTAAAACCCCTTTTTGTATTTCTGCAGGGGACACATTTTCATGCCAACAAAATCACTAATCTATATCACAAAAATTTCCCACATATCTACCATGCTATAAATAAATCAGCAGGCTTTGAGGTGACCCAACAGTTGGCAGACCCAGGGGGCAGGTTCCTATTTCTGAAGGGAATGTGGGGCTCCTCTCCCCTGACTTTAGTGAATGTGTATTTCCCCAATAGGGCACATGTAACTTTTTGCAGAAACATGATTGATGAGCTGAAGGGCTTCGCATCGGGACGAGTGCTGTTGGGAGGGGATTTTAATATCCCTCTTCATCCACTGCAGGACACGTCCACTGGGAAATCGAGCATTTCTTACCGTGCACTGAAACAAATTAAGACTAAGTGATCCTGACCCAAAGGGACCTCCCTGATGTGTTAGAAGCCCATATTGGTATACAATCATTTTCTGACCACGCTCCTGTCGCTCTGACTATTAAACGACCCCCGGTTCTAAACCATGTACGTAGAGATTGAATCCTTCCCTCCTTACAGATTTCGGCATTAAGACCAGATTAACGGACTCCTTATGCAATTATTTTGTGGAGAACTCCTCGGAGGACCTTTCCCCCCTAACCATTTGGGAGGCGCACAAGTGCGTCATGAGGGGGGAATTGATTTCCTTGGGAGCGACCCGTAAAAAGGAAGCTGAAAACAAGGTTCAGTCTTTAGCGACCCAGATTGCACGCCTTGAAAGTCAACACAAGCAATCCGTAGATGAGACAGTAGCAGAGGAACTCCTGACCCTACGTCAAGAATTGCAAACTATTTTAGATTCCAAAAGTAAAAGAGCGCTCTTTTTAAAAAATAAGGTGTATTACGGACATGGGGACAAGGGGTGTAGCTAAAGCTCTGAAAGAGGCTTTTCTGGCTAATAACATCATAGCAATCAAGACCACAGAGGGCAATTTGACTAACCGCACTGAAGATATTGCAGCCCGTTTCCAACAATTTTATGCCAAACTTTATAACATCCCAAATCCACATAGACCTCCCCAGCTTAGAGGGGACAGGGGTCACATTATTGGGGACTACTTAACTCAGAGTGGAATGCCCACCCTTACCCCGGAGGAAGCAGAGTCCTTAGAAGGGCCAATCACTTCAGCTGAGCTGTCAGACACAATCAAAAACCTTAAATCCAGCAAGAGTCCTGGCCCTGATGGGTTCTCAGCTCATTATTTTAAACTTTTAGCGATATTCTGACAGAGCCCCTATTAAATACGCTAAATTTCTTAATGGTCCCACGACAACTACCAGAAATTTTTTTGGAGGCGCATGTTACGGTAATACCTAAACAACCCGACAGATTGCACTAGTTACAGGCCAATTTCTCTTTTGAACCTAGATTTAAAAATCCTCACAAAAATTGTAGCAAACAGATTAAGTCCTTTCCTTCCACAATGGATTGGACTAGAGCAGGTGGGGTTTGTCCCGGGTAGGGAGGCCAGGGACAATGTGACGAAGGCCCTTGATTTGATCACTCACTGTCACAAGGTGGGACTCGAAGGCTTTCTCCTGTCAACCGACACGGAGAAGGCCTTCGACAGGGTCTCCTGGGACTACCTCCTGGCCACTTGTTCCTATATTGACCTGAAACCGCACATGCTAGCCTGGATTTCTTCCCTGTATCAGAATCCAACAATGAAACTAAAAATCAATGGGTCCCTGTCTGGCAAAGTGCAGGTGTGGAACGGTACCAGGCAGGGATGCCCACTATCACCCCTTTTATTCATCTTGACGTTGGAACCTTTCATCCGCACCGTGAATAGTTCCTCATCCGTATCTGATTTTAAAGTTGGCCCCAAAATTTACAAAATTGCAGCGTATGTGGATGATTTATTATTCTTTCTGACTCATCCGCATACATCCATACCTAATTTGCTTCAGGCCTTTTCCATATATAACTACGTGTCCCATCTATAGATCAATTACAATAACTCAGAGGTGATGATTTACCGGGGCCGTCATTGACTCTGGCCCATCAGAATTTCCCCTTTCAATGGGTATCGGAAGCACTCAAATACTTGGGTGTGAGACTGACCCCTGTCCTTGACACTGTGTTTTCCAAAAATTTTAAACCCATACTGCGAGCAATTGAGACTGACCTCACCAGGTGGTCCCCCAGACCCTTCTCCTGGTTCGGAAGGGCGGCCATTATTAAAATGGTCATACTTCCGAGATTGCTTTCTTTGTTTCATACACTGCCAATCTTTGTCCCGGCCAGTTTACTTAAGCATTTCCAATCTACGGTGTGGAGATTCGTGTGGGGGAATAAAAAGCCCAGCATAAACTTCCGCATCCTGATGGCGTCTAAAGAGGAGGGAGGCCTAGGCCTTCCGGACCTTAAACTTTATTACTATGCCTCTCATTTGGCAAGGATAATTGATTGGCATTGTCATATACAGCACAAGGACTGGGTAACCCTGGAGGGACTTTGTTCCACCACACCATTGAAATCCATCCCCTGGATCGCCAAAGGAAAATGCCCCCGTGAGCTCATGCAACATCCAACTATAGGTGCTTCTCTTGTGGTTTTTCACAAGGTAGCTGCCCTGCACAAAATTGCTTCCACTCCTCGACCGCTTACCCCTCTGACAGATAACCCAGACTTCCCCCCGGGCATAGACTCTAGGGCATTCACACGAGGAGACAACACGCCTCTCATGGCAATACAGTTTATAGAGAGGGGTCAAATTATTTCTCATGCTAAGCTGCTGGAGAACCTCTCGCCCGCCGTACTCTCATTTTGGAATTATAGGCAAATCCATCATTTTCTTTGGTCACCGGTCAGGCGACCGGGAGTCACTAGAGAACCGACGATGTTTGAGTCAATCTGCCTAAAAGGGGACCCTTTTAGGAAAACTACCTCCTTTGCTTACGCACTTCTCCAGCATGTGAAGGGGACAGTCTCAATAGGGTTTAGGAAGAATTGGGAATCTGTTTTGCAGACCCAATTCACTGACTCTCAATGGCAGAGTGCATGCATCCTGGCTCATAAGTGCTCTATTAGCATGAGGATCCAAGAGAACTTGTACAAACTGCTTTCAAATTGGTATGCCATGCCTGACAAAGTGAATAAATGGTACCCGTCTTCCTTGGACTCATGCTTGAGATGTGGTAAGGCCAAAGGTGATATGCTCCATATATGCTGGAGTTGCCCACACATATCCATATATTGGGATAAAATTTGAGAATTAACACACAGTATCATGGACAATCAAATCACTCAAATAAGTCTTACTCCCACTTGTTGTCTCCTGCATATCTCAGACACTTCCCTGGCCAGATATAAGAGATCCTTAACTAAACATCTCCTAATAGCAGCCAAAATGCTAATACCCAAGTACTGGAAAAGCACATATACACCCTCGATTAGAGAATGGTTACTCACGGTGAATCATTTACACCAGCTTGAAGAAACCCTAGCCAAAGCAAATGAATCGGCAGATAATTTTCATAGAACCTGGGCTTCATGGATCGAATTCAAATTCTCCGATAAGTACATACGGTTGACAAACGGGTGATACTTGGTCTTGGACACGTCGGGCTCCTGCCTTACTTTTTTTCCCTGTCTGGAGAGTAGACCTGTAGGATTTGCTTTGCCTTATGCGCCTTGCCTTGGCACCTTAGTGGGACTACGCGGGTTCTCCTATGCATGGGTTTAACTCCCCCCCTTTCCTTCCTCTTTTTTTTTTAATTATTATTATTATTATTATTATTATTTCTTCCCCCTCCCATTCCTTTTCTCTTCTAGTTCTTCTAGTTTACTTTTGATACTCCAGAGCTAACAGAAACTAAGCCTCTGGTGAATTTATACCTACTTTGTGCTCTTATATGGACTTTGTTGAGAGACTCCACCTGACACTTTGTTTAGTTATATACTGTTTGGTCATAATACGCGATTTGTATTGCCTGTAGCTATATCTGGAACTCTGTACTTTCCTTAGCTATGGTTCTGTTATATTGTGTTTACTTTTATCTTGTTCAATAAAAACTTCTATTGCAAAAAACAAGTGGTGATCTGACAAAAAAAGGAATGGTACCAAAGGGGATCTGTGAGGACATGAAACCCACTCTGGGGAACAGATGCGCCTTTTTATTCTACAGAAAAAAGCGGGTGGTTAAATTCAAATGTTGTAAGAAAAGGCCTAAAGATGAATCTTACTCTGCATTTTTACAGCCAAAGAAATAGCCGCACTACTCAAACAAAAGTTGAGGCTCTGCAGAAATCTCACCGGTGAGTAGGTATGGGAAAGCCTGGAAAAAATGAAAATATTTGGAAAAAAAAGAAGTGTGGACTATGTTCTAATACAATGATAAATTATATATCTATGACATGATATTCAAACTATAAAACATGAAGACCTTAATGAAAGATTTCTGAGACTTTATGTAAAGTTTTAAATTATTGCAAGTTCTCTCTAAAGACAAGCGAATCCTGTAACAATTCAAGTAACACTGCACTTCTCAATGCAGTTCTCAAGCAAAAGAAATGTGCTTTTCTGCCACTATGGGGGCACTGCAGGGGAAGGGCTCTAGTTTAGTTTGCTTGTGGGCTCCATCTTGTACCTCCTACAGTTGGGTGATTGTCAGGATACAGTATATGATAGTTTCTATCCTCTCAGGCCTTATTTAACAGTTAAAAGGTTAAATTTGCCTGTCAAATTAGTTTATCTTATTTAACATTTAAATGATTCCTATTAATGTTCTCCACCATCACAGCATAATGTGTCCCTATAGTCCCATCAGTAAATCGTTTTTTTTTTCTTTTTCTCCTCTCAGTAAAATGGTGAGACCAATATCTAGAGTTTGGAAACATTTCCAAAGTGCAATTTCTGCTAAGTTGCAATTTACAAACATTTTGAGAGGAAATATTCTTTTCCAAATGCTACAAGGATGACAAAAGACACCCTTGCATGCCAGAAGTACATTAAAGACATTAACAAATACTTTATGGAATGAAATGATGAGGACCAGAATGAAAGTGCAAGGAGCATTTCCCTCCAGAGTTCTCATGCCAGTAACAGTTTTTCTGCTGCTTCTGGATCATCACAAAGTGTTTCTTCACCAGCTGTATCTTTCCAATTAGTAAGTGTTGCAAACCACAGACTTTCAGAAATACATAATCCCTTAATTTATAGAAAAAATTACACCTAAAAAACAGGAAACATGTATCAAGCTCTTCATAGAGCAATATATGCTTCTGAATCAGCATTATCAAAAACTGAAATGCATATTGGCAGGAAGCTTATAAATTATTATGAGGGAAACCGGATGGTTACTTATTCTCATGTATAGTTGAAACCTTCTTAACATATACAGTCCTTGTTATTCCATTTATAATAAAAAAAAGTTTAGTTTATTAACTGAAAAAGCTGTACTTTTAGTTATTATATAACTTTGAATATACACTGCATTTCACCTTCCCATATAACAAAATGACTTTCAATTCGTACAACTACTCCACACTGAATAAATAAATAAAAAATTCCCCAAATTTCAATTTTTTATTTTTTTTCCCCGGGAAAATAGCAGGGGATTTTTTTTTTTCATGGCTTCAAAATTTTGGGAAATTTTACATCTCTACGGGTGAGTTCTATATATTCTGTAGTATTCTTGTATAAATAAGGTGGCATCACACTGTTTAGAAATGGTGAGTACAAATAGCGATGGAGACAGTTATCAAAAGAAAATTTAGAGCTGTAAAAAGCCAATCCCGATGCTTTTTCTGCCCACTTATAACTATGAACGAGACACCACTTTCAAGTCAGTAGGGCAGTGGATGGGGTAATTTGTGATCTTCTGAGAAAGACCATTAAGAGGTCAATACATGTGCAGAGGAGCGGATCCGAGCCTGTGAAGTTGTGCAGCCACAGTGGTGAGCGAGTACCAAGCAAATTTTGTTTTTATATCTAGTAAGTGTGCTCTTTTAGCGGGGTTTTAAATAAAAGTTCTATAGCAGAGAACACTATGTAGGCTGTGTTTTTGATTACATGATACATGAGTCCCTTGAAGTGGAGGAACAGCTGAATAATCTCGGAGATCAACCCCCAATCTGTGAGGGACACATTGGGTGGAGTGGAGATCGTGAAAGGGAGAAATTGAACAGCTGAGTCCTGAGAAAAAGAAAAGACGTTTGGGAAGTGAAAATAAAGAGTTCATTGGAGTCTTCCTGACTCATCCTTGAGGTGAGCAGATTAAATAGCTGGTGGTGGTGTGCACAAGAAATAAGGATTTTTGAGAAGCACGGTGATATGATACTAACACTAGAACACTACTATCAAGACTGAGATTGATTAATGGGACATTTTACAAAAAATAGGGGAATTTGCCTGGATCACCGAGTAAATAGTATAAATTGTACTAAAAAGTTAAGCAATCGCTAGTTTGAAAATCAATCTCATCCACATGGATAACCATGGGACACAGTTCTAATGGCCCTATTGACATACAGAATAAAAAATAAAAGGGTACGATTCTCTTAAAGCGGTTGTATAGTCAAAATTTTCACTTTCAATTTAATTGTGCATGTCATTATTTTAAACCAATTGCTATTAGCCTTTTTTTTCTTACCTGTTTACTTGTGAAGTTACAGCTGTATTCACGAGTGGGGAAGTGTACTGCGCATGCGCCAGATCTCCGTTCATTCTGGCAAGCAGAGCCTCTGCCGGAAAAATTATTTTTTCTGTCGGGGCTGTGTCATTTCCTCATGTAGACATCAGCCCCAACATCCCACGATGCTTCGTGCACATTGCTCACAAAGGGCATGATGGCTTGAATATTGTGACCGTAGTGCGCACGTGCGGGATTACAGATACAAGAAGGAACCGTGGGCGGAAATTCAAATTGAATAAGACGTGGAAGACCACAACCGAGATGGCGCGGGCTTACTACAGGAGTTACTCTTTACAAGAACACCAGTTTATACAGTAAGACAAATAATGTGGATAAACATATAGCGATCAATCGATGTTAAACTTTATGGTCTTTAAGAATATGTAAATTGTTATGATAGTATCGGAGGGTTTACTACCACTTTAAGAGGGCAAAATGATACCACTAAATATGATACAAACAAGCTTTATTAAATAGAAATAGTCACAACAAAATATTAAGAAAAAGAGAGGCAGATTGATCATGTACTCACGGATTGAATTTAAAAAAGACAACGTTGTCAAGTAATTAAAAACAGGGGGAACCACAGCTGCGCATATCACATACACACCCCAATTACCACTTTCAAGCATTAATGTTGTTTAGGCATATTTGTTTATCAACAGAGTCCAAGTCAGACTTAAGATATCTGTAGGGGACTCCTGTTGATCGGAATGCTCAGTCAAATAGCAAATGTGGAATATACTGGGTGGATGTAGAGGTGTATTGCAGTCCTGGTCTAGCTGAGGGTATTAAATTAAGGATTGGAAGTCCATGAATTAGATAGTAAAGAAAACCCTCAGACTGTCCAGTTAATAGCCAGAAAGGATTGCACTAAAGCCAGTGTAATGAAACATGATACAAAGGTTTCCAGATCATAGACTATAGACACTACAGACAAGTCTCCTGGAAATATCATCAGGGGAGGTAATACAGGAACATACTGGGCTCATCCGTATATAGGTAAACCAGGTGGGTCAGAGATACTCTCACCACATTGACGGATGCAGTTGTTCTTATGATCCCTCTCCACCCCCATTGTCTTCAGCTAGGAGACTGGCTCGGTATTAGTCTAATGCAGCATGACAATGAGTTTTTCAAACGATGTGGAAAGTCTTTATACATCGATTCCCCACCACTGGGGAATTGCAGCCAAAGCATTCTTCCTGAATAGGGATGAGCTTCGTGTTCGAGTCGAACGTACGTTCGACTCGAACATTGGCTGTTCGTGCGTTCGGCGAATTCCGAACGTTT
This sequence comes from Lithobates pipiens, assembly GCF_037356315.1. Classification (NCBI taxonomy): domain Eukaryota; kingdom Metazoa; phylum Chordata; class Amphibia; order Anura; family Ranidae; genus Lithobates; species Lithobates pipiens. The sequence continues at coordinate 73,597,990 of NW_027507685.1, read as the reverse complement.
TGGCCGTTCGCGTCAAAATTCGAGTGAAGCGTGCGCGGACCATAATGCACTGCGTTGGCGCAGTGCATTGCTGCCCGATGATTGGCCAAGCATGCACTGTGACCCCGCATGCTTGGCCAATCGCAGCGCCGGCAGCGAGGAGAGCCATGATTGGCCACAGGCATCCTGCCTGTGGCCAATCATAGCTCAGGCTGTGTAGTGCACGCCCCACACTATATAAGGCCGCCTTTGAGGCGGCCTCGTGTAGTGTGTTACTTAGCATCTGAAGCAGTGGGTGTTCTGTGTACCTTCAACACAGTACACACCAATCGTTTTTGGCTGATTTCCTATCTTGCTGCTGTGTAGTGGTTGTTGTCTGTGCCCTGACTGCAGTATACACCACTATATTCACCTCACCTATATAGCTAGTGATCTAGCTTTAACCACTTAACAACTGCCCATTGCCGATTAACGGCTTCAGGGGGGTTGTTTAACTCTGAGAGGCCGTTAATTAACGGCCTCCCAGAATTCTGCTCTCGCGTGCCCCGAGGTGTGCGCACTCGAGAGCATCCGTGACCGCCGGGTCGCATCACGGATCACGGTAAACGGCCGCTCATAGCGGCCGTTTACCACGTGATTGCTCCGTCAAATGACGGAGTGATCACTTGGAAACAAACCGGCGTCATGTTATGACGCCTGTTCCTCCCTCCCCTCTCTGTACCGATCGGTACAGCGGAGGGGAAAGAGATCGGTGTCAGCAGCGATGTGGGCTGCATCTGCAGTGCCCACATCGCTGCTCACCGAATTTAACCCCTCAATTCCCTGCCAATACTCTGCAATACCAGTGCATACTCTGCAGTACCCTGCCATTACTCTGCAGTACCCCCCATTACTCTGCAGTAACCCCCATTACTCTGCAGTACCCCCCAATACTCTGCAGTACCCGCCATTACTCTGCAGTACCCCCCAATACTCTGCAGTACCCCCAATACTCTGCAGTACCCCCAATACTCTGCAGTACCCTGCCATTACTCTGCAGTGCAGTACCCTGCCATTACTCTGCAGTACCCCCCATTACTCTGCGGTAACCCCCATTACCCTGCAGTACCCCCAATACTCTGCAGTACCCTGCCATTACTCTGTAGTACCCCCCAATACTCTGCAGTACCCTGCTATTACTCTGTAGTACCCCGCCAATACCCCGCCAATACTCTGTAATACCCTGCCATAAATTGCCATACCCAGCCATACTCAGAGATACCCAGCCATACTCGGTGATACCCTGAAATACCCAGCCATAGACACCCCCCACCCCTCACCGCCCTCCGGTGCTTCTACCAACTCGCCAGTACGATCAAAGCCAGAATCTTTTTTTTATTTTTTATTTCAGGCTTCCCAGCCTAGAGGTGAGATGTGGGGTCATATTGACCCCCCAGATTTCACTGTAAAGAGGACCTGTCACCCCATATTCCTATTACAAGGGATGTTTACATTTCTTGTAATAGGAATAAAAGTGATCAAAAATATATTTTTGGGGGAAAAAATGTCAAACTAAAATAAATAAAGTAAAATGAACAATAAAAAAATAAAATAAAAATTAAAGCGCCCATGTCCCCATGTGCTCGCATGTGCCACACATGTGAGGTATCGCCGAGAATGTTAGAGCGAGAGCAATAATTCTAGTCCTAGACCTCCTCTGCAACTCAAAACATGTAACCAGTAAAAAAAAAAATTAGAGCGTCGCCTATGGGGATTTTTTAAGTAGCGACGTTTGGCGCCATTCCACGGGCATGTGCAATTTTGAAGAGTGACATGTTTGATATCTATTTACTCAGCATAACTTCATCTTTCGCTTTATGCAAACATTGGGCTAACAAGTGGTTAATAATAGAGCTTGCAGTCAGTAGTGTTAGGAGATAGTGCGTGCTGTCTGCGTGCTCTGTACCCAGTACATACCGCTATAATATAGGGCAGGCCCCTACTTTCAAACATCCAACTTACAAACATCTCCTACTTGCAAACGCAAGGAGACAGCAGCAAGTGAGATGAAAAAAGATGGACGACAAAACAAATTATACAGGGGTGATAACCCTTCCCTATGTTTTCCAAAAAGCTTAAAGATAGTTTTTTTGACTGGAGCTACACTTTAAAAATGTACCGGTTGAAAATGACAAACAGATTCAACTTAACACAACAAACCTACACAGTCCCTGTCTTGTTTGCACCGCCTGTATACTGCTGTTCTGAGTATATAGGGCCTGGGGGCCACACGCATTTCCTTTTTTTAATATGGGTACGGGGTTCCCCTTAATATGCGTACAAGACCCAAATAGGCTGGTAATGGGCAGGGAGGGCTACCCATGCCATGTTTCTCAATGATTTTCAACCATATTGCAGGAACCAGATATAACATTAAAACCGCAAGCAGTTTTAAATGGTGTTATTTCCGTTTAATGTCATTTTGTGCAGGGACTGTTCTAAACACGGGAAACATGTGGCACTTCACAGGCATACTACAGACACCCCCCAGGCACCATATTTAAAGGAATATTTCACTTTTTTTTTTCACTTTAATCGTCATTAAAATCAGTGCTCCCGCCAAAACAGCCGTTTTTAAAACTTTTTTTTGCAGTGACCCATGTCCCCTGAGGCAGGAGGCAGGTCCCCAAACCCTTTTTAGGACACTATCTTGCATATTAGCCGTTAAAATTAGCACTTTCCAATTCGAACGTTCGAGTCCCATAGACTTCAATGGGGTTCTAACGTTCGTACCGAACGCGGGGGTCGTTCGCAAGTTCTGGTGCGAACCGAACCGGGGGGTGTTCGGCTCATCCCTATTCCTGAACCAACATTACCCCCTGATGGGGAGGCATAATGGATTTATTGTCGAACTTTTGGAATTCATGCTCAACAACAACTTTTTTCAATTTTTAGGAAACCTTTACCAACAATTGAGAGGCACATGTATTGGGGCACCTTGGGCTCCATCCTATGCGTGTCTCCAGCTGGGCCTTTGGGAGGAGGAGGTTGTGTTCAAATCCTCGATGTACCTCAGCCACTGTCGCCTCAATGTATTGAGCATCTGTGGGGCATCCTGAAACGGAAAGTGGAGGAGCGCAAGGTCTCTAATCTCCACCAGCTCCGTAATGTCGTCATAGAGGAGTGGAAGGGGATTCCAGTGGCAACATGTGAAGCTCTAGTGAACTCTATGCCCAAGAGGGTTAATGCAGTGCAGGAAAATAATGGTGGCCACACAAAATATTGATACTTTGGGCCCAATTTGGACATTTTCACTTAGGGGTGTACTCACTTTTTGTTGCCAGCGGTTCAGACATTATTGGCTGTGTGTTGAGTTATTTTGAGGGGACAGTAAATTTTCACTGTTATACAAGCTGTACACTGACTACTTTACTTTACACTTCCTTCTTCAAGTGCGCCCCCAACGGCCCTTCAAAACATACATACACCTTGCACCGAGCCGTGTCCGCCAACCTAATCCGCTCTGCTTCCTTATCCTTGTCCTTATCCTTCGCTGCCTCTGCCGTGCCCCCGCCGTCTTTTGGAGCCTCCGTCTGCGTCGCGGCCACCCCCGCTGACACCTGCTGCTGGTAGACCTCCATGCCCCCGTACCCTGCCCCACCGCCGGGGCCACCCACGGACACAGGGATCGGTACCTGTCCCGTCCCCCCTTCCAACCGGCGCAACAGCTCCTTCAATGTGTCCAAGATACCCCCCTCGCCCCGTTACTCCCGGCAACCCCACCCCTGCAGGCACCTGGTCCCCCCTCCCCCCCAGCCCCCCTCAACCCCCCAAGCCCAGCATCCCCCAAGGGCCTACCTGGCTTCTGTCGGCGACTTGGCCCCCCAGCCGCTGGCACTGCTCCCGACAGGTCCACCCCTGCGACATCTTCCTCCATCAGTTCCCCTTCTTCCAGTATTGCCTGTGTGTTGTTTCCAGGCCGCTGTGTCGCTCCCTGAGACACCCCCGGCAGCTTGCACTGTCCCCTGGCATTGTTTACAACATTCCGGCCGCCATCTTGGGACTCCTGTTCGCCACGTCAGTTCCGCTGACGTCATCCGTCCGCACCGCGCTCTCCGCTCGCTCGCTCGCGCGTGTGCTCCACCTTGGCTCTCCCTCCCAGGCCCCGACCTAGGCCTGGAGGCGGGGCCTCCCGACTGCCGCTCTGCAGATGTTTCTGATCCACCCCCTTACGCAAACATGGCGCCGCCACGAGGAGAGCCTCCGGCCGTTCTACCGGAAGAACCGACGCTCGCGGATCCCTGCCTCCCCTGTCGGGCAGCCCCCTGACCAGAGCATCGCCAGGGGCCACTGCCTGATGCACCTCCGCTCACACAGTCCTGGAGGGGGCCTGCGATCCAACCGGGTGAGTGCCCCCCCTGCGTACAGGGCCGTTGGTGGGGATTCCTCCCAGGCCTTCTGCCCGCCGACGGAGGTGTCTGCTTCGCAGGGGGGCCTGAAGGGTCCCAGCTGGGGCTCCCAAAATGGTGCTGCGTCCTGGGGGTATTATCCGGGCTCAAGTGCACCGGAGGCCGAGACCTCCGAGCCCCCGTGGGGGTAGCCCTATCTGAAGGGGGTCCCTGCCCTACCCCTTGCAAAGTGGCCACAATTTGGCTCTGCAGCCAGTCTTTGCCATGCTGCTCTGCCGCCAACCTAAGCTGGTCCCACAGGCTGTCTAAGCTACTCATCTCTCTCTTGCAGGTGGGGTGCTCCTGAACTTCTCTCCTATCCTGCTGACTCTGGACTGCTGACCTACAGACCTCCCCCTACCACCAGAAGACCTATACTCCTCCCATCAGAACATTACTCCTACAAGGTAAGTTCCTATGTTACTGACCACACCTCTAACTATTTCACAGTAAGATTTGCACCCTGTCATGTCTGCACTCTGCCTACACTATGTTGCAGCTACGTGCATGTCTGTCTGGTCTGGTTTCAATGTATTTTTTAACATTAATACAATTATGCCAAGTTCTATTATTTCACCATTAGTTATCTCTTTAAACAGAGTATTCCGAATACCACACAAAAGCAGCATAATCACTGTAGACGCTGCATGGCGGTATTTGAGTAAATACAAAGTTTGTCTAAAAAGCGTTACACTTAGATACACTAGCCTGGTGGCAATGTCCCTGGAAATTATTTTTAAATGTTGACATCTATGCCTGAGGCGATGAACAAGGCTGTGTGGAGGATATTAAATAAGAATAACGCTTAAACTGTGTGCTAGAGACTTATGACTTAAATGCTGAACTTTGAGAGAATCGACAATCACTTGGTGCTGTGGGGAAAATATATAATATGACAAGATGATGAAATAAAGATGGAACAGTTTAGTGGTGAACTAAAAATAGGCAATGTGTAGATTTTACTGGGATTCACTATAACGACTTCTGCCGTCATTTGAAGAGGGATATTGTTGTTATGGTAGCAGCTAGCTACCATAACCCCGGTATCCTCTTCTTTAGCGGGAAGTCTGCTTTCAGATAAAAGTGGTCTCTGCGGCGGATTCACTGCGAGATCACTTTTATCGGTGTCGGGATAGGACCCCCCTCCCGCCACTTTCCGATGCCCAAATTCGCTTACCGAAGCTGCCAGCAGTGGCGAAGGCGATCGCATCCTTCTCCCTGTTAGATATAGAGATGAGTGAGGGGACGATGGCCCCCACCGTCTCTATACCATTGCAAAAAATAGCTCTTAAAAATAGCTCTTAAAGCAACATTTTTTTTCAAATGACATTTATTTATTTTATTGTAAATATGAGATCTGAGTTCTTTGGTCCGAGAACTCATATTTAAGAGGTCCTGTCATGCTTTTATTCTATAAGGGATGACTTGCTTCCTTGTAACAGGAATAAAAGTGACACAATTTATTTTTTTATTTTTTTAAAGAACAGTGTAAAAATGAAAAATAAAAGGTAAAATAAATAAGAATTATTTTTTTTTAAACGCTCCCCGTCCCGCCGAGCTCGCGTGCAGAAGCGAACGCATACACGAGTAGAGCTCAAATATGAAAATGGTGTTCAAACCACACATGTGAGGTATCACCGCAATCGTTAGAGTGAGAGCAAAAATTCTAGCCCTAGACCTTCTCTGTAACTCAAAACATGTAACCTGTAGAATTTTTGTAAACATTGCATATGGAGATTTTTAAGGATAAAAGTGGGCTACCTTTACTGTTGTCTTATTTTTTAATTAAAAAAAGGGAGTATTTTCCAAAAAAAGTACGCTTGTAAGACCGCTGCGCAAATACAGTGTGACAAAAAGTATTGCAATAACCACCATTTTATTCTCTAGGGTGTTCGCAAAAAATAAATATAATATTTGGGGGTCCTAAGTAATTTTCTAGCAAAAAAAAAAAGATTTTAACTTGTAAGTAACAAGTTTGAAAAATAGGACCGGTCTAAGCCCCTGTACACACGGTCGGAGACGGAATCAGTCCGATGCATACCACACACAGTCGGATTATCCGACGACACGGTCCGATAGGACACATTCCGATGGATTCTCCACTGATTCCGTCGAAATATCTGTCGGACCCAATTTTCCAACATGTTGGAAATATTTCCCGACCAACTGGGCCGATCGGACATACTCCGATCATGTGTAGAGAGTTTTGATCGGACCAAGTACCACGCATGCTCAGATCAAATTCCTACATCAAAGCTATTGGCTACTAGCCTAAATGTAGTCCCATCGTAACAAAATTACGTCATCCCGTTCTGAAAGATCGGATTTTTCGCCACCTTTGTCCGACCGTGTGTTTCGGACAAAATCCGACGGTCAAAATCCTACGGATTTGGTTGTGGAAATCTCCGACCGTGTGTACAGGGGCTTAAAGTGGTTAAACCTGAAGCAAAAGCAGCACTGTCACTAAAAACTAGCGTGGCTTTCCTGGATGCCACGGGCAGCTACTCAATGATTGTTTTATGACAAACTACACCACCACCAATGGCATTTTTCCATATTTTCCATCTTGTTTAAAAATCAGATTAGCAGTTCTATCTATAAGTGAGGGGTATTTAAAATGGTTCTTTTATTCTTTGTGAACATACCCACTAGGGAGCAAGAACACTTACATTAGGTCTTGTAAACATGGACTTAGCCATGTGACTGAACCATGTATCTACCTTTTTGTGCAGAAGAGCCCCTTCTGGTGGGACAAAAGCTCTCCTTTTTTTTTTTATAAACCATCTCTTTTATTAGGGTTTTACTGTCAGAGTACAAACAAAAAGAACAGTGCAATATATGAACAATTACAAAAAAATACAGTAGTTCTTAAGCTTAAAGGCATAGCTCGAACACCAAGTAGAGGATCAGAAATTGAAGGAGCAATACCTACTAGAAGGACAACTTAGAAATTACTTATCATCTGGAGATGTGGCTGTGAAGGGATTGTCCAGCCAGCAGGACCAAACTTTCTGAAATTTTCATGGACAACCTCTGTTGCTATGAGTGGCTTAATATAGGGGCAGGTTAGCGTTGACTAAGTGTATCCAGAAAGAAAGAGTAATGCCGCGTACAGACGATCGGAATTTCCGACAACCAAACCATGGATTTATTTCCGACGGATGTTGGCTGAAACTTGTGTTGCATACCCACAGTCGCACAAATGTTTTTGGAAATTCTGATCGGCTAGAACATGGTGACGTACAACACGTAGAAAAAGGAATTTCAATAGCCAGTGTTCCACCCTTTGGACTCTTTCTACTAATCTCGTGTAGTGAAAGTTTGGTGAGAGACCATTCCGCTTTTCAGACTTGTGCCTTTTCAATCGTTACTGCTCTTCAGTTTGTGCTTGTGGGTTTGTGTCTGGTTTTCAGTGCGTGTAGTCAGTTCGCATCTGGTTTTCAGTGCGTGCTATTTCTAGTACGTATCTGATTTTCAGTGCATTCTTGTCCGCTTGTTTCTGATTTTCAGCTCGTTCTTCTCAGGTTCTTTTTGATTTTAGTGCATTCTGTTAGTTCGTTCTGCCGACCATTTTGAAGCCATGTTACGGTTATGTACTCGTCATAGAGTTCATGCTATGCATGGGCTTGGTGTTGGGGTTCTTACTTTGACCCAAGCCCAGTCCATGAACAAGGGGAGGAGGAGCTCATGGATCAAGAATTGATTGCTCCAGCATGACCAATTCTCACACATGCCTCTGTTTGCGGAAGATCCGTGAGAATAATCCTGATGATTTCAGGAATTATCTCCGGATGATGGACCCTGTTTTTCACCGTTTGTTGGCTTTACTATCCCCTTGTATTATCAAGCAGGACACCTGCATGTGGCAAGCCATCACTCCTGAACAAAGGCTTGTCACCACATTGCAGTGCTTGGAGACGGGGAGAAGTCTGCAAGACATCAAGTTCTCGATGGGCATCTCCCCCCAGGCTCTGGGGATCATTATTCCAGAGACCTGTTCTGCCATCATTCAGGTCCTGCAGAAGGACTATTAGGGTAAGTTTTCTCCTTTAACATCACATTCTATGTATTTAATGTTTGCTAATGTATTGTATTTATTTCATTTGTCACGGTCTGGAGTCAGGCTCAGAGGCCAGTAGCTATAGCAGCAGAGCAGGTATTCACACAGGTCACCCTGGCTGATGACACGGGTTCCCCTGAGGTGCGGGGTCTAAGCACTAACCGGTATTCACCAGAGCTCCTGAAGGTGGAGATGGGCTTTGCTGCGTGTTAGTGCCAGGTCGCGGTCCTCAGGATAGCCCCACCAGGAGGTGAGCAAGTCGGGGTCTGGTAGTGGATATAGCAGGTAGGGATCAAGCAGAAGCGTAGTTGAGAAACAAGCCAAAAGTCGGTAACAAATAGTTGCAGGTTGGGATTCAGCAGAAGCGTAGTCCAGGAACAAGCCAAATGTCGGTAACGAAGGATAGCGAGGATACGGTCGGCAGCAGGAGAGACAGGAGCAAGATATTGGCTGGTGAAGGCACAATATTCTGGCAACCAGGAAGTGCAGAGACATGGCTTGAATCAGGAAGTTCATGGGAGGAGCAAAGGGTTCAAGGTTCAAGGCAAACAAGATTCAAGACAAGATCATTCAGGAATTGTCCAAGGAGCTGTCCAGCATTCCAGGTGGTTCAGCAAGCAGAGTCATTGCCAGACACACCAGAGGTCCCAGGTTCAAGCCCAGGTCCTAATATTACCCCCCTCCTCCCAGGATGTCCTCTGAGGAAACCTCTGGTGGAATTCCCTTTGTTAATCTAGGGGCATGAACATTCCTTTCAGGCTCCCAAGAATTTTCTTCTGGCCCATATCCTTCCCTTTGAACCAAATATTGCAAATTGTTCCTGGAGATCCTGAAGTCAAGAATTTTTCCCACCACAAATTCTTCTTCACCCTGTACCTCAAACAGGTGGAGGAGGAGGATGAATTCTTCCAGAAAAAGTATTTTCATGAAATGGTTTTAGTAGCGATATATGAAACACAGGGTGAATCTTCATATTATCAGGAAGTTTTAGGCGAAAAGTGACAGGGTTGATTTGAGCAGAAATCTCAAAAGGTCCCATAAACTTTTGACCTAACTTAGCACATGGAACTTGAACTTTTACATTTTTGGTAGATAACCAAACTTTCTCACCTACTTGAAAAGTGGGAATGGACCTACGATGTCTGTCAGCAGCCTTCTTGTAATATTCCTGCGCCTCCTTCAATGTATCAGTTAATTTCTCCTGGATCTCATGTAATGAAGTTAGTCTGTTGGTAACAGCAGGAATTGAAGTTGAGATGGGGAGATCAGGAATAAAAACTGGATGATACCCAGTGTTTAAGAAAAATGGGCTTTGGGAAGTGGAGCTATGTTTAGCGTTATTATAAGCAAACTCTGCCGTTGGAAGGTAGTCCACCCAGTCATCCTGAAGATAACTCACGAAACATTGAAAGTATTGCTCCAGAGTTTGATTGGTCCTCTCGGTCTGACCATTAGACTGCGGATGAAAAGCCGAGGACAGATTAACTGTTACACCCAAAGCGGGGCAAAAACGTCTCCAAAATTTTGAGGTAAACTGTACCCCTCTGTCAGACACCACATCATCAGGAATTCCATGAAGTTTAAAAACTTCTCTAACCATTACCTCAGCAGTATGTTCGGCGGAGGGTACCCCTTTAACTGGAATAAAATGAGCCATCTTAGTGAGACGGTCAACGACTACCTGAAATGGTGGTCATCCCTTTTGAAAGAGGAAGGTCAACCACAAAGTCCATAGAAATTGACCCCCATGGTCTTGATGGAACAGGCAGTGGTAGAAGTAACCCCAGAGGAGAAGATCGAGGTGTCTTATTGCGAGCACAGGTTAGACATGAAGCCACATAACTCTTTACATCTTTCTTGTACCCAGGCCACCAAAAGGAACGTGATAAGAGTTCTTCTGTCTTAGAAGCCCCAAAATGACCAGCAAGTTTAGAGTCGTGTACCAACCTGAGGGCTTCTACCCGAACTGATTCAGGTACATAGAGGCAATGCGCTTGAGTCCAAAAACCATTGTTGTACTTGAGGTTAATGTCCTTAGGAGGATTATTAAGAAGTGGGTCATTCTCATACCCCTCCTTGAGAAGATTAAGAAATGTCTTCGAACTCATGGCCCCTAGAAAGTTCTTTTGAGGCAGGATTTTACAGTCAGAGGTGCTTTCCTGGAGAGGACCAGACAACATCCGTGATAGGGCATCAGCCTTACCATTCCTTGACCCAGGGCGGTATGAAATAACAAAATTAAACCTGGAAAAGAAAAGGGTCCAACGTGCTTGTCTAGATGACAACCTTTTAGCAGACCTAATAAATTCAAAATTTTTATGATCGGTGAGAACGGTTACAGGGTGCTTAGCTCCTTCCAGCAGATGCCTCCACTCAGAAAATGCTTCCTTAATTGCCAGCAGCTCCTTGTTTCCAATGTCATAATTCATCTCAGCTGAAGACATCAGTCGAGAGAAATAAGCACAAGGCTGAAGCTGCATTTTTTCTCCCATTCGCTGAGAAAGGATAGCTCCCACAGCAGAATTAGAAGCATCAACTTCTACGATGAAAGGTAGTTCTGGATCTGGATGTACCAGTATTGGTGCAGACGTGAAGAGAGTTTTCAGTTTACTAAAGGCAGCCTGTGCCTCAGGTGACCACAAAAAGGGCACCCCTTTCTTTGTCAACTGTGTAATTGGAGCAATTACCTTAGAGAAATTCCTTATAAATCTTCTGTAAAAGTTGGCAAATCCAACAAATGGCTGTATCTCTTTAACATTCTTAGGGACAGGCCAATACACCACAGCTTTGATCTTATCAGGATCCATGCTAACCCCTTCAGAAGAGATTATGTATCCCAAGAACTGGATCTGAGTTTGTTCAAACTCGCATTTTTCTAGTTTAATGTAAAGTTGATTCCGCCTTCATCTCTCGAAGACAAAACGGACATGCTTACGGTGTTCTTCCAAAGTATCAGAGAAAATGAGAATGTCATCCAAATATGCTATTACAAACTGATCAAGCAAATCTCGAAAAGCATCATTAATAAAATGTTGAAAAGTTGCAGGAGCATTGCAAAGCCCGAAGGGCATGACCAAAGACTCAAAATGTCCATATCTGGTTCTGAAAGCAGTTTTCCATTCATCTCCGGGATGAATGCGGACAAGGTTGTATGCCCCCCGTAAATCTAATTTGGTAAAGAGCTTGGCAGAGCGGAGTCTCTCGAGCATTTCTGGAATCAGTGGGAGTGGATAGCGATTCTTAATTGTGATCCTATTTAAATCTCTGTAGTCAATACACGGACGCAGGGTGGAGTCCTTTTTCGTCACGAAGAATAAGGCTGCGCCAGCAGGAGAGGTTGAGTGTCTGATAAAACCCTTCTCAAGATTCTCATTAATCCACTCCCTGAGCACTTTCAGTTCAGGTTCTGATAAAGAATAAAGGCGACCAAATGGTATTTCTGCCCCTGGAAGCAATTCAGTGGGACAATCATAAGAGCGATGAGGAGGCAGCTGATCTGCGTTCTTTTTATCACAAACGTCCCGAAACTCAAGATATTGTGGAGGTAGCTTGTCGTATGACTGGATAGTTGCCAAAACTGCTTGTAAATCTTGGGTTGGTGGAGGGCTTATTTGATAAGATTCTTTGCAATGTTTCTTGCAATGGTCAGATGTAAAGCTTAAAGAACGTGTCTCCCAGTTGATGGAGGGATTATGGATAGAGAACCAAGGAATGCCCAGGATAATAGGGAACTTGGGTGATGTAATCAGCTCAAAGCTGATAGTCTCCTGATGGTCAGTTTCAATTAGGAGTTTAAGTGGGATTGTCTCGTGGGTAACAGGGCCTGAAGACACAGGTGAGCCATCCACAGTTTCCATATCAATTGGGGCGAGTTTATTTCTTATTTGAATGTTATTACTTTGGGCAAATTCGATGTTGATGAAGTTTCCCCCAGCATAGCAGAGCAAGGTATTTCATTGCTTTCAACAATAAGCTTTATAGGGATGACAAAATGAGTTGATAAAGAATTAACTTTATTTGTTTCCTGAATCAAAGGAGAGATGGACTGAGAAATTGAGTTTATTTGTTCAGATACTGTAACATCCGTTGCTGCAATTGTTCTTTTAAATTTATTGGGATAATTAACTGCGTAATGTCCAGAGTCTCCACAATAAAGACATAAGTTTTCTGAACGTCGTCTTTCTTTCTCCTGAGTAGTAATAGATCTTTTAATAGCATCCACCTGCATAGGTTCAGGAGTGTCAGAATCAGGAAAAACTCTTGGACCCTTAGGAAGATACTGAGTAGTAGAAAAACACATGCCACCATTACTGCCTAGGATTCCCAGTCACTCCTTTCTCCTTTCAGTAAGTCTCTGATCAATTGGAATACATAATTTAATAAAAGCTTTGAGGTCATCAGGACTTTCTACTCTGGCAAGCTCATCTTTTACTTGTTCCGAGAGTCCTTGACGGAACTGACTCTTTTGTGCTGCTGGATTCCAATTGGTATCTGAGATCCAACGTCTGAATTCAGTTGTGTACTCTGCAACAGAGCGTCTTCCCTGCCGTAAATTGTGCAATTTTGCCTCAGCAGTAGCACAGCGGTTAGGATCATCGAAAACTTGGTTAATCGCAGTCACAAAAGAATTGAAATTATCCAGGATGACATCATCTTTCTCCACATAAGGGGAGGCCCAGGCTAAGGCTTCCTCAGTCAGGAGGTTGATAATAAACAGCACCTTTTTCCTGTCAGAAGTGAATGCAGCAGGTTGCATCTGAAAGTATATACGACATTGATTAAGGAACCCTCTATAATGGCGGCGGTCTCCGCTAAACTTGAGTGGCAGGGGCATTCGTGCATTAGTATCTATGGCAGCAGTATCTCGGGCATGAAAATCCCGCAATTGTTTGTGTAGATCAAGGATTTCCTCTTGTAGACCTTTCACTTCGATTTGTAACTCAGAAAATTTTTCCTGGTAGTTAACACCAAATGTCTGCAACTCAGCGATTTGAACCCTGAGAGGAGCCACGGCAGCTGCAACAACGGCCTCCATGTTTTTGGCCAGAATATTCTGTCATGGTCTGGAGTCAGGCTCAGAGGCCAGTAGCTATAGCAGCAGAGCAGGTATTTACACAGGTCACCCTGGCTGATGACACGGGTTCACCTGAGGTGCGGGGTCTAAGCACTAACAGGTATTCACCAGAGCTCCTGAAGGTGGAGATGGGCTTTGCTGCGTGTTAGTGCCAGGTCGCGGTCCTCAGGATAGCCCCACCAGGAGGTGAGCAAGCCGGGGTCTGGTAGCGGATATAGCAGGTAGGGATCAAGCAGAAGCGTAGTTGAGAAACAAGCCAAAAGTCGGTAACAAATAGTTGCAGGTTGGGATTCAGCAGAAGCGTAGTCCAGGAACAAGCCAAATGTCGGCAGCAGGAGAGACAGGAGCAAGATATTGGCTGGTGAAGGCACAATATTCTGGCAACCAGGAAGTGCAGAGACATGGCTTAAATCAGGAAGTTCATGGGAGGAGCAAAGGGTTCAAGGTTCAAGGCAAACAAGATTCAAGACAAGATCATTCAGGAATTGTCCAAGGAGCTGTCCAGCATTCCAGGTGGCTCAGCAAGCAGAGTCATTGCCAGAGCACACCAGAGGTCCCAGGTTCAAGCCCAGGTTCTAACATCATTATTCCCTAATTAATTAATTAAATTTGCTGTGAATGTTCTCTTTATCCTCATGCATGCTTGAATTTTTTTATGGTCCTTTTTTGTCCTTCATGCATATCTGCCTTCACTAACCTTCCCAGCATGCTATCCTGTGCCCATACACACCTAGCTTAGTCAATTAACAATCTATTTTGTCAGCTCCATAGTAGTGTTTTACCCTAAACACCCCCTAAAATGTTTACAAATGTTATTGTTGTCCTTAAATTCAGGCATAGTACAAGGGGCTTTTTTTGGGGGGGGGCCCAAACTCATTTGGAACCCTCCCTCTCCCCAACCGTTAAGTCAGCCGATACCAATACTCTATCTGCTGACTTTGCCAAACCCATACACACTATACCTACCTCTTTTGTGGTCAGATTTATGGATGAATTCACCAAAGCATGTAGTGAAAGGTCCTGCCTGAATACTTTCAAATGGTACTGTTTAAATGTTTTTTTCTCCTATTATCTTGATAGGTAATTGCAAAATGTAAAAATGTGCTTCAATTTGAAAAGTGTGTATTCATATTTTTGTATTATGACACTTCTAACCTGTCCAGTGGGCAGTAAGTAAGGAGAGGCTGGCCAAAGTAACACACATTATTTATGCATTCAGCTCTCAATGAAGTGGAGCAGGTTACCTGACCAAAACAAAATTTTGAAATGGGTCATCAGAGGGGGTGAGGAATCTGATAAGTGGACCTTATATTTTTGTCTTTAAATACTCCTTAAAATAAATGTTTTATACTTTTGTTGGCCAGGAATGTTTGTGTCTAATCTGCTTGCAATGTTATGTGCAAAAGTAAATTTTGTTTTCTTGTTTCACTCCACAGTTTCCTTCTATGCCACAGGAATGGCAGCCTGTGGCTTCCCAATTTGCCCAGCGGCGGGATTTTCCCAACTGCAGAGGGGCAATTGATGGGAAACACGTCCACATCGTGGCACCCCCCAACTCAGGGTCATACTATTAGAATTTCCAGGCGGATTAATAGTATTGTGATGTTGGCGGTGGTGTTCGCGACATATGAGTTTCTCTATGTGGACGTGGGGAAGAATGGTCGGATGTCGGATGGTGGAATCATCACCCAGACCGAGTTCTACGGATGTCTCCAGAGTGGTGGCTTGGGCTTGCCACCTGCAGAAGACAACGTGGCTGGTCTTCCGTTCATCTTTGTCTCTGATGAAACATTTGGGCTGGGTGATCACCTGATGCGGCCACCCCGATGAGGATCCTCACCCCGGACCAGAGAGTTTTTAACTACCAGCTGGCCAGAGCCAGGAGAATAGTGGAGAATGCTTTTGGGATAATGGCCAGCCGGTTCCGCCTATTCTTGATGCCAATCAACATGGCAGAATATAAACTAAACCAAATAATACTTGCATGCTGCAGTCTACACAACTTTCTCAGGAGAAATGCTACAAACTATGTGGCCTCAGTTGGGCCTGAGGCCGGATTTCAAGAACAAACAACAACCCTGACGGCGCTTGAAGCTGGCTTGCCCCCCCCTCAAAGTGCCCGCAAGGTCCATCAAAAATATATGGAATACTTTGCGGGTAGGGGGGCCATTGATATGCCAGCAAATGTTTGCTAAACCTTTTTAAAATAAAATTTTTGGTTAAAATAAAAGAATATTTCATTTGATTTACTGCTTGTGTTTCTTTTAGCTGTCTCCTAGGTTCTCCAATGGGCTTTTCTTTTTGGCCATTTTCTTCAATAGTATAAATGTAATTTAGTTGATACATGAGGTGACAATCTCTTCTTCAGCTATTAAACCCATCCTTTTCAGCACCATGAAGTAATTGTTTTGAGTCCCCGAACTGGCCTGATTGAGGCAAATTTTAGAGCACTGTGGGGGTTATTTACTAAAGGCAAATTCACTTTGCACATTCACTTTGAAAGTGCACCGAAACTCCACTGAAAGTGCACTTGTAGTGCAAAGTGGATTTGCCTTTAACAAATAACCCCCATTGTCACTGTAAACACCAAATTACTCCAAAAACTGGTATTAAGTATTGAAAGAAGAAGCCACACTTTGTTGAGTAGAAAACATTTTACTCAAAGCACATTCACATGTGTGTTAGAAAAGGGTTTTTGAACAAACCAACATATTTTTTGTATAACATTTTTAGGTTTGACAGTTTTTGGGTTAAACAGGCATGTTTAAAACCATAAACATACACAACTCAGGAACTTACAAAGTTCAACTTTGACAAAGTGAAAGCAATATCAGTCCTTAGTATGTCCAAACTGTGTTGATATTGCCTTCATCAGATGGGGTGATGTCACCCTGTGAAAGCCAAATTTTGAAGATGCGCACAAATTGGGAGGCAAAATGTGTATTTCCCTCTTGATCCCATGCCTAATGTCAACATGTGCTAGCTCCTATCATGCGGGGATCAATGGACGTGTTTCGGGGGTGAAACCCCTTCCTCTCATCTCTTTTAGTTGCGAGAAAGGGGTTGCACCCTCAAAACGTGTACCTTGATATCCCATGATGCAGATAGCATATGTTGACACAATGTGTGAAAATACTAAAAATACAAACAAACTAGAAGAATTTTGGGGTTTTTTAGATTCTGCCTAAAACATCAGTGATGTTTTTGAGTCTTTTTTCTACATCATTGATGGCTTCCTTGATCTTCTGTAAATCACGATTGCACACCATGATCCCACCGATGAGGACGTGTGCACTTGCACTTGTGAAATGAGATTCTTCTTCCACAACATCGACATCACCTAAAATTAAAAAAACACACCATGTATTATTAATATGCAGGCATACATCTATTACCTGAAGCTGTGGTCTCAGACACTCACCTGTTGTGGTCACTATTTCGCCCACTTCATAAACCTCTCCTCCCTCCACATCCTGAGGTTGTGGTGTTGTGAGTTCCCCTTCTTTTGGAGGTTGGGGGTCCCTGGTGACCTCAGATGTCACAAGTCTTTTCTCCCCTATGTGAATAAAAAAATAGGTAAAAAAAAACATATTTGGGGGGGGGGGCACACCTATTTAATTCAAGATGGTGCTGCTATAAGACCAACAAACAGTAGCAAACATATCACAGCGCACACAATCAAGAATGACATTTCCAGCAGGCTAGTTAAAAATACCTGAACATATTCAAAAAATATGGGGGTTTGGTCACACTATATGGTTTTATATATATATATATATATATATATATATATATATATATATATGTATATATATATATATATGTATATATATATATATTTATATATATATATATATATATATATATATATATATGTATATATATATTTGGCTTAGCACTATATAACCATATAGTGTGACCAAACCCCCATATTTTTTTAATATGTACAGGTGTTTTTAACTAGCCTGCTGGAAATGTCATTCTTGAATATGTGCGCTGTAATATGTTCGTTAAGAAAATAGGTATACTTAGCACATAGATATTTGAGGCCAGAAATAGGAATATGAAACATTACTTGGAAGTGACGTACAATTGTCTGTTTTGCCAGAGTTCCAAGCTGAAAACATGTTTTTTGCCTTTTGAAAGCTGGAATAATTACCTTTTTGTGCAAGTTTCACAGATGGAGACACTCCTAGTATCCACTGGAGCAACTGTGTGGGACACCCTAAAAATGTTATTCTGGACACCCTAAAAATGTTATTCTGGTGTCCAACACTAGTCTCCTCCTGCGTCCAGATGTTTAAACAGCTGCTGAGTGTCCTCTCCTTACACTGAATCATATTTGCATTTCATTCTAGTTACAAACCCATCTAGACAACAATGTAATAAACTTCTTATAATACAAATAGGCATGAACAAATGTAGTTAACCTGCATCTGCCAAAAACATTGTATTAGTGGGCGAACAAACAATGTTTACTACGAACGATTACTGTACCCACAAACCTGAAACTTGCCATTTTAAACTGTACAACAGTAAAGAAAAGCACATGGAGCAGCACAAACGTAATAATAATAATAGTAACAAGCGACAAAATATTTACTTTTTTTCTTTTGTACTGATTTTGCTTCCTCAATTTGAGGTCTGACCATTGTTTCCTCAGTACCCCAAAATTCTTCTGCAGACTTTTCACAACTTTAGCCATGATCTTGGCCTTTCTCACATTTGGGTTTGGGTAAGGTCCATGCTTTCCGTCATAGTCGGCCCTCTTCAAGATGTCCACCATCTCCACCATCTCACCAAAGGACATATTAGAGGCCTTAAATCTCCTAGATGGGGACGTTTGTGGCCTCCTCGTTGCTGCTCTCCTCTGCATGCACTTGCATTTTCTTCACTGCACCGAAAGAGAAGGTGCGGGGAATATACTAGAAAGAAGGTCAGAGGCGGGCGGAGTTTCACGCATGTGCAGTGTATATAAAGCGTAACACGCGTGCTTCGTACGTACGATCTGTGAGCGGAGGACGGAGTAGCGTAAGCGCCGATCATGATAACGAAGGTGCAATTTGAACTTGGGGCATCAGTGGTCTATACTGCTTCTAGATTGAGGCCTATATTGGGACAAAATTAGGAGAGTTTAGCTTGACATTAGGGTTTGTCTTGTGTTGTGTCTTGCAGAGAAAATGGATTGATTCAATGATCATGACTTCCTCCCCAATTCATTGATATGTAAAGAGAGCTGCCCTGTCTGTGGCAGATGAAAGACCCCTTTTATACTAATAAAAGAATGAGGCAGGCAACGCTGTATCAATTGCTGGAATTGGTGAAGAAGCAGATCCCCACGGCAAACATCAACTATTTGAAGGCCAAAATTGGTGGCCTGAGGAGCACATATAATAGGGATCACAAGAAGGTCCAGATCAGGAGCAGCAGCAGATGACCTTTAGGTCCCCAGGCTGTGGTACTACGACAGACTGCGGTTTTTGTCAGACCAGCCTGAAATCAGGCCATCACTCTCAACCCTTCCTTCCACACTTCCTTCCACTCTTCCTTCCACCTCAGATGAGGCTTCAGAAGGCCAACCTGGGCCTTCCACCCAGAAGATGTGGAGGAGCCCAGCTTAAATCAGGTATAACATTGTTTAACATATTTCTCAAAATTGTGTTTGCTTGATGAACAATAAACTAAAAATATGTCCAATTTTCAGAAACAGGAAAGCCTCAGCCAGGAGGAGGCTGTAGAAAGTGGCAACCAGGAGGTGGCCCAGTAGCCTGACCGAATCCCAGTTTCCTCCCCTCCGCCTTCCAACAAAAAGTACCAGGAAGGGGAGGAACGTGCAGGAGTCAGTGCTTTCTTTGATTCGGGAGGCTACTGCCACCCTCAGAACCACCTCCAATCTTCAAGAGGCCTATGTCTGCATGGTAGCCAGCATAATGTGACATCATAATGGGTGGGGACATCATCCGGTGATGTCCCTATATAAGTCGCCGCACACCGCATGTCCTGTCATAGTGACCGAAGACAGTGACGAGGCAAAATCTCCAGAAGAGAAGAGAAGAACAGAAGACGGCGACAGCCAGCGACAGAAAACCGGGCCACCGCTTGTAAAAGAGCTAGAAGAAGGCGCGGTGGCCCAGCAAGAAGAACCGAAGAGGGGGACAAGACCCCGAAGAGGGTGACAAGAAGTCGGAAGAAGAGGGCGGCGGCGAAGAAGAAAGCCGGGCTCCTCCGCTAGTGAAAGAGCTAGCAAAAGAGCAGAAGATAGCGGAGGAGTCCGGCGAGAAGACCCCCAAAGACGGAAAAAGACCCCCGGAGCTGTGCAATAAACTATTTTAACCCTTGTGTGTTGTGTTTTTTTTTTTTCACAGGTGAATGGGTAGGGGTACATTGTACCCCATACTCATTCACATAGGGTGGGGGGCCGGGATCCGGGGGCCCCCTTATTAAAGGGGGCTCACGGATTCCGATAAGCCCCCCACCCGCAGACCCCGACAACCAACGGCCAGGGTTGTCGGGAAGAGGCCCTTGTCCTCATCAACATGGGAACAAGGTGCTTTGGGGTGGGGGGGCCGCGTGGCCCCCCTTCCCCAAGGCACCCCCATGTTGAGGGCACGCCCAGGAGGAGGGGGGCGCTCGCTCGTCCCCACCCCCTTTCCTGGCCGGCCGGGTAGCGTGCCCGGATAAGGGTCTGGTATGGATCTGGGGGGGACCCCCACGCCATTTTTTCGGCGTAGGGGGTTCCCCTTAGAATCCATACCAGACCTAAGGGCCTGGTATGCTCTCGGAGGGGGAACCCACGCCAATTTTTTATAATAAATTTGGTGTGGCGTTCCCTGATAATTCTGTGAAAGTCGCCTCCGTATAGACGGAGATCCGACTTGGAGGCGACTTCCATTGAAATCAATGGTTACCAGTCGCCTACAAGTCGGATTGAAGTAGTACAGGAACCTTTTCTGAAGTCGGAGCGACTTCAGTAGTGTGCATTAAGACGGCTCTCATTCATTTACATTGATTTCTACATGTTGCGACCTGAGGCGACTTAGGGCGACTTGAAGTCGGATCTGAGTTGCCCCTGTGTGAATGGACCCTAAGCAAGAAAAAGGGAAATCCCACATCTCAGACCAGTCCTCCTCACAGGACCTCTCCTTTTAGTTGTATCTTCATACTAATGCAATTACTTCAATATATTGTGTAACTGACTCAGAGATGCGCAGTACGTATCTGAGCTAGGAGTTCTGACTTTTCTTCAACTTTAATGTTCTACTTGTTTGGCTTAAGTAACTTGGAAATATAGATGCCAGACATAGCAAGGCAACTATTTTTTTTTTTTTAAATGAAGTGGGACTTTAATTCTACCTCTATTGATTATAACTACAAAAACGTATATAAAATATTACAACTTTATTTGCATATTTAAAAACATATCACATTAAAATACACAGTGTCTGATTAGACCACCACAATGGGTATTGAAAACAATAAGCAGTGCCAGATGGAACGGCCACTATGCAATATACTGGAAGTCATGTCACTTATGTATGATATGTTTGTTTTGAAAGATATTCGCTGTTATACTATTTTTAATCTGACATATACTTTCTGATACTATTTTAGTGATTACTCTGTCCATATGAGATCCAAGGTCCTGAGAAAGCAGGTCATCCTGTGAAAAGCATTGACCTACAACATATGATCTCTGAGGATCTTGTATGCATGTCTTTTCACTAGGGATGAGCCGAACACTCCCCTGTTCGGTTCGCACCAGAACATGCGAACAGGCAAAAAATTTGTTCAAACACGCAAACACCATTAAAGTCTATGGGACATGAATAATCAAAAGTGCTAATTTTAAAAGCATAGTATTGTCATAAAAATTGTTTGGGGACCTGGGTCCTGTCCCAGGGGACATGTATCAATGCAAAAAAAGTTTTAAAAACTGCAGTTTTTTCGGGAGCAGTGATTTTAATAATGCTTAAAGTGGAGGGCCACCCTGAAAAAAAAATACATAAAAAATTAGAAAAAAAAAATGATTTTTTTTTTTAACTTACCAGAAATGCCTGTTGCTAGGCCCATCATCCTAATCTGCCTCTTCTCTCCTCCGTGCGGCGTCTTCTGGGTAATGGGTCATGCTGTGTTCTGGGAACTGTGTGTCCCAGAACACAGCGCGCCTCATTCACAAAGCGCTGCTCGACTCGCGCATGCGCAGTAGGAAACGGGCAGTGAAGCCGCAAGGCTCCACTGCCTGTTTCCCTTAGATAGAATGGTGGCGCTGGGACCCGAGAGCCAAGGGAGGGGTCGGCCTCGGGCGGCCGACATCACGGCCACCCTGGACAGGTAAGTGTGCTTATTAAGTCAGCAGCTACAGTGTTTGCCGCTGCTCTTTAAAGTGAAGCAATAAAAGTGTAATATTCCTTTAAATTTTGTACCTGGGGGGTGTCTATAGTATGCCTTTAAAGGGGCGCATGCTTCCCATGTTTAGAACAGTCTGACAGCAAAATTACTTTTCTAAAGGAAAAAAAAGTAATTTAAAACTACAATGAATTGTCAGTCCGCAATACATAAAAGTTTATTGATAGAAACGGCATGGGGATTTCCCCGCAGGGGAACCCTGAACCAAATTTTTTTTTTAAAATGCGTGGGGGTCCCCCTTAATTCCCTTCAGGTCTGGTATGGATTTTAAGGGGAACCCCGCACCAAAAATAAATAAATAAATGGCGTGGGTGCCCCCCAGAAATCCATACTAGACCCTTAACCGAGCACGCAACCTGGCAGGCCGCAGGAAAAGAGGGGGGGACGAGAGAGCACCCCCCCTGAAATGTACCAGGCCACAGGCCCTCAACATTGCCCTCAACATTGGGAGGGTGCTTTGAGGTAGCCCCTCAAAGCACCTTGTCCCCATGTTGATGGGGAGAAGGGCCTCATCCCCACAACCCTTGCCCGGTGGTTGTGGAGGTCTGCGGGTGGGGGGCTTATCGGAATATGGAAGCCCCCTTTGACAAGGGGACCCCCAGATCCCCCCGTGTGAATTGGTAATGGGGTACAAATTTACCCCTACCATTTAACAAAAAAAGTGACAAAAAGGTTAAAAAAGACAAACGACAGTTTTTGACAAGTCCTTTATTAAATTCTTCTTCTTTGCGCTTCTTCTTTCATCTTCTTTCTTCTGATCCTCCTTCTGTGTTGTTCTTCTTCTCCATCTTCTTCTTCTCCATCTTCTTCTTCATCTTCTTCTTCCTCCGCTCTTCTCGTCCCTCATCTTGCTCTGGCTTCTTCTCCACGCCGTCTGCACGATCTGCCTCTGTGGGAGTCTTCAGCACCGTGACGCTCCGATTCTTCTGACAGTTCTGAAATAACGGAGGGCGAGGCCACCCAGTGACCCCCCTATGGCTTATCCCGTGATGTCAGAGGGGGCGGTTCACACATTTACATAAACCACCATGACCCCGCCCCCCTCTGACAACATGTTTTTATCAATGAACTTTTATGTGTATTGCGGACTGGCAATTCCTTATAGCCACGAGTAGTTTTAAATTACTTTTTTTTTCCTTTAGAAATGTAATTTTTCTGTCAGACTGTTCTAAACACAGGAAAAATGCGCTCCCCTTTACACACATACTATAGACACCCCCCAGGTACAAAATTTAAGGGAATATTACACTTTTATTGTTCCACTTTAAGCATTATTAAAATCAATGCTCCCAAAAAAACGGCCGTTTTTAAAACTTTGTTTGCATTGATACATGTTCCCTGGGGCAGGACCCAGGTCCCCAAACACTTTCTTCTGGTCTTCTAAAATTAGCACTTTTGATTTCTCCCATAGACTTTTAAAGGGTGTTCCGTGGCTTTCGAATTTGCTGTAAACACCCAAAACTGTTTGCTGTTCGGCGAACTGGGGAACAGCCAATGTCCGAGTCGAACATGAGTTTCCTGCTCCAATGTTATAATTGTTGGACACCACTTTACCATAATACTCATAGCTTTTTTAGAAGGATGCCAGCAATGCTGGCTCTTATATATCCCCTAACATCTGTAGTTTAAGTATGTATTTGGAAATCAATAATCACAATTCTATATATATTTTTTTTTAACAGAAACGTTTTTATTTATCTCCAACGGAAGAGAAGTTTCCATACATAGTACAATTATAAACATAAATGTAAAAAAAGAAAAAAAGACGATATATATCAGCGGAGAGTACATCAGGATGTAAGACATAGTGGCTTAAGATTGTATACATGTGTTTCTTATGTAGCGGCGCGCTCCTGAAGAGCACGCGCTATGCGTTTTTCAAAGTTGAACTCTACCTAAACTGCAGTTAGGTTTGGGTTTATTTGTCTAAATTTGACTTCTGTATCAGTCTGACTGGACTGTGGGATGTTCAGCCTGGCCACAGGGGGCAATGTCTCTGGTGGCAGGTGTGACACTGGTCTGGTCAGGAGCTTAAATTGCTCTCTCTCAGAGCCAGGTCAGTGGGAGTGGCCCTCTCGCTGTGCCCTTTGGGAGAGGGTATTTAAGATGCGGACGTCACGTGGTTCGGGGTTCCGGTCCAGTATGATGTGCTGATTACATGGTCCTGGTCCTCCTGACGGCCCCCAGGAAGGCTATGGCCTGGGGTGTGGATCCACCCGACTTTGATGTCTCGGGGCTGGCTAGCAAGAGGCAAGAAAAATGAGGAAGGATTCTGAGGTGGTTGGGTGCCGTCTCCGGTTCAGGAGAGACCCATTGTACTTCAAGCATTCCAGGGGAGGACTCTTTAGAAGAACACCACGTACGGGTTGGTTTTCTTAACAAGAGCCTGCAAGGGCTGAAGTAACTGAGAGAATCCGGTCTTGTGGATATCGCCAAGCAGGCTGAGAGATCCAGGTATCCTACAAGTGTTCTACCACCTAGTTTCCCTACATGTTCTGCAACAAAGTCTGTGACAAAGACTTTGTTCCTGAGTAAGCACCTTGTTGACTGCTAGGCCTTGTGAGAGAGGGACTGTCCAACCTGAGTGTTCATCCAGCTGCGAATGGCTATTCTCTGGATGCAGTCAAAGTAAGCAAGTTCTTTAACGTTTTTTGGACTTTGACATTGAGAGTACCTGAACTTCCTTTCCAACCCTCTGATCCCAAGTTGAAAGACTGTTCAATGGTTTGAGTTTGCATATAAAATCCCTTCAAGTGGATCTATTGTCAGTCTCAAGTTACTGGGTCATCTACCACGGGACATCCCCTAGACATGCCACAAGAAGAACAGAAGGTAACGGTAAGCCCAAAAATAACCAGCAGCTCCTTTGGGGGTTAGTGCTACACTTAGTATATTACAGAATAAAAATTACAGGAATACATTTGCTGTAGAGAAGATGGTAGGGTCATTTATATTCAAAAGACAAGGTATCTTACATTTACAAGTAATCCAATCCTATACCAACCATATTATCAGTAGTAGGATTGAGGGGGTTTCCTGGGGGATGAGGGGGGGGGGAGGCCTGTATAACCTTGTCCATCTGCTATCTTAAGGGAAGATGGGGACCTCTTGTTGCATGAACAGAGCAGAGATTATTTAACTTCAGGCTCTCTTGTGCCAGAAGGGTGATTGAAAACACCTTTGGCATCCTCTCCAGTAGTTTCAGGCAGTTTTTAACCCCAATTAACCTGACACTATACAAAATCAACCATGTGGTATTGTACTGCTGTATCCTCCATAATATTTTATGGAGGGATGCTAGCAGCTACCTTGCCTCAGTGGCAACTGATAAAGACCCTGCAGTGGCAGGCCCAGCTGAAGAGTCTGTAGCTCAGCCGTCTGTAGGCGTGATGATGTCTCTCAAAAATGCCCATCTTGGATTGTCCTCCCAAAATTCAAGAGATCTACGGCAAAGATACCTGGATTATTTTGTGGGTAGAGGGGCAGTGGATTGGCAGCAAATTGTAGTTGATCATGAATAATATATTTCTTTGATCATAAACTCCTATTTAATTTGAACTACTGTTGTCTGTGTTTCTTATCTGTTTCATTTAATTTTTTTTTTCAAATAATTTTTATTGGTTTTCAACAGGTTAACAAACAAGCAATAACACGCATAACAGTGCAGAATTGAATCATTAGCCTAAGGCATATATAGTATTATCATAGGTAAACAATCCATAACAAGAAGGATACATAACAATGACTGAGAAGGGGAGAATCTCTACATGAGGACATCAGAACATTGCTTAAAGAAGATGTGCAAGGCGAAACCTCACGGGATAAAGGATATGGGTGGCTATGATGTGTAATGATTATTGCGTTCTAGATGGTTAGTGTTGTTGGCAATGGGGACAAATGCTGAATATAGGGATCGGGACACATAGGAAGGTTGTTTGGGTGAACATCGTCCGTGGCCTTCCCCGGCCCCATTCACCCCTACCGGGGCCTTGCTGGTTTCTTATCTGTCTAATATGTTCACACATGTGCTTTATTTTGGCCACTTGCTCCAATAGTGCAAATGTACAGTATTTGCTAAGGTGGCAATATCTTCTTCAGCTAACTATTATGGTGTGCTGTGGGTCTGCTACACACACACACACAATGTTTTTGTTCTGAATAGATCTAATGCATGAAGTTCAAAAACATTATGCCTTTTCAACTCTTATCATTTTTTGGAGGACTAAAAATTGCAGGAGTTGGCCACATTTTAAGACCACATTGTCACTGTAACTACAACTACTTAACAAATACACTGGTATTGAGCTTTGAAATAATAAGCCACACATTGTTTAGTAAAAAACTATTTACTGAAAGCACATTCACATGTGTGTTTTGAGGTTTTAAAACAAACCAACATCTTGGTGTATAACATGTAGCATTATTTCCCCTTTTTGGGGGCTAAACAGGCATGTTCAAAAACATTAGATACACATCCCAAACTCAGGAACTTACAAAGTTCCATTTTGGTAAAGTGAGGGCTAAATGAGACATTAGTATCTCAAGACTGTGTGGATGTTGCCTTCCTCATATGGGGTGATCTCACCACTTTAAAAGCCAAAATTTGAACAACGTACACATAGAGGCATAACAATTAAATCCCCTTTATGATCCCATGCCGCCACCCACAAAACACACAGTGTGTCAACATGTGCTAACTACCATCATGGGGTATCAATGGACGTGTTTCGGGGGTGCAATCCCTTCCTCTGAGCTTCTTTAGTTATGATAAATGGGTTGCACGCCCAAAATGTGTCCATTGATACCCAGTGATAGTAGATAGCACAAGTTGACACACTGTGTGTTTTGTGGCTTTTGGCAAACTAGTTGCCTTCAAATTTTGGTTTTTATATTCTTCAAAACACTGAAAAATTAAAATTCACATTAGTTAGGGCAATGTTTCCCATCTCTCCTCCTCAAGATGCAAACCCAGGTCATGTTTTCTATACTTGTATAATTTGGCACTGGTGATGTCATTTTCAATGTTATTACTTCACACAATCGTTTTTAGACTGAGGAAAATAAAGAAAACAGGACCTGCTGGTGCACCTAGAGGAGTGGAGTGGAGAAACACTGAGTTCGGACACTAAACTTGCTCAATTAAAAGTCAGAAAAACATGTTAAATATTCAAAGTGCAAACAGGAGACAACAAGTGGAACAAGAAACTTCCGAACAGGCAAGAGGAAATTTTAATTTGGTAAGCATGTTTCTCAGTTTCTTTGCTGTAAAGCAGTGGCAGCCTCCTTTATTTTCTCCAGCTCCTTCAAACAATGCACTATATCTGCACTCATTCGGCCAGTTGTGCATCTTGGAAGATCATGACCTAGTATGAAAACAAAAAAGGATTAAGGGAATGATGATCATGTGGCTGAGGCCCTACACAGTGAGTTATGGGCAAGTTACTAGTCAAATTCAGGAAATACTTACCTACCCAGTCTATTGTTGCTTGCAACCTGCTTGCCCTTCCGAGACCTGCACTACTAGGAATGTACACACTGTACTGCTCCATTCCTGTAGTCACCAAAAAATGTAACTAAGTGCACTGTGCTCGTGCTCCGGACACAGTGCACTATTGGAAGCACCACGTCAATGCAATCACGAGATTGCAGACATGGCACTTAATTGGCAGGGTTTGGATATGCTTTGCTTTGTGCCGAGCAGCATCCGCTCGGCCAGGTGCTTTGTTCTCAGTGTGAGAACAAAGTCACGTCTGGCGGGCTACAAAAAGAAGGCCGCCATGAGGACTAATCCCCTTGTGTTCAATGGAGAGGGGAAGCCCCTCCCTGGGAGGATCAACACACTGACGTCACCACAACGCTAGTCCCGGAAGTTACAGGCAGTTATTGAGAGCCGGCCGGCTTAATCTTAGATGCAATTTTAATGCACGTGAATATAAAAGTCTTCATTTGTCTTTCCTTAAGCATGCAATCAATTTTAAAAGGTTTTACACTATATGAGCTCTTTCTTCATCCTATGGGGATTCATAATTGTGTTTGATCTGTGTGAGGACCAGTACCTTAGAAGTGAAGCATTCAGTGTCTGCATACCAATCCCGGGCTGAGCTGACTATCTGCGCTCTGTGGTCCCCTGTAATAAGGGACCATAGTGGCTTGACGTTAAAGAGTCCCGAGTCTGCATAGAGACCACGGGCTGGGGTATCAGCCATCTGCGCTCTGTGGTCCCCTATAATAAGGGATCATAGCGATCCGGTAAGCAGCAGTGTTTGCTGTGGTGGAGACATTCCTATTTCTTCACGTTTTCCTGTGGTTTTTTGTTTGATGTCACTGTGGAGGAATTATTAACCCTCTGGACGGACTTTTTATCACCAATAAGTTTGACTAACTATCTTTGGCTCCATTGAGTCATCATTTCAGATTTGGACTCTCTTTTTATATATTCATTTTTTAATGATGAATTATTACTGTCTTTTTGCCATTTGTTTGCGTTTTAATTGACACTATATACATACTAATTTATTTATTATACATTTTTCATAACTTCATCACATTTTTTGAGTCTTTAGATTAATTCATTGGTTAATTTGTGCATTTTTAGTGGCAGTGAATGCATTGGTTTGCACTTACGTACACAAATATATATTTTACTTTGAGTGTTTCATATATTAATTTTCATTCCACAGGTCAATTTATTTAGCGCAACTTTTTCGCTCTTTTTTCAAAAAGGGTGGACTTAAAGCGCAGAGCATTGTGATCGCAGTCCACCCAAGTGTGTTGGAAAAAGAAAATTTATATTTTATTTTCTAACACTGAACCACCCCTCTGCCAATCAGGAGGTGTGGGTCTAATACCCATCACCTGATTGGCTGAAGGCACAGGCGATCCCATTGGCCGCCTATGTCACGTACCTTACAGCGGAGTCTGACTGCTGGGGTTAGCTTCTTGCACATTTCCGGTCTCAACACCCCTGAAAGTGGGGACAGGGGGTGTTGAGGCAGCAAAAGGGTGCAGGCGGCTGCAGATTGAAGATAGAGGCTTGAAGACACTAGATCCTCACGGAAGAGATGTAGACTGGTCACCGGAGGTGTTCAGCGGAAGCCATGCAGGTATGAGGAAAACACTCTGCGTCAGGAACAAGCAAGGTTGGCAACAAGGTACAGGAACGGAGTACAAAGTCAGGAAGCAAGCCGAAGTAGAAAGTCCAAGCCGAGGTCAGTACAAATCCAGGAAGTAGTAAGCAGGGATGATCCAAAAGAGTAGTCAAGCAAGCCTGGTAATCAGGAACAAGGTAACAGGTACAAACAGCAATCAGGTATCTCAGGAACGAGCTGAAGACAATCCAGCACTGGTATCAGGTCAGGACCCTGTTTATATATGGTGACATGTGCCAGGATTGGTGGACATGGTCGTGCATGCGTGAGTACGTACATACGTTAAGTTTGGCGCACAAGTGCGTCCACGTTTTCGTATTGGCGTGTGCGTGCATCTGTTCTGTTCGTTCTTGAACTCTGGCCCATGGAACGAAAATAAGCTGCTGCTACAAGGGGACAGACATTTACACGGTGAGTTCCCTGACAGCCTACCAGAAGGCAAGAAGAGACACACGGAGGACACAGGAGCCATTGCTTGACTTGCACTACCCGTCCTACAGCTCACCACTGTCACTTACTGCCTGCCCTGCCACCACGATGGGGTAAGTGCCAGTCAGACAGCGGATGGGGGGGGTGTCACAGTGGCTGAATTTGCTGGGCACAGTTGGCTGCATATGATAGGCACAGTTGGCTGTATTTGATGGACACATTAAGCCACTCCTAGTCCCATCTGTTTCTAGCATCCATTTTGCTACATCCTTGCACTTGGTCTGATGACAATGTTTGCTCCTGACTAGTGGACTCCACCATGTTGCACTGTGTTTTTTTACAGTGAAAAATGCATAGAACAGGGAAGGTGATGTCATTTTACAGAGGGTAAACACTGGACAAGTGCCAACATTGAAAAAGTCCTGCAGTTGCCCCCCACCCCTCTTGTCTCCTATGAGATATATGATGATCACTCTAGCTGGCGTGACTCTGTATGACAGTGATCCCCAGGGTCTCTCCTCTAGCCATGTCTACACTGGCAAGGCTGCATTAATGGGCACTGATGAGCCAGGCAGCAACCAGAAAGTTTTCTTTACACCTTAAGTTCTACCCTAAGCCCGTGGCATTTGGCCCATCTAGAATCACCCATCGCCCATCTAGAATCACCCATCGGTGGCTAAATTTGTGTGTTTGAAGTTGTCGCGTATGTTTTTTGGTGGGAAGATGGCCTTGTTGCCTCCCTTGTTGGGCCCGAGCGAGGGTAGCCTCCCTTCACCCCTTCTGGTGGCTTGGATGTTGCCTCATTTTTTGGTGCCTCCCTGTCGAAAGAAGATAAAAAAATTAGGTACAAAAATAAAGAAAAGAACAAAAACAGAACCAAATAAGAATGTTCCTATCTGCTTTCTATTTTACTTCATCTTTAAAATAACAATTCAGACAAAAAATCTAGAAAACATTATATACAATTCTCTTGAGCTCCTTGGAGAAAGCACATATAGAGACAGCTAATTTAAATGTATCCAAATCTTGCTTACTTATTTTGTTGATCTTATGTATGGACTCCATCTGGTCTTGCTCACAAGGTTTGAGATTTATGATTTGGTCCTTTGTTCGTGTCACCGAAAATTCGCCCTGTAAAATGGTGATGACCTTCTCCAAAATGCCGTCCTTTCAGCTGTTGGGCCTTTCGTAATTGCGCAGCTTGCAGTCGTACTCGTGCTTCTCGAGGATGCACACTATCTCCACCATCTCATCCTTGCTCATGGGGGTTGATTTGTGCCTCCTATGAGCTCCACCACCACGAGGCTGCCTGGAATCGGCCTAATCTGCCATGTTGTCCATCCTGAATGTTCCGCTGTGTGTGTCGCATGCAGAAGAGAAATGGTCACGTCAATTTCATGACGCACTGAGAGCAGAGTTTCATGCAAATGCACATATAAGGCAATAACACACGGTGGAACGATCTTGGAGTGAAAGACAAACGATCGTCAACACACAAAAGGAGCCAGAAAACAAAGGGACAATTGGAAATTCGGGCATAGGTGGTAAGTGGCCTATAGTGCTTATATTTTTGGCCTAGATTGGGAGCAGCTTATGAGTTAAGCCAGACATGATGTTTTATCTTGTGTTCTGTCTTGCAGCCATCATATCATGATGGATAAATTTACCTTGCCAGATTTTTTGCTCCAATTCATTGACCTGTATCTGGAAGGTCAAGAGTCGAGTCTACTCAAATAAAGGAAGGCAGCGTTGGACAAAATGCTTGAGTTGGGGAAACCAGTGTACCCCAGGGCAGACATCAACTATGTGAAGACAAAAATCTCAAACCTGAGGAGTACAAAGTGATGGATTCACAGAGATCAGGAGCATCAGTAGATGACATGTATGACCCCGGGCTGTGGTATTACAACAGCCTGTGGTTTTTTTCGGTTTTTGTCAGACCAGACAGAACCCAGGCCATCGCTGCCTATACTCCCTTCAATGTCTGGTGAGGCTACATCTCCAGAGGTCCACACAGGTCCTGCTGCACAGGATAAAGATGTGGAGGTTTTTTTTTTTGTATCCAAAAATACAATGATGATAACTAGATGTTTTTGTTAAAGTATTTCTGCCTTAACAAAGTGGTTTCCATATCCATATCCATACAGTAGTGACCAAAACATGATTCATACAAGAATGAAAAATGCTGGGGTTAGAATGATAGTCTTTTCTATTTGTCCACATTCAATTTGCAACAGCGAGGAAATCAAAATTGTGTGTGATTGATGACCAAACCCTAAAAAAGATTCTGAATATGTCCCATTTTCATACACAGAAAAGTGTCAGTCAGGAGGAGCCCGTGGCCAGCAGCCAGACGGAGTCCCAGATCCCTCCCCTATGCTCTCCTGCTAAACGGGGCCAGGAAGAGCAGGAATCTGGACCAGGCCACAGTTGCCTTCCTCAGCTAGGCCACTACTGCGCTCTACAGACCCAGATGAGGCTGAGGGATGCCGTGCTGACTGCCAATAAATGAAGGCAGATGGATGGTGAGCAAAGGAGCAGGTGTGAGGAACTAATCCTTCAGCTCCTCAACAAGGGGGTGAGGGGCCAAATCTCTGAAAACACACACCTGTGTAATTTTGTGGCCCCACATCCACAACTTCCATAGCCACCCCCCCACCACAGCCCCCCCCCCACCCACCACAGCAGCATGGTGGTCAGGGGCAATACCAGCCACAAGACCCCCAACAAGACCCCTAACCCCTTTACTAATTTTTTTAATGGTTTTGTTGAAAATGATTTTATTTGTTATATTTTATTTATTTTTGTATGCATAGAATGCACTTTTTGTTTCAGTTCTTTATATTTGGATAGCAGCTAGCATCTCTAATTTATTTTTTAAATTTATTTTAATGCACGATAAAAAAAAAAGAAATTGTTTAGAATAATACTTGGCTATGTGCTTTACTTCAAATGACCATTTGGGAGTAGGCAGTTACATTTAAAAAAAATACAAGGTAAAATAAATAAGAGCCACCAACATAGTTGTATCTTTGATCTTAAAAACTAGGGGATAATGGTGTTGCGGTAACTTGTCCAAAACAAAAAAACAAGCATAATAATATTATTCTTGATATCAGTAGAAAGTAAAAGCCTATTAAAATACATTGGCAGAACTCCATCTGTATCACCAGCAAAGCAGCTTCATTATTATCTCATTAAAGAAGAAGAGAATGTGCGCTGCATTTCTAGATTTCATAATTTGCCGCGACATGAATGTTAATTCTCCATTACAAATGCTAGTTTACGAGACTGACCGCTTCTGTCTCGTCATTGCTTTCCGAGCATGCTTGTTTGTACTTTGGACTTTTGTGTGACGGACTTGTGTACCACGAGGCGAATCTCTGACAACAGACCATTGTCCGCCAAAAATTTACTAGCCTGTCATCCAACATTTGTTGGCAGAAAGTTGGCCAACAATTGTCTGATTGAGTGTACGAACAGTCGGATTTTAGGCAAACAGCCTGTCATCGCACAATTCACAGACAAAAATCAGATCGTGTGTACAAGGCTTTAGAAGCCAGCAGCAATCACTGTAGTAGTTGTGCATACTACAGTCATTTCCATCTTCCAGGGAACACCCACAGGTATAGAATATACATACTTACATTGGTCTAAGCTGGACCAATGTAACTATGTAAAATTTGCCATACCTGGAATTCAACTTTAACTTGGTATCAGCCTGTTGCGATCCACTATAAAACACAGCTTTGGCTTGAAAATAGAGAAGTAGCATATGGAACCCCCCCCCCCCGTAAACTGCATAGAAGGAGGGCTGGGGGCGGCTGCATATAGAAGAATAATTCTCTCCATCTTCCTCCTGCAGTAGCAGAATGCCTACGAGAGGGAGAGGAGAAGCATTCAGAGACTGCAGGAGGAGGATGGAGAGAATTATTCTTCTATATGCAGCCGCCCCCACCGCTCCTTATATCCTGCTTCTCTCTGCTGCTCCCCCCTGGGCTCTCCGCCGCACCCACACTCTCTGCCATCCCGTGCTCTCCACCTCCCCCATGTTCTCCAAGGCACCCATACTCTCTGCCATCCCCCCATATTCTTCACCTCCCCCCATGCTCTCTGCCACCCCCCCATGCTCTCTGCCACCCCCCATGCTCTCTGCCACCCCCCATGTTCTCTGCCACCCCCATGCTCTCTGCCACCCCCCATGCTCTCGGCCACCCCCTATGCTCTCTGCCACCCCACATGCTCTCTGCCACCCCCCCATGCTCTCGGCCACCCCCCCCCCATGCTCTTTGCCATCCCCCCATGCTCTCTGCCACCACCCCATGCTCTCTGCCACCCCCCCATGCTATCTGCCACCCCCATTCTATCTGCCACCCCCATGCTCTCTGCCATCCCCCCATGCTCTCTGCCACCACCCATGCTCTCTGCCACCCCCTCATGCTATCTGTCACCCCCCATGCTCTCGGCCACCCCCCCATGCTCTCTGCCATCCCCACATGCTCTCTGCCATCCCCCCATGCTCTCTGCCACCCCCATGATCTCGGCCACCCCCCCATACTCTCCACCTCCCCCCCATGCTCTCTGCCACCCCCATGCTCTCCGCCACCCCCCATGCTCTCCACCTCCCCCCATGCCCTCCACCTCTCCCCATGCTCTCTGCCACCCAACATGCTCTCCACCTCCCCCCCATGATCTCTGCCACCCCCCATGCTCTCTGCCACCCCCCATGCTCTCTGCCACCCCCCGTGCTCTCCCCCATGCTCTCCGCCACCCCCCATGCTCCCCGCCTCCCCCCATGCTCTCCGCCACCCCCCCAATGCTCTCCGCCACCCCCATGCTCTCCGCCACCCCCATGCTCTCCACCACCCCCCCCAATGCTCTCCGCCACCCCCATACTCTCCACCTCACCCATGCTCTCCACCTCCCCCCATGCTCTCTGCCATCCCCCCACACTCTCTGCCTCCCCCCATGCTTTCCGCCTCCCCCCATGCTCTCTGCCACCCCCCCCCATGCTCTCCGCCACCCCCCATACTCTGCACCTCCCCCCATGCTCTCCGCCATCCCCCCATACTCTCCACCTCCCCCCATGCTCTCTGCCATACCCCCTTTCTCTCCACCTCCCCCCATGCTCTCCACCTCCCCCCATGCTCTCTGCCATACCCCCTTACTCTCCACCTTCCCCCATAATCTCCACCTCCCCCCATGCTCTCCGCCATCCCCCCATACTCTCCACCTCCCTCCATGCTCTCTGCCATCCCCCCATACTCTCCACCTCCCCCATGCTCTCCACCTCCCCCCATGCTCTCCGCCACCCCCCCATACTCTCCATCTCCCCCATGCTCTCTGCCATCCCCCCATACTCTCCACCTCCCCCCATGCTCTCTGCCTCCCCACCATGCTCTCTGCCACCCCCCATGCTCTCTGCCATAACCCCTTACTCTCCACCTCCCCCCATGCTCTCTGCCATCCCCCCATGCTCTCCGCCATCCCCCCATACTCTCCACCTCCCCCCATGCTCTCCACATCCCCCCATGCTCTCCACCATCCCCCATGCTCTCCGCCATCCCCCCATGCTCTTTCCTGGTCCCACCTCACCCCCTCCCCCTCTCAGGGGATCTGTCAGGGAGGACAGTGGGGAAGGGGCCGGTTAACATGTCATGGGCTGCTCAATGCAAAATGCCCGGGCCTATTTTTTGTCCTAGTCCGGGCCTGATTACAGCTCTAGGTAAAGTCCCAAAAATGTAGTAACTGTTTCTTATATGCATTAATTCCTATTCCAATCCGTAAAAGAACACTGCATTGTATCCCAATAATTATGTAAGTACCCATCACAGCATTATATCACAACATCCTCCGATATACCGCTAGAAACTGACAGCTCTTTATATTCGGAAAAAACAACACAAAAAGAAAACAAGACACAAAGTAATTACGGTGTCTGTTGCCGCTTTACGTTTTGGGCTTCCTACCCTAATGATTTCCATAGCATTTGCTAATGATTTCCATAGCAGTTGCGTGTTGTTAACACTGAATTAAAGCAAGAGGGACCATAATGAATGCACATTTAGGATTTAACACCTATCTGTAAAACTCCAAAATCCACAAGCAAACACAGCTTTAATTAGCAATCTGCTACTAATCCCTCCCTGGAGCTCGTCAGTCCTCGTTTAACCTTTATACAAACAAGACAGAAACAGGTTTGTTAGGAAAATTAGTTCTTGTTTTTGAACGAAAATGAACAGGTTATTAGCGATTCCTCGAAAAATAGTAGTGGAAATGCACAGATCTTGTAATAGTCTGCAAAATGGGCACGTTGCAGGCACTGACTATACTGGAAGCTGGCATGAGATTCATAAAGGGCCACTCCACCTAAAATAGCTAAATATGTAATAAGTGCATGCAGGAGGTTTCAGCAACCAATTGCTCATTGATTACAAAATTTACATTAAAAAAAGTGTGTGATTTATTGCTTTTTTCGCTTACTAGTCACAAGTAGAAATTTAATAGGTTACGACAGGAAATAAAAAAAGTAAGTGATGTCATGTTTTGTAGTGTATTTTTTGTATTGTATTTTCAGACAACTGTACTGACGAAACGAAAATTGTACGATCTGGTATCGATCTAGAAAGCTCTGTACTAACAATCCGATTATCGTACGATCGCGTCGAAAGCGTTTTTTTTCGTACGATTTTTGGATTGTGTGTACAGGCCATAAACCTACATAGAGATCTTCCAGATCACAGGACAACAATCTAATGCCGACCTTACACAGTCCGAATTTCGATAGAATTTGTGGAAATCAAATTTGTTTTGAATGTTGGAAATTTTTTCAAAAACAAATGATTTTCTAATTAATGATGGGAGAATCATGTGAGAAATGCTCTTGTGCAAGAAAAGAAAATTTACGGAGAGAAAAGAAGTTTCTGTAGCAACATGAGGTGAAATTGAAGGCTTGGTCGGCTGAATTTTTTAGAAAATCAATAGTGGCATCATTGGATCACAAAAAAACAAACTTTCTGATTTTGAAAAGAAAATTTGTTTGAAAATCGACCATGTATGGCCTGCATAAGCGCCAGCAAGTAGGAAAGGGGTTTGTTTCCATTTAATTAGGGTTCCTCCTCTTGTGTTGTAATGGTTAAATCAGCAGCACTGCCCTTACTATCAGACTGGACAAGTAGAGGGTGAGTAGAATAGAGCAGTAGACAGTTGAGAGTAGGGATGAGCCGAACACCCCCCAGTTTGGACCGCACCAGAACTTTCGAACGGACCAAAAATTCGTACGAACTTTAGAACCCCATTGAAGTCTATGGGACTCGAACGTTCGAAATTAAAAGTGCTAATTTTAACGGCTAATATACAAGATACTGTCCTAAAAAGGGTTTGGAGACCTGGCTCCTGTCCCAGGGGACATGGGTCAATGCCTAAAATGTTTTTAAAAATGGCCGTTTTGGCGGGAGCACTGATTTTAATGACGATTAAAGTGAAAAAAAAGTGAAATATTACTTTAAATATGGTGCCTGGGGGGTGTCTGTAGTATGCCTGTGAAGTGCCACGTGTTTCCCGTGTTTAGAACAGTCCCTGCACAAAATGACAGTTTTAATGTTATATCTGGTTCCTGCAATATGGTTGAAAATCATTGAGAAAAATGGCATGGGTAGCCTTCCCTGCCCATTACCAGCCCCTTTGGGTCTTGTACGCATATTAAGGGGAACCCAGTACCCATATTAAAAAAAGGAAATGCGTGTGGCCCTCAGGCCCTATATACTCAGAACAGCAGTATACAGGCGGTGCAAACAAGACAGGGACTGTGTAGGTTTGTTGTGTTAAGTTGAATCTGTTTGTAATTTTCAACTGGTACATTTTTAAAGTGTAGCTCCAGTCAAAAAAACTATTTTTAAGCTTTTTGGAAAACATATGGAAAGGTTATCACCCCTGTATAATTTGTTTTGTCGTCCATCTTTTTTCATCTCACTTGCTGTTGTCTCCTTCCGTTTGCAAGTAGGAGATGTTTGTAAGTTGGATGTTTGAAAGTAGGGGCCTTCCCTATATGCTCTGCAGAAATGGTGGAACAAGGTGTTGGTTTTGCCACAACATTGTAAGCCCTCAAAGTGACTCTTGGTGGGTGCTGGAGCGCCCTGCTGTGAACGATTATATCAAAAATTGTAATTACATGCCATTGTTGAACAGTGGTAGAAAAATTGACCTTTGGTGGTTGTGGTGCTGGTGCCACAACACTATAAGTCCTCACAGTCACTCTGGGTGGGCACAGGAACGGGCCCTCCTGTGAAATATTATATCAAGAATTGTAATTACATGTCCCTGTTAAACAGGGGCAGAAAAATTGGGCCTTAGGCACTGGTGCTGGTGCCACGACACTGCAACCTCTCCCATATACTCTAGTTTTATTGCAGGAATTAGCCCTGCTGCAAAGCATTGCATCAATAATTGTATTTAAACGCCCCTGTTAAACAGGGGCAGAAAAATTGGGCCTTAGGCACTGGTGCTGGTGCCACCACACTGCAACCTCTCCCATATACTCTTGTTTTATTGCAGGAATTAGCCCTGCTGCAAAGCATTGCATCAAAAATTTTAATTAAATGCCCCTGTTAAACAGGGGCAGAAAAATTGGACCTTAGGCACTGGTGCTGGTGCCATGACACTGCAACCTCTCCCATATACTCTATTTTTATTGCAGGAATTAGCCCTGCTGCAAAGCATTGCATCAAAAATTGTAATTCAACGCCCCTGTTAAACAGGGGCAGAAAAATTGGGCTGATGGCATCACCCAGAACCAGAAATGTTCTTCCAACATATCAGCGGAGGAGGAAGAGGATAGACAATCAACATAACAGGACAGTCACTCAGCATCAGCATAGGCAGTCTTGAAGGGATGTGATATTTCAAAAAAAATGATTCGGTTACATCAGCTTCAGGTGCTTGGTAGCTGTGGGTGATCCAAGACTGATTCATCTTGATGAAGGTCAGTCGATCAACTGATTCGGTGGACAGGCGCACCCTGTGATCGGTAACAAAGCCACCAGCAGCACTGAAGGTGCGTTCCAAAAGGACGCTGGATGCAGGACAGGCCAGTAGCTCAATTGCATACTGTGCAAGCTCTGGCCAGTGATCTATCCTCAAGACCCAGTAAGCCAGAGGATTTTCGGTGGGAAAGGTGTCCAAGTCTGACCTTGCCCCTAGGTATTCCTGCACCATGTAAATCAGACGCTGGCGATGGTTGCTGGAACCGATCATACCTTGGGGCTGCGGACTAAAAAATTGTCTGAAAGCATCAGTCAGACAGCCACCTTCTCCACTGCTCCTTCTGACCGATGCCTCAGCAACACGTTGTCCAGGACCAGGAGTTTGTAACCTCCCACAGACCTTTCTGCAAGGCCTCCCGGAGATGTCTCATCCTCTGCTCCCTCTGCGATGGCAAGATAAGGTCGGCCACCTTACCCTTGTACCGTGGATCAAGGAGAGTGGCCAGCCAGTAATGGTCCCTCTCCTTGATCCGAAGAATACGAGGATCCTTCTGCAGGCTTTGCAGGATCAGGGAGGCCATGCAGCGTAGGTTAGATGAGGCATTCGGTCCGGAGTCCTCTGGGTCACTAAGGACAACATGATCCGCAGCTACCTCCTCCCAGCCACGTACAAGTCCACGGGTTTCTTGGGACTGTAAATCATCCCTACAAGACTGCTGCTGCTGATGCTGAGTGCCAGCCTCCACCTCCATGCTGACACAATCACCCTCCTCCTCCTCCTCCTCATCCTCTTCCTGTGTGATGGGTGGCACAGCAGGAACACTGTCTGGATAAAGGGGGCCTTGAGAGGCAAGGAAGTCCTCCTCTTCCTGCCTCTGTTCTGCCTCAAGTGCCCTGTCCATTATTCCACGCAGCGTATGCTCCAAGAGGTGGACAAGAGGTACAGTGTCACTGATGCATGCACTGTCACTGCTCACCATCCTTGTGGCCTCCTCAAACAGTGACAGGACAGTGCATGCATCCCTGATCATGCCCCACTGGCGTGGTGAGAAAAAACCGAGCTCCCCTGACCCTGTCCTGGTGCCGTAGTTGCACAGGTACTCATTGATGGCCCTCTGCTGCGTGTGCAGCCGCCACAGCATGGCCAACGTTGAGTTCCACCTGGTGGGCATGTCACATATAAGGCGGTTCTTGGGCAGGTTCAACTCCTTTTGGAGCTCAGCCAGCCGAGCACAGGCATTAAATGATCGGCGGAAATGCACACAGACTTTCCTGGCCTGCTTCAGGACATCCTGTAAGCCCGGGTACCTGCCCAAGAACCGCTGCACCACCAGGTTAAGGACGTGAGCTACACAGGGCACATGGGTCAGTTGTCCCTGTTGGAGGGCGGAGAGGAGGTTGGTGCCATTGTCGCAAACCACCATTCCTGGCTTAAGCTGGCGTGGCATCAACCACCTCTCAGCCTGCCCCTGCAGAGCTGACAAAACATCCGCCCCAGTGTGGCTCCTGTCCCCCAAACAAACCAGCACAAGCACGGCATGGCATCGTTTTGCCTGCGTACTTGCGTAGCCCCTGGAACGCCTACGGAGCACCGCTGGTTCTGAGGACAGAGCACTGGAAGAGGCCATGGAGGAAGAAGAAGAGGAGGGGGTGGAGGAGAGAGGTGTGTCACAACCAATAGTAGCATTTTGGAGGCGTGGTGGCGGAACAATCTCCAACACTACTGCACCTTGTCCTGCATCCTTCCCAGCTGCCAGAAGAGTGACCCAATGGGCCGTAAAAGACAGGTAACATCCCTGTCCATGCCTGTTGGACCATGAGTCAGCGGTAATATGCACCTTACCGCTGACCGCCCTGTCCAGCGAGGCAAGGACATTGCCTTCCACATGCCGGTAGAGAGCCGGAATCGCCTTCCGTGAGAAAAAGTGGCGTTTGGGGACCTGTCACTGAGGAACCGCACATTGTACAAACTCACGGAAGGGGGCCGAGACTACCAACTGAAAAGGCAGCAGTTGAAGTGCTAGCAATTTAGCCAAGCTAGCATTCAACCGCTGGGCATGTGGATGGCTGGGAGTGAACTTCGTTCGCCGGTCCAGCAGCTGGGGCAGGGACATTTGCCTGCTATAATCGGACGTGGGTGTACTGCTAGCAGAGTCCCCGGAAGCACTTGGCTGTGACACACCTAATTCTACACCTTCATTCCTCTCAGAGCAGGTTTCAAAGAGGACTGAAGGTCTGGTTGGAGATGCCAGCTGATGAGGAGCAAGGAGAGGTCCGCTTTGTTCTTTGGTGTGGGTCTTTGAGGTACGCTTGCCAACGAGCTGCATGGCAGGTCAACATATGTCTGGTCAAGCATGTGGTGCCCAAGCGGCTGATGTTTTGGCCACGCGAGATACGCTTGAGACATATGTTGCAAATAGCAGCGGTGCGATCTGATGCAC
Source organism: Lithobates pipiens (assembly GCF_037356315.1). NCBI lineage: Eukaryota > Metazoa > Chordata > Amphibia > Anura > Ranidae > Lithobates > Lithobates pipiens. The sequence continues at coordinate 73,557,045 of NW_027507685.1, read as the reverse complement.
TCGTCTCAAAAAAGGCCCACACCAAAGAACTTTTAGAATAACGCGCAGAGGCAGCGCCCTGCACAGGCGGAGCTCTGCGGTGTGATTCAGTCGGTGTGCTGCCCCTAAGCTGGCCCCCGGAGGGCATCCTGCCTCGTTGGACACGTGCCTCTTCCTCCTCCTTCTCCTCCTCTCTCCTACCAGGCACCCACGTGGAGTCAGTGCCCTCATCATCCCCTCCCTCTTCAATGCTGTAGCAAACCTGCCAATATGCTGCAGCTTGTGGAAAATGACTGCTAGATTGCTGTCCTTCTTGAGCATCCCCTCTCTCTGCATTCACGCTACTGCCTTCCTCTAGCTGAGTGTCATCATCAGAGCCTACAAAACACTGGGCATCCTCCTGGAGCATGTACCCAACACTGTGCTCAAAGAGTTCAGGAGACTCCTCAGGAGGACGTGGTGGGTCTAGGGAAGGAGTCACTGATGATGACATTGAGAGGAGGGAAGACGATGCGTTGGCAGCTGCTTTGCTAGTACCCTGAGACTGGGTGAGAGAGGATGAGGAGGATGAAGAGGGCTTGGTCATCCACTCTACCAAGTCGTTGGCATGTTGCGGTTCAACATGTCCAGCTGCCGAAAAGAAGGACAAGCGTGTCCCATGGCCACGTGCTGATGACAATGCACCGCGTCCACGACCAGCACTGTTGTCTCTAGACACAGAGCCTGCTTGCCCTCTTTTATCGGCTCGCGCCTGTCTGCCTCTCCTTGCTGGCCTTCCAGACATGGTAATGGCCTGAAGGGAGTTGGGTAAAGCAGCAGTTGGGTAGTGTATATTGTGCTGGAGGCACACAACACCCACTAACTCCTGCAGATGCCTTTATTGTAGATCACCAGAGATAAAGGGGTATACTGTAATGGAGTCACACAACACCCACTAAGCCCTGCAGATGGCTCTATTAGAGAACAGCAATAAAGGGTAGATACAGGTTTATATTGTGCTGGAGGCACAAAACACCCACTAACTCCTGCAGATGCCTTTGTTATAGAACACCAGAGATAAAGGGGTATATACAGATGTATACTGTGCTGTGCTGGAGGCACACACAACTTCCAATAACTCCTGCAGATGGCAAGTGGGCTCAAATAGAGAACAGCTATGTAGGTGGATATAGCGGTGTGTACTGGGTACAGAGCACGCAGACAGCAGACAGCACAGACAGCACGCACAAGCTCCTAACACTACTGACTGCAAGCTCTATTATAAAAGATAGATCACTAGCTATATAGGTGAGGTGAATATAGCGGTGTATACTGCGGTCAGGGCACGCAGACAACAACCACTACAGAAGAGCAAGATCGATAACGATCGGTGTATACTGTGTTGAAGGTACACAGAACACCCACTAACTGCTTCAGACGGCAACACACTACACAAGATCGCCGCGCTGGCGGCCTTATATAGTGTGGGGCGTGTACTACACAGCCTGAGCTATGATTGGCCACAGGCATCCTGCCTGTGGCCAATCATGGCTCTCCTCGCTGCTGGCGCTGTGATTGGCCAAGCATGCGGGGTCACAGTGCATGCTTGGCCAATCATGAGCCAGCAATGCACTGCGATGACGCAGTGCATTGTGGACCGTGAGCGCCACACGAATTTGGCGCAGACGGCCCATAACGTTCGGAATTCGCCGAACGGGCGAACAGCCGATTTTCGAGTCGAAGGTATGTATGACTCGAACACGAAGCTCATTCCTAGTTGAGAGAGTGATAGAAAATTGAGTAAGGAACATGTAGAGTGGCAGCAGCTGCAATCCTCCTCATGGACCTCCCTATTTTATTGTATCATAACAGCACAGTTTGAGTTTTTATTTTTTGCTCACATTCACACTGTTTGCTTACACACTATTGTATGATTATTTATATTATTTGTCACTATACACTATATGTCATGTTCCCATCCTTATGGTCACATGTTTGACGCTGTACATATATTTTCTCACCTGATCACCTAAGAGGCAATTGGATATTCCCTGTGTCAACTTTACCTAATAACATTGCTGGCTCAAGACACTGTGCCGCCCCAAAAAAAATAAAAAAATCACACCCACCAAAAGCCCCCCCAATCTATTATATTATGATACTTTAAACTAAAATTAAATGGATGTCAGATTTACATGCAACAGCACCTTGCTATATGCAAAATTATATGACATACCACCATGTTACCGTTCACCCATCTTGGTGCCCCACCCCTTAGGGCCCGTGTGCAGTGAACACACTGCACCCATGAATGATATGCCACTGGGATGGAGCTGTATAGGGGCGGGCTAGGGCAGTATAGGGGCAGGCTAGAGCAGTATATGGACAGGCTAGGGTAGTATATGGACAGGCTAGAGTTCATCAGTGCCACCTCATCAGTGCAATCTATCAGTGCCCATCAGTGCCCACTAGTGTAGCCTATCAGTGCCCATCAGTGTTCATCGGTGCCACTTCATCAGTGCCCAACAGTGCAGCATATCAGTGTCCATCAGTGTTACTCAGTGCCACCTCATCAGTGGCCACCAGTGCAGCCTATCAGTGCCCCTCAGTGCCACCTCATCGGTGCAGCCTATCAGTATCGATCAGTGCTACCTCATCAGAGCCCATCAGTGTAGCTTATCAGAGCCCATCATTGCACCTTATCAATGCCAACCAGTGCAGCCTATTAGTGTCCATCAGTGCCACCTCATCAGTGTCCACCAGTGCAGCCTATCAGAGCCCATCAATGTCATCTCATCAGTGCACACCAGTTCAGCCTATCAGTGTCCATCAGGGTGTCTATCAGTGCCACCTCATCATTGCCCCTCAGTGCCACCTCATCAGTGCCCATCGTTGCACCTTATTAGTGCCCATCAGGGCAGCCTATTAGTGCCCATCGGTGCCCATCAGTGCCACCTTATTAGTGCCCACCAGTGCAGCCTATCAGTTTACATCAGTGCCACCTCATCAGTGTGCATCAGTGCCACCTCATCAGTGCCCACCAGTGCAGCCTAGCAGTGTCTATTAATGTCCATCAGTGCAGCCTCATCAGACAATGCACAGTCCAGACCAGTTTAATTGCACATTGTATTGGGGGAAGGACCTACCTGTCAGTCAGCTCACTTCACATCTGATCCACACTCCGGGGATCTAAGCTCTGGCGCTCCCACTCTGAACCTGTTACTTAGCTGCACCTGCAGCCTCGACCTTCTCCCGACCATACAAACCGACCATACAAACTGCATCAGGGCAGGGGCCAGTCAGTGGCACTTCCGGCCCGCCCCTGCTCTCTTTGCACTACCGCTGCCTCAATGGCAGTGGCTTTGTGGGGTGGCACCCAATGTGCACGCAGCATGGGTTAAAGAGTGCCCAGGCGCCGCCCCCCTTAAAGTGTCACCATGGTAGGGTCAGCCCCGCCTATGAATATTACTATCCAGTTAAATTTTGTGCATTTAGGAAATAATCCAGGCATTTTTTTTTTTTATCTACTTAGTTGACCATGACCGGCTGTTGAGTGAGTCTATTCCACATATTCACAGCTCCTACAGTGAAGAAACCTTTCCAAATTTGGAGGTTAAATCTCCTTTTCTCCAGACATGAAGAGTGCCCCCTTGTCCTCTGTGATAACCTTAAGGTAAGGTGAATAACATTGAGTTCACTATATGGATCACCTATGTATTTATACATGTTGATCATATCCCCCTTGATCGTCTCTTCTAAAGGAGAATACATTTGTTTCAGTTAATCTTTCCTCATAGCTGACCTTCTCCATGACTTTTAACAGTTTGGTTGACCTTCTCTGCATTTTCTCCAATTCTCGAATATGCTTTTTCTGAGCTGTGACCAAAGCTGAACTGTATATTCTAGATGTGGTATAATTAATGATGTGTACAGTGGCAAAATGATATCTCTCTCTGCAGTCCACACCTCTTCTAATAAAGGGTTTTGCTTGCTTTGGTACCGCAGCTTGGCCTTACATGCTATTATTAAGCTTATGATCTACCAAAACCCCCAGATCCTTCTCCACCATTGATTCCCCCAGTTGTATTCCCCCTAGTATATATGAGGTGTGCATATCTTTAGCCCCCACGCGTGTAACATTACATTTTTCAGCATTAAACCTCATTTGCCACACAGTTGCCCAATTAACCACTTGCTTAATGTGCACTTAAACCCCCCTCCTGCCCAGACCAATTTTCAGCTTTCAGCTTTGATACATTTTGAATGACAATTGCGCGGCCATACAACACTGTACCCAAATTAAATTTTTATCATTTTTTTCCCACAAATAGAGCTTTCTTTTGGTGGTATTTAATTACAGCTGGGAGTTTTATTTTAAAATTTTTTCTTAGTTTGTTATACAATTTTGCAAACAGGTAATTTTTCTCCTTCGTTGAAATGCGCTGATGAGGAGGCACTGGTGGGCACTGATAGGCACAGTTAAGGCGGCACGAATAGGCACAGATAAGGTGGCATTGATAGGCACAGATAAGGCAGTACTGATGGGCACAGATAAGGTGGCACTGATGGGCACAGATAAGATGGCACTGATGGGTGGCACGGATGGGTGGCACTAAGGGGCACTGATAGGTACCACTGGTAGATGGGACTGATGGGCACTGATAGGTGGCTCTGATAGGTGACACTGCTGGGCACTGATGGGCGGCACTGATGGGCACTGGTAGATGACACTGATGGGCACGGATATGTGGCACTGGGGTGCAGCACTGTTGTTGAGGCAGATTTTGGGCACTGATAGGTGGCACTGTGGGCACTGATGGGTGGCACTGTGGGCACTGATGGGTGGCACTATGGGCACCGATGGGTGGCACTGATGGGGGGCACTTTTTTATTAGTTAGGTGGCACTGGCAGGGGGCAGGTGGGTACTGATAAGCTGGCCGTGATTTGGACTGATGTCCCGATCATGGCCGCCGGTGATCGGCTTTTTTTTAATATAGCCGATTACCGGCTCTGTTGTGTCACGTGATCAGCTGTCATCATTGGTTGACAGCTGATCACGTGATAAGGGGTCAGGATCGACCCCTTGCTCCGATCCGTGATCAGCGAGTCTCATTGACTCGCTGATCACAGAGAGCGCCGCGCGTGCCCTTCAGGGGGCGTGCAGGCCGCTCATGCACGGGACGACGTCAATAGACGTAGTCCCGGCAAAGCAGGTCCGCACTGTAGCCGTCATTTGGCTATAGCGCGGATCCCTAGTGGTTAAACAGTGCATTGAGTTTGACTTGTAAGTTAGAAACATCCTGTAAGGACTTTATTCCATTGCATAGCTTGGTGTCATCTGCAAGAACTGAAATGGTACTTTTAATCCCAGACCCTATATAATTTATAAATATGTTAAAAAGTAAGGGTCCCAACACTGAACCTCTCCACCACTGATAACCTTAGACCATTCAGATTGTGAATCATTAACCACTACACTCTGAAAACTGTGTTTTTTCTATGCATTCACAAACTGATTTTTCCAAGCACGTAGACTCTACCTTACACATTGGTCACTACACTATATTACTAAAAGTATTGGGACACCTGCCTTTACACGCACATTATTATTATTATTATTATTGTACAGGATTTATATAGCGCCGACAGTTTACTCAGCACTTTAGAGCATTAGGGCAGACAGTACAATTACAATACAATTCAATACAGGGGGAATCAGAGAGCCCTGTTTGTTAGAGCTTACAATCTTAGAGGGAGGGACAAGTTATACAAAAGGGTAATAGCTGTGAGGGATGAGCTAATGGAGAAAATAGTGCAGTTGTTAGATGGAGGCAGGATAGGCTTCTCTGAAGAGGAAAGTTTTCAGGGATCACCCAAAAGTGGATACATTTGGAGACAGTCTGGCAGATTAGTTTAGCAAAATTGTAGAGGAAGGGCGAGGCTCAGGAGAAGTCCTGGAGGCAGATATGGGAGGAGGTGATGAGGGAGCTAGAGAGCAGGAGGTTTGGGAGGAACGAAGAGGGCAATTAGGTTAGTATTTTGAGACAAGACTAGTGATGTAGCTGGGGGCAGAGGTGTGGATGGCTTTGAAACTTATTGTTAGTATTTTGAATTTAATTTGTTGGGCAAGTGGCAGCCAATGGAGTGATTGGCAGAGAGGGGTAGCAGATACTGTGTGGTTTGTAAGGTGGATGAGTCTGACAGCAGCATTCATGATGGACTGAAGGGGGGATAGTCTATTTAAAGGTAAGCCAATGAGGAGGGAGTTGCAGTAGTCAAGGTGAGCGATAACCAGGGAGTGAATCAGGAGCTTTGTGATTTCATTGGTTAGAAAAGGATGTAGTTTAGAGATGTTTCAGAGGTTGAGGCGGCAAGCTTTGGAAAGTGATTGAATGTGGGGCCGAAAGGAGAGCTCAGAGTCCAGGATAACACCTAGCACGCTGACATGTGAGGATGGGTGGATGTTGTGTTATTGCTCTTGACAGATAAGTCAGGGGAAGAGGCACATGGGGGAGGAAATATTATAAGCTTGGTTTCGGTTGAGTTTGAGGAAGTGGTGTGACATCCATACAGATATGTCTATCAGTAAGTTAGTGATGCGTGAGGAGACCGATGGAGTGAGTTGAGGGGTGGAGAGATATATCTGTGTGTCATCAGCATAGAAATGATAATAGCTGACCCAGGGAAGAGACGTAGTTTGAAAATAAAAGAGGTCCAATAACAGAACCTTGGGGGACCCTGACAGAGAAGGGAAGAGGAGTGGAGGAAGTAGAATTATAGGTGACACTGAAGGTGCATTGGGATAGGTAGGATGAGAGCACATGAGAGGAGGAGGGGGTGGTCAACCATGTCAAAGGCAGCTGAAAGGTCCATAAGTAGGAATACAGAATAGTGTCCATTGGTTTTTGCAGTTAGTAGGTCATTTGTGAGTTTTAAAAGAGCAGTTTCTGTGGAGTGTTGAGGGCAAAATCCAGATTGAAGGGGATCAAGAAGGTTATTCTTAACGAGGTGGTCACTCGGTTGATTGTAAACCAGGCGTTCAAGGAGTTTAGAGGAAAAGGGGAGCAAGGAGATAGGGCATAGCTTTTTAAGATTGGTAGGGTCCAAGGACAGGTTTGAACTTTTATGGCATCCCAGTCTTAGTCCGTAGGGTTCAATACTGAGTTGGCCCACTCCTTGCAGCTATAACAGCTTCAACTCTTCTGGGAAGGCTGTCCACAAGGATTAGGAGTCTGTTTACGGGAATGTTTTACCATTCTTCGAGAAGCGCATTTGTGAGGTCAGGCTCTGATGTTGGAAAAGAAGGCCTGGCTCTAAGTCTGCGCTCTAATTCATCCCAAAAGGTGTTATATCGGGTTGAGGTCAGGACTCGGTGTGCAGGCCAGTAAACTTGCTCATTAATGTCTTTATAGACCTTGCATTGTGCACTGGTCTAAATAATTTGGTGGAGGGGGGATTATGGTGTGGGGTTGTTTTTCAGGCATTGGGCTTGGCCCTTTAGTTCCAGTGAAGAGAACTCTTAATGCATCAGCATACCAAGACATTTTGGATAATTTCATGCTCCCAACTTTGTGGGAACAGCTTTGGGATGGCCCCTTCCTGTTCAACATCACTGCACACCAGTGCACAAACAAGGTCCATAAAGACATTGAAGAGCTAAGCTCCGGGAGGGAAGCGAAACACACGGGGGCTTGGCCTGGCAGGAGCCCAGGCTGAGGTTGCCACTCTTATCACTACTACTAGACTTTATGGATGTGCTGCACTAGGGAGTTTTTCCTCTTTACCTCCAGTGAATACAGGAGCTGGGATGAGCTCTATCTCTTGCCGGCACTCCTGATGCAGAATCCCCTAGATTATTCCCCATACTGATGGAGCCTGAGCAGTATACTAATCTTTTGTTGTCCACATTAGTGCCTGACCTCACAAATGCGCTTCTGGAAGAATGGTCAAACATTCCTATAGACACACTCATAAATCTTTTGGACAGCCTTCCCAGAAGAGTTGAAGCTGTTATAGCTGCAAATAGTGAGCCAACTCAATATTGAACCCTAGGAACTAAGTCTGGGAGTCTTAGTCCATAAGAATGCCATTAAAGTTAATGCGCGTGTAAAGGCAGGAGTCCCAATCCTTTTGGTAATATAGTGTATATCCAAAGTGACTCCTTTGTCCGAGGGATAGGTTCCTTCTTCCTCTGTTCAATAGTTTTCAAGGAAGCAGCAGGTGCTGGCACCTGTCACATCCTTAGCAACCAGTGACATTCATTTGTTGGCTGGGAATTTCCAGCCATATAAACAAAATTGGATTGACCAAATATGGTAATGGCTATATTAAGTGAATTATGTCAGCCGGGGGGGGTCTCCATGCTGTTTTTACAACCAAAAAAAGGAAGACAGCAAGGAAATGTCAATTACCACAATTTAAATTTTATTTTTCTTTCTAAATATAATTTTTGCTGCAGATCCTCTTACACATTGTACCGATATACCCCCGCTCAGACAGGTCTAGGACACCCCCCAATTTTTTTTATTGTACATGTCCCCCCAGATACTCATGCCTGTTTTTGAAAATACCTTGCCTATTAGCTTTGAAAATTGTCAAAATGTATTTGAAAGATTCATCTTCTATTGACTTAAATTGGGTTTGGATTCAGCATTCAAACTTCAGCTTTGTACAGCAAGCATCCCCTCAATCTGAACCCAGGACGTTCCACTCATCACTAGTAGGCACCTATGGTATTGTTTGTTTGGAGTGCCATTTAAAACAAATGGGCTGTAATGCTGTAATTTATGGTAAAATGCATGTTTTACTGTGCTTAATGAAACATAGATTTTCAGTCAGCCCTAGGGAATGCAGTGAATTGTCTTTCAATTAATTCAGGCATACCACCCAAACCAGCTAGTATAAACTTACAGTAGATAGTCTGCAAAACCCCCAATAAAACTACAAAAAATACTGAAGCCAATAGACAAGGTGCACAGTATTAGTAGAATCTAGCCCTGAATTTAGACCTTGTTAATGGAGCATACTGTATCTCTGGAATCTAGCTCTGCCCCATGGCAGCATACTGTACCAGTGGAATCCAGCCCTGGGCTCATTTGTTCAATATTCCAAACTTGCTTCTCATTCTTATTTTTGGTGCAGCAGTGCTGTGTATTGACTCCTTCCTCACCTCATTCCTTTGACTGGCCAAGTTCTCCCCAAAATGCACTTTGTACATTATTTCTCTATTATCAGCAGCATACCTCTCTGAAACTCCCATTGCTTCCTCTACTTCTATACTTGATGACCTAACCTTTCTTTCAATTCCATTTCTGAGCTTATATAACAAAGATCTTTTATAACCAAAGAGAAAATCTGTGTTCAAGTCGAGACACTATTGTAATCGCCCACTCAGCTCAAGAGTCTGAAAGATAATGAATCACCTACAACTCCCCCATTAGCTGTAATAAACAGGTCAGCTTGGTCTTTTGAAGGGTTTTTTCTATTAGCGTAATAAACAATAAATACCGCTGGCTTAATCAGACAAATAACACTAGCAAAAAAACATAATGGGCAATTATCTGTAGTAAATCTGACTTCAGTAGGCTACAATCTGATTGGTTGTGGCTATGGCATCTTGTACATCATTGTGCTGTGCACTGGTTTATTGAATAATGCTTTTTGTAATTACAGACATTGGGCTTGGTATTTATTTGAGACTTATACTTAAGGGATATGGAGGCCGCTATTACAGCCCATCCTGCTATTGATTCTAGTTTGCTGGCTTCTATGCTGGTCCAATGACTTTACTACTTTTTCTATTACTAGCCCAGAGCAAGTATGCAGATCAGATTTTCTATTTTTGTTATAGTTATCATTATTAGAAGGAGGTCAGCAATAACAGGCTGCATATAGTAGTACCGGTAATTTCACTTTTAAATTGGGACTTTTAAATTGAATCCATGCCATTTAACATTACAGATCCAATTATAAAATCTATCAAATAATCTATTAAAAACTGATAATTACAATGAAAAAAACACACATCCAACGTAAAAAAACAAACAAAAAAAAACCCACTGGTAAATCTTCTGATGCTTTAATGGTTTCATCTCACAGCATGGTTCACATGTTTCATCCTCTTTGTATCATTTTATAATTTTCATGATTTTTTGAATGATATCCATACAAACAATCACTAACCTGATTCTTGAAGCATGGTCCACTCCATTAAATAAAGGTAAACCTCACACTAGATATTATTAAAATGGGATAGCGGCAACTAAATCCTTTAAATTAATATCTAAACATGTGCAAAGTGTTAAATAAATTAACTATACACAATTGCATACAAATGCATCTGATAAACTCATATGCACAACACAATTTAATAAATGTACAAAAGTAATGACCATATGATCAAAAAAGGTCCATAATTATTAAATTAATATTTATCCAAGTGCTTCAAAAAGTGCTTACTGCTCCAAATTCAAATATGGTGCTCCAGTGCAAATAAAGTGCTCTTCCAGAATATATAAAACGTTGTGCTCTTACCAGACAGTGGTGATCTCAAATTATAGTGATCAAACAGCATTTAACATATCTCCCGGATAGCCAATGCTCTCACCATGAGCCAAATTACTCCATCAGTAAGGAATAGCTGCAGTGTCCCCACTGCTTGAATATAGGCCTGGTATGTAATCCACGTCCACACAATTAATAGCCAGGCATAGTAAACATAAAAAGGAGAAGCCACATAGTGTATTACAATTAAAATAAATCTCCGTTAATTAAATAATGTGTTTACATGTGTCCAGAAGTAAGATCGCAATTCTAGAAAACATAGCTGCGGGACCATCCAAAAGGCTTGTGCACAATGACATCACACACTAGGTCTGCCCGACATGTTTCCCCAAAACTGCCATCCTCTGGGTTTGGTCCACTTCATTAGTTACTGTATATTTTACCCTGATGAAGTAGACCTTGCTCCAAGAAACATGCAGTGACATTGCAGACTGTGCTTTGTGAATGGCAAAGTACAGAGAGGTGGCATAGGCACAATGCCAGAACTTGTGTCTGCAATAGATGTCTCTCCAATGTGGGGGAGAGCTAGAGGTACAGCCTTAGCTGTACTTCCTAGGAGCAGCTAAATACAGCATTGTGAGTAAATGTCACCATAGTGATCACTTGCATAAAATATTCCCTATCAGCACGTTATTTGTTAGCACATGAGCAGTGAAGAACAACTGACATGCTCCTTGTGCTGCTTCTCTTTCAACACAGCAGTCCACAGATCATTGTATTGAGCCAGTGCAGGTTCCATGTGACTGCTGTGACAAACCACAAAGATCAGATGACAGTTGTACATAATGAATGACTTTCATTCACAGCCATTCATTGTGTACTGTTGTGTTAATAACTGTGATTACATCCCAGATAGCAAGGATAACTTGGCAAACATTTGTGGCAGTATTGAATTGTAAGTCTTGTGAACTTGCTGCACATCTTCCCTGACAAGTTGTACACTCGCAGAGCACTTGAAGCACAAAGTTCTAATTGACACTTTTCCAATTTGTAGCAAATTTGCGTGGCAAGTTTCTAGCAAGAGCAAATTTGCAGTGGTAAGTCTATAGCAAGAGCCCTGCAAGTCTACAGCACAAGCTTCTCGAGTCTATAGCAAGAGCCCCGCAAGTCTGTAGCATGAGCCCCACAAGTCTATAGCAAGAGCCCCGCAAGTCTTCATTTTTGGCAAGAAATAAGGAAGGAAGCAGTGCAAATCTATAATCCCACAATCTGGTGATAGTGAACTCACTGCTATTAACCTAATCCCTAACTGTACACATGTGAAATACATTCAATCCATTGCATCAAATAATTAATCTATCATACAAAAATTATTTGTTTCTATGAAAACAATTAAAGTGCAAATACTGTTAAAAAAAGTGCAAAAGAAAAAATGGAGTGCTGAAACAGTGAACAAAAAGTGCTTAGTGCAAGAAAATATTATTCATTAGTAAAGTACATGCATCAAAAATTCATATGTATTCAAAATATTTTCAGTCCATTTTGCAGTCCCAGGAAAAATCCAAGATTATTATTATTATCACTTTCTTGGCTTTTTCCTGGGATTGCAAAATGGACTTCAAATATTTTGCACACATGAATTTTTGATGCATGTACTTTACCAATGAAAAATATTTTTTGCACTAAGCACTTTGTGTTCACTGTGTCAGCACAAAGATTTTTCTTTTGCACTTTTTTTTTTTAACAGCATTTGCACTTGGTTTGTTTCATAGAAACAAATAATTGTTGTATGATAGATTAATCATTTTATGCAATGACATAGAGTTTATCATTATATATGATTATTGTATTGAATACATTTCAAATGTGTACAGTAAAAGATTAGGTTAATTCATATCAGTGGGTTCGCTATCACAAGATTGTGGGATTATAGATATGCACTGCTTGCTTCTTTTCTTGCCAAATAACTGGTGATCATAGGCATGCGCAGGGGCAGTGCCAGGTGTGCCTGGACACACCATAATCACCCTAAGCGCATTAACATGATCTCTCTCTGTATAGGCAGAGAGATGGGAAATATCTCCCTCTGACCAGTTCTGCCATTCATGAAGTGCTACCTTACTTCTCTTTCACTGTACCGGCTCTACCATAAGTATGTGTGTGTGTGTGCGTCTGTATGTGTATGTATATGTAATATATATTATCTCACAAAACCCTCACATTTTTGCAAATATTTTATTATATCTTTTCATGTGACAACACAGAAGAATTTATACAATGTAAAGTAGTGAGTGCACAGCTTGTATAACAGTGTAAATTTGCTGTCCCCTCAAAATAACTCAACACACAGCCATTAATGTTTAAACGACTGGCAACAAAAGTGAGTACACCTCAAAGTGAAAATCTCCAAATTGGGACAAAAGTGTCAATATTTTTTGTGGCCACAATTATTTTGCAGTACCGGCTTAACCCTCTTGGGCATGGAGTTCACCAGAGCTTCACAGGTTGCCACTGGAGTCCTCTTCCACTCCTCCCACGATGACATCAAGGAGCTGGTGGATGTTGGAGACCTTGCACTCCTCCACCTTCCATTTGAGGATGCCCCACAGATGCTCAATAGGGTTTAGGTCTGGAGACATGCTTGGCCAGTCCCTCACCTTTACCCTCAGCTTCTTTAGCAAGGCAGTGGTAGTTTTGGAGGTGTGTTTGGGGTCGTTATCATGTTGGATTACTACCCTGCAGTCCAGTCTCCAAAGGGATGGGATCATGCTCTGCTTCAGAATGTCACATTACATGTTGGCATTCATGGTTCCCTCAATGAACTGTAGCTTCCCAGTGCCGGCAGCACTCATGCAGCCCCAGACCATGACACTTCCACCACCATGCTTGACTGTAGGCAAGACACACTTGTCTTTGTACTCCTCACCTGGTTGCCGCCACACACGCTTGGCACCATCTGAACCAAATAAGTTTATCTTGGTCTCATCAGACCACAGGACATGGTTCCAGTAATCCATGTCCTTTGTCTGCTTGTCTTCAGCAAACTGTGGGCTTTCTTGTACATCATCTTTAGAAGAGGCTTCCTTCTGGGACGACAGCCATGCACACCAATTTGATGCAGTGTGTGGCATATGGTCTGAGCACTGACACCTCCCCCCCTTTAACCTCTTCAGCAATGCTGGCAGCACTCATATGTCTATTTCCCAAAAATAACCTCTGGGTATGAAGCTGAGCACGTGCACTCAACTTTTTTGGTCAACCATGGCGAGGCCTGTTCTGAGTGGAACCTGTCCTGGTAAACAGCTTTATTGTCTTTTGGCCATAGTGTGGCAGTTCAGTTTCAGAGTCTTGACAAACTTCTTATAGCCTAGGCCATCTTTATGTAGAGCAACATATTTTTTTTCAGATCCTCAGAGAGTTCTTTGCCATGAGGTGCCACTCAGATCTCATGGATATCACTTACCTCTCTGCACACCACGCCCCAGCACCAATTACACACAGCAGGCAGAAATGATGAAAATTCATCCACAGTGACCCCTGTGGTGGCATAACTATTACACAACATAACTGAATCAGAACTTGCAACAGACTTGCAGAATGTTTGCAAAGAAATTTGACTTGGAGTCATGCAATGCAGACTTGCTGCAATTGTGCAACAAACTTTTTTTTTTTTTTTTAGGTATTTTTTTTTTTTCAACATGAATTTTATTAAAAGTTTTTGTAAACATACAGCATAAGCAGTAGGTACAATTCTTATGGTACAGATTAAACAAAAGATGATACTAACGCACCCAAAAAAACATAGACAAAAGTGATATCAGTACGTGGAGAGCAACAGAAAATGTAGCAGGTGAAGTTACCTATAGGTTTATAGTAATAAACAAGTTACCACAAGCAATATAGTGGAAAATAGCCTTAATCATGAAACGTAATGAACTGAAAAAGTGCTAACGTCTAATGTGGGAATTGTCCAAAAATGGACACATCAGCAGTATCAAATCTCCAGCCACCCCAAAGGGGAGCAAGCTGTGGCCGGAGATGGAGCTCAGTATCATTGCATGAAGTTAGGGAGGGTTTATAAAGGTCTTTGGCTGACCGTATGCTGAGCTTAGAGAATTGTATGGGCCCAAGGACCAAGTGGATCATATTTATCTAAGATACATTTAAAAGGCTCCTTCGCGGTACAAGATAAAAGTGTCAGGTATGGTCATAGGGAAGCAAGGGGGAATATACCACAGTATATGGCAATATGGAATAGTGCAAGAAAAGGTGTACTTAGAGAAATGGGGTCATACTAAACCTCCATCAGTTGTGGTTACAAACATAACTTGTATTAGTGCAATAAAGAAGTACTTTGATCGATAGAGTTTAAGGAAGCTTTGAAAAGATACCAGCACGTCCAAATTTGTCCATGCTTGGAGGGGTCATCTATAGCCTGAGATATGAGGCATTCCATTTCAGCTATACGGTCTACTCTTGTAATCCATTCAGATATCGAGGGCAATGAGGGGCTTCTCCAGTGTACAGGAATACATTGATTGGCAGCGTTAATTAAATGCATAGTCAGGGATTTAGCGTACTTTTTTTCTGGGATAGGGGAGTAATGTAATAGGAACTGGGCAGGGGTAAAGTCTGGGGTGTAGGTCGTAATTCTGGAGATGTGTTGGTGAATATCCCTCCAGAACGGATGTAGAAGGGGGCATTCCCACCATATGTGAAGTAAAGTGCCCAATGCAGTATTGCAACGCCAGCACGAAGGAGGGACCGCAGGTGAAAATTTATGGATTTTGTCAGGAGTCCTGTACCAGCCTGAGAATATCTTGTATCTACTCTCCTGAGTGGAAACATTCATAGATCCTTTGTGTAGAATGCGGAATATATGGCACCAATCATTAGAGGATAAAGTGACTTTTAGGTCAGCTTCCCATCGTTGGGATAGTTTATCACTGTGAATGTCATGCGTGGAGAAGAGGAGTGCATAGGTCAACGATATGACGTGTCTTTGGGGCTCAGTGGCGTGCCATATGGATTCTAAAGCAGTAAATTCTTGATACCAGTTGGAGTTGCGTGCGGGATTTTGAAAGAAATGTCGGAGTTGCAGAAATTTATAGAACGGGATGTGATAATCAGGGAATGAGGATACCATGGCTTGATGTGACAGCAGCTTCCCATTTTGAAAGAAGTTGTGGGCTCCGGGTGTGGGACTACTTAATCTTGTATATGTGTTGCGCAGTTGAAGGCCCGTTGGGAATTCAGGATTATTATCCAGCAGTGTCATGGGACCATTGGTTGGGTTCAGTTTCAGATATGGGCATGCCTCTCTGAATCTATGCAATGTAGTTGAGATGAATGGGTTCGTTTTTATGGAATTTGGATAGTGAGATTTGTGAATCCAAGGCAAATGCGTCAATGGGTACTGTGTGAGAGTCTGTTCAAGTGTGACCCAGTCCTTGTTAGGTTCGTGAACGTGCCAATCTACAAGTCTAGTCAAATGATATGCTAAATGATACTTTTGGATATCTGGCACTCCCAATCCCCCCAAAGGTTTAGGAAGGGTCAAACGCTCCCAGCCGATTCTAGGTGATTTGGATAGCCAGATGAAATTTCTGCACATACGCTTGTACGATAAGAAAAATGTCGGAGGAAGATTGATAGGGATGGCTTGAAGTAAATAAAGGAACCTGGGTAATATATTCATTTTTAAGATGGCTAGCCTGCCGAACCATGAGAAAGGGCCCTTAATCCATTTGAGTAAATCAGATTGAATTGTGAGAAGTAGGGCTTGAAAGTTTTTTGCATACAAGTCTTTAAGATCGGAGGGTATTAGAATGCCGAGGTACTTGATGGCCGAGCGTTCCCAACCGAATGGGAAGTTCTGTTTACATTGTGATACCAATGAGTACGGTAAGGATATATTTAAGGCAGATGATTTGGAAAAATTTATTTTCAGGTTGGATAGATCTTGAAATAGCGAAAAATCTGCAAGGAGGTTGGGAATAGTGGTAATGGGATCTGAGAGAAAGAGCAATATATCGTCAACGTAAGCTGCCACTTTGTAGATTTTGTTTTCTATGGTAATACCCTTAATGTCCGGGTTATCTCTCAGTTCACGGAAAAGGGGTTCCATGGTGAGAAGGAAGATTAAAGGTGAAAGAGGGCAACCCTGACAAGTTCCGTTGGAAATGGAGAAGGTGTTCGATAGGTGGCCATTAACCCTAATTTTCACTGTGGGGGCTGAATAAAGGAGCATTATCATCTGTAGCAGGTGTGGGGGTATGCCCACAGTTTGTAGAACTGCCTCCATATAGTCCCAGGCCACCCTATCGAACGCCTTCTCTGCGTCGATTGATAAGAAAAATCCAGGGGTAGAATTATGAGAAAGCCAATGGTGAATATGAAGTGCTTTGATGGTATTGTCCCTGGCTTCTCAACCAGGGACAAACCCAACTTGATCTAGATTAATCAAGGAAGGTAATAGGGGAGCGATACGATTCGCAAGTACTTTGGCATACAACTTCACGTCAACATTGAGGAGTGAAATTGGACGATAGTTATTAACTAGCATAGGATCCTTGTCCGGTTTAGGTATAAGGGTGATATGCGCTTCCAAGAGTTCTTTATGAGTCATATGAGAGGGTGTAATCGCTTTAGAGGCATTAACCATGTGTGGAAGTAAAATGTCCGTAAATGATTTATAATAGCTGACCGTAAAGCCGTCAGGGCCTGGGCTTTTCCTGGGTTTCATCGATTTTAAAGCAGTTAATGTTTCCTCTACAGTCAGTGGGGAATTTAGGCCAGGGAAGTAATCGGGGTTAATCGGGTTAGGTGAGTATTGTTGTAGGAACGTGTGAATAGCAGTCTTACGTTCTGCCAGTGTGGAGATCGTTTGTGAGGTAGGGAGGTTATAGAGGTTTGAAAAGTAGTTTACGAATTGGTTTGCAATGTCATCCGTCTTAGAGAATATATTGCCGGAGGCATCCTTAATAGAGCGGATATTAAAATGAGCTTTCTGGGTTTGTAGGGCTCTAGCTAACAGTTTACCGGATTTATTTCCATATTCGTAAAAAACTTTTTGCGAATGTGCGAATTTTCGTTAAATTTTTTCCAGTAGAGCCTCTCTGGCTAATGTCAATTCCTTTAGTGTCTCTACAGCTTGGGAAGCTTTATGTTTTCTTTCCAGGGCCTGTATACGTCTGGTCAGGTCGTCAATGTGTGCTTTTCTGAGTTTGTGACGTTTAGCTGCTAGGGATATAAGTTCTCCCCTGAGTACACATTTATGTGCAGCCCACAATAGATCCGGTGTAGAGTCAGTAGGGGAGTTTTGAGAAAAATAGTCGGATAAACATTTGGACAGTTTTTGAACAATATCCAGGTCGGTGAGTAGTGAGTTGTCAAGACGCCAAATATGTGAACGTGGTATTGTTGCGGGGAAAGAGAGTGTCATAGAGATTGGGTTATGATCGGACAAGATCATTGGGTCGATAGTGGCTTTGGACAGATAAGATAGTTCAGATTGAGAAATGAAAAGATAATCAAGTTGTGAGTATTTGGTATGAGGTGGGGAATAGAAAGTAAAATCTTTCGTGTTTGGATGCAGGGTACGCCACAAGTCGTGTAATAAGAGATCATGAAATTGGGATTTAATTGCGCGGAGGGCCCTATAGGTTAAAGTGGAGAAGCCATTGGAAGTGTCTAGAGCGGGGTTCAAGGCCGCATTGAAGTCTCCACCTACAACAAGGAAACCATTTTTGAACACAGTCAATTGTTGGAGGGTGTTGCGGAAGAAAGTAACTTGATGGGAGTTAGGCGCATATATATTGGCTAAAGTGATGTGTCTATTGGAAAGCGTGCCTTTCAAAAAGAGAAATCTGCCTTGTGCGTCTATCTGAGAGTCAGTAATTTGGATTGGGCAGTTGCGGGAGATCAAGATGGATACTCCTTTTGATTTTGCATTAACATTAGGAGCATGGTAGACCGTAGTAAAGTATTTGTTATATCGTTTTGGGACAGAATCGGTTCTAAAGTGTGTTTTTTGTATGAGAGCAATATGAGCTTTAGAGTGTTTTAGTGAAGAGAGCAATTTTGTTCTTTTCTCGGGTATATTGAGACCATGCATATTAATGGAGCATATTTTGAGATGTGTAAGAGGCGGATCCGAACATTGTGTGGCGTGTGCATGGTTCCAGTTGTCGCTCGTATGGGGGATGCGAACTATAAAACTGGAACGTGCGGGTATATGAACTTTTAAGGCAGTATTAACAGGTGAATACAAGGATATGTGGGAAAGAGTATATCTACGAACCGAAGAGGCAGTGGGGAAGGTACTCCCCACTATCTCAAGAGTGTGAAAATCGGTATATGTACAGTGTGGCAATGGCAAATCCCGTTTGCCACAACTGTGTGGGGGTTGGTTGTAGCCAGACCAGAGAGCAAGTATGGAAAATAGGAGGCGTCAGCTATCTCCCGACACTAGTAATAGTGAATGGTGGAGGAAAGTTGTCCACAGGAGTAGTTGGGCAGTTCGTTGGGATGTATCAGATGTGGTGGGAGAAGTCAAAGGAGATATGGCAGCTCTACTGATAAACACAGACAGCAGCAGGAAAAACAGTCTAGTTCAGTAGTGAATGTGCCGAGTACCTTTTTCAAAAATAGATGACAAAGAAGAGTAAGGAAACATGAATGTCAATCTGAGGATGAGCCTTCATTACGATCGCGGGTGTTCGAGTCCCAGGAAGCATCTAAAGAGGGGAGAGGCGTGGTTGCAGCGTCAGGAGCAAAGCCAGATGGAGGAGCAGAGGTGAATAGCGGCAGTGCACAGCCACGTCGCTTCGGTAAACATGTTCGGAGACGGCGGCCTAGATCATGAAGACGTCCCAAAGAGAGAATGTTAGAAGCTGTACAAGGCAGGTTGGGTGTAGTAGGCGTAGTGAACATCCAGAGCGGAGTAGTGGAGGTGGTACTAGGTCATGTACCATTGCACTTCCGGATCGCAAGTACAATGCTTGAGACAGCTTGTTAGCGGGAGGGGTCTACCGCAGAGCATTATGGTAGTTGTAGTTTAAGGCAGTGGAAGACAACATCAATAGTAGGTTTTATCAGAGAGCAGAGGCAGTATGAAAAAAAACACTGATTAACAAAAAATAAAAATAAAAAGCATAACACTTGAAAAACTGTGGTGTAAGCACCGTAGAATAAGGCAAGCGGAGCATACACAAAAATGTCCCTTCAGTAAGCCCGCTAAAGCGAAGATTACAGGAACAGAATTTTGATTCATCACAGAACAAAGCAGAAAACGAACCGACAGTTCTGAACTAATTAAAACCAAAACTCACTTGCAGGTCATCAAATATATTTCAATCCAGAAGATTGATGCAAGAGTTAGCGGTCCCTTCTAGCTCTCCGGGAGCTGGGTGGGTGGAACGGGCTGCGATTGCGGTAGTAGCTCCTAGGTGCACAGCGGTTGTCTGCGGTGGATGGAGATCTGCGTCTTCTCAGACTGTGGTCTTGTGCCTCCATAGGCTCGGCGGCTGGAAGATCTTTGTGCACCACTGAGCGACGGAAGTCTGCAAACCAATTAGGTACTCCCACTAAGGGGATGTTTAATGAGCAACAGAAGTGAGGTAAGTCTTCAGGAACTTTGAGAAGCGCGGTGCGGCCCAGTGCTGAAGCAGACAAGCAAAATGGGAATTTCCATTTATAAGTAATGCCATGGGAACAAAGGGTATCCAGTAATGGTCTGAGATCTCTGCAGTGTTGCAGTGTAATACTAGAGAGGTCCTGGTAGATCTGAATAGCAGCCCCTGCATGGGTGATTTGTGGTATGCCTCGTGCTTGTTTAAGGATTTCTTCTTTGAGTTTAAAATCAACTAGACAGCACACTATATCACGCGGGGGGTCAGTATCCCTTCCCTTTGGCTTAAGAGCACGGTGAATCCTGGCCATCTCAATGGGAGTCTGAGGTGGCCTGTTAAGTAAGTTATTAAAAATGGACGTCACGGCCTGTGGCAGACGTTCTCCCTCAATCGTTTCTGGAAGACCTCTGACTCTTAAGTTATGTCTTCTCCCTCTGTTATCGAGGTCTTCCAGGTGAAAGTGGATAGCCCTGAGTTGAAGGGTATGTGTGTCGACATGATGAGTCGTCTTTCGCAGCTGCGATTCTTGTTTGTGAACAGTGTCTTCCACTTCGACCACTCTGTCAGTCAGGGAGTGGATGTCTAATCTGAGCTCTGAAATGGCGGCCGACAGGGTGTCCTTTATGTCAGCCACGATGGTTTTAAGATCCTGAATGCTGAGCTGTGGTTGCGATTGCGGTGTAGCTCTGTCTAGGCTCTCCTCACTAGCAGATATAGTGGGAGCTGGAGCTAGTGGAGTCCTGCTCAGCGAGGGCGCCTCAGCCCAGTGATGTCTATTGGGTGTGGTAGCCATGTTCCCTCTATTCGCCCGGAATAAATCCGGGATTGTAGTGTTGGAACTGCCCAAATTCCCTCATGGGGAACGGGATCTGGATGGGACGTCCGCGATGCAGTCCCCATTAAGGAGTGAGGTAGGGTTGGTGAAGATAAAAGGTCGTGAGGTAGCGGGAGCTTAGGATCTAAGCGTCCATCTTCTAGTACGGCCAGGCCACGCCCCCCCCAATTGTGCAACAAATTTATGAAGCTTGGCAAGTATAGCAAGAGCTTAGCAAGTCATTTTCAAACTTGCAGCACATTTACTTGCTATCTGGGATGGAACAGACAGGGCCAATAACAGTGCATCTGTACCATGTAATAGCTGTGACCAATCACAGCTTCACAATAGTACACAATGAATGGAATGGATGTCATTCATGAAAACAATTGCTTAAAAATGTGATCATCACTGTTATAAGCAATAATACTGTGTAAAAAAAAATATATATATATATTGACCACTTCCCCAGAGCAGTACAGTGTCACTATGGTAACCATGAACTGCTCTGGTTACAGTATGTAAAAAAAGAAAAAGAAAAATCATATATTTTTTTTAAATATTGACACCAGTCAGTGTTCCTGATTACCACCACACCAATAATATGGTGATGCTATACTGCTCTAATGACAGTATGTATGTATGTATGTATGGATGTATTTAATTTCTTAAATTTCCAAAAAGTTGTGACAAAAAAAAAAATTACAGCTTCAAAAAACTAACCATGCCTCTTAACCACTTTAAGACAGGGCCTCTTTTTTAGATGTGGTGTTTGCAAGTTAAAAACATTTTTTTTTGCTAGAAAATTACTTAGAACCCCCAATTTTTTTTCTAACATCCTAGAGAATAAAAAGGTGGTTGTTGCAATACTTTCTGTTACATCGTATTTGCGAAAGATAATGTTACGCCAAGTAAATTGATACCCAACATGTCACGCTTCAAAATTGCGCCCGCTCGTGGAATGGCAACAAACATTTACCCTTAAAAATCTCCATAGGTGACATTTAAAAAATTATACCGGTTACATGTTTTGTGTTACAGAGGAGGTCTAGGGCTAGAATTATTACTCTTGCTCTACCGATTGTGGCGATACTTCACATGTGTGGTTTGAACACCGCTTTCACATGCAGGTGCTACTCACGTATGTGTTCGCTTCTGTACGTGAGCTCAACGGGGAGCGTTTAAAAAAAAAATCTTATTTATTTCACCTTTTAATTTTTATTTTTACACTGTTTTAAGAAAAATTTAATCTGTCACTTTTATTTCTATTACAAGAAATGTAAACACCCCTTGTAATAGAAAAAAAAACTGATTTCATATTTACACTAAAATGCAAAAAAAAAAAGTTGCCATTTAAAAAAATTAAAAAAATAAAATGCTCCTTTAAGAGCTATGGGCAGAAGTGACGTTATGACGTCGCTTCCGCCCTGCAGTGTCATGGAGATGGGTGGGGGCCATCTTCCCCTCACTCATCTCCATGTCAGCCCACGGGACAGACGAGGTCGCCTCCGCCGCTGCCGACGGCTCCGGTAAACGGCGGAGGGCACCGGATCACGGCGGGAGGAGGTGGCCCTCTCCCGCCATAGATAAAAGTGATCTTGCGCCGAATCTGCCGCAGAGACCACTTTTATCTTGTACCGGACCGCCGGCCAAACACGGGGATACCAGGGTTATGGCAGCTAACTGCTGCCATAACAATGATATCCGTCCCCAAAGTAGGGACGTACATCGGCGAGCGGCGGTCCGGAAGTGGTTAATAAATATTTTGGGCTGTCTACTTTCCAAAAAGAGGTAATCTGGGAAGTGTTTGTACTGCCCTGGTATTTTATTGCCCCAAGAAATCAGATAGGCAGTCAATACATCAGGACATATTGATTTTCAAAAATACAGTATATACCATAGTTTGTAGACACTATACTTTTCCTACATACTAAATAATATGCACTGATTTGGATTATTTTTACCAAAGAAATGTACCAGAATACAATTTGGCCAACATTTATAAAGAAAGCAAATTTATTTGCAAATTTGTATAATGGAAACAAAGAAAAACAAGTTTTTGTTTTTATAAAAATCATTTTTTTTTTGTTTATTTAGAAAAAAAAAAAAAACCCAGTGGTGATTAAATACCACCAAAAGAAAGCTCTGGCAAAAAAAAA
This sequence comes from Lithobates pipiens, assembly GCF_037356315.1. Taxonomy (NCBI): domain Eukaryota; kingdom Metazoa; phylum Chordata; class Amphibia; order Anura; family Ranidae; genus Lithobates; species Lithobates pipiens. The sequence continues at coordinate 73,533,978 of NW_027507685.1, read as the reverse complement.
AAAAAGATAACAAATTAATTTTAGTACCATGTTGAGTACAACATTCATTTGTGTAAAAAAAAAAATTTCTGCTGGATTTGAAGGACACACTGGTGCCCTTCAGTTGCCACTGTGCTGAGCTTCTGGCATGACCCTACCTCCAGGCACAACAAGATGTGATTTCTTAGTTAACCAGTTAACCTGGCCATATCAGTACATTAAATAACATGAAAATGTCGCTCAAAAGTACTTAATAAATGTTTGTTTTAACATGCAATTTTGGAATGAATGGCCTGTGTTGAATGAAACTGTTCACACTGTTAGACACTTGTTTGATTGAGAAAAAATTTCCATTCCGCTCCTTTAATTTTCCTCATCCCTATGGTCAAAAAATACCACTACTAGTCCTTTATATTGGCTTTTAAAATTTACAAATACAGCAGTTTAAAAATTGGATGAAAGGTTTAGCACTGGAAAAAAACGTTTTGGAAGATAAAAAGTGCATTTTATATACAACTATATAGATCATACCAAAATGAGGGACAAATGAGGAGGAAAGAGGGACAGATGGACTTTGTTCCTAATTAGGGACAGTCCCTGGAAATCACAAACAGTTGGACGCTTTGGGATTCACCCTCTCTGTTTGTCCTGTTTACCATTATCACCAAGAGTGAACGTGAAATAAAATCCCAAATTTTGGGTTGCCACTAAGTGGTCATAGCGGATACCCCAGCATAACTAAAAAATAAAGAAAAGCGCCAACGTCCAGAATCACTGAGATAAGGAAAAATTGTAAAAGGGGCTTTATGAACTTTATAGGCACTAGGGAAAAGGACTAATATCAAATTGAAAAAAGTTTTTTATTATTACAAATAAAGCAATACAAAATTACATTAAAAACACACATAGAACAATATACTTCAATAGGGCCATACTCAGCCTAACACATCGGTACACATTATGGCTAATTTGTCAAGTATCTGTATCATTTAATATTGTGTACCGATGTGTTAGGCTGAGTATGGCCCTATTGAATTATATTCTTCTATGTGTGTTTTTAATGTAATTTTGTATTGCTTTATTTGTAATAATAAAAACACTTTTTTCAATTTAATATTCGTCCTTTTCCCTAGTGCCTATAAAGTCCATAAAGCCCCTTTTACAATTTTTTCTTATCTCAGAGGGGAAATCTTGCCAGGGGGCATGGTCTCTTGGTGACCCTGGTGACAACCATGGATAGTCTTACTTTGACAGGATTTTTGGCTTTGGGACAGAAAGTGAAGGGAAATATCCACAATAGAACACAGATGGCAAAAATAGAAAGAAACTGACAGGGGTTAGAGTCCTCCCTTACTTTACACAAAATGAAAAAGAAAATGTTGCCTTTGAGTTTTAATTTAAGTGCAGACCAGTTTATTGGTTTGGGATAAGGTTCACATTGGGTTATAACTGCACACATTTATATTAACATTTTTTTCTGGTTCTGAAAACAATGCAGAGGGCTATTGGCTTGGATCATATATTATGTTGCTGGATGAAAACTGTCTAAAAAACTGTCCAGAGACCAGACAGCTGTGATTTGTCTTCACTCCAATGCTAATTAATTTGTTTATTAAAAAACATTAACTATGGGATTAAGTGTGTCTGCATGTCACCCGAAACTATGCAAAGTAATAGAAATCGTGACTTCAGTAGTGATGGACGAACGTTTCGCCCGGCGGTCGTTTCGCGGCGAATTTCCGACTTTCGCCGTCCGCGGGTTCGAACGCCTTTTTCCGTCGTTCGCCCCGGCGGACTTACGTGTTTAATGTATACAAGAACTTTAACCTTTCGTGACACGTTTATCATGTGTTACAGGACAACCAATTGAGACATGACAGCTCATGGACACTTGGACATTCCCCCTAACCTATAAATACACCCGATCCGGTGGCCATTTTACATTCTTTCTTCTGTCACTGTAGGGAAAGGATCCTGTGTGGAGTAGGGACAGAGAAAACGCTAGCTATTTGGTACACAAAAGTTCTTTTCAGGACTGGTATAGGTGTTAGGTCAGCAGCCTGAGTTTCTTTTGTCAGTTTAGATAAAGGGACAGAGCGCTGTATGCTGCTATTTTAGGGACAGCTCAGCCAGATTAGTCTTTCTTCATCATCATCATCATCATCATCATTAGCTGTTACTATCAGGTCCACAAAAGAGCTGTTCCAGCTAATCGTTCCAGCCTACTCTTTTTTGCCAATTTGTATAGGGACAGGCAGGAAGCAGTGTGTCAGGCAGTGAGGATAATTTTAAAGACTTGCTGTTACTATTAGTTCCACAAAGGTTCTTTTCAGGACTGGTATCAGTGGTACGGTAATAGGCTTGTACACGTATAATATTCTTTCTTCCAAATATAGAAAGAATATTATACTTGACTGCTGCCCTTCTGCTGCAGTCTGCTAATCATTCACAACTCACTTGTTCCACAAAGCTCTTTATCAGGACTGGTAACTTGGTCTGTCTAGGGTGCTACGGTACATAGGCTTGGGTGCGGTACAGTCTGCTGTTCTGTAAGGACCGCTATCGGTCCACAATACATAGGGTTGCCGTGCACTACTGCTGACCGCTGCCCTATACTGCAGCAGTCCTTCAGCGGTATAGGGACTGACGCACAGTCTGCTAAACACTAATACACAACCTGCTTGGTCCACAAAAGTTCTTATAAGGACTGGTAACTTGGTATAGGGTGCTACGGTACATAGGCCTGAGTGCGTTACAGTCTGCTGTTCTGTAAGGACCGCTATCGGTCCACAATACATAGGGTTGACGTGCACTACTGCTGACCGCTGCCCTATACTGCAGCAGTCCTTCAGCGGTATAGGGACTGACGCACAGTCTGCTAAACACTAACACACAACCTGCTTGGTCCACAAAAGTTCTTATAAGGACTGGTAACTTGGTATAGGGTGCTACGGTACATAGGCCTGAGTGCAGTACAGTCTGCTGTTCTGTAAGGACTGCTATCGGTCCACAATACATAGGGTTGCCGTGCACTACTGCTGACCGCTGCCCTATACTGCAGCAGTCCTTCAGCGGTATAGGGACTGACGCACAGTCTGCTAAACACTAATACACAACCTGCTTGGTCCACAAAAGTTCTTATAAGGACTGGTAACTTGGTATAGGGTGCTACGGTACATAGGCCTGAGTGCAGTACAGTCTGCTGTTCTGTAAGGACCGCTATCGGTCCACAATACATAGGGTTGCCGTGCACTACTGCTGACCGCTGCCCTATACTGCAGCAGTCCTTCATTGGTATAGGGACTGACGTACAGTCTGCTAATCACTAACACACAACCTGCTTGGTCCACAAAAGTTCTTATAAGGACTGGTAACTTGGTATAGGGTGCTACGGTACATAGGCCTGAGTGCGTTACAGTCTGCTGTTCTGTAAGGACCGCTATCGGTCCACAATACATAGGGTTGACGTGCACTACTGCTGACCGCTGCCCTATACTGCAGCAGTCCTTCAGCGGTATAGGGACTGACGCACAGTCTGCTAAACACTAACACACAACCTGCTTGGTCCACAAAAGTTCTTATAAGGACTGGTAACTTGGTATAGGGTGCTACGGTACATAGGCCTGAGTGCGTTACAGTCTGCTGTTCTGTAAGGACCGCTATCGGTCCACAATACATAGGGTTGACGTGCACTACTGCTGACCGCTGCCCTATACTGCAGCAGTCCTTCAGCGGTATAGGGACTGACGCACAGTCTGCTAAACACTAACACACAACCTGCTTGGTCCACAAAAGTTCTTATAAGGACTGGTAACTTGGTATAGGGTGCTACGGTACATAGGCCTGAGTGCAGTACAGTCTGCTGTTCTGTAAGGACTGCTATCGGTCCACAATACATAGGGTTGCCGTGCACTACTGCTGACCGCTGCCCTATACTGCAGCAGTCCTTCAGCGGTATAGGGACTGACGCACAGTCTGCTAAACACTAATACACAACCTGCTTGGTCCACAAAAGTTCTTATAAGGACTGGTAACTTGGTATAGGGTGCTACGGTACATAGGCCTGAGTGCAGTACAGTCTGCTGTTCTGTAAGGACCGCTATCGGTCCACAATACATAGGGTTGCCGTGCACTACTGCTGACCGCTGCCCTATACTGCAGCAGTCCTTCATTGGTATAGGGACTGACGTACAGTCTGCTAATCACTAACACACAACCTGCTTGGTCCACAAAAGTTCTTATAAGGACTGGTAACTTGGTATAGGGTGCTACGGTACATAGGCCTGAGTGCGTTACAGTCTGCTGTTCTGTAAGGACCGCTATCGGTCCACAATACATAGGGTTGCCGTGCACTACTGCTGACCGCTGCCCTATACTGCAGCAGTCCTTCAGCGGTATAGGGACTGACGCACAGTCTGCTAAACACTAACACACAACCTGCTTGGTCCACAAAAGTTTTTATAAGGACTGGTAACTTGGTATAGGGTGCTACGGTACATAGGCCTGAGTGCAGTACAGTCTGCTGTTCTGTAAGGACCGCTATCGGTCCACAATACATAGGGTTGACGTGCACTACTGCTGACCGCTGCCCTATACTGCAGCAGTCCTTCAGCGGTATAGGGACTAAGAGTTTTGTCACAGGGTGATTTAAAAAATGACAGGCAGAGGAAGAGGCAGGCCCTTCCGCAGGGGTGGTAGGGGTAGGGCAGGAGCAACAGCCTTGAGCCAAAGTGGGAAGTTGCAGAAGGTGCGTTCAATTACTTTAAAGGACGCACCAGACTTGGTTGAGTGGCTCACTCAGCCTTATTCTTCTGCACCCTCCTCATCCTCTCGATCTGCACCCTCTTCTTCACTCTCTGCTATGTGCACCCCCAAAGACACTACCACCAACAACACCACCACCACCACATACCTTCCGCTTGAGTGCAAATGGGGGCCTTCATGCTCCAGTGTTTTAATAGGGACCCCCGTATAAAAAGCATGAGGGTCAAGGACCAGTACTGGGTGGCAACGTACTTAGATCCCCGGTACAAACACAAAATGGCGGAAATGTTACCGCCGTCGCAGAGGGCTGTCAGAATGCAGCACTTCCAGGCCTTGCTTCGAGAAATGCTGCATTCTGCTTTTGCGTGCGCTGGCAGAGGAGCAATTCCCACTCCCAGAGAAGGATTTGCGGGTACCAATCCAACAGCGCCTGCAAGAAGAGGCCGGTTTGAAGATGTGTTGGTGACTTCGGATATGAGGTCATTCTTTCAGCCGACCCATCGACAGGTGTCATCCGGATCCAGCATCAGGGAACGCCTAGACCGTCAGGTGTCCGACTACATTGGGTTAACGGCCGATGTGGACGCTCTGAGGAGTGATGAACCCCTAGACTACTGGGTGGGCAGGCTTGACCTCTGGCCAGAGCTTGCCCAATTTGCAATCGAACTGTTGGCTTGCCCCTCATCCAGTGTCCTGTCCGAAAGGACGTTCAGCGCAGCAGGGGGGATTGTGACCGATAAGCGTACTCGCCTAGCTCACGACAGTGTTAACTACCTCACATTTCTAAAAATGAATGAGGCATGGATCTCGGAGGAATTCAACACATGTGATCAGTAGACCATGTATATGTCTATAAACAATTTTTGGAATCAAGCACACAGACCTTCTTAATTCATTTGGCTCACTTCCCTGACCCAAAAAAGCACACCGTACTATATGCCCCTACCCTCCTCTTTGAAGAGGTTGAGCGGTGTCATATTTCTACTGGGGCTGCTTATTATGAGGGGTTCCCACCATCCCTGTGCTGTGCTGACTTCCTCCTGGGTGTTCTTATTATGAGGGGCTCCCACCATCCCTGTGCTGTGCTGACTTCCTCCTGGGGGTTCTTATTATGAGGGGATCACACCATCCCTGTGCTGTGCTGACTTCCTCCTGGGGCTGCTTACGGTGCTGCTGTCAGCGCTGTATGTCACGGAGCTGCTGTCAGCGCTGTATGTCACGGAGCTGCTGTCAGCGCTGTATGTCACGGAGCTGCTGTCAGCGCTGTATGTCACGGAGCTGCTGTCAGCGCTGTATGTCACGGTGCTGCTGTCAGCGCTGTATGTCACGGAGCTGCTGTCAGCGCTGTATGTCACGGAGCTGCTGTCAGTGCTGTATGTCACGGAGCTGCTGTCAGCGCTGTATGTCACGGAGCTGCTGTCAGCGCTGTATGTCACGGAGCTGCTGTCAGCGCTGTATGTCACGGTGCTGCTGTCAGCGCTGTATGTCACGGAGCTGCTGTCAGCGCTGTATGTCACGGAGCTGCTGTCAGTGCTGTATGTCACGGAGCTGCTGTCAGCGCTGTATGTCACGGAGCTGCTGTCAGCGCTGTATGTCACGGAGCTGCTGTCAGCGCTGTATGTCACGGTGCTGCTGTCAGCGCTGTATGTCACGGAGCTGCTGTCAGCGCTGTATGTCACGGAGCTGCTGTCAGCGCTGTATGTCACGGAGCTGCTGTCAGCGCTGTATGTCACGGAGCTGCTGTCAGCGCTGTATGTCACGGAGCTGCTGTCAGCGCTGTATGTCACGGTGCTGATGTCAGTGCTCTGTATTACGGTGCTGCTGTCAGTGCTCTGTATCTCCTGCACCCTCTTGTTTGCCTACCCTGGTCCCTGACCTTCCCTCTCCTCCATTGCCTTCATTAGCTCCATAGTCCTGAATTGTCAGAACAATTTCCCAAATAAAAAAAAAATGCTTGTAGTTATCGATCCCAAATTCACCTCATACATGTATTATGCTATTGTCCAGGTGGTGGGACTACGTGCTACCCCCTAATAATTACCCCGTGGCCGCAAATTCGACCTAAAGGTTTGCGAAATTCGCCTCCCATTGAAGTCAATGGAGCCCGCGGCGAACGGTCGTTTTCGCGAACGTTTGTGGCCGTTCGCGTTTCGCGTTCGCGAAACGTCCCGTCGGAAGTTCGTCCATCACTAGACTTCAGTATTATAAAGTCTTTTACTGACAGTTTGGCCAATAAAAAAAAAAAACTGAAGCTGCTGTTCGGTAAGTATGAGTACTGAACAGCTTTACATATTAGATGATTAGTGATGAGTGGGAAAGGAAAGGAAAGGGATGGTCGACACTCAGGATGACATCCAAAATAGTATTTCTTTATTAAGTGCATGTAGAAAGCTGTAAAACAACCTATGTGCTTCAGACGTTAGTCCTTATCCATGACTAAGGACGTGTAGGCTGTTATATAGCTTTGTACATGCATTTAATAAGGAAATACTATTTTGGATGTCATCCTGAGTGCTGACCATCCCTTTTCTTTATCCTGGTACATAGGAGGTGTCAGCAGTCTCAAGGTCTGAGCACCGTGTTAACAGCAGTGTTAATTTCGTCAATGAAAACACTTTCGTCAAAGTTTTCGTGAGCAGCATTTTTACAGTGATGAAAACCAAACGAAAAGTACAGCACATTTTCATCTGTTGATGAAAACTATTATGAAAATCGAATCCATCTTAGTTAACGTACGAAAACGTGTTTAAAATGTGAGGCAGGGACGTTTATCCTTGTGAACTTCTGGTTTTCACAGAGCTCCATGCACCATGATGACTGCCAGAGACCAGAGCAGCACTGTGCATTACAGCCAGGCCTCCCGAGTCCCAATGAGACTGTCCCACTCCTGAGTCCTGACTCACGAGATGACTGCCCACATCCAGTGAGAGCAGCAGAGAGCAGAGCAGACTGTGAGTGTGTAGTACATTACATTTACCCCCTCAGACCACTATCCGTCCAGAGCACTGTGTGTGCATTACAGGCCTCCTCTGACCACTGGCAGTGGCATCCAGGGCACTGTGCATTACAAGCTATCCCTCAGACCACCATCCGGCACTGTGCAGCATTAGAGGTTTCCTCTGACCATCAGCATCCAGAGCACTGTGCATTACAGGCAATCCCTCAGAGTGACCACCGTCTAGAGCACTATGTGTGCATTACAGGTTTCCTCCGATCACCGCCATCCAGAGCACTGTGCATTACAGATCATCCAAGTCAGATCGGCTGAGACCAGACCACCATCCAGCACTGTGTGCAGCATTAAATACCTTCTCTGACCATAGGCATCCATAGCACTGTGCAGCATTACAGGCCTCTCACACCACCATCCAGATCACTGTAGTCAAAAACCATGAAATCAGACCAAGACAGAAGTTGTCAGGGCTGGCTTAGCCCTTCCTTCTCTGGGCTGGCTGCTCAGCTGTCGGCTAATTGACAGCTGTCATCTCTCTCCACAGTCACACAGCTGTTCCTGATCCTACTCATCTGACCTGCCTACTTAAAGCTGTCCAGCTCACTTCATCTCTGCTTTTGCCTTGGTCACATCGAAAGAAACCATCTCCTGCGTTTCTGTTTAAAGACTGGCTTGCTGACATCCCTTCTGGCTCCTACCCTGCTTGCTGTTTTTCCACTTGGATCCCTGACTTCTGGCCTGGCTGACTACCCGATCTGGTTATTGAACTCTGGATTGGCTGACTACTCATTCCGGTTACTGGACTCTGGCTATGCTTTGACTACGCTTACTCTATTTACCTTTTTATTTTTTTTATTAATAAACAAGTGTGATTTAATTGTATTGCTGTCTCAGTCTGGTTCATGGTTTCTGACAGAAGTACAGTTAAATCACACTTGTTTAATAATAAAAGTAAAAAGAATAAACATAGTCAAAACAAAGCCAAAGTTCAGTAACCGGAATGGATAGTCAGCCAAGCCAGAAGTCAGGGATCAAAGTAGTGGAAGAGCAAGCAGGATCTGGAGCCAGAAGGGATGTCAGCAAAGCCAGTCTTTAAACAGGCATGCAGGAGATAGTTTCTTGTGATGTGACCAAGGAGAAGGCAGAGCTCCTCTGGACTGGACAGTTTAAGTAGGCAGGACTGACGAGCATGATCATCAACAGCTGAGTAACTGTGGAGAGAGATAGGAGCTGGCAATTAGTCGACAGTTGAGCGGCCAGCTCAGATAAGGAAGGGCTGAGCCCAGCCCTGACAACTGTGCAGCATTACAGGCCTCCTCAGACCACTCTCCGGAGAGCATTCTGCAGCATTACAGGCCTCTCACACCACCATCCAGTTCATTGTGCAGCATTACAGGCCTCCTCAGACCACAGTCAAGAGCAATGTGCATTACAGGTTTCCTCTTCACCATCCACATCCAGACCTCCCCGAGGCAGGTCGGACTCAGACTGGGTCCTATTTTGCCATCACCATTGCTGCACAAAGTATACAGTAAATGTCGGCATCGGTGACTGGTAGAAAGAGAAGAGAAGAACGAACTTCTTTTGATGGTCATAGTCACACACACTTCTCCCGAACGTATGACATTACTCTTTTTTTTACCATTTCAGCAATACAATTTTAGTTTGCGTCACATCTACACAATTTTAGATTTTGTTTATTCTTTTTTGGATGCTTTTTTTTTTGGATTCCCTAAAAATCTCCTTTAAAGACAGTTTGCTCATTTATCCTTTTTTTGGGGTGTTTTTTGTGTGTAAACTTAGCACAACATTATTGTATTTTTGAGATTTTGTTATTATTTTTTCATCTACAGGAGGTTGTTTAGTGTTGGTACCCCTTGTTATTCATTTCACTTATTTTTTGGGAAATGTACCTGCCTGCTCACAAATAAACTGGCCCTTTGGAAGGAAAACACACACACAAGTATTTCATCAATCAAAAAAACCAGCACTGGAGAAACTTGTTACTTTGGTGCAGCCTTTGGCCCCCAGGGCAGACATGAACAAATTAGAATATAAAAAATTGGTGGCCTGAGGAGTACATATCTCAGGGAGAGTAGTCTGGTCCCGAAGTCCTAGAGAACAGGAAATTCAGATGCCATTTATGTCCCCAGGATGTGGTTCTTCAAGAGGCTGCATCTTCTGGCAGACCAGACTGAACACAGGCCATCACTCACTCGTCTTCCTTGGGCACTTCCCTCCAGGCATCCTTCGAGGCTGTGGCTGGACTCCTGTAGTTGGGGTACGAGGAGGAGGGCGTTGGTTGACCTCCTGGCTGCCACTTGCCACAGCCTCCCCCCGACTGAGGTCTTCCTGTGTATAAAAAGGGGACATCGTTTTAGTTTTTTGATCATCATTTACACCATTTTGTGCTCCTGGCTTTTGCAAATTGAATGTTACCAAATAGAACAGACTATCATTCTGAGCCCAGCATTTTTCTTTCCCGTCCCAATCATTTTTGGTCACTACTGTCTCTTGAGATGTAAACCACTTTGATAAATCACAACTTACTGATCAATAAGAACATCTAGTTAACATCAATAAATGTAACACAAGAAATATGTTCAACGATGAAATACCTGTCTCAAGCTGGCCCCCACCACATGTTGCTGCCTGGAAGGCCCAGGTTGGACATCAGAAGCCTCAGCTGGGGGTGAAGGATGCCTTGAAGGAAGACTGGAGAGTGGTGGCCTGAGTGGTGGCCTGGGTACCCCCTGGTCTACCAGAAAATGCAGCCTGTCAAAGTGAACCATCCTGGGGTAATAAACGGCATCTGTATCTCCTGCTCTCAAGGACTCCAGGTGCTTCTTTCTCTCCCTGAAATATGTAATCCTCATGGCCCCAATTTTCCTATTCAGATAGGCCATGTCTGCCGTGGGGACCATGATCCGCACCAAAGAAAGCAGTTTCTCCAGCGCTGCGTTCCTCTTTGTTATGTCGGCATAAAACTTGTTGTGGAACTGCCACAGGCAGGGAATCTCCTTGTAGAGTTCTAGAAATAGCCCCATAAAATTTTCATTTTGGAATGGATCCATATTGTCTGCAAGACACAACACAAGACAAACCCTCAAATACTAATAATGCCATTAAAACCCTCCTAATCTTGTCCCAACATCGGCCTATATAGAAGCAGTCTAGTCTAGTGAAGCACCAAGTTAAAAATGTTACCTTCGTTTGCACGTTCGTCCGCTCCTCACTCTCTTCCCAGATCGTACAGACGATACACGCGTGTTGCGTTTTATATACAGTGCGCATGCGTGAAACTCCGCCTGCCCCTGACGTTCTTTCTAGACTATTCCCCTCCCCTTCGCTTCTGGCTCAGTGGGGAGAGCACATGGCGGAGAGAACGCAGGTGCGCACTAATAATAGTTCCACTAACGAGGAGGAGGTTGAGGAAAGCCCGGAGCCTGGAATGTCCCGATCCAGGAAGACAAGATTTAAGTCCTCAAATATTTTTTTTAGAGAGATGTTGGAGATGGTCGACATATTGAACAGGACCGACTATGATGGGAAGTATGGACCTTACCCAAACCCAAATATCAGAAAGGCCAAGATCATGACTAAAGTTGTGAAGAGTCTTCATAAGAATTTTGGGGTACGCCGATCCAAGGATCAACTGAGAAAACGCTGGTCAGACCTAAAACTGAGGGAGCACGAGCAGTACCTAAGGATCAAGCGTGTTCTTAAAAAAAGTAAGTAGTTGTCGTGTGTTCATATGATTATTCTTGCTTGCATACTGCTCCATGTGCTTTGATTTCATGTTGTGCATTTTAAAATGGCCACTTTCAAGTTCATGGTTTCATTCGTTCGTAAGAAACATCGTTCTGCAGGGAAGTATTCCAGCTTAACAAAGTGTACCCAATAATGTTCTCACCTTGTAACTCGGCCCAAAAACACAATTGTACAACACTTCCAAGCAATGTTTCAGATTCCTATTTCTGCCCTCTGTGTGCTAATTATTCTTCGTTTACATTCTCATAGGGGAGAGAAGACTCGGCAAGTATGAGGACACCAGGGACCACACCCCTCCCAAAGAAGGCCAACTTCCAAAAGCACAAACAGAGGAGCAGGAGCAGGAGGAGGAGGAGGAAGGAGAGATCGTGGAGGTGAGTGTCGGAGAACACAGCTTCCGGTAAGCTCAGCAATGTATATCACCATATTTTTATTACATGGGTTGTTTTTTTGCTTTGTTTTGTAGGTGATGTGGAAGAAGATTCCCGTTTTACCAGTGAAAGTGCCCAGATCTTGATCGGGGAGATAATGGGGTGCAATCGTGATTTGGAAATTATCCAACAAAACATCAATGATGTAAAAAATAAAATGAAGAACATCATTGATGTTTTGGGGAGAGTGTGAAACATCAAAAACTAGATAGGGTTTTATTTTTGCTATTTTAAAAACAAAATGTATTTATCGAAATTCGAAATTTGGAAGATGCACAGAGTGTGTAAACATCTCCCATCATGGGGGATCAATGTACATGTTTTGTGGAAAGTGTCTGAGATGAAGGGGTTGCAGCCCCAAAGCATGTACATTGATCCCCCATGATGGGAGATAGCACATGTTGACACACTGTGTGCATCTTCCAAATTTGGATTTTTCAGGGGTCACACCCCATGTGATGAAGGCAATATCAGCCCAGTTTGTACATACTCAGGTCTGATATTGTCTTCACTTTTCAAAGTTGAACTTTGTAAGTTCCTGTGTTCAGTATTTTACGGTTTAATACGTGCCTGTTTACACAAAAACAACAAGGAAACAAAATTCTGATTAAACTCTGTTTTGGATACACACAATCTCTTGGTTTGTTGTAAAAACCTTTTAGAAACGCACATGTGAATGTGCTTGTATTAAAAAGTTTAATTATCAACAATGTGTGGCTTCCTTTTTCATTCCGCATAAAATGTATTTGTAGTAAAATTTTAGTTTGTGCTGAGGAGTGTGATTTACTAAAGGCAACTCCACTTTGCTCTCCAAGTGCAGTTTCAGGTGTACTTTTGCAGTGCACTTGTAGTGCATAGTGGATGTGCCTTTAGTAAAAAACACCCACAGTGAGGTGTAAATTTAGACAATCATGCCATTTTCCTGCCATGGTGCTGAAAATGAGCACGATTTTGATCAGTAATGCACTACATGGTTAAGTGACAAAAAGAAGGTGTGTGTGTTCATGTTGTGTTACCTGATATGCCCTGCTGCGGTCTGTAGCCGTAGCAGAGATTTTGCCCCTGCGTGGGTACTGTTGGCCCATGTGTGGGCAATTTTCTATGCTATTGAAAAACTCAATAAAAAAGATTTTACAAAAAAAAAAAAAAAAAAAGAAGGTGTGTGTGTAGCAGACCCACAACATTATCAACATTATCAAAAACAACAAAATAACATTATCTGAAGAAGAGACTGTCCCCTCATCTCGCTCTGAACTTGGGTTTGCACTGTTGGTGAAAAAGGCACAACTTAAAAAAAAATTGCAAAGTGGGAGGCCACAGTCTGCCATTCCTGTGGCGTTGAAGGACACTGTGTAGTGAAACAAGAACAAAAATTAGTAATTTGGCAAATCAACATTGCAAGCAGATTAGACACCCACATTTTTGGTCTAAATTAGTATAACATTTTGGGAACTGAGTATTTAAAGCCTAAAGTATAAGGTCCCCTTATGAGAGTCATCACCCCCCCCCCCCCACCCCCCATATGATGGGCCCTTGCTAAAAAATGAGGGGGGATGTTTAGGACAGGTAACCCTCTCCACTTGATTGAGAGCTGAATGCCTAAATAATGTGTGATACTTTGTGAAGCCCCTCCTTACTTACACTATTGGCAGCCCACGGGACAGGTAAGAAGTGTCATAATAACAAAATGAAAACAAAATGGAAGCACATTTTGACATTCTGCTATTACATAGCAAGAAAATTAATGTGTTTAAAAAAAAATTGCATTTGAAAGTATTGAGGCAGGCCCTTACACTACATGCTTTGGTGAATTTGTCCATAAATGTGACCATCAAAAAGGTAGGTAGAGTGTGTATTGGGTTTGGTCAAGTCATCAGATAGAGGATTGCTATCAGCTGAGCTAGCAGTTGGGGGGAGGGGGGTTCCTAATGAGTTTGGCACAACCCCAAAAATTTAAAAAAGGTCACTTTGCATGAATTGAAGCACACACATCACATTTGTAGTCATTTTAGGGGGCGTTTAGGGGAAAGCAATACTATGGAGCTGACAAAAAACATTGATAAGTGACTAGACTATAGTTTGATGGGCCAAGAAGAGCATGGTGGGGAAGTTAGTGAGGCAAATCTGCATGAGGACAAAGGGGCAGAGCATATGAATTAGAGCATATTGCAATGATGGTAATTAGGGAATGAGTAAAGAAATGCAAGACATTAGCAATCATGAAATACATAGAATGTGATGTTTAAGGATAAAACTTAGCATAATATAGTCCTTCTGCAGGACCTGAATGATGGCAGACCAGGTCTCTGGAATAATGATCCCCAGAGCCTGGGGGGAGATGCCTGTAGAGAACTTGAGGTCCTGAAGACTTCTCCCTGTTGCCAAGTAGCGCAACGTGGCGATGAGCCTCTGCTCCGGAGTGATGGCTTGCCACATGCAGGTATCCTGCCTGGTGATATAAGGGGTCAGCAAAGCCAGCAGACAGTGAAAAACGGGGTCCGTCATCCGGAGATAATTCCTGAAATGATCAGGATTATTCTCGCGCATCTCACGGAGCAAAGGCATGTGCGAGAACTGGTCACGCTGGCGTAACCAATTCTTGGTCCACAAACGCCTCCCCTCCCTGTTTATGGACCGGGCTTGTGTCAAAGTAAGAACCGCAACACGAAGCCCCTGCACAGCACAAACTCTACGACGAGTACGTAGATGAAACATGGTTTGAAAACGGTCGGCTGGTCAGAACGGACAACCGCAAAATCCGACAACTTGGTCCGACCGTGTGTATGCAACAGTTTCGGACACAATCCGTCGGACAAAATCCAACGGATTTGGTTGGCAGAATATCCGACCGTGTGTACAGGGGTTTAGCCCTTGTACACACGGTCGGAGAATCCGTCGGAATGTGTCCTATCGGACCGTGTTGTCGGATAATCCGACTGTGTGTGGTATGCATCGGACTGATTCTGTCGGAATATCCGTCGGACCCAATTTTCCAACTTTTTCTTTTTAGCTTGGTTAATTTCAGGTTAGTTCTGGTACATCATATCTTATTTATTTTCAGCAATTATTGTTACACTGACATACTTACAAGTTTTGCCCCCCCCCCCCCGTCCGCCGTGAGGGAGCACCTGTGGCATCCCTACCTTGTCACCTGGGCACTGGTCTTTCTTGGGTAAGCAATTAGTGACTTCCTTCTCCTCACTACAATTTATTGATATCTTGGCACAATGCAATTTTTGCTTTGTTGTAGATAATACTATGTATAACACCTTCTGAAAAGCGGCTTTTAGCTGCAAAACGTGTAGAGAAAATACAGTACATCGTGAATCAAATGCCTTCAGCACCCATCTGAGGTTACTATGTGACCAGTTAGACATGTTTGTGTAACTGTCTGTTAAGGTTATCAATAATTTCTGTATTACCATACATTGTGTGATAAAGTCTTTTGAACCGCTTCAGCCCTGAAAGATTTTACCCCCTTCCTGACAAGAGCACTTTTTCCATTTGGTACTGCATTGCTTTAACTGACAATTGAGCTGTCGTGCGACACTGCACCCAAGCAAAATTTGCATCTTTTTTTTCCACAAATAGAGCTTTCTTTTGGTGGTATTTGACCCACGCTGTGTTTTTTTAAAATATATTTTTCACTATAAACAAAAAAAGAGCAACAATTTAAAAAACAAAAACAAAAAAAAATATTTAAAATTTTTGCTATAATAAATACCTGCAAAAATGTTTTTAAAAAACAAATTTCTTCATCAGTTCAAATCCGTTGGATTTTGTCCGACGGATTTTGTCCGACGGATTGTGTCCGAAACTGTTGCATACACACAGTCGGACCAAGTTGTCGGATTTTGCGGTTGCCAAGAATGCGGTGACGTAAGCCGCGTATGGCGGGACTAGAAAAGGTAAGTTCAGCACCACGTCTAATATATATTCTTTTACATATTATTGGTAAAAAAAAATGCAATAAGCGTATATTGATTGGTTTGCGCAAAAGTTATAATGTCTACAAACTATGGGAAAAATGTATGGCATTTTTATTTTTATTATTATTATTTTTTTTTTACTAGTAATGGCGGTGATCTTTGATTTTTAGTGGTACTGCAACATTGCGCCGGACAAATCGGACACTTTTGACACATTTTTGGGACCATTGACACTTCTACAGGCACTTTAAAAAGCCACTGATTACTGTGTAAACTGGTAGGGAAGGGATTAACACTGGGGTGATCAAGGGGTTAAATGTGTTCCCTAGTTAGTTTTTCTTACTGCATGGGGATTGGACTGACCGGGGGAGGAGACATATCGCTGTTCCTACTTACTAGGAACAAACGATATGGCTCCTCTCCCATGAAAGAACAGGAATTTGTGTGTTTACACACATAAATCCCCATGCTGGCACTCGTGCCCATGATTGTGGCACACGCACGCCTCCAGCTGCTCTTAAAGGGAGCAACGTACGCATAGGTTGTTTTGCGCAACCATGCCATTCTGCTGACGTATATTGGTGTGAGCCGGTTAGCAAGTGGTTAAACAATTTTGAACAAATAAAATGTATATACAGTGCCTTGCGAAAGTATTCGGCCCCCTTGAACTTTTCAACCTTTTGCCACATTTCAGGCTTCAAACATAAAGATATAAAATTTTTATTTTTTGTGAAGAATCACCAACAAGTGGGACACAATTGTGAAGTGGAACGAAATCTATTGGATTTTTGAAACTTTTTTAACCAATAAAAAAATGAAAAGTGGGGGCGTGCAAAATTATTCGGCCCCCTTGCGTTAATACTTTGTAGAGCCACCTTTTGCTGCGATTACAGCTGCAAGTCGCTTGGGGTATGTCTCTATCAGTTTTGCACATTGAGAGACTGAAATTCTTTCCCATTCTTCCTTGCAAAACAGCTCGAGCTCAGTGAGGTTGGATGGAGAGCGTTTGTGAACAGCAGTTTTCAGCTCTTTCCACAGATTCACGATTGGATTCCGGTCTGGACTTTGACTTGACCATTCTAACACCTGGATACATTTATTTGTGAACCATTCCTTTGTAGATTTTGCTGTATGTTTGGGATCATTGTCTTGTTGGAAGATAAATCTCCGTCCCAGTTTCAGGTCTTTTGCAGACTCCAACAGGTTTTCATCCAGAATGGTCCTGTATTTGGCTGCATCCATCTTCCCCTCAATTTTAACCATATTCCCTGTCCCTGCTGAAGAAAAGCAGGCCCAAACCATGATGCTGCCACCACCATGTTTGACAGTGGGGATGGTGTGTTGAGGGTGATGAGCTGTGTTGCTTTTACGCCAAACATATCGTTTTGCATTGTGGGCAAAAAGTTTGATTTTGGTTTCATCTGACCAGAGCACCTTCTTCCACATGTTTGGTGTGTCTCCCAGGTGGCTTGTGCCAAACTTTAGACGATACTTTTTATGGATATCTTTGAGAAATGGCTTTCTTCTTGCCACTCTTCCATAAAGGCCAGATTTGTGCAGTGTACAACTGATTGTTGTCCTATGGACAGACTCTCCCACCTCAGCTGTAGTTCTCTGCAGTTCATCCAGAGTGATCATGGGCCTCTTGGCTGCATCTCTGATTAGTCTTCTCCTTGTCTGAGCTGAAAGTTTAGAGGGACGGCCAGGTCTTGGTAGATTTGCAGTGGTCTGATACTCCTTCCATTTCAAAATGATCGCTTGCACAGTGCTCCTTGGGATGTTTAAAGCTTGGGAAATCTTTTTGTATCCAAATCCGGCTTTAAACTTCTCCACAACAGTATTACGGACCTGCCTGGTGTGTTCCTTGGTCTTCATGGTGCTCTCTGCGCTTTCAACAGAACCCTGAGACTATCACAGAGCAGGTGCATTTATACAGAGACTTAATTACACACAGGTGGATTCTATTTATCACCATCAGTCATTTAGGACAACATTGGATCATTCAGAGATCCTCGCTGAACTTCTGGAGTGAGTTTGCTGCACTGAAAGTAAAGGGGCCGAATAATTTTGCACGCACCACTTTTCAGTTTTTGATTTGCTAAAAAAGTTTAAAATATCCAATAGATTTCGTTCCACTTCACAATTGTGTCCCACTTGTTGGTGATTCTTCACAAAAAATTAAAATTTTATATCTTTATGTTTGAAGCCTGAAATGACGCAAAAGGTTGAAAAGTTCAAGGGAGGGGGCCGAATACTTTCGCAAGGCACTGTATTTTAAATATTTTTGCTTATTAATTGGGTACCGAGATAGCCCATTGTGCTTACTACTGAGGGTTACCGCTAGTTACTCTTCCCTTTTATCCAATTTAGGATGATGGTACCCCTATAATCTTCTAAATATGTACATGCATAGAGGCTTACATGCTGCTTAGTGTACGGCACCATAAGACCACTGAAGTGACTAACTTAAGGTGATACACAGTGATGACTTAAATCCTCCAACCTAACTGATACCTGTTTATACTCAATTTAGTTGGTATTGCTCAGTTTCCGGGGGGGGGGGGGGGGGGAGCGGTGGAAATCTGATGTTACACACTGCACAGCACTGAGCAGAGAGTTGAGTGGATGGAATTGACACCCTCCCTCTACACAGTCTAATTTGGAAATATGCACATCTGAGGCTGTCAATCACCTGCTGTGTGTTGGGGGGGGGGGGGGGGGAGGCATTTCCAAGGTTTGCCTGATGTCTGGAAAAACCATCAAAAGTGATTCATGCAGATAGCAGGAGAAAGCAGACCGGAACCAAACTAAGTACTATAGAGGCAAGTACACACTGTGGGGGTTATTTACTAAAGCTAGAGAGGGTAAAATTAGTCACAATTCTGCATAAAAAATAATCAGCTTCTAACCTCAGCTTGTTCAGTTATTACCTTAATGCCTTATACTTACCTGAGTCTCATCTCAATCCAGGGATGTGCACAAGGGCAACAGCTCTCCCAGGTCTCTCTCTCTTTAGTGGCTTACACAGCAGCACAAGCCATTGGCTTTTGCTGCTGTCAATCAAAGCCAAGGAGTCAGTAAGGAGAAAGTAAGGAGCGGAGCTGAGCAATGCTCTGTGTGAGAATGCCCAGATAGCAAGCAATTGTGTTGCAAGTTTGAAAATGACTTGCAAATGCAAAACTATTGCTAGACTTGCCCAGCTTCACAAGTTTGTTGTACAATTGCAGCAAATCCGCATTGTATGACTCCAGATGAGTTTTCTTTGCAAACATTCTACAAGTCTGCTGCAAGTTCTAGTTTGATTATTCTGTACAATAGTCATCCCACCACAGGGGTCACTGTGGCTGAACTTTAATGCTGTAGACATGCAAAGCTCTTCTTGTAGACTCACCACTGCAACTTTGCTCTTGCTAGAGACTTACCATGCAAATTGTTACAAATTGGAAAAGTGTCAACTAGAACTTGTGCTTCAAGTGCTCTGCAAGTGTACAACCTGCCAGTGAAAAATGTGCAGCAAATTAACAGACTAAAGCCCCGTACACACAGGATCTGACTTTCCAACAGGAAATGTTGGATGTCAGGCTGTTGGCGGAAAATCCGACCTGTGTATGCTCCATCGGACAATTGTTGTTGGAATTTCCGCCAACAAATGTTGGCTAGCATGTTTTCAAATTTTCTGCCAACATATGTGTGTTTTTTTATTTGTGGCTTTATTTAATCTTTTGTTACAATTCTGTAAATGAGGGAACCATATATGTGTAATAGAGTGGAGTGTCTCCGCGCCTATATGGGACTAAGCTCCTGTTTATCTTTCAAAGTATGGCAGCATGGGGGGGTGGGCAGGGTAGGCAGCCTCCAATGTATGCGTCTGCTTATCTACCTATCGTATTTGCCACAGGGGGCAAGTTGACGAAAAATCCGATCTTTCAGAACGTGATGACGTAATTTCGTTACGATGGGACTAGATTCAGGCTAGTAGCCAATAGCTTTGATGTAGGAATTTGATCTGAGCATGCGTGGCACTTGGTCCGATCAAAATTCTCTACACATGATCGGATTACGTCCGACCGGCCCAGTTGGTCGGGAAATATTTCCAACATGTTTGAAAATTGGGTCCGACGGAGATTCGGATGGAATCAGTCCGATGCATACCACCAACAGTCGGATTATCTGAAGACACGGTCCGATAAGACGCATTCCGACGGATTCTCCAACCGCGTGTACGCGGCATAAGAGTGGTGAGTTCATGTGTGATGTACATAGTGATAGAGTGTGGTTCTATTTGTGTATGTACATTTGCTGTATAGTGCAGAGTGTAAGATATATTATAAATGGTATGCTTTTCTATTTTGCATTTACATATAAGCTCCTGAGGAAGTGAGTTTTTAATCGTGAAACATGTCGAGCAGAGTCACAAGCGCTTTTTAAACTATTGGAACAAGTGGCTACCCTATCACGCCATGCCACACCCTGGTGGAAGTTACTAGGAAGTAGATACCCATACTCCACAGGAAAGAAATCAAAGTGGCTTTCTGTGTTTGGTGGGGGTGTGCCCTAGGGTCCCTTCCGATTCTTGTCTTTTCCTTTTCTCTTTTTTTGCTTTGATTTGTAATAGATGTATAACACTCTTTCTATGTATAATCTGTGAAGTTCAAATACATGTTGTTACATTTTTAGACGTGCCTATAAAGTCCATTTCTCTCTTCAAATAGCTTTTCAACATGTGTGTTGTCGGATCTTCCACACGGTCACACCAAATTCCGACCGTCAAGAACATGGTGACATACAACACGTACGGCGGCACTAGAAAAAGGAAGTTCAATAGCCAGTAGCCAATAGTTTCCGTCTCGTAGTTGAATCTGAGCATGCGCGTCGGAATTGCATACACACGATAGGAATTTCCGACCGTCAAGAACATGGTGACGTACAACACGTATAACGAGACTAGAAAAAGGAAGTGTAATAGCCAGTAGCCAATAGTTTCCGTCTCGTAGTTGAATCTGAGCATGCGCGTCGGAATTGCATACACATGATCGGAATTTCCGATAGAAACTTTTTCTGTTGGAAAAATTGAGAACCTGCTCTCAATCTTTTGCTGGCGGAAATTCAGCCAGCAAAATTTCAATGGAGCATACACATGGTCACATTTTCCGACAAAAAGCTCTGATCGGTCTTTTGATGGGCAAAATTCTGAACGTGTATGTGGCATGAGAGCAGGTTGCGATTGTGTGTATGCAATTCCGACCGCAAAAAGTCATGCATGCTCAGATTCAACTATGAGATGGAAACTAGTGGCTACTGGCTATTGAAAGTCCTTTTTCTAGTCCAGTTGTAAGTGTTGTACGTCATCACGTTCTTGACGGTCGGAATTTGGTGTGACCGTGTTTATGCAAGACAGCTTAAGCGAAATCCCGTTGGGAAAACCATCAGAGCTTTTTCCGACCAAAATTCCGATCGTGTGTATGGGGCATGAGAGCGTGAACTGTAGTATTAGGACACACCATCATACTTTACCTAATTGAGGGCAAGCTGTGTTCTTTTAGAGCTGGTAAATCAAAAACCTTTACTGAACTTTTATGTACGCCTCCATATCACCCATGTGTGTTTGTTTTACAGGCACAATTGCCATGCCAATATGACGCACCTTAATACTCTCCACAAATATGGACATAGCCCATTCTAATTAATGTAATTTGGCTTCTGGTCTTGCTGCAAGATGGCATTAACAATGGGGATGGTTGGTATACTTATAGGAGTAATGTATTCTTTTAATTACCTTCCCCATTACTATTAATCCGTGGGGTTCTGTGTGAGCTATAACTGATGAACACAGCTGTATTAACTGCAAGTTCAACAGTACAAATCTCAGATTCTTAATCATAAAATTAACTTGGTTATGCATGCAGAAATGTCACCTAATAAAAGTAATTACTCACAAATTTTTCTCTAATGACGCGTTCAATCATCGCAGAACGCTTACTCAAAGCCCGGAAACATTTATCTGTTGACATAAATCTCCTGCCTCATTATTCTGACCTCCTGCCTGTTTAGGAATAACAGCGAGGAATGAATAAAACGATGAAATGTGAGACACCACCCTTGATATAATAAGCCTGGGGCTAGGGTAACATTGGAGCATAACAGAGTCACCAGTCACCAAATATCTTTCATTCATCAAGGGCATATGGATGTGAGCAAATGCCATACAATATCTTCTAATTATTAATATTGCCTACACATTAAATACCCCTTGCAGGCATGACAAATGTGTAATTCACAAAAACCTTCTAGCTCAAACACTTGCAGATGTAGTTTTTGAAAAACGTTAAAGAGCATATATAAATTGGGTGGTATACTATACCAACCAATCATAAATAATGTATTCAAGCTTAGAAACAGCACACACTTTTTTTTTTTTAATTCTCGGAACATTTATCATGACTTTATTCCTCTCCAGTGAAAATATTTTCCCACTCTTCGGGGTGGCAGGCAAATAGACTGTGTACTTTGCAAAATTAAAAAATAAATAAATAACAAACATGTTATAATTACCTGGTCTGTGTAATGGTTTTGCACAGAGCAGCCCCAATCCTCCTCTTCTCACTCCTGGCCTCTCCCCCACACCGAGTGCCCCCCTAGCAATCCGCTTAATACAGAGGTGCTCATGTGTG
The DNA here is from genome assembly GCF_037356315.1 of Lithobates pipiens. Classification (NCBI taxonomy): domain Eukaryota; kingdom Metazoa; phylum Chordata; class Amphibia; order Anura; family Ranidae; genus Lithobates; species Lithobates pipiens. The sequence goes on along the minus strand of NW_027507685.1, from coordinate 73,511,480 downwards.
CTTGCCCCTGAGCCAGTCCATAAGACACACAGGGTTGGTTTACTAAAGGCAAATAGACTATGCACTTTGCAAATTGCAGTAGCAGCTATTCCAGAGCTTAGTAAATGAGCAGAAGTTCTGTTGACTTCCATCATCCAATCATGTGCAAGCAAAAATGCATTTTTTTTTATTTTCCTTGTTTGGGATTGGGTATTCTTTGTAAAGTGAAACTTTACCTCATGTACTAAGCTCTGGAGCAATTGCACTTGCAGGATGCCCAGCCTATTTGCCTTTAAAAAAACAATCCCACAGGTGCGGCTGAGCCTTGCCCCCTGCTTCCTCCTCACTGGACAATTGCTTCTGTTGCCGTGTCTGAGCCAATGTGTATAGAGAGAGCCAAGAGAGCCTCTCATCTTGAGAAAATCGCTGGATGGGAGCAGCCTGCAGAAGGGTTTTCACCTTAGTACAGGGAATGCATTAAGGTAAAAAAAACTTTTTACCTTTAGAACCACAAAAAAGCAGTTTATTACCTGGTGGTCCAGCCAGTAAGTCTGTTGTTGTTCAACTTCCTTTAACATCTGAAGCTGTCCAGAAAAAAGCTGTCCAGAAAAAGAGTTAGAGGGTTGAGACAATTTTTTTTTAGCACTGACAGGGGCGCTTACAATGATAAGATGGTATTTATTGATGCAAAACCTTTATTCAAAGAAGAAAGAAATATAGATGTGGAGGCGCATGCGCGGTGCTCTGTGTGATGGCTGCCTGACCACGGAGCTCCGTCCTGCTCCTTGCATTCCGTGCACACTGCAGCAGGTATGTTAGCCCCCACATAGCCAGACCAGGACCAGAGAGGTCAGAAAGCCTTGGGGAACACTTAGTTACATAATTACATAATTAGTAAAGTTGAATAAAGACACCAGTCCATCCAGTTCAACCTGAGTGAGTGTCTACAATTGTCCTTATCCCTGTATAAATGCACACTCACATCCATCCCTACCCTCAAGGAGCCCACAATCCCAGGTCCCCATTCATATACTAGGGCCAATTTTGGACAGAATCCAATTAACCTACCTGCATGTCTTTGGAGTGTGGGAGGAAACCAGAGTACCTGGAGGAAACCCACGCAGGCACAGGGAGAACATGCAAACTCCAGGCAGGTAGTGTTGTGGTTGGGATTTGAACCAGCGACCCCTTTTACTGCTAGGTGAGGGTGCTAACCACTACACCACTGTGCCACCCAAATGCAGGTGGGATCAGTGAGGAGAGCCTTAAAGACACAATTTGTAGCACTCCTGGGAGCAACTGAAAAATCCAAGATGGCGGCCTCACGAGGCTCTCACAGGGTTCCTGGGCTCTTCTCCCTGGCGAGAGACCCATAACGATCGGAGGCCCACTGTCACCAGCCACCACAGTATCCCTCCTGAACCAGACCCTGGATGACATGCACATGCTCATGTCACCCTCAAGAGCACACACTCCCAGACATAATGTAATACACCAGGAGACAGGCCAGCATACCCCACTGCCCCAGGACATTACACTTGTGCTCTCAAGATTGCAGAAATGCTTGACAGGGGCTTAGCTCAGACTGCTGCCAAGATCACCTCTGATATTAAAGTGGACCTCCAACTCCTGGGATCTCGCATTGAGAGCATTGAAAACAAAGTGGATGCCACGATTGACCTGGTGATAGTTTTCAAGAATTACATAACCAACTGGAAGGGGCCATGGCAAAAATCGATGACCTGGAAAAAAGGTCCAGAAGGCTTAATTTTAGAATTAGGGGCCTGCCTGAGTCTGTCACAGATGTTCCAGATGTAGTACATTCAATTATCAAAAGCCTCATCCCAGACATCCAAGCTCACAAATTGGAGCATGACCACATGCATAGGGCCCTGGGATCTCCCTGCCAGGATGGCCTCCCTTGCGACATTGTGGTAAAACCACACTACTATGGTGTCAAGGAAGAGGTCATGAGATGAGCTCGCACCACTCCACAAATCCAGCTGCGGGGGCACTCTATCCAAATTTATGCTGACATTTCGCCCTTCACCATTCAGAAAAGATGGGGACTTAAACCCCTTCTGGCAGTTTTGACACAGAAGAATATCAAATATTATTGGCTTTTCCCTTTAAGCCTAAAGAAACTGGGATTACTTCCCAACAATCCACCCTCTCCAATGCAGTCTTCTTCGTCCAGCATGACCCAATGTCCACCCCGTCTAGCCCTCTCACCCCCCTATAGCAGAAACCCAGAAACAAGAAAGCCAAAGAAGGACTCCCCCCCTGATTTGTAGGAGCTCCTCTTTCTAAACAACTTCCTTTCTGGGTCAGGACCCACCTAGACCCCCAGGCATTTTTTGCCCCACTGACATTTTCTTTTTTCATTTTAAGGAACTACTACTCCTCCGGCTGCTCAGGCCTCCCCCCCAGCAGTGATTGGATCATTGGGCTTCCCTCATCCCATTCCCATTCCCTCTCCCTTTTCTTGGTCTGATTCTCTCATCCAGGCCCCCACGGCAGACTCTACACCAGACTTATAGTTCACTGTACCATAAAAACCTTTGTGTACTCCCCACATATCTCGCCCACATCCTGGTTTATCCTCAGTCCCTGTCCTACCTGTTTGAGTTCTATGGGGCATATAATCTGACTGTTTGTGTTTTTGTCTTGGAGCGGGTCCAATGCATCTACTCCCGTACTCGAAGTTGTTAAAAGTTTTGGTTTGTCCACTCCTGGTTGGGAACTCCCCCACTAGTTGCTGGACACCATCATTGTTTCTCTGAGTGGGGTGGACATGATCTCCCCCTTCCCTCGGAGCTCATTTCTACCAACTCTACTTACTGTCCTCTTTCTTTCTCTTCTCTCCTTCATCTCTCTAATTTTTCTTTCAGTGACGGAAGTGGCCTCACTCACGCACTAGGACCAGCCTCTTCTACGAAGGTAGGTGTTCGGGGATCGACGGCTTTCGTACTGCTCCATGGCTGATCCCACCACACATAGACCTGCCCTCCGCATTGCCTCCCACAACATGCAGGGACTTAACTCCCCTGTGAAACAACTGAAAATCTTCCAACATTATCATGACCAAAAGATAGATATATTGTTCCTGCAGGAAACACACTTCCCTAAATCGTATACCCCTTCCTTTATTCGTGCTAAATTTCCAAGATTTTACCTAGCAAACTCTGACAATAAGACCAAAGGAGTAGGCCTGTTCTTCTCCCGCAAAACTCAGTTTTCCCTGGCGTCCAAATTTAAGGACCCGGAGGGCAGATTTCTGCTTGTAAAGGTTCTCATAGACGATCAACTTTACTCCCTCGTCTCGTATTTTGCACCAAATAAGGTGCAGTTGAAGTTCTTCAAATCCATATTCCATACTCTAGCACCACTTACTGAAGGCCTAGTCATTCATGGGGGAGACTCCAACCTAGCCTTTGATTTTTGCCATGGGAATAGATAAAACTCATCCCCTGGACAAAGACCGTATTCGTCCTACCAGGCAGAGTCTTAATATGGCTAGACAGATATACCACTAAGGTCTGGTGGATATCTGATAGGAAAATGAATCCAAGGGCATGGGATTACATGCACTACTCCAACCCCCATCATTCCTTCTCTAGAATAGATAATTTCTTTCTACTGCAAAAACATGTTCCGCTGGTACACGGGTCTACCATTAGAGACTCAACACAATGACCGGGATTTAACTGGAGACTAAACGCCTCCATCCTCAGCAACCCCACTCATGTTATCGAAATCGAAAAAAACATTCAGGAATACTCCCTTCTGAACAATGCTGATAACAACTCCCGTCCACTCTGTGGGCAGCACATAAAGCCGCAATTAGGGGTAAACTGATCCAAATCTCTTCTAGATTATGCAAAGCTCGCAAGCTAGACATTGACAGGCTAGATAGGGAATTTTCTTCCCTAAGCAAAATATATTAATGCAAACCTTCATCAGGTTCTTCAGAGAGGCTGGAATCGGCACGCACAACCTTAAATCTGGCTCTCACTACGATAGCGTAAAAAAATCTTAGATGGGAGGGGGGCGGTTTTACGATCAAAAAGACAAACTTGCTTCTCTGTTGGCATGAAGGTTGACCCCTAAAATAAGATCCTATACTCTACCCAAAATAAAATTGACCAACGGTTCCCTCACACAGAACCCAAAAAGACTATGGAAGCCTTTCATAACTTTTATCTGCATAGCAAGGAAGGGAAGGAACCCTTCCCCGACTTAATAGACTAGAAGATCCCTAAGATCAGGGAACAGCACAGGGACAACTTAGAGGCACTGATCTCGACAGAAGAAGTTGCACAGGTCATTAAAAACCTTAATGCCCTGTACACACGGTCGGACTTTTCTATGGAAAATGTGCGATCGGATCTTGTTATCAGAAAATCCGATCATGTGTGGGCTCCATCAGACTTTTTCCGTCTGAATTTTTGACACACAAAGTTTAGACAGCAGGATCTAAAATTTTCCGACAACAAAATTTGATTGTTTAAATTGCGACCGTGTGTAGACAATTCCGACGGACGAATTCCGAAGTGGCACGCATGCTCAGAATAAATTACGAGACAAAAGCTATTGGCTACTGCCCTCTTAATAGTCCCGTCGTACGTGTTGTACGTCATTACTTTCTGAACAATCGGATATTCCAATAACTTTATGTGACCGTGTGTATGCAACACAACTTTCGGCCAAAATCCGTCGGGAACAATCCCATGGATTTTGTGGTCGGAATGTCCGACCGTGTGTATGGGGCATAAGAATAACTCTGCCCCAGGCCCTGATGGCTTCTCTGTATTGTATTATAAGCATTTCTCCCAAATATTATCTGTATCTAGCTTGATTTTTTAATCAGCTCCTCTCGATAAGGCATTAAACTCGGAATTTGTTACAGTGATCCCTAAGCCAGGCAAGGATCCCAGTTGCACTTCCAATTATCACCCATTTCATTGATCAACAATGATCTAAAAATCCTAACAAATATTTTGGCTGACAGGATATCCAACTTTATTGGCCTTTACATTGACAAGGATCAAGTTGGCTTTATACCTGGGTGGCAGGGTATGGACCAGATCAGGAGGACAATCAACGTTGTTTTGCTTTCCTCATGGGGCACAAGGGAGTACCAAGGACACACCAAAAGGGCACGAACTAAACCCATCAACTAAACTTTCCTAAAACAGTTACATTTAAGGAATTACAGGAATAATAACTGTCACAAATGCTTGTTCTCTCCACCAAACTATAAACCCATCAAATGCGGCACCATGACAACTGTAGATCAAATGTGGAAATGAATACACTGTCTCAAAAGATCAAGGCACCTCATCCCAATTAGAGAGTATAGAAGGGAATAGGAAGGGGGATTTTTATGGTGCCACATAGAGATACAGAGAATGAAATATTCAATAAAATTATTTTTATTTAATATCAAAATCCAAAAAAGAGTAAACAAGGTTAACTCTTTACATGTAAAATAATTTACAATATTACAATAATCTGCAAATAAAGCGAAATGTCGCTATATAAATGCCTGTTTTGACTCTATAATGCTTCTTCAGGAGTGATAAGGCAAATATTAGCTACAAAAAATAAAAAAATATATACACATTAGACAAAAAATATATGACAGTCAAGTACAGAAACATAAAGTACAGTACCATTTAATACAAATAAACAATATAAAGTAGAAACATTAATTTTTAAGCAAAATAATAATGTTAAAAGATACTGAACATAAGACACAGGGTGAAATGATATAAGCCCTATTCATATGGTCTCTGGCTTAATATATCTCATAGAGGGAAGGGCGTAATGGAAATAGGGAACTTACCCAGCAAATACGTAATAACAAAGAGTTTATTAGACTCATGTTGATTTAGATGAATAGGGGCAGACAAGGGAACATCAAAATCCAGCAATGGGCATCGCAGGGTGAGCACCATAGAAATTGCGTAATAGTTTCTAAAGGATATATATATGATAATACAGTAATAAGGGAAAAATAATAACCCTCCTGTATCATTACAGAAAATCAAAAAAATGATAATAGAGTATGAGCCAACAACAGATGGGACAAGGAGGAAAAGGAACACAGGAAAATTAAGTGAGGGGGAAGGGAAAGGGGAGGGGGAGGGAAGGGGAAAAGGAAACAGGGAACATAAAGGGGAGAGGTTGGGGGAAAAAATGAACACTGGTCCCCATCCCATTTTAATTTAAGTATTTGTGTCGTGTAAAACTATTGTCATCAAGACAGGACATGAGGGTAAGGCCCTGATAGCTCTAAAAAACATGCAGGGGTTCTAAACTTTCCTTACTCTATCGAAAAAAAAAATATATATAATTGGACATACAGTTTATGGGAAATACATAGGGAGGCACAGTATAAAGAATGTCATTGATGAACTCTTTCATGACCAGGCCATTGTTTACGGCACTGCGCAACATTAACTTACAATTGCGACGTTGTACCCAAATAAAGTGTATGTCATTTTTTTCCCACAAATAGAGCTTTCTTTTGGTGGTATTTGATCACCTCAGTGTTTTTTATTTTTTGGGTTATAAACAAAAAAAGACCGTCAATTTATTATTAATAATTTTCTGCTATAAAACATATCCAAAAAAATAAAATAAAAATCTAATTTCTTCATCAATAGAGGCCAATATTTATTCTGCTACTAAAATCCCAATAAGCATATATAGTGATTGGTTTCCGCAAAAGTTATAGCGTTTACAAACCATGGGATATATATATTTTTTTCTGGATTAAGTGTATTTTTCTTTTTGCTGTGTTAACTGCACTATTTAGTTAATTTGCACAGCAGACGTGGCACTGCCTGAGAGGTAAGGGTTAAAGTGTTATTAAACCCGTGACCCTGCATTCACTATCTGGTCTCTCACAGTACACAGGACATGGAAATGCAATTATTTTAGTAAATATAAACTGCTAAATACCTTTGCTCATCAGCAGTATGTAGCAGTCGTGTGACTTCTATCTGTGTCCAGCCGAGCACTGGTTAAAGCTTATAAGAGGGGTTTTCATTCTCCTCTAACTGTCCTGTGAGGCTACATGACTCCCGACCCTCTGTCTGGACAGTGCTGATTGGCCCTGTGCTGATCACAGGCACTCTCTCAAAAAGAAAAATACAAATTCTTGAGCAATAAACATCAAACTGAGCATATGCAGAGTGTTTTATCAGCAGATGGATTGGAAGAAGGGGAGGATTAAAGAAGACAGGATCAAACAGCCTTTTTACACAATGTGGAGGATTAACCCCTTAGATTCCACAGTGAGTATAACAAGCATGCTTTACTACATATACAGACTGATTTTACTGTTGTAGGTTTAGTAAAATGTTAAAGTTTACTTTCTTTCTTTTGTTTTCTTTTTGTTTCACATGAAATATTGAATATTATTAAGCAGTCTTCTGTACGGTACTATCCTTTCCATATCATTATGATGATTACTTTTCAGCTGTGTGGAAATAAGCCAATGAGTCATCAGAGTAGTGACTCATCCCTTATTGGAAAACAAACTCTGAGATTTTTATCAGCAAGCTGTTCCAAGGCATTCCAAGGTGTTGTCTCTTTAGGTAACCCATAGTGCTCTGGAAACTTTTTGTCTGCTGGCCAGGTTTTTTCTGGGCTTTTTCTGCCCTCTGCTGGGCAAACATATAAAAGGGAACTGTATCTAGGTAAATGGTCTTTGGACTTTTCTCTCTACATGGGAAAATGAGAGTGCTGCTGAGGATGTAATTGCCACCTTTCTACTTTACCACCCCTTGTGGAAGCCCAGTTGGGGTTCCAAAGGACATAGACCTTGCTGCTAAAATATTTTCTCACTTGATTCAGGTATGGCTACCTCACAGAGCTCAAGGGAGAACCAGGGACACACAAAAAGAGCACGTAGAGTACATTGTACAGAAATGCGTATGGAGAATGGTGCTGAGAAGTGTTATCTGTTGAATTGACTACTTTGACCACCTAACCCCTGGAAGATTTGCCCCCTTAATGACCAGGCCATTTTTTGCAATACGGCACTGCGTCACTTTAACTGACTATTGCGCGGTCGTGCGACGCTGTACCCAAACAAAATTAACGTCTTTTTTTCCCCCATAAATAGAGCTTTATTTGGGTGGTATTTGATCACCTCTGTGGTTTTTATTTTTTGTGCTATAAACAAAAAAACACCCAAACAAAATCAATGTTTTTTTTTTCCCCACAAATAGAGCTTTCTTTTGGTGGTATTTGATCACCTTTGTGTTTTTTATTTTTTGCTCTATAAACAAAAAAAATGACAATTTTGAAAAAAACTGAATTTTTTTACTTTTTGCTATGATAAATATCCCCAATAAAATGTCTTCCTCAGTTTAGGCCAATATGTATTCTTCTACATATTTTTGGTAAAAAAAATGTAATAAATGTATATTTATTGGTTTGTGGTTTATTGGTTTGCGCAAAAGTTATAGCGTCTACAAAACTGGGGATATATTTATGGCATTTTTATTATGATTTTCTTTTACTAGTAATTACAGCGATCTGAGATTTTTATCAGGACTGCGACATTGTGGCAGATAGATCGGACACTTTTGACACTTTTTTTTGAGACCATTGACATTTATACAGCGAACAGAGCTACAAATAGCCCCTGCTTACTGTATAAATGTCATTGGCAGGGAAGGAGTTAACAATAGGGGGCACTCAAGGGGTTAAATGTGTTCCCTAGGTAGTGTTTCTAACTATGGGGGGATGGGACTGCCTTGGGGAGGAGATCGATTGTTGTTCCTAAGCATTAGGAACAGCTGATCAGTCTCCTTACCCCTGACATAATGGAGAGCTGTCTATTTACATTGACAGACCTGCATTCTGTCTCTCTCAGGAGCGATCGTGGGTGCCCGGCGGACATCACGTCTGCCGGGCACGTGCATTGGCTCTGTCATCGCACACACCCTATAGTGCTCTTAAAGCATCTGACGGCTCACCCAGGGAAGCCAACCTGCATTATAACTGAGATGGCTTGTTGGGAACCAGTTAGTAACTTTTTTGTTAAAGTATAACTAAAGACAAAACTTTTTTTTCATAGTTTTGGTTAGAGTGGAGAGAAATCCCTCATCTCTATTTGTCCTGTTTATCATTGTCATTGAAAGTGAAAAAAAATAATTTTGAGTCCTTCCAATGGATCACTAGTTTTGATGACCTGGGGGCCCCAAGGGATTCCCTTAATTTGTTTCGTTATTGGACAGGAAGTGAGGGTAAATCTCTCTAAAAGGATTGAGGTGGCAAAAAAAAAACCTTCCCTTGCCTATCCACATTGAAAAAAATTGTTTTATAGTTCTACTTTAATCCAAGTTTTCTGATATGAAGTCACTAAAGAGGTGCAAGTATGGCGTATAACAAAGCAGGGAGTGGAAAGGGGATGAAGAGGAGTCAGTGTGAACACATTATCAAGGTCTAACCTGCAGGATAAGGAACAGAGTATATGTAATCAATGCTAGGGGTGGGGGCGTGGCCAAGACTGGCATGTGAGAGGACGCACTTCACACAGCTTCTGCCTGATCCGTCCATCGATCCGGCAGCTAAAATCCTGCTTTTTTTCAGCTCCCCAGCTGGCTACTGAGCACCAGCACCTCCCGGACCCACCACCGGCCCTCTGCACCCGAGGGAAGACCCGCCATTGGAGATGACGGGACTGTACTCCTAAGATGGCCCGCAGCGTCGGCGGCCATGGCACAGCGCACTCCACAGAATACAGATAGATCCAGAGACGGAGGCAGCAGGAGGGCTCCAAAGACTTAGGGTAAGGAGCAATACCGGGACATTCTGTATTACGCTCAAAAGCTGCAAGGCCCTGAGGCTATTGATACAGCGGAGGAGGAGACACAGGGGGGAGAGATTGATCTGTTCACACAGGCAGAATGGGGACATGATACTGACGGTAACCCTGGACATTTTATGGAGGGTGCAGCTCCTCCACCCCCCCCCCCCCACAGAGGATGCAGTGGAGCCCCTTGAACAACCCACGCTGGCTGCTATACTGAAGGCTGTTCATGTGTGCACGACATCGGTTAATGATATGAAGGAACAGTTTGGGGGCATGAGGGAAGCAGTCTCACTTCTCAGACAAGATTTTCAAAAACTTAGAGAGAGGGCAACTGTGGTGGAGAGCAGAGTAAGTGACATAGAGGACAAGATACCCCCTCTTGCTTGTGAGGCCAGGGCAGCACACCGCATGGCACAAGACACATACAACAGAGCTGAGGACATGGAAAAACGCTTACGCAGGAACAATGTCCGCATTGTAGGTCTACCCGAGAAGTCGGAGGGTAAAGACCCCACTTTATTTGTGGAAAACTGGCTTGTTAATCTCTTCAGCCGTGACTCATTCTCCCCGTTTTTCACAGTGGAGAGAGCCCACAGAGTGTCTGGTAGACCTCCCCGCGAGGTGCCCCCCCAGGTCCATGCTGGCCAAGATGCTACATTACAGAGACAGAGAGCTGATACTAAGATGCGCAAGGAAGCATGTGAACCTCAAATTCAATGGTGTCAGGGTTTTATTCTACCTGGACTTTTCAGCTGAAGTTCAGAAAGCCATGAGACCCGCACCATGGACATAGCTTTTAGACTGCTTTTGCCCATGTTTTACAGCACTTAGCAAAGGCCATCTTTTGTTTTGTTTTGCCTAACTTACCTTGATGACCCTACCTCATCTTTAATAGTTTTCTTCTATTTCCCTACTGCCGGGGAAAACTGTGATTTTATTGAAGCGATAGGAAATTATCTGTAACTTTCAAATCTACAACCACCCCTTTATTTTCCATTGATTTTTTTTTTCTTTATTGGAAAATGCAGGATCCAAAGGTTGGCCATCTGTTAGGCCGTAATGCAAGGAAAAGTTTTGCCCCGTTGGCAGAGTTGACCTGGAGACCTGTAGCTGCCTAGACCTTACAGCCACTTTACATTGCAGGTGATTTTAGCGGGCTATGGAACCTCCAAACTAAAAATGACAGTTCTGCTGTGCCTTATTACAGCCTACAGTCTAGACCATCATGCAGTCCAAGTAACTTTACAAGTTTGACTAAAGGAAGTCCCGAGGACATGGAAGTTTGCGTGTCTTTTACCTTCCCTGCCCCTGGAGGCTACTCACAACTGGGGGAGCCTGGGGGCCCCACCTGGCTTACACTCTTCTCCCCATGATGGCGAGTGCAGCAGTAATTTCATGGAGCATTAGGGGCCTGAACTCCCCTCTTAAGCGCACAATGATATTTACTTGTTAAAAAAAGTTTTTCCCCGCTCTTTTATGTTTACAGGAGACGCACCTTACTTGTGCCACCAAGGGATGCTTGAAGTATCCGTGGATTGGCTGGGCCCACCACTCCACTCACACCTCCTTTTCCCGGGGGGTGAGTGTAGTGGTACACAGGTCCCTGGACTATCAGGAATATGCTTCCAAAATAGATTCAGAAGGAAGATTTGTATTTTTACACTGTCTTATTGGTATTCTGAAATGTGTATTTGCATGTGTGTACATACCTCACCCATTTGACGCACGGGTGCTCAGGCTTCTTCTAGAATTTTTTTTTGGGGGGGGGGGCAGCGGGACCTGGATAAACATCCAGCTCAGGGTGCACGCAGTCCTCAGAGGCTAACTCCTCTGGCAAGGTTGTTACAAGAGATGGGATGGGTAGACATATGGAGGCATCGTAATCCATCTAGCAAACAATTCTCCTGCTTCTCGAAAACTCATGGGTCTTTGTCCAGGATAGACTTGGTGGTGGGAAACTCAACCATGCTCCCTTCGGTCTTAGATATTTCCTATAAACCTAGATGTGTTTCGGACCACTCTTACTTGGTGGTCAATTTAATTGTCACCCAAACATCCTCACTTCCTAGGGCCCCCTGGAAATTCAATGCCTTCTGGCTTCAGTTATTTATAACACCAGTGGAGATAGAGGGGAGCATCCAAGAGTTTTTTACTCAGCAACCTGACTCACTGTCGGTACTTACTGAATGGGAGTCGTTCAAGACATTTCTGAGACAGCTACTTAGTAAGGAGGTCAAGAAGGTTAAGAGATGGTCTGAGGCTCTCAGGGAGGCGCTTAAGGTGCAGGTTCCTTCCCTGGAGGCAAGATACATTCAGGACCCTACAGAGTCTGTAAAGGGGGCATGGCAGTCAGCTCAATCAGCTTATGACCACCTGTTAGCCTCCTCGGCGTAAAAAAATTGATTTTTCTCGAGGACAGCTTTTTTTGAGGAAGGGGAGGTTACTGGACATCTTTTCGCCAGAATAGCTAACTCTGAGCAGAAATCTCCAGTTATAGGAACTATACGGACGAAAGAGGGACAACTGGTTCATTCCTCTGATAGGGTGATACAAACGTTAGCTGACTACTATGAGGAATTATACCGCCCAACCTCGCAGTATGGTTCTGAGGAGCTGGCTGCTTACTTAGACAAAATACTATTCCCACAACTCTCAGGTTCCCAAGGTGAGGCATTGGACGACCCACTCACCCTTGAGGAAGTGCAGACGGCGGTGGCGGGGTTCCCCAACTGTAAGGCCCCGGGGGGGGGGGGGGGGGCGGGATTCCTATTGAGGTCTACAAGCAATTTTTTTGGGGATATTACTCCCTAGGCTGCTTGGAGTGTTCAGTGTTGCCAAGGAGGAGGAGATTTTACCCCCATCTATGTCTGAAGTAAATATTGTTTTAATTTTGAAACCTGATAAGAACCCAGTAGACCTGGCCTCATACAGACCGATATCACTGTTACAATCCGACATTAAGATATTGGCCAAAGTGTTAGCTCTCAGGTTAAACAAAGTAATTACCACAGTTATACATGCAGACCAGGCAGGCTTTATGCCAAATAAATCCACGACAATAAATCTCAGGAGACTATTCCTAAATATGCAATCACTGGCTGATAATGTGGGCAAGAGGGCTCTCTTGTCCCTGGATGCTATGAAAGCATTCAATAGTGTGGAGTGGCTGTACCTTTGGGAGATGCTGAGGCGATTTGGCTTTGGAGTCGGTTATGTCTCTTGGGTGCGTCTGAGAGCGGCTATTAGGGAGGCCGGCAGGCTATCCTTGTCATTTCAACTTGGCCGGGGCACGCGGCAGGGGTGCCCATTGTCTCCCCTGCTGTTTGCCCTGGCAATAGAACCACTGGCCATTAGGATCAGAGAGCACGCGGCATCACAGTTTTTTGCTATGGGGATAGGCAGGAAAAAGCGATGCTTTATGCGGATGACACAATGATTCTGCTGGGTGACACGGCACAGTCTCTGAGCAAAACGATGGATACAGTGATCCGTTTTGGGGAGTTCTCAGGCCTTAAGATAAATTGGTCCAAATCAGCACTTATTCCAATAGATGAACCACAAATACAGCAGGGGGTATGGGTGGGAGATATCCCTATCACCCTCTCTTTCAAATATCTGGGGATAAAGGTGACCCCTCGGATCAGAGACTATAATGTTTTAAACATCGCACCGCTGCTGACCAGGTTCTGCTCAAGGACTAAGACTTGGAACACGCTATGCATGTCAGCTGCGGGCAAGGTGAATCTTATTACAATTACTTATTAAAATGATTCTAATGCCCCAACTGCTATACATGCTCCACAACTCCCCAGTAGTGATTCCATTAAAGACCTTCAGGATAGTAAATTCAATATTTCGAGAGCTAATATGGAAATTAAATTAGAACATCTCCAACGCCCAAAGGTGGAAGGTAGCCTAGCGTTGCCGAACCTCTGGCTATACTATATGGCCTCTCCGTTGCAGCAGATAGGCACCATGGTCCCAGAAGGAAACCTCACCAACAGAATCCCCAGCACATCTAAGGTCATTATACTACGCACAGTGGGTGGGAGATCTATTCCAACTGCCCTTGAGGCACTGGCCTTCAGTAAACCCCCCCCCCCCCCAAAAAAGTTTCCCCACATATAATTTAATACAGAAAATTTGGAACAAAACCAAATATCTGCAGGGAGCAACAGGTATTAGTGAATATAGCCCTATATGGGCTAATGAGTCATCCTGAATTAGCTAAGCTACAGCATAAGGAGAGATGGCAGAGGAGGGGCATGTTTTATCTGACACAGATAATCAACAATGGTAAATTACTACCCTTTGATACCCTGAGAGAAAGATTTCAACTGCTGGCTCATATGTACTTTTACTTTATGCAACTTAGACATGCCTTTAAAGCCCATTCAAGGGTCTCAGAGTGCTAGGTAGAGGGAATGCCTCTTGTCTCCCAGCTTAAGGCAGATGAAAATTCTAAAGGGTTCATCTCACAGAGCTAGGCCACACTTCTAAGCAAGTTCTTGGTGAAACACCCCTTGACTGTTAAAAGGAAATGGGAATTAGATGTGGGACCCCTGGAGGACGAGCAGTGGGAAGAAGTACTGCAGTCAGTGGTTATATGTTCACTGAATGTGACGCAAAGACTACACAACTGTACACAATACTGAGAATTTACTTTACACCCCACAGGTTACACTCTATGGGACTTACACTGACACCCATGTGTACTAGATGCGAAAGGGACCATGGAGACTTAATACACATGATGTGGCGATGTCCCAAACTCCATGTTTATTGGAGAGGGGTGACTGGCACCCTGAGCACAGTATTTCAGGTGTCAGTCCCTTGGGATCCTAGGTGCTGCATTTTGAGCTTGCTGGATGAACTGGAGTGGGAATCTCATACCAGAGAGGCTCTGTCTAGGGCGCTCTTTTTGGCCTGCAAGTTGATAATGCTCCACTGGAAATCGGACTCACCTCCAGCGGTCGGGGAGTGGACCACCTATTAGGCAATATGCTGAGAATGGAATAAATTGTATATCAACATAGAGGTTGTCCTGATAAATTTGAAAAATTGTGGGGGCCATGGCTGGACACTCCGGGTCTTGCCCCGGATGATCTAGTCATGGACCAACTGCTCGGCTCTGGGGTGAGCTCAATACAACACTACAACTATATTTCTACTTGTACGGATATGGTATAATGTATTGGTTTGTATACGGATTGAATAGCAGTATAAGGCTGTGGGTGGTGTGGGTTGGAGGGATTCAAAGGCTCCTAAGAAAGTTATGTCCTCGGGCCACTTTTTTGATTATGGATATTTGGACTGTATGTGTGAACTTCTAAATAAAGTTATTTTTCTGAATAAAAAAAAAATGCTAGGGGCAACTGGATGGCATGAGTGACAGAGGGTCCTGGTAGTGAGGAAATTTGTGGAGCTTGGCTCCCTCTCTAGCTATCGGTGACCAACATACAGCAACCATCATTGTGGCATGGGTATCCCAGGTACCTAGCCTGAGATGTCACGGAAGAGGAGTAGTGAGTGAGAGGCCTTTGGAATTAAACTTGGGTCAGGGAGATGTCTCATAGTGTCACTGGGAGTGAGATGACATGTTGGGCTGTGCTAGTGGAGTGGGGTACAGGCACTACGGTATAGACTCAAAATTGCTGCATCCATTGGGAGACATTATGGGACATGTACACAAAGGGTTAACTGTGCAAGGGGAACCCGCTCACTTCTAAGTTAGAGTGCTGCCTTAACACTGATGTCAAGTGACCACAGCCTCAGCCTGTAAATGCAAGCTTAGGGTGCATTGTACTGTGACTGTCCTGGGGGCTGGAGAATCAAACATGTGCAAGAGAGTGGGCTTGCTTCTAAGTCAGAGCTCTGCCTTATCAGTGATTTCATGTAACGGCAGACCCTATCTGTAGATGCAGGCATTAGAAATTAGGCACATTAAGGCCCGCCTAAGCTGTCATGCTAAATATTGTAATTTACTGATTTGCAAAGGCATATTCGGCATAGAGTTCTGCCTTTCCTGATCTACATACATGTTTCAGGTTTAAGGATTAATACCAGAGGCAGGCTACAATAATGCATTTTCAAAACTTGGTCAGCAATGGCACCCTCTGTATTTCTGTCTGTACTGACTTCCATTAAAGGCAACCTCCATGCACACTAGGGACACTAGAAAAAAGGTACACATAAAACATCTGACACACCTAAACGCCGCATTCAGGCACGTTTATGAGCATCAAGTGTTTTTTCTGCCTGAAATCAGTTGTGATTTTTTTTTTGTTAATCCTGTAAACGCTCCTCTACAAATATGCCTGTAAACCATCATATGTACATGGGCACATAGGCTGAAAAGGATGAAAGAAAAAATGCCAAATGCCTGTATAAGCAGCATTTTTTTAAGCCCAGTGTGCATAGGATCTCAAGGATTGTAGAGAGTCTATAACCATACTGCATTGACCAACCACATACTAATGTATGGGAGAACATCAGGCTAAGTTCTGGTGTTGACAGGAGTTAGATCAAGCAACCCAAAAACCCCAGATTTTTTTAAACTAATCCACACATCCTTTACATTTCATAAGTGATTCTGAAAAGGTGCACCTTGTTTACTAAACAATTCCAGGCATTAATATTTAGGTACACAGCAAACATCCAATTTAGGACTATAGTCCTAAAAAAGTAGTTGTGGGAAATAAACTCAGCAACTCGCAAAAAAATGGTCTGACTTTAGAACATCCCCATACCATATGAAGGATACCTACATTTGGCACGGTCTGTCTTCTACCCATTTTTATCCATTTTAAATAGTCAGACAGTAATGTAGTATACTACAGAATGTAGTTAAAATGTTAATTGGATGAGTCTATTTCTTATAGACGTGTGCAGAACAAAAAAAAAAATGTTTCTTGTTCATACATCACGGGACACAGAGCCTTCATTACATAGTGGGTTAAATAGGCACCTTCGGTGATTGGACAATGGTTAACCCTAATTAAGGAGAATTCTTCCCCTATATAACCCCTCCCATTTGGGGAGCACCTCAGTTTTTTCGCCAGTGTAAGGTGGTTGGTCACGTAAAACATGTGCTATGAAGAAAGCTCTATTCAGGTCCCTGCTGGGGCTTAAGGGGCTGTGCTGACCGGATCCAAATCTCGGGCTGATATTTTGACTCCCAAGATGGTATGGCACCTGGCCTTGTTATCCGAAGAAACACGGTTTTGCCTGTAAGTCTCTCCTTGGAGGACTGGGCTCTGGGAAAACCAGACTTGGTGTCTTTTTTAGGTCCAGGGAAGAGGTTCCTCTGAGTAGGAACCCATAAAACCCTGAAGGTATGGCACAACGCTACCCGCCGTGAAGGCTGGAAACTGTCTGTTCTCAGCAGTTCCTGTGGCGGGGACAGGTAAGTGAAGTTAATCCGATATATATTACATATTATGGATTTAATAAGATAATGGTTGTATGTCTTACTTGGTTTCTGCCACTAGAGGGAGTAAAGAGCAAGCCTGGTGTATACTTACATGCCTTCCAAGATACACACTCAGTGAGGCTGCTCTCCTCCTACGCTGCAGGCTCTGCCAATAATAATGTATATAAGGGGTCCCGCATAGTCTGGAAGGCCCCCCACAGTCCTCTATGGTGGTCCTCTTCCCCCCCTCATCCACGGCCACCGCCATGCTGTCCTGGGTGCGCTTTTACACTTTTTACAGGGGAACAGAGGGGGGGCATGGTTGCGGCACCATGCACTTGTGGTGTGCACGGCGCACCAGTGCGCAGTTGCCAGACGCCAGGCGGCTATTTTAAAAAGCCCAGAGCATCAGAGCCCTGTAAGCAGATGGGCACAGAGCTGTAATCATCCTAAAGTGTTCAGGTCCAGGCTAACCTAAGACACCTACTCGGCATCAGGTTGTGTAGTATTGAGCATATATGTATATTATAAGACTTTAGCACAACAGTGATGTACTAGTACCTCTGTTTTGTAGCTTGGGACTATGTCTCCTCGTAAGAGGACCTCAGGGGGAGGTAATAAAGGCACAAAGAAATCACTGCCTATGTCTAGAGGTCCTAAAGATGTCTGTAGATTACCATCACCCCTGCAAGACTGGAGCCAGCCTCACAGGATGAGTCAGTGCCCCTGTCAGGTTTTGCAGCCTCTCCCAATGTTGCAGCACCAGCATATGTCACAGAAGACTCCCTTAAGGCTACATTGGAAGGTTTGGGAGGAAGGATTATTAATTCTATTACAGCTTCCTTAAAAGATAGCAGAAAAAGGGGTAGATCCCCTCCCTCTGCTGCAGTTTCTCTTTAAGATGATTCTTATAACAATAAGGAAAGCTCCCTATCCAGGGATAGGGATCAAGAGCAGTCGGATGAATCAGAGAAAGAGGAGAAAGTTTCTACCTCTCAGGCACTCATGAGACAGGTCCAATATTATACTGAGTTTGTGTGTACCATATTCAGGATGCCCTCTACTGAGGTTGCCACATCCTCAATTTCCTCCTTGGGGGTCAGGGAGATCCCAAAGACTGCCTTTACCTTTCCAATTCATCCTTTAATGGATAAATTGTTGTATGAGGACTGGAGACATACCGATTCACTGTTTTCTCCTCCTAAAAGGTTTTCTATGCTTTATCCTCTGGAGGAAAGCTTTACCAAGAAGTGGGAGGTTCCATGCGTGGATGCGGCTGTCTCTTGTGTGTATAAAAGCCTGGCCTGTCCTCTGGACAATGCTCAGGTATTTAAGGATCCAACTGATAAGAAGATGGAAACTTTATTGAAAGCCTCCTTTTCCATGGCTTTCGCTGTAGTCCAACCTACAGTACCAGCTCTTGGTTTTTGCCTATTCCTTAAGGAACAAGTTAAGCAGATGCTTAACCTCCTTCCCAGTGAGGTAGTGGAGAATTATGCATATAGAAAAGGATATAGAAACGACTCCCCATGGGGTTTTTTAGCAGCTAATTGAGAGACATCAATAAAAAATTTCAAAAGTAATTTTTATTTTTGGGCACTAATTGATAAATACATCACAAAAAATAAATGAACATAATTAAAAATGTGAGCTTTGGTATAACAAGAAGATCTGCAAACCTTCATACAATAATATTAAATCTACAATTTCCTTCTAAAAATATCTCTGTTCAATCAAAGATCTCTACTTCCCGAATTTCTTTGTATATTTCAAGAGACCACTTGATGTAGAGAAATACCCCAATGCATTTCGACCTACAACTGGTCACAATCTTCTTCAGGGGGTTCTTTATTTATATTGATATAACAAGTGGGCAATTAAAGCATTGAATTCTGTTATAACATCATTATACAGGTATCTATACAGATATCACCATATATTTACCCTTTCCATCAGATATATGTATGCAAACCAGAGACTCTCATAAAAGCATCAGTCTCTGTTAGGGATGACTCCGGACTCTCTCCACCCTGCTAACCGTGTCCATGAAGCCTCCTGGGATAGAGGGGGGGTGGGGGGGGAGGGAGAAGATTTCTTACACGATTAAGGACCCTTTCGGACCTACAAGCGGTCACAAAACGTACGAGGCCTACACCATCCAATCAGAAACACAGAGAATTTTACCTAAAGGTAATTTTTTTTAAAGATTTAAAGGGTATACCATACCAGCTGTCTGATATATAAAGAAAAAGAGGAAGACTATGGAAGGGAAAGACAGACTTAGGTAATCAAATAAGGAATATTTTCATAAAATCTATGTATTCTATTTTATAGTATCCATTACTTCGAATTTTTTTGCGTGTGTATGTTTGGAGTGATTTAAGCCATATAGTAATAACATGGAACTAAGGTGAGTATGTGGAGAATTATGCAGTTCTGTGTTTTATGATCGATACCATTCTGGATTCAGTCCAACAAGCACCTCGTTCGTCTCTCCTGTTAGTGCACATGCGCAGGTCTCTGTGGCTGAAGCATTGGGCAGCTGAGCTATCATGCAAGAAATACTTAACTGGATTCCCATTCAAAGGGGAGCGCTTGTATGGGGATGATCTGGATAAATTCATCCAAAAGATTACTGGTGGTAAATCTACACTTTTACCAATTAAAAAGAGTAAGCTGCCATCATTTAAATGTTCTTTTTCCCCATCCCCTAGAGCATCAAGCTAGTTCCAGAGGAAAGGCCCAAGTTCACGCCCAAAGTCAGAAGAAGACCTGGGGACAAAAATCTGCCAAGCAGGGCTCCAAAGCATCCCTATGAAGGGGCGCCCCCACTCGGCCGAGTGAGGGGGAGGCGTCTGCTGTTTGCTGGAGCCTGGTGGGAAGAGGTTCAAGACAGATGGGAAGTCTCCTCAGTATCTCTGGGCTACAAGCTAGAGTTCCAAGAGCTTCCACCATCTTGATTCATAAGGTCAAAGGCCTCCAGAGATCCAGTAAAGCGAAAGCCGCTTCTTCTGGCCTTAGATCGCCTACTATCCCAGGGGGTGATAGTAGAGGTGAACCCAGATCAGGGTTCAGGGTTTTATTCAAATCCGTTCACGGTTCCAAAACCAAATGGGGATGTCAGACACATCCTAGATCTAAAAGCCAGGAATCAATTCCTGCACATTCGGTCCTTACGAATGCAGTCAATCCGCTCAGTGGTCTCCACCCTTCAAGGGGGAGAGTTTATGGCATCAATAGATATCAAGGATGCATATCTCCATGTGCCAATTTTTCCCGCTCACCAAAGATACCTAAGGTTCGCGGTAGGCAAGCGCCACTTTCGAGTTTTTACAAAAATTCTAGCTCCACTCTTAGCGAATCGAAGAGCCTAGGGCATAACCTTGATAGCTTATCTGGATGATTTGCTACTCATAGAGCAATCAGTAGCGCACCTACCACAGTGTTTCCAATACAGTGAAACATCTGGAAAACCTAGGTTGGATTCTCAATCTAGAAAAGTCTTCCTTGCAAACATCAAAGAGGTTGGAATATCTAGGCTTGATCATAGACACAGTTTAAGGCAGGGTGTTCCTGCCAGAGCCAAAAGCCAATGCCATAAGAGCTCTGGTCCTCCTATTATTAAGCAAAAAGAGTCCATCCATTCAGCTATGTATGAGACTGTTAGGAAAGATGGTCGCCTCTTTCGAGGCTGTTCCATTCACCCAGTTTCACTCAAGGCCTTTGCAGAGAAGCATCCTCGTGGCTTGGAAGAAGAAGCTTTATGCCTTGGATCTTCCTATGTGCTTATCCCCAAGGATACGCCAAAGCCTCAATTGGTGTTTATGGACCAGAAATCTTTTAAAAGGCAAGACCTTTCTTCCACTACCATGGAAAATTGTAAACCACAGATGCCAGCCTGATAGGCTGGGGAACAGTTCTGGAAGAAACATGCACTCAGGGAAGATGGACCACGGCCGAAAAGGCTCTTGCCCATCAATATCCTAGAAATTTGGGCAATTTATTTGGCCCTCATGAACTGGTCTTTAAGACTACAAGGTCACCCTATTTGGGTACAGTCTGACAATGCCACAGCAGTGGCTTACATCAATCACCAAGGTGGCACCAGAAGTCTGGATGCCCAAAAAGAGGTGAATCACATTCTGGCATGGGCAGAAAGACATGTTCCCTGCCTAGCTGCGGTCTTCATTCCAGGGGTAGAAAATTGGCACGCAGATTTTCTAAGCCATCAGTAGCTTTGTCCAGGAGCATGGTCTCTACACCCCAACATATTTCAGATCATATGTCAAAAGTGGGGAACCCCGGATGTAGACCCGTTCGTGTCCAGATTCAACAGGAAACCGGACAACGTTGTGTCAAGAACAAGGGATGTACTTGCTCAGGGGTCAGATGCCCTGACAATTTCATGGGATCAGTACAATCTAATCTATGCCTTCCCTCCAAATCCACTTCTTTTGCGGTTCCTGGGAGAGTCAAAAGGGAAGCAAAGTCGGTCCTTTTAGTAGCTCTGTCTTGGCCCAGACGACCTTGGTATGCAGAAATCATAAAGATGGCAATAAGCAGGCCTTGGGTCCTTACACTCTGGCCAGATCTACTCTCACAAGGTCCAATATACCATCCTGCTTTATGAAATCTAAATTTGACAGTTTGACTGCTGAGACCCACATTCTGAAAAACCATGGGCTCTCGGATTCAGTCCTTTCGACTCTGGTTAATGCCAGAACCTGGTCTCCAGGCTTATTTACTATAGAATCTGGAAGGCATATGTTTCTTGGTGTGAACCCAGGGGGTGGCATCCTAGAAAGTATGTCATTAGCAGGATCCTGGCCTTTCTCCAGTCAGGCTTAGAGATGAAATTAGCCTTGAGCACTATCAAGGTCCAAATTTCAGCCTTGTCAGTATTTTTTCAGAAGCCACTTGCTTCACATTCCCTTGTCTGGGCCTTTGTTCAAGGGACACTGCGCTTAAATCCACCAGTCAAACCTCCGGTGTGCCCATGGGATCTGAATTTGGTTTTGTCCACATTACAGGGACAACCTTTTGAACCATTGCACCATGCTTCTTTAACTCTTTTGACTAAGAAGATGGTCTTTTTTGTAGCTATATCTTCTGCTAGGAGACTATCGGAGTTAGCAGCTCTTTCTTGCAAAGAGCCGTATTTGATTATTCACAAGAACAGAGTAGTGATGTGTCCGCATCATTCCTTCTTACCCAAGGTGGTTTCAGGATTCCATTTGAATCAAGGTGTAATCCTACCATCCTTTTTTTCAGATACGCAGTCCACAGAAGAAGAATCTTTACACACTCTTGATGTCGTAAGAGCAGTCAGTATTTATCTGCAGGCAACTGCTCAGATATGGAAGATTGTTTATTCATCCTGCCAGAAAGCCCTAAAAAAGGCCAGGCAGCGACAAAATCCACTCTTTCTAGATGGATTAAACAAGTTATTTTTCATGCTTATGGTATAAAGAGGAAGACTCCTCCTTTTCAAGTTAAAGCGCACTCAACTAGGGCTGTTAGTGTTTCTTGGGCAGTGCATCACCAGGCCTCCATGGCAAAGATCTGCAAGGCTGCGACTTGGTCTTCAGTCCATACATTCACTAGATTTTATCAGGTGGATGTAAGAGGGCAAGTATACTGCAGGCTGCAGTTTAGTTCCTCTGGTCCGCTTGCAGTCTATGTTTCTGATCTGTGTCTCCCTGCCCTCAAGTTGAGCATTCCTTTGGGACATCCCACTATGTAATGAAGGCACTGTGTCCCGTGATGTATGAATGAGAAAATAGGAATTTTTGAATACAGCTTACCTGTAAAATCCTTCTCTTGGGAATACATCACGGGACAGAGAGCTCCCGCCCTTCTATGGATTTTTATGTGGTTACTTATTGCTTTGCTACAAAACTGAGGTATTCCCCAAATTGGAGAGGTTATATAGGGGAGGAATTCTCCTTAATTAGGGTTAACCAGTGTCCAATCACCGAAGGTACCTATCTAACCCACTATGTAATGAAGGCTCTGATGTATTCCCAAGAAAAGGATTTTACAGGTAAGCTGTATTCAAATAATCCTATTTTTAGTTTTGGATGGATTTGTTAAGTTAAAAATTGTGTTTAGTTACATTTGGTATGTTAGAATGATTTGTTTTAGTAATCTGTTTCATTTTCAATGCAATCTAAAATTTTCATTCGTATTCAAATCAAATTCGAGTTTAATTTGAATTCAACTGATTATCCGAAAATGAGTTAGGTACTACTTGTTCATAGACTGTTTAAATATTTGTGATTTTAGCACATAAAAATAAGTTTTCTCAACATAAAAATAGCCTTCATTAAGAGCCCAACAGATTATGTAACATAAAATTATAGGTAGGTTATCATCGTTATACGTTATAAAAATTGTTGAACTACAAGAGTATCGACATGTGCTAGACCCCAAACACCTTGATGCTATTCACTAATAATAACATAATATAACACTAATATCGTCTATTGGAAATTTTGGCTGCAACTTTATCAGTTGTTTAAAAATTTAATTACTATTACTAACATAAAACTCACATGATTGAAGATCGAAGATGCTATCTTTTTGTATACCTAAAGATACACATGCATAACAATTAATTTGGGTATAGTCATTACAAGCA
Source organism: Lithobates pipiens (assembly GCF_037356315.1). Taxonomy (NCBI): domain Eukaryota; kingdom Metazoa; phylum Chordata; class Amphibia; order Anura; family Ranidae; genus Lithobates; species Lithobates pipiens. Next base: position 73,487,615 of record NW_027507685.1, on the reverse strand, counting down.
TGTTATGCCTTCACTTGTGCACACTGTCCACTTTTGCCAGAATGGGGTTGGGGGGGACAAGGAGCATTAAAATGATTATATTATACATGTACTACGGCTCTTAACCACTTCCCACCCGCCATATAGCAATATGACGAGCGCAAAGGGGTTCTGTTATCCTGACCAGACATCATATGACGTGATCCGGATAACCCGCAAACGCACGCCCACAGCGATCATTGATGTGGTGTTTCAGTCTGACACACCACATCTTTAATCAGGGTAAAGAGCCACCGACAGAGGCTCTTTACCACGAGATCAGCTGTGTCCAATCACAGCTGATCACGGTGTAAACAGGAAAAGCTGTATCTCGGCTTTTCCTCTATCGCGTCTGACAGATGCAGGTAGAGGAGAAATGATCGGCTGCTCTCCTGACAGCGGGGATCTGCGCTGATTGATTTTCAGTGCAGTCCCCCCCAAGGATGCCTACCCAGTGTTAGGAAAGGCTGGCTGGGGACAGTGGTCCGTCACCTGTCTGTGCGCGCCTGCGGGTGCCTGGGCGTGTCCGTGCTGGTGCGCGCGGTCGCGCTGGTGCACAAGTTTGCGGTCGCGCAGGTGCGCACACACAGTTACTGGCGCCAGGCAGGCTATTTAAACCCAGTTCCCCCTTCAGATCTTGCTGCTTGATCTACAACATTCCTGAAACTATTGCCTGAATCTGATCTGTTTGTGTATTGACCCGGCCTGACCTGTGACCTTCCCTGCCTTCTGCCTGCCTCTGACCTCCGGCTTGTCTATGACTCTGCACCTGTCTCATCCTCTGGTCCATTCGTGCTCAGCAATAGCCGAAGCCACTCTCCATGCATTACAGCAGGGTTGCAAGGCCGCAGAGGACTACGTTGCAGAGTTCAGGCGTTGGAGTGCAGACACCAATTGGAACGATGCTGCTCTCCGCTACCAGTTCCGGTTGGGTCTGTCTGATCCCCTTAAAGATGAACTCGCCCGTGTAGGGGTTCCTCAGACTCTGGATGAACTTATCAATCTATCCATACAGATTGACAGGCGCCTACGTGAACGCAGGTCAGAGAGAGCTGCAGGTCCGTCAAGTCCCAGCTGGATGTTGCCAAGAGTGCCCATTTACTCAAGTACTATGCCACCAGCTGTCTACCCCTACTACTGATGTGCTGGAGCCGATGCAGCTGGGTTTGCTACGACCAACGCTCACACCTGAAGAATGTCAGCATCGCCGCATAAATGATCTGTGCATGTATTGTGGGGAGCCTGGGCACTACGTGAGTTCCTGCCCAACCAAGATCCATAAGTGGCTTCCTCCGTCTGCTGATCAAGTCCTTGCAATCACCAATGCTTCCCCTCATCTTGCTCTTTTCCGTTTTATTGCAGCTCCCCGGAAAGAACATCCAGGTTCCCACTATTGTTGACTCGGGAGCATGCAGCTGCTTTATGGACTCTGCTTTTGCAGTGAAACACCACATACCATTACGTTCCAAGACCCAAGGACTGCTGATACATCTTGCCAATGGATCTGCCATCCGGTCTGGTCCTGTCACCCAGGAAACCATCCCCATCTCTGCCAGCATATCCAATCTTCACCATGAACTTTTATGTCTTGACATCATCTCTTCACCTTTGTTTCCAGTTATCCTGGGAATGCCCTGGCTTCAGGCCCACAACCCTTGCATTGACTGGACTACTAGAGATGTTACCTTTCCTTCACCTTATTGCTTCCAACATTGTCTACTAAGGACTTCCAACCAGCCCACAGCTCTGATGTGCCTGGATACAGAAGCTTGCCAATTAGTTCCAGAGGCATACCATGACTTCATGGATGTCTTCAGCAAAAAAGGTGCAGAGACTCTTCCCCCTCACCGGGTCTATGACTGTGCTATCGAGCTCCTCCCTGGGGCCGAAGTACCATTTGGAAGAATTTTTCCTTTAACTGAACTGGAACTGGCAGCACTTAAGGACTATATTGATGAAAATCTTAAGAAAGTATTCATCCGCTCTTCCACACCCCCCATGGGTGCTGGCATCTTTTTGTGGAAAAGAAGGACCATACCCTTCGGCCATGTGTCGATTACCGGGAACTAAACAAGGTGACCATTAAAAACCGCTATCCTCTCCCTTTGGTGCCGGAACTTTTCCAGAGACTGGGAGCAGCAGTCATTTTTATTAAATTAGACCTATGGGGGGGCTATAATCTGGTTCGCATAAGGGAGGGTGACGAATGGAAGACAGCTTTTCGCACCTGATTCGGACATTTCAAATACCTAGTTATGCCTTTTGGGCTCTGCAACGCCCCTGCCACCTTCCAGCATTTTATAATTGACATCTTCAGAGACTTCCTGGACCTATTCGTCATCATCTACCTGGATGACATTTTGATTTTTTCTGCCTCCATCAGTAGCCATCGTCAACATGTCAAGTGTGTGTTAGAGCGACTCCGTCAGCATGGCCTTTATGCAAAACCTGAGAAATGTGAATTTGAACAACAGAGCATACAGTTTCTGGGACTAATCATTTCTGTTGAGGGCATTAAAATGAACCGCTATCCTTGAGTGGCCTGCTCCTGTGGATAAAAAGGGTGTTCAGCGGTTTGTGGGCTTTTCAAACTTTTATTGGAAATTTATTAAAGGATTCTCAGCCATCATCTCACCTATTACCCAGATGACCAAGCAGGGAGTTCGATTTCATTGGACTCCCGAAGCCCAAACTGCTTTTGACACCCTCAAGAGACTTTTTACCTCCGCTTCTGTACTGAAACACCCTGACCCGGCTCTCCCGTTTGTTCGGGAGGTTGATGCATCCAAAGTCACCGTTGGGGCAGTACTCTCACAACGACAAGGTCCCAAGGCTCTACTGTTCCCCGTTGGCTTCTTTTCACGCACGCTTTCTGCTCCTGAAAGAAACTATGATGTGGGAGACAGAGAACTATTAGCAATAAAAGCGGCTTTGGAGGAGTTACGGTACCTTCTGGAAGGAGCAGCTCACCCGATCCTGATCTATACGGATCACAAGAACCTGGAGTACCTGAAATCTGCTAGAAGGTTGAAGCCGCGTCAAGCCAGGTGGGCACTGTTCTTTTCCAGGTTTGCCTTCCATGTCACCTACAGACCTGGTTCAAAAAATACCAAACCGGACGCATTGTCCCGCATGTTCAATGATCCCAAAGTACCTACCTCTCCGGATACCATTCTGTTGGCGGAAAACTTTCTCCTTCTTCAAGAAGATCTTTTAAGTCGGATTAAGCAAGCTTCCAGTGAAGACCCCTCTCCTGCAGAAGCAAGACTGCTTGCGAAAGACGGTCTGTTCTGGCTTGAGGACAAAATCTTCATTCCAAAAAATCTTTGGGCCACCATACTCGAGCTCTGCCATGACCATGTACTAGTCGGCCACTTCGGTGTCTCCAAGACGTCTGACCTAGTGCAACACACGTTCTGGTGGCTGCAAGTTGCAAAGGACTGCAAAAGATACGTGGAGTCTTGTACCATCTGTAATCGCAACAAGGGTAATAAGGCCAGGGCTTGGGGCCTGCTCAAACCTTTACCTGCTCCAGAGAGACCCTGGAAATGAATCTCCATGGACTTTATTGTTCAACTCCCCCCTTCACTTCGGGTACACCCCTGTTTTTCATGTTTCCCTGAAACTCGCCATCTCTAATCCTCCTATTTTGGTCAATGGTGAAGAGGAGTTCGAAGTGGAGTTCGAAGTGGAGGCAATAATGGATTGCAGGAAGAGAAATAACTGTGTCCAATTTCTCATTAAATGGAAGGGGTACGGTTCTGAGGAAAACTCATGGGAGCCTGAAAGCAACATACATGCCAAGCATCTGATACAAGGAGCAGCCTCCGGATGCCCAACCGGGCCATTTTCTCAGGATGGGATCTCTTGAAGGCTTCAAGAGATCCCATCCTGAGAAAATGGCCCGGTTGGGCATCCGGAGGCTGCCCCTTGGGAGGGGGCAATGTCAGGAAAGGCTGGCTGGGGACAGTGGTCCGTCACCTGTCTGTACACGCCTGCGGGTGCCTGGGCGTGTCCGTGCTGGTGTGTGTGTGCGCGGTCGCGCTAACGCGCGCACGAGGTTACTGCCGCCAGGCGGGCTATTTAAACCCAGTTCTCCCTTCAGATCTTGCTGCTTGATATACAGCGTTTCTGAGACTATTGCCTGAATCTGATCTGTTTGTGTATTGACCCGGCCTGACCTGTGACCTTCCCTGCCTTCTGCCTGCCTCTGACCTCCGGCTTGTCTACGAATCTGCACCTGTCTCATCCTCTGGTCCATCCGTGCTCATCCGTTACCGACCCGGCCTGTTCCACATTCCTGCCTCCGCCTGCTGCATCTGTTCCTGTACTGACTGTCTGGTTTGACCCGGCTTGCATGACTCTTCTGCGTGCCTGACCCTGAGTGATCCACCAGTTCCTGTTGGTCTCTTGCTGTTTACTGGTTCCTGTCTGCTGCCACTGGGGCCTGCTTGTCCAGCTACAGTTCCTGAAGTCAGCCTGATCCATCCTCCGGCTGTTGAACCTGCCAGGCACTCGTGCTACCTTTGACTCCCATGCCTCCTGTCACCACCACAGTCGGGGACACAAGAGAGGTCTCCTTCTGCATTCCGGGCTCACCACTAGGTACGTGACACCCAGGACCACCAGGGATGCCACCCAGGGCTTCCAGGAATGCCACCCAGGACCACCAGGCATGAACTTCCAATGAGTGCCCATTGTAGATGCCAATCAGTGCCCAGCAGTAAACCCTGCCAGTGCCTCTTCATCACTGCTGCTTATCAGATCCATCTATCAGTTTCACCCATCAGTGCCTATCAGTGCTGCCTTTTAGTGCCCATCAGTCCCTCCTAGCAGTGCCCATCAATGCTGCGTATTAGTGCCGCCTAGCAATGCCAATCAGTGCTGCATATCAGTGCCCATCAGTGATGCATATTAGTGCTTCATCATCAGTGCCTCCTTATCAGTGCCCGTCAGTGCAGCCTCATCAGCGCTCATCAGTCAAGGAGAAAAATTACTTATTTACAAAATTTTATAACAAAAACAAAGAAAAACTTTTTTTCACAATTTTCTGTCTTTTTTTATTTGTTTAGCAAGAAAAAAAACCCCCAGTGGTGATCAAATACCACCAAAAGAAAGCTATATTTGTGGGAACAAAATGATATTGTCATTCAGCGCTGAAAGCTGAAAATTGGTCAGGGAAGGAAGGGGGGGAAGTGTCCAGTATTGAAGTGGTTAGGAAGATCCAATATGTTAAATGCTGGTAAAGGTAATGGATTGGATGTACAATACATTCCTATTTTATATTTGGTACAATTTATGCATAGTAGATCCTTTCCACTGCATAGATCCTTTCCACTGAAGGAAGCTCACCTTCTCATCATCAAGTAATGTCATCTATGAAAAAACAATTGGCAATTTTATAAGGTCAGTTAGTGCAGGAGCTAAGATGAGCATAGAAAGTGCAGTAATAGTAACCCTAATCCATGGCAAATCATTACATTCAATTTTCAGTAGAGACAAATTAGTAGAAAGTTATTTTAAGTTGATTAATATGAATAAGGATAACTGTAATTTGTACATTATAACAGGTTCTTGCCATATGAACGTATGTTCCCAAAACCAGATTTTTTTTGGGCGATTATCCAAAAGCTGAGGAAGCCCTACCAGTTAACACTGTCCCCTTCCCTGTGGCCAAAAGGGAACAAACATTTTTGATGTAGTTGAAAATGTCACATTAGGCCCAAGTTTGCATAATTTGGTTCTAACTGTATATGACCATATTTATGGAATAGTAAGTCTACCTGGTGTGACAGTAGGAAATGCTGTCACTGCAAAATTAGTAGTTTGGGGCACACAGGGTGTGTGCTTAGGTGAACACAGCCCTTATAATGAGGGTAAGGGAAGACCTCATGGCTTCCATTTGGATACTGCTCCACCCTAAGAGAGAGAGGAGGTCTCCAGGAGTCAGAGGGGCTGCAGGAGGCAGCTAGAACGTGTGTGACTGCAAGAAGCAGTAAACAGCCTGAGGACTAAGGCCAGAGTGGAACTGTGGGTGCTAAAGTAAAGCCATCCACACTGAACAATCCTGTGGTCTGCGTGACCAAGATAAAGAGCAGAGGTGCTGCTAAAGAGAGCCAGGTGGGCTAGCATTTTTGGTTGGGTGTATTTGCTGGAGAATAACCCCTGTGTGGGAAACCTTTATGTTATTGACTTTTATTTGCCTTTTTAATAAAAATGGGCTACCATGCCCTAAAATATAGTCCCTGACTGGCTTGAATCACTGGCAAAAGCATCTACCAGGAGAGCTAATGGTCCCCCATGTTACAAGTGGTTGTTGGATCCAGGCACAAGATGGTGAAATCCGGGTCCTTGCTCCACAGTGAGTTAATGTCAGGAACTGGTGGCTGTGTGTGGAAGTACAGCCAGGCAAAAGGCGTTGTGAGTTGCAGGTGGTGTACCTGTAAAGTGAGAGTCAAACGTTTTTAGTTTTTTTCTGCTATGAACTGTGTTACAAGTTGCTGTGTGCAAGACCACAAAGATGGGGCGGTCAAAGCAGAAGAAGGAGGCGATCCTTGCTGAAGCAAGGGAAAGGCTACTATTGCTAGAGGGTATTTCCCTGCATGCTCCAGCCAAGCTAGAAAAACCATCCATGTGTGAATCAACTGTGGGCTTGTGTAAATTAGTCATGACACCCCCAGTTAAAGGAAAAGTGAAAGAGGACATTGTTCCTCGCAGCCTGAACCCAAAGGTGTCACAGCATGAGGCACGGAGGCCTCTGCGCAGCAAGTGTTGTAGCAGATGGGGACATGCTGTTGTGCCCTTTGTCACAGAAATGTTCGGGGGTAACCAAGCTAAACGCAAGGTTGATGAATTCTGGAACTAACCTGTCAGTAAATGCAGATGTGTTGTCCACAGCCCAGCCACTTAATGTCAAGTGTCAAGGTGAAAATGTAACGAATGTTGACTTGCAGAAGCTCATTGTTGAGTTGGAGGGGATGAGTGGGAGACATGCATATGACAGTATTCCAGGGGAGCGTCAGGCTGTGATGGGTACTTTCAATGAGGTGGAGGCCCTCAAGCCCCTCCACATCTCTGATAAAGGAAAGGGCCCTAAAAGGTTTTACATATTGATGTGGAGTGTATTGAAATGATAAGTATGCTAATAGAACTGCTTGAACTGGTGGAAGCGCATTCCTTGTATACCTGGGTACCTCCATTACAGTCAGATGTGGTGGTGCTGCGTGGTATCAATGGATGGAGCCAGGTAGTACAAGCTGTGCTGATTAACATTAAACACCAGTGGAACTGGTTGGTGCAGTGCTTTCTAATAGTGTGGCAAGTAATCCCACTAGACCTAAGAAGGAAGGGCCGAATATGGGCAAAATCAGAGATTCTGTCTGTCACCTGCAAAGAGGTACAAGTTGACATACACAGAGACTGTCTAAAATCTAGTAGGGAGAGAAACAAAAATTGTGACGTGGAAAAGTGTAAGCTGACAAAGATTGGTACTGCTAGAATTGGTTCATGCTTGGCTCAATGTCAGTTCTTGGGACAACTGCCTACAGAGATTTGGACAACAGGTGACGTGAAGCCTTGTGAAGGTCCCATAAGGGCTAGCTACTCACCTGTGTGTTGTCTCTCCTTGGGCCTGGCCCTAACAAACCCCGAACAAGAAAGAACTGATGGTATTGGTAATTGGAGAAATGGTTATATATTACTGAATATTAATCACTTTCAGACCGGACCATTTTACGGGCTTAAGACCAGACCACTTTTTGCGATTTGGCACTGCGGCGCTTTAACTGACAATTGCGCAGTCGTGCGACGTGGCTCCCAAACAAAATTGACGTCCTTTTTTTCTCACAAATAGTGCTTTCTTTTGGTAGTATTTGATCACCCCTGCGTCTTTTTTACTTTTTGTTATAATAAATATCCCCCAAAAATATATAAAAAAACTTTTTTTTCCCTCAATTTAGGCCGATACGTATTCTTGTACATATTTTTGGTAAAAAAAATCGCAATAAGCAATTATTGGTTGGTTTGGGCAAAAAAGATATAGCGTTTACAAAATAGGGGAACGTTTCATGGCATTTTTATTAATAATTTTTTTTTAATCTAGTAATGGCGGCGATCAGCGATTTTTATTGTGACTGCGACATTAGGGCTGACAAATCGGACATTTTGGGACCATTGTCATTTATACAGCCATCACTGCTATACAAATGCAGTGATTCCTGTGTAAATGACACTGGCAGTGAAGGGGTTAACCAGGGGGTGGCAGTGTAGGGGTTAAGTGTTCCTAGGGGCGTGTTACTAACTGTGGGGGGCTGGGCTTTGTTTTAGTGAACACTGATCTCTGCTCCAATCACATGGAGCAGAGATCAGCGTCACTTGTTGCTAGGCAGAACGGGGAGATGCTGTTTACAACAGCATCTCCTCGTTCAGCCACCCCGTGAGATGATCGCGGGTATGCCCGCGGCGATCGATTCCACGGGACCCGTGACTGGACCCACGGGGGTCCCGACCAGCACGCGAGCGCGCCGCTGGCAGGGCGGCATTTAAAATTGGACGTAACTGTACGCCAATATGCCTGTCCGTGCCATTCTGCCGACGTACATCGGCGTGTTCCGGTCGGGAAGTGGTTAATGTAAATAATGGCCTTGAAATTACCATGAATAATTTGTTGGTAAATGAGCGTGATACACAGATGTTGAGCTCTGGGAAGTTGGTGGTCAAGGGTAATGGCAAAGGAGTTGGTAAACCTAAGAGACCTATTGTGATGGGGAAAACAAATACCAGAGAGGGAAAATGTGGTTCCTCATTAGGCGTAGAGTCAGGAGCAGGTTCCCTACAGAATTCAGAAACTGAGTTGAAAGGAAGTAGCAGGAAAGGCAGGGGGTCACCAGAAAAGAAATGTGTGCTCAGGAACCCCAAGGACGGAGGGAGTAGGCTGAGGATACAGAACTGTAGGACCCCGCTGCGATCAAGGCTGGGGCGTGCCCGGAAATGCACCCAAAAAAAGAGATTGGGCCCACGTAGTGGACAGCTGGTGCAAAGGTGCCCCAATCAAGGATTTGGGCTGGTGTGTTCCACCCCCTTCGGGTTCGAAACAAGGGGGGAGATATGTGACAGTAGGAGATGCTGTCACTGCTAAATTAATAGTTTGGTGGACACAGGGTGTGCACATTTGCTTGGTGCAAGACTGCAACGCATAGCTGTGGACTGGAGAAAACTGCTTTTGCAGCTTTCTCAAGGTTTTGATATTCTGGCATGGAGCTCTGTAGTTTGGAGATTCCATAGTGTCTTGGGTGGGATCTCCAACCCTGTGCCCAGATTTTGTAGATGACCAGCAGGTCAGGTGAGCACAGCCCTTATAATGAGGTTATGGGAAGGCCTCATAACTCCTGGTTGGAGACTGCTCCCCCCAAGAGAGACAGGGGGTCTCCAGGAGTCAGAAGGGCTGCAGCAGGCAGCCAGAACGTGTCTGACTGCAAGAAGCAGTAAATAGCCTGAGGACTAAGGCCAGAGCGGGGCTATGGGCGCTAAAGTAAATCCATCCACATTGAAGAATCCTGTGGTCTATGTGACCAGGATAAAGAGCAGAGGGGATGCTAAAGAGAGCCAGGTGGGCTAGCATTTTTGGTTGTGTGTATTTACTGGAGAAAAACCCCTGCAAGGGAAACCTTTATGTTATGGACTTTTATTTGCCTTTTTAATAACAGTGGGCTACCATGCCCTAAAATATAGTTCCTGACTGGCTTGAATCACTGGCAAAAGCATCTGCCACGAGAGATAATGGCCCCCCATGTTACACCAGTAACAGATTTGGCAATCACTAATGGGGCCTACACATTATATGGTGATCAAAAGAGAATTTTGTATTCGGAATGATCATAACATTTTCATATAACGTGTACACAAATATCAAGAGAGAATTCAGACCTTCCAAAAGAAAATTACTGAAGGAGAAAACTGCACATTTTTTCTTCTCAGTGAACAGAACCTACAATTTTCATGTAATGTGTACTGGTTTCGTACAATAAAACATCACATGAGAAATTTGGCGCATGATCGCAAAAAAAAAAAAAAGAAAAGAAATGACATCCAAGAGAAACATGCAGCCAATCGTGACCACAAAGTTAATATCATAGGCATTATAATACTAATAATAATGTATAAAAATATGTATATGACAATATGTATTGCCGCGTACACACGGGCGGACTGTATGGCCTACTTAGTCCGCCGAAACACATTTCAGCGGACAGTCCGCTCGTGTGTGGGCTTCAGCGGACTTTTTCAGCGTGCAGTCCGGCGTACTAAGTATTTCGGATTTTTCGAAATACTGTCCGTCGTACTCGCATTTCGGCGGACAATCCGGCCGTGTGTATGCCAGTCCGCCGTACTTTTGAAATGAGCGGACTTTTCCCGCCCGGAGAAAAGTCTGCTCATTTCGAGCGGGTATCCAGGTAGAGGCGGGGCCCGCGAAGGAGACGTCGCTGGCCCCGCCGCCTGGTATGGACTTAAAGGGGAACCCCAACGCCGAAAAAAAATCGGCGTGGGGGTCCCCCCCAAGTCCACAACAGACCCTTGTTCGAGCACGCTACCCGGCCAGCCAGGAAAGGGGGGCGAGCGAGCGCCCCCCCTCCTGAGCCGTACCAGGCCGCGTGCCCTCAACATGGGGGGGTGCCTTGGGGAAGGGGGGGCCGCGCGGCCCCCCCACCCCAAAGAACCTTGTCCCCATGTTGATGAGGACAAGGGCCTCTTCCCGACAACCCTGGCTGTTGGTTGTCGGGGTCTGCGGGCGGGGGGCTTATCGGAATCCGGGAGCCCCCTTTAATAAGGGGCCCCCGGATACCGGCCCCCCACTCTATGTGAATGAGTATGGGGTACAATGTACCCCTACCCATTCACCTGTAGAATAAAAGTACAAAAAAAAACACAACACACGAGATAAAATACTTTATTGCACAGCTCCGGGGGTCTTCCGTCTTCGGGGGTCTTCTCGCCGGACTCCTCCGCTATCTTCTTGTAGCTCTTTTGCTAGCGGAGGAGTCCGGCTTTCTTCCTCGCCGCCGGCCTCTTCTCCCGACTTCGGGGGTCTTGTCCCCCTATTTTAGTTTGATTTTTGACACGTTAATCTTCTTTGAACTAATAAGATGCATTCAGAATATGTGCAGTGTTCTAAGTTATAAAAGAGATATCTGAATTTTTGCTAACTCTATGTACAGTGCAAAAGTTTTAGGCAGGTGTAAAGAAATATTGTAAGTAAGATTGCTTTAAAAAATATATATTTCACTTGTTTATTTTTATAAATTTAAAAAATGCAGAGGGAGCGACCAGAAAAAAAAATCGAAATGAAACAAATATTTGAATACTCTTTTGGCTTCAAAACAACCAATTTTTTTTAGGTACACTTGCACACAGTTTTAAAGGAAATCAGCAATTGTCAGCATATGTTTAAATTTCTAATTTGTCTTCAAATTCAAATTAGTTTCGTATTTGATTCGAATTGGTTTCAAATTTGATCAAACAAAATTTTGTTTAGTTATAATTTATTTCAGATTTTTTTAAATTTGTTCCTATTGTGATTTTTAAATTCAGATACATCAGTATTTTCAAATATTGAAAAATACGTCCAAATTTTGATTCGGAATGAAACAAACTGCACATTAGAGATAGACGAACTTCCGACGGGGCGTTTCGTGAACGCAGCCGGATGTTTGCGAACTGCAAAGTTTGCGATGGGCCCTATTGACTTCAATGGCAGGCGAACTTTGAAAACCTACAGGACATATTTCCAGCCACAAAATAATTACTAGTCCCACCACATGGCCACTGACATAACACATGTATGAAGTGAATCTGGGATCAACAACTACAAGCATTCTTTTTTTATATGTGAAATTTTGACAATTCAGGACTCTGGATCGCATGAAGGCAATGGAGGAGAGGAAAGGTCAGGGTAGGCTATGAAGAGGGTTCAGAAGATGATCACCAGCACCGTGATATAGAACACTGGCATCAGCACCGTGATAGAGTGCACTTACACCAGCACAGTGATATAGAGCACTGACACCAACACTGTGATATAGAACACTGACACCAACACTGTGATATAGAACACTGACACCAGCACTGTGATAAAGTGCACTGACACCAGCACTGTGATATAGAACACTGACACCAGCACCGTGATAGAGTGCACTGACACCAGCACCGTGATAGAGTGCACTGACACCAGCACCGTGATAGAGTGCACTGACACCAGCACAGTGATATAGAGCACTGACACCAGCACCGTGATATAGAGCACTGACACCAGCACTGTGATAGAGTGCACTGATACCAGCACCGTGATAGAGTGCACTGACACCAGCACCATGATATAGAGCACTGACAACAGCACTGTGATATAGAGCACTGACACCAGCACTGTGATATAGAACACTGGCACGAGCACTGTGATATAGAACACTGACACCAGCACCGTGATAGAGTGCACTGACACCAGCACCGTGATATAGGGCACTGACACCAGCACCATGATAGAGTGCACTGACACCAGCACTGTGATAGAGTACACTGACACCAGCACCATGATATAGAGCACTGACCGCCAGCACCGCGTAGAGTGCACTGACACCAGCACCGTGATATAGAGCACTGACACCAGCAATGTGATAGAGTGCACGGATACCAGCCCCGTGATATAGTGCACTGACACCAGAACCGTGATAGAGTGCACTGACACCAGCACCGTGATAGAGTGCACTGAAACCAGCACCCTGATATAGAGCACTGACACGCACCTGGGAATATAGAGCACTGACACCAGCACAGTGATATAGAGCACTGACACCAGCACTGTGATATAGAACACTGACAGCAGCACTGATACCAGCAACTCGCTGCTGGGCACCAAAAATAATGACACCGCTCAACCTCTTCAAACAGGGGGTATGGGCATATAGTACGATGGGCTTTTTTTGTGCAAGGAAGTGAGCCAAATCTAGAAAAAAGGTCTGTGTGCTCGATTAAATAAATTGTTTGTTTATAGAGATATACAAGGTCTACTGGTCACATGTGTTGAATTCCTCCGAGATCCATGCCTCATTCATTTTTATAAATGGGAGGTAGTCAACACTGTCGTGAGCTAGGCGAGTCCGCTTATCGGTCACGATCCCCCCTGCTGCGCTGAACATCCCTTTCGGACAGGACACTGGAGGAGGGGCAAGCCAACAGTTCCATTGCAAATTGGGCAAGCTCTGGCCAGAGGTCAAGCCCTGCCCACCCAGTAGTCCAGGGGTTCATCACTCCTCAGAGCGTCCACATCGGCCGTTAACCCGATGTAGTTGGACCACCTGTCGGTCTAGGCGTTCCCTGATGCTGGATCCGGATGTCACCTGTTGATGGGTCGGCTGAAAGAATGACCTCCATATCAGAAGTCACCAACACATCTTCAAACCCCCCTCTTCTTGCAGGCGCTGTTGGATTGGTACCCGCAACTCTTTCTCTGGGAGTGGGAATTGCTCATCTGCCAGCAAAATCAGAATGCAGCATTTCTTGAAGCAAGGCCTGGAAGTGCTCCATTCTGACAGCCCTCTGTGAGGTGGTAACATTTCCGCCATTTTGTGTTTGTACCGGGGTCTAAGTACGTTGCCACTCAGTACTGGTCCTTGACCCTTATGCTTTTTATACGGGGGTCCCTGTTAAAACACTGGATCATCAGTGGCGGCTGGTGAAGTTTTTGGATGGGGGGGCGCCAGACCCCGCCCATCATGACCCCGCCCACCATTTTGGCCCCTCCCACTTCTCATAAAACACGCCCCTTATGTAATCGGAAAAAAATTTGACGTGGGTTCCCCCTCCGAGAGCATATCAGGCCCTTAGGTCTGGTATGGATTCCAAGGGGAACCCCCTACGCCGAAAAAACGGCGTGGGTTCCCCCCCAGATCCACACCAGACCCTTATCCGAGCACGCTACCCCGGCGGACAGGAAAGGGGGTGGGGACGAGCGGGCGCCCCCCCCCCCTCCTGAGCCGTACCAGGCCGCGTGCCCTCAACATGGGGGGGTGCCTTGGGGGAGGGGGGCGTGCGGCCCCCACCCCAAAGCACCTTGTCCCCATGTTGATGAGGACAAGGGCCTCTTCCCGACAACCCTGGCCGTTGGTTGTCGGGGTCTGCGGGCGGGGGGCTTATCAGAATCCGGGAGCCCCCTTTAATAAGGGGGCCCCCGGATACCGGCCCCCCACCCTATGTGAATGAGTATGGGGTACAATGTACCCCTACCCATTCACCTGTGAAAAAAAAGTACAAAAAAAAAAACACAACACAGGGTTAAAAATTTTATTGCACAGCTACGGGGGTCTTCCGTCTTCGGGGGTCTTCTCTCGCCGGACTCCTCCGCTATCTTCTTGTAGCTCTTTTGCTAGCGGAGGAGCCCGGCATTCTTCCTCGCCGCCGGCCTCTTCTCCCGACTTCGGGGGTCTTTGTCCCCCTCTTCGGTTCTTCTGCCGGGCCACCGCGCCTTCTTATAGCTCTTTTACAGGCGGTGGCCCGGTCTTCTTCTTCTTCTTCTTCTTCTTCTTCTTCTTCTTCTTCTTCTTCTTCTTCTTCCTTCTTCTTCTTCTTCTTCTTCTTCTTCTCTTCTTCTTCTCTCTTCTTCTTCTTCTTCTTCTTCTTCTTCTTCTTCTTCTTCTTCTTCTTCTTCTTCTTTCTTCTTCCTTCTTCTTCTTCTTCTTCTCTTCTTCTTCTTCTTTCTCTTCTTCTTCTTCTTCTTCTTCTTCTTCTCTCTTCTTCTTCTTCTTCTTCTTCTTCCTTCTTCTTCTCTTCTTCTTCTTCTTCTTCTTCTTCTCTCTTCTTCTTCTTCTTCTTCTTCTTCTTCTTCTTCTTCTTCTTCTTCTTCTTCTTCTTCTTCTTTCTTCTCTTCTTCTTCTTCTTCTTCTTCTTCTTCTTCTTCTTCCTTCTTCTTCTTCTTCTTCTTCTTCTTCTTCTTCTTCTTCTTCTTCTTCTTCTTCTTCTTCTTCTTCTTCTTCTTCTTCTTCTTCTTCTTCTTTCTTCTTCTTCTTCTTTCTTCTTCTTCTTCTTTCTTCTTCTTCTTCTTCTTCTTCTTCTTCTTCTTCTTCTTCTTTTCTTCTTCTTCTTCTTCTTCTTCTTCTTCTTCTTCTTCTTCTTCTTCTTCTTCTTCTCTTCTTCCTTCTTCTCTTCTTCTTCTTCTTCTTCCTTTCTTCTTTCTTCTTCTTCTTCTTCCTTCTTCTTTCTTCTTCTTCTTCTTCTCTTCTTCTTCTTCTCTTCTTCTTCTTCTTCTTCTTCTTCTTCTTCTTCTTCTTCTTCTTCTTCTTCTTCTTCTTCTTCTTCTTCTTCTTCTTCTTCTTCTTCTTCTTCTTCTTCTTCTTCTTCTTCTTCTTCTTCTTCTTCTTCTTCTTCTTCTTCTTCTTCTTCTTCTTCTTCTTCTTCTTCTTCCTTCTTCTTCTTCTTCTTCTTCTTCTTCTTCTTCTTCTTCTTCTTCTTCTTCTTCTTCTTCTTTCTTCTTCTTCTTCTTCTTCTTCTTCTTCTTCTTCTTCTTCTTCTTCTTCTTCTTCTTCTTCTTCTTCTTCTTCGATCTCCCTGGCCGGAATGCAGGGACGCGCTGTGCTGCCACTTATATAGGGACAATGGGGCGGTATCACATGGGTTGATGTCACATGGGTTGGTCACATGGGTTGATGTCACAGTCGCCATGTGACATCAACCCATGTGACCAACCCATGTGACATCAACCCATGTGACACCGCCCCATTGTCCCTATATAAGTGGCAGCACAGCGCGTCCCCTGGCATTCCGGCCAGGGAGATCGTCGAGGCAACATCTCCTGGAGAAGAAGGAGAAGAAGAAGAAGAAGAAGAAGAAGAAGAACGGGCGGCGGCAGCAGAAGACCGGGCCACCGCCTGTAAAAGAGCTATAAGAAGGCGCGGTGGCCCGGCAGAAGAACCGAAGAGGGGGACAAGACCCTCGAAGTCGGGAGAAGAGGCCGGCGGCGAGGAAGAATGCCGGGCTCCTCCGCTAGTAAAAGAGCTACAAGAAGATAGCGGAGGAGTCCGGCGAGAAGACCCCCGAAGACGGAAGACCCCCGGAGCTGTGCAATAAAATATTTTAACCCTGTGTTGTGTTTTTTTTTTGTACTTTTTTTCACAGGTGAATGGGTAGGGGTACATTGTACCCCATACTCATTCACATAGGGTGGGGGGCCGGTATCCGGGGGCCCCCTTATTAAAGGGGGCTCCCGGATTCCGATAAGCCCCCCGCCCGCAGACCCCGACAACCAACGGCCAGGGTTGTCGGGAAGAGGCCCTTGTCCTCATCAACATGGGGACAAGGTGCTTTGGGGTGGGGGGGCCGCACGCCCCCCCTCCCCCAAGGCACCCCCCATGTTGAGGGCACGCGGCCTGGTACGGCTCAGGAGGGGGGGGGCCGCCCGCTCGTCCCCACCCCCTTTCCTGGCCGGCCGGGTAGCGTGCTCGGATAAGGGTCTGGTGTGGATCTAGGGGGGACCCCCACGCCGTTTTTTCGGCGTAGGGGGTTTCCCTTGGAATCCATACCAGACCTAAGGGCCTGGTATGCTCTCGGAGGGGGAACCCACGTCAAATTTTTTTTCAGAAATTTGGCGTGGAGTTCCCCCTTCAGAGCTCATTCTCTGATTGGCCACGGCAAAAGTCGCCTGGCCTGGGGAAACCTTTCTGGCTGTGAAAGCTTTTTGCATTCATTCAGCTAAATGCACGAACATTCTCCACAAAGTAGAGGCTAGAAAGCCTTTATGCGGTGACTCACCTCTCACTGTCTGGCAGCTCCGCTCGGGCTAAGGAACGGAGCTGCCTACGTCACTTCCGGGTTTCGTGAAGCAGCCGAAAGCCGGAAGTGACTGCCTGTCTAAGAGTGACAATGCTCCCGCCCGTAGAATCACAGTGATTTTACGGGCGGAAGCTAGTCGGCGTTCTGCTGTGCGCCACAAGGCGGGTTTTTAACCCGCAAATGAAGCGCCATGAATGCAATCTTGTGATTGCATGGACGTGGTGCTTCTCATAGTGCACTGTGACCGGCGCCACAGTACACTATGTTAAATTGTTAAATGACATTTTTTTTATTTTTTTTAAATGTCTTAAAGGGCCCGTTTTTTTTTTTTACTTTTTTTTTTTACTTTTTTTTTTTATTTTTTTTTTTTTTTACTTTTTTTTTTTTTACACCTAGGGAGAGGGGGGCGGCGCCCGGGCGCCCCCTATGGGCGGGCCGCCACTGTGGATCATGAAGGCCCCCATTTGCACTAAACTTTAAGCGGTGTGATGGCTAGGCTCCTGCTCATCATCCAGAGTAATGTCGTCCTCCTTTTTCTCCTCTCCCCATCCATGCACAACAACAGGGATCCCAGAAAGGCTTAAAGCATGCTCTTCTTGCTCCTCCTCATCCGACACCATCCTCCTCTGACTCCTCTTCAGACTCCTGTTGTTCACTTGTCTCAGATAGAGTAGGCCCCCCTGGGAATTCATCCACCATTGCGACTTCATCTTCCAGCTCCTGCTCCTCCACGGCTTGATAAATGACACGACGCAATGCACGATCCATAAAGAAGGCATAAGGTACCATGTCACTGATGGTGCCATGGCTGCGACTGACCAGTTTGGTGATCTCATCAAATGGCCGCAGAAGTCGGCATGCATCGTGCATGAGCAGCCACTGGCGCGGTGAAAAAAACTCAGCTCCCCAGAACCTGTTCTGCCGCAGAGTTCATACAGGTAGACGTTAACTGCACGTTTCTGCTGGAGCAGCCTATCAAGCATATAGAAGGTTGAGTTCCATTGCGTCGGGCAATCGCAAACAAGACGTCTGACCGGCAGATTGTGTCGCCGCTGAATGTCAGCAAGGCGAGCCATGGCCGTGTAAGATCTTCTGAAATGGGCAGAGATTTTCCTTGCCTGTCACAAGATGTCCTGGACCCCAGGGTATTTGACAACGAATCGCTGCACGACCAAGTTTAAAACATGTGCCATGCATGGCACGTGCGTAATTTTGCCCTGTTTCAATGCGCTAAGCAGATTGCCACCGTTGTCACACACCACTTTACCAACTGTCAAATTGAGCGGTGTTAGCCACTGATCTGCCTGTGAACACAAAGCTGAAAAGAGTGCTGGGCCAGTGTGGCTCTTGGCTTCCAGGCACAACAGACGCAGCACGGCATGGCAACATCTCACCTGGCATGTCGAATAGGTTCTGGGGAGCTTGGGCGGCGCAGCGGAAGAGACGCTAGCAGCGAAAAAGGAGGAGTCAGCCAAGGAGGATGGAGTAAAAGGAGGAGAAGAAGAGTCAGGCCTGCATGCAATCCGGGGCGGTAAAACCAAATCTACACGGGTGCCACGGGTTGAATGCTTGACGGTCGTCAGAAGGTTCACCCAGTGGGCAGTAAAAGTGATATACACTACCGTTCAAAAGTTTGGGGTCACATTGAAATGTCCTTATTTTTGAAGGAAAAGCACTGTACTTTTCAATGAAGCTAACTTTAAACTAGTCCTAACTTTAAACAAATATACTCTATACATTGCTAATGTGGTAAATGACTATTCTAACTGCAAATGTCTAGTTTTTGGTGCAATATCTACATAGGTGTATAGAGGCCCATTTCCAGCAACTATCACTCCAGTGTTCTAATGGTACAATGTGTTTGCTCATTGGCTCAGAAGGCTAATTGATGATTAGCAAACCCTTGTGCAATCATGTTCACACATCTAAAAACAGTCTAGCTCCTTCCAGAAGCTACAAAACTGACCTTCCTGTGAGCAGATTGAGTTTCTGGAGCATCACATTTGTGGGGTCAATTAAACGCTCAAAATGGCCAGAAAAAGAGAACTTTCATCTGAAACTCGACAGTCTATTCTTGTTCTTAGAAATGAAGGCTATTCCATGCGAGAAATTGCAAAGAAATTGAAGATTTCCTACAACGGTGTGTACTACTCCCTTCAGAGGACAGCACAAACAGGCTCTAACCAGAGTAGAAAAAGAAGTGGGAGGCCGCGTTGCACAACTAAGCAAGAAGATAAGCACATTAGAGTCTCTAGTTTGAGAAACAGACGCCTCACAGGTCCCCAACTGGCATCTTCATTAAATAGTACCCGCAAAACACCAGTGTCAACATCTACAGTGAAGAGGCGGCTGCGGGATTTTGGGCTTCAGGGCAGAGTGGCAAAGAAAAAGCCATATCTGAGACTGGCCAATAAAAGAAAAAGATTAAGATGGGCAAAAGAACACAGACATTGGACAGAGGAAGACTGGAAAAAAGTGTTGTGGACGGATGAATCCAAGTTCGAGGTGTTTGGATCACAAAGAAGAACGTTTGTGAGACGCAGAACAAAAGAAAAGATGCTGGAAGAATGCCTGACGCCATCTGTTAAGAATGGTGGAGGTAATGTGATGGTCTGGGGTTGCTTTGGTGCTGGTAAGGTGGGAGCATTGTACAGGGTAAAAGGGATTCTGAATAAGGAAGGCTATCACTCCATTTTGCAACGCCATGCCATACCCAGTGGACAGCGCTTGATTGGAGCCAATTTCATCCTACAACAGGACAATGACCCTAAACACACCTCCAAATTGTGCAAGAACTATTTACAGCAGAAGCAGGCAGCTGGTATTCTATCGGTAATGGAGTGGCCAGCACAGTCACCAGATCTGAACCCCATTGAGCTGTTGTGGGAGCAGCTTGACCGTATGGTACGCCAGAAGTGCCCATCCAACCAATCCAACTTGTGGGAGCTGCTTCTAGAAGCGTGGGGTGCAATTTCTCCAGCTTACCTCAATAAATTAACAGCTAGAATGCCAAAGGTGTGCAATGCTGTAATTGCTGCAAAAGGAGGATTCTTTGACGAAAGCAAAGTTTGATGTAAAAACAATGTTATTTCAAATACAAATCATTATTTCTAACCTTGTCAATGTCTTGACTCTATTTTCTATTCATTTCACAACGTATGGTGGTGAATAAATGTGACTTTTCATGGAAAACACAAAATTGTTTGGGTGACCCCAAACTTTTGAACGGTAGTGTACCTTCCCTGCCCGTGTTTGCTAGACCACGTGTCTGTGGTCAGATGTATCTTGGCACCGACACTGTGTGCCAGAGATACATTCACTTGCCGCTGAACATGGCCATATAGCTCTGGGATGCCCTTCTGTGAGAAATACTTCCTTCCTGGGACCTTCCATTGTGATGTTCCAATGGCCACAAATTTTCAAAAGGCCTCCGAGTCCACCAGTTTATATGGCAGTAGTTGGCGGGCTATCAGTTCTGACAAGCCAGCCGTCAACCATTGGGCAAGAGGGTTATCCGGCGTCATCATTTTTTTACGCTCGAACATTAGGCCCACGGAAGTCTGCCTTTTTGCAGAAAAACGTGAGCTTGGCGTGATGGAAGGTGGAGTGGAGGACAATTGTGAGGAGAGAGGAGAAGAAGTAGAAGACGAGGCTGGACGGTGAGAGCCTGCAGTGTGGCTTTGTGTGTTCCATTGCTCCCACTGGGCTCGGTGATGTCAGCTCATGTGCCTTCTTAAGGCGGTCGTCCCTAGGTGAGTGTTGGGCTTACTGCGACTTATGCGTTGACTGCAAAGATTGCAGATGGCAACACTATTGTCATTAGCGGACATATTAAAAAAAGCCCACACTGCGGAGCCATGTGTCGGCGTTCTGGGAGCGCAAGATGTGACCGTACATGGTTGATGCCTCGCTCCTGATACATTCGCAGTCTGCTTTGTCCCTCCTGTGCAATGTAAGTTCTTCCTGCTTCTCCTCCCTATCTGCTGGTCCATATCTCCCTCTGAACTCCCCTCCTCTTCCTCCCTTGTGGGCACCCACCTGGCATCACTAGACACGTTATCATCAACGTCACCTTCCCCACCACTATAATTAGTATTATAGTATAATTTAGGTAGTAGGAGCAGGCAGCAACAGCGGGGACCAACCTCCTCCTTGGACTGATCTGGGTACTGTCGTCAGACTGCTGAGTGGCGGTTGTTGCTACCTCCTCTTTCTGATCCAATGCCAAGAGTGGCTGTACATCGGAAAAGTCTTCATATGGATCGGAAAATAATTCCTGTGACTCAAGCGGAAGGTATATGGTGGTGGTGGTGTTGGTGGTGGTGTCTTTGGGGGTGCACATAGCAGAGACTGAAGAAGAGGGTGCAGATCGAGAGGATGAGGAGGGTGCAGAAGAGTAAGGCTGAGTGAGCCACTCAACCAAGTCTGGTGCGTCCTTTGACGTAATCGCACGCACCTTCTACAATTTGCCACTTTGGCTCAAGTCTGTTGCTCCTGCCCTACCCCTACCACCCATGCGGAAGGGCCTGCCTCTTCCTCTGCCTGTCATTTTTTAAATGACCCTGTGACAAAAGTCTCTAGAGAAGTGCAGTATGTATGTGGAAGAAGGTATATAACACCCTGCTTCAATATGTCGTTTTGGGGGCCACTAGTCTATCACACCAGTTATAATACTTTTTTTGGATTGCGTTTGTCACTCTTTGTAGTATCGCTGCAGAAACGCTCAGCAGTCACAATGCTGCACAGTGGAAACGCACTATACTATGCTTTCTATATGTGCAATTATTTTCTATGTGTATTACACACCTATATACTGCACACCAAATAGTACACCTATACCAGTCCTTACAAGGACCTTTGTGAACTGAGTAGATAGTGATGTGCAGATTGTACCTCAGCCCCTACACCGATAAAGGACTGCTGCAGAATAGGGCAGCAGTGCACCAGCACCCTATATATTGTACAGCTATACCAGTCCTTACAAGGACCTTTGTGAACCGAGTAGCTAGTGATGTGCAGACTGTACCTCAGTCCCTACACTGATAAAGGACTGCTGCAGAATAGGTCAGCAGTAGTGCACCAGCACCCTATATATTGTACAGCTATACCAGTCCTTACAAGGACCTTTGTGGACCGAGTAGCTAGTGATGTGCAGACTGTACCTCAGTCCCTACACTGATAAAAGACTGCTGCAGAATAGGGCAGCAGTAGTGCACTAGCACCCTATATATTGTACAGCTATACCAGTCCTTACAAGGACCTTTGTGAACCCGAGTAGCTAGTGATGTGCAGACTGTACCTGAGTCCCTACCCTGATCAAGGACTGCTGCAGAATAGGTCAGCAGTAGTGCACCAGCACCCTATATATTGTACAGCTATACCAGTCCTTACAAGGACCTTTGTGAACCGAGTAGCTAGTGATGTGCAGACTGTACCTCACCTCAGTCCCTACACTGATAAAGGACTGCTGCAGTATAGGGCAGCAGTAGTGCACCAGCACCCTATATATTGTATAGCTATACCAGTCCTTACAAGGACCTTTGTGGACCGAGTAGCTAGTGATGTTCAGACTGTACCTCAGTCCCTACACTGATAAAGGACTGCTGCAGAATAGGGCAGCAGTTAGCAGTAGTGCACCAGCACCCTATATATTGTACAGCTATACCAGTCCTTACAAGGACCTTTGTGCACCGAGTAGCTAGTGATGTGCAGACTGTACCTCAGTCCCTACACTGATAAAGGACTGCTGCAGAATAGGGCAGCGGTAGTGCACCAGCACCCTATATATTGTACAGCTATAGCAGTCCTTACAAGGACCTTTGTGAACCGAGTAGTTAGTGATGTGCAGACTGTACCTCAGTCCCTACACTGATAAAGGACTGCTGCCAAATAGGGCAGCAGTAGTGCACTAGCACCCTATATATTGTACAGCTATACCAGTCCTTACAAGGACCTTTGTGAACCAAGTAGCTAGTGATGTGCAGACTGTAGCTCAGTCCCTACACTGATAAAGGACTGCTGCAGAATAGGGCAGCAGTAGTGCACTAGCACCCTATATATTGTACAGCTATACCAGTCCTTACAAGGACCTTTGTGACCCGAGTAGCTAGTGATGTGCAGACTGTACCTCAGTCCCTACACTGATAAAGGACTGCTGCAGAATAGGGCAGCATTAGTGCACCAGCACCCTATATATTCTACACATATACCAGTCCTTACAAGGACCTTTGTGAACCGAGTAGCTAGTGATGTGCAGACTGTACCTCAGTCCCTACCCTGATCAAGGACTGCTGCAGAATAGGTCAGCAGTAGTGCACCAGCACCCTATATATTGTACAGCTATACCAGTCCTTACAAGGACCTTTGTGAACCGAGTAGCTAGTGATGTGCAGACTGTACCTCACCTCAGCCCCTACACTGATAAAGGACTGCTGCAGTATAGGGCAACAGTAGTGCACCAGCACCCTATATATTGTACAGCTATACCAGTCCTTACAAGGACCTTTGTGGACCAAGTAGCTAGTGATGTGCAGACCGTACCTCAGTCCCTACACTGATAAAGGACTGCTGCAGAATAGGGCAGCAGTAGTGCACCAGCACCCTATATATTGTACAGCTATATCAGTCCTTACAAGGACCTTTGTGAACCGAGTAGCTAGTGATGTGCAGACTGTACCTGAGTCCCTACACTGATAAAGGACTGCTGCAGAATAGGGCAGCAGTAGTGCACCAGCACCCTATATATTTTACAGCTATACCAGTCCTTACAAGGACCTTTGTGAACTGAGTAGCTAGTGATGTGCAGACTGTACCTCAGTCCCTACACTGATAAAGGACTGCTGCAGAATAGGGCAGCAGTCAAGTATAATATTCTTTCTATATTTGGAAGAAAGTATATTATACGTGTACAACCCTATATACTGTACTACACCTATACCATACCATTCATTAAAAGGACCTTTGTGGACCTAATAGTAACAGCTAGTGATTAAACTGACTGTCCCTGCTGCACTGACAAAAGACAGGCTGCTCCAATCATAAGCACAGCAGTGCACTGAACCCTATATACTGTACACCAATACCAGTCCTTAAAAGGACCTTTGTGGACCTAATAGTAACAGCTAGTGATTAAACGGACTGTCCCTGCTGCACACAGCATCCTGTCCCTCTCTGCACTGACAAAAGACAGGCTGCTGCAACAATCACTAGCATAGCAGTGCACTCAACCCTATATCCTGTACTACACCTATACCATACCAGTCCTTCAAAGGACTTTTGTGGACCTAATAGCTAGCGATTTGTGTCACTGCAGTCGCTCCCTGCTCCACACAGCAACCTCTCCCTATAATGGCACAAGAAAGAATGTAAAATGGCCGCCAGATCAGGTCTATTTATAAGTTAGGGGGAATGTCCAATTGTCCATGTGCTGAAATGTCTCCATTGGCTGTCCTGTACCCCATGATGGATGTGTCATCATGGGTCAAAGTTCTTTCACACTGTAAACACATAAGTCCGCCGGGCGAACGGCGGCAATAGTCCGCCGAACGGGCGAATAGCGAACATGCAAAATTTGCCGCGAACCGACCGCCGGGCGAACAGTTCGCCCATCCCTACTGCACATGTATAATCTCTTACAGATTTAACTGTGTCAAAATAAAAACTAGAAAATTCCATCCACTCCTACTCAGTCAGGTTTGGAATATCTAAGTTCCATTGATTGTTCTAGTACATAAGAACGGAAGGGCCTTCCTCAAAGAGAGTACCATAAATTCTGTGGAACAGCTGTGTGTGGTTGGGTTTAAAGAAAACAGTGTATAATGTGTAAGGGTGGACAACTACATGATGTAAAACAAACCTGGCTGGGGCAGAATGTCTGAGTTAAAGTGGTTGTATAGCCAAATTGTGGACTTTTACCTACAGGAAAGCCTATAATAAGGCTTACCTATAGGTAAAAAAAATATCTCCTAAACCTGTACGGTTTAGGAGATATTCCCCTCGCAATGCGCCGCTGACTGCAGCGGCGCATGCGCACAGGGGATTCCCGGCTGGAAGCCCGGCAGGCGCCGGACTCTGCCGGAGAGAAATCTCCCACGCGCATGCGCGGGAGTAACGATATCGCTGCTCCGGCCACTCACAGCGCCGGAGCCGCGACACCCAGAAGAAACGCAGAGGGAACATGTCAGCTCCCTTGGCGTGGATCAGGACAGATGTTGGGGGCCTCGTTCTAGGGTAAGTATTTCATAATGAGCTAGTATGCGGTGCATACTAGCTCATTATGCCTTTTGCTTTGCAGGTTAGGAAAAAAAATAAAAAATTCAGCGGGTATACAACCGCTTTAAAGATAATAAAACTGACAGGTGTCAGTAATGTTTTGCTTTTATTTCAATAGAGAGAAAGATGTGCCTTGTGAGTATAATTGGTGCACATATTTGAGCCCCACTGGAGACCCTGTGGGATTGTCAAAAAGTGTTTAGGCCTCGAGTTATATCGAGTGGTGTTAGGGGAGACAGCCTGGGTCTGTTGTGAAAGTACCTGCAGACATTGCTTATAAATTTACTAGGAGGAGACTATTGTAGCCTCCCTGGCTGTGGGTGCATTGTTTTATTATGGAAACAACCACCAGTTTACATACACCCGTTAAAAGACAAAGTAATACATTTTAGATGTAGGAGTGCCAAGCCATCCATTGGTGTTAGGAGTTGTAGTACAGAAAAAAAAACATTGGGGACTTGGATGCTAAATGAATGAGGTAATGAAGTTCAATTCTAGTCAGTCAGTTGGGTCACTTAGGGAGCACTATGTAGGGTTTGGATTGTTTAATGTGCTTTTACACTAATGACTGCTTTATTTTAGACTAAACACCTTGGATATTCAAGTTCAGGCTTGCTTATCAAAAGGTCCAGCGTGAAAGACCTGTGAAAGAATAAGTCACTCAAAGCATGCATGTGGAGAAAGCAGTGAATGAAACTGTGGTCAATGCAGAGTATAGCTAGACACCGTGGATAGTGGGATGAAGGACTGACATGACACACATCTTCAGTATAGCATAAAACAAATCAAAGAAAAAATACAACAGAAGTAATGAATCCCCCAGCCCACTGCCCAACTCGCTGAGAGCTTCATACCAATAAAATATAACAAGTGTACAGGAACATGATTCAGCCAAGTCCACAAAACACACTACAGCATGCAAAGTAATTAAAAGTCAAAACCTACATATGTAGCAAATGAGTTTCTGTGCAGAAACAATGCACTGTGTAGAAGTTGCTGTCCAGTGCCACTTTGCTCTAAAACCTGTGCAGTTCAGGCAGATAAAGCAATATAAGGGGAGGAAATTAAGGTGAAACAGCAACAGTATACTGGCTACTGCAGACAACCAGTACCAGGGCATGTAGGACCATCGGCACAGTCATCTATAATGGGAGATTGCGAGTTTAGCAGCTGCTTAAGCCCCATACACACTATCAGATTTTCTGCTGATTTTTTCCTTCAGATTTACCAAAACCATGTAGTGCAAGGGCCTACCTGATTACATACAAACTGAAACTCCTAAGGTTTGAACTCATATTACATGGTTTTGGTAAATCTGAAGGAGAAAATCAGCAGAAAATCTGATAGTGTGTATGGGGCTTTAGGCCAATATCCAGTAGATATGATGGCGGAAGAAAGGGAGAAGTTTTACAAGTGGCAACATGAGATACACACAGTTAGGCCGCGTACACACGTGGGGACTGTTCGCCCAACTTTGTCCGTCAAACAGTTTCGGCAAACAGTCCGCTCAAAATTAGCATGGACGGACATGGCCACACACGACGGAC
Organism: Lithobates pipiens; assembly: GCF_037356315.1. Classification (NCBI taxonomy): domain Eukaryota; kingdom Metazoa; phylum Chordata; class Amphibia; order Anura; family Ranidae; genus Lithobates; species Lithobates pipiens. Next base: position 73,460,967 of record NW_027507685.1, on the reverse strand, counting down.
GAACAGTTTGCTGAAACCGTGTGCGATGACGTGAACGGCACGTACGACGGGACGAAAAATACGACGTCCTATACACTGCATTATAACTTTCGGCGTGAAAATCCTTTCTGAGCATGCGCGCAACTTTGTTTGACGAACAAGCCTACACACGCGGGGACTGTCCGCTGAAACAAGGTTTCAGCGGACAGTTTTTCGGAATTTCCGAAAAACCTTGTTCAGCGGACTGTTCGCTGAAACTGTCCGCTGAAAGCCCACACACGAGCGGACTGTCCGCTGAAACTTGGTTTCAGCGGACAGTTTCAGCGAACAGTCCCCGCGTGTGTACGCGGCCTAAGACGTACCTAATATGTTTGGTGCTGCATCCCTTCACCCCCCATACAAAATGAATACACCTCATTTTTAAACATCTGAAACTTGTAAAAACTTAATATTAATATTTGTCAACTTCAAGGCTTGTCAACCTCAAGGAACCAATGGACAGGAGTTGAAATTTAACAGATTTTTTCTCTCTGTCAATGTAATTGGGAAACTACTTTTAACAACATTGTCTATCCATCATCGTTTTTCCTGCCTTCAGCTGACAGATTTTCTTAGGTGGAGAAGCGATTGACAAAAATAAATGCTATATGCAACATAAGATCAAAAATTTCATTTGTGTACAAGGAAATTATTAGTTAAAGTAGGCAAGCCTTGTACTGTCTCAGTATAAAATAAATGCTCCTCTATTTATATAATTTCAGACTGTAGAATAATACTGTTGTGACCTTTTTGTCTGGGATGATACATCCAATGATGAAAAAAACACTTATATCCTGTATTCCTATTTGAGAAGGCAACCATTACTTTGAGGCACTTAACTTTCAAAGGGATAAAAGAACTGGTTGCTGCTTGACAGAAAGGAGGGTGCTGTCAAGTATGCTTCATAACGGAATTGTAGCCTGCCTGTGCAAAAATAGAGATCCTTATTAGACGACCATGGCCAGCAGTAGAACTACGAGCCTTAGAAAGCAAATTAAAGGTGGAAAAAACAGATGTAAGAGAGATGGAGGTTATATAAAGGAAAATACAGGTGACATTCTACAGGAATAGCTAACTCTAGTGGAACAAGTAGTACATTTTTATCAGTTTTTATACAGACAGTCCATATTCCTAAAAAAACAGATTTTTTATACAATAGTGTAAAATATTTGTGGAATAATTGGTTCTTATTCTAATACATGAGAAGTATTGATTCTGCAACTGGTAGTGTACCCTAGCCATAGCAAAAGATATAGTATCTGATTGATTCCAGTTACTGTATATCTCCAGTTCATTTCCAGTAAGCATTGTCTTTAGCTGTGGTTGGTTCATTATGTGATAATGGTAATTTTGTCATAATGATTATACAGCAGGGAGGAATAAGGTTTGTTTTTGCCGCTACTGTAGATTTGCAGCAAATTCCTGGGATTTGCAAAGTTAACAAGTTGAAAACTTTTGGGTGCAAACTTTGCAGATTTGCTTTCAAAAATAGGGAGAATCCCATAAATGTAGCCTTTGCCCCAATAAGCAGAGTCACAAGTTCTAGTATTGGAGGGAATGGATCACCTCAATATAAAAAGGTGGACATACAGCAGCCATATTGCCAGTTTGTTTTGGAGATGTTAGGAAGAGCTGAAAATTTTGTGTAGGCAGGGATACTGGGTTTCATTCATTTATTTATTTTGCAATTGTGGCTTTGGTACATGTCTCCCATGGCAGTATCCAGCTTTCCATGCTTTTTGATTGGCAATAGCTTGCTTATTATTATGTACATTGATCAGCAGGAGGGCAATATTTTTTTTCTTCTCAACGAAAGTGGAGTTACTCTTTAAAGTCCTCCTCCCACTAATATACCTTGCAATTCTAATCCTAGCACCCTCCCTTATGTATTCGTATCCCCTTATTTACATACTATTTTTTCCTCTGGGATATTCTTCCCAGAACTTTAACCCTTTCTAAACAGTGAGAAAGTCCCAACAACATAACCTACTAATTGGAGTTAATTAGCCTCTTCCTAATACTGGTCCTAGTCTATGTATGACTATGGATTGATATCAGATTATTAACACTTTAAAGGGCAGGGGCTGAAGTAAGTGGATAAATATTTTCTGTAAAGCATTTTGAAAACAATGTCAGTACTATGTACATGAGTAAAATACATTCTTAACGTTGCAGCAGTACTAAAAATGCCAGTCCACGGTAATGGTACTTACATTTGCATGGTCCTGTTTTCCTTCCTTTTTATCTCTGAATAATAGAGGTTGAATGGCTTAGTGGATTTAGCTTTTCCTGAATTTATGCAGTTACAGAACCTATGAAATTTGTCTTTGGCCAACTCAATAAAGCAATGCAAATATTAGCCATCATGGGCAATGCACAGTAAATAGATTTCAGTTTACCAAAGCTAGATTGGAGCAGGACAAACCATGACTGGTCATTATAGAAAGCTGCCCTTCCCATACTGATCCTTGCTTTACTGAATATTATTAAATCCATACACAAAGGGAAACTATATATATATATTTTTTTTGTTTTTTTTTGCTTAGTGAGTTTACCTAAAAGTGACTTTTTGTCTGATTATATGATACTGACTGCATGTTTCCATTGCCAAATGTTTCTATGGCAATGACCAAGAACAAGCAGGGCTTTTTTTCTGCTGGAACTGTGTTCCGGCACCTCTGCCCGGGAGCATATTTTTTTTTAAATATAGCTTGTTTTATGTGGCTGCAGTCCTGCGGAGTGAACAGGCAGCTGCATAAGCTGACACAGCTCTAATAGTTCCGGCTGCAGCCTTAAAGAGGAAGTAAACCGTGGTGGGTTTACTTCCTCTAAAGCATAATGGGCTACTATGCATCACATAGTAGCCCATTATGTGTCACTTACCTGACACAGGAGCCAGCGATGTCACCCCTGTCCCCTCTTCCATGGAGCGCCCATCTTCGTTCCGGGTATCGTTGGCTCCGGCGCTTTGATTGGCCGGAGCTGCGATGATGTCACTCCCGTGCATGCGCATGAGAGCCGCCACTAACGGCAGGAGCCTGTCTTTTGGCAAATATCTCCTAAACCATGTAGGAGAAACCGTGTCATCATGGCTGCTGATCCTGATACCATGGTCAGTTTATGTACCTCTGTCAGTCTAAGTCTATGGCTGTAAAATCACAAATCCCAGATCCTGGAAGCCCCTCTGTTACAGAAAGATATACTGTGCAGTATTCGTGTTTTAAAAACTATGCAGCAAAATACCTTATTCCAGAGCGCCGCTGTGCACTCATGTGACCTCCCGCTGCTCTCCTCCTCTCCTCCCTGGTGACATCAATGGGGAATCTCAGCCCCTCCCACTGTAATCCTCAGATGGGGAAAGCTGAGTGCCGGGAGGTCAGTGAGAGTAAAGTGATGCTCTGAAATAAGGTATTTTGCTACATAGTTTTTAAAATACAGATACTGCACAGTATATCTTTCTGTAATAGAGGGGCTTCCAGGATTTAGGATTCGTGACTTTACAACCACTTTAAAGTGATAATAAACCTTCAGATTTATAAGCACTTTCAGCAATGGATTAAATCAAAACACTGTGTATGCAGCATATTAATCTTTTAGTTCTTTGCCTATATTCCAGTTTAAACTGGTGCCCTAATTGCTGCCCCAAGTGTATGGTTTCAGGGCAGGTCCTTTCTCCTGCAGTGTCCTATTGAGCCACCCTTGCATGCGGAGACTAAAGCTGTGTCTCCCTACATTGTATTCATAAATTGAAACAGACAGACAGCCCCATAGCATAGGATGGCAATGTACTCCCTTGCTCCTCAGGAACTCCCCCCTCCCTTCCCTCCAAGCTAACAGACTGGCTCCAGACTGCACTGTCCACTGTTAACGCTTTTCATATGAAGAACGGAAGTTCAGGGAAGCATCACTGGGAGAGAAGGAGCCAGATGCCATTGAAAGATGTAAACTGCAAATGCTGGGGTAAAAATGTTAACAAATAGTTTACCAGGAATGTGTATGTTATTGTGCTCAATGTATTAAGCTAAACATGCTGAGGGCTTACTGCTGCTATAACCTTCACATACAAAACTGCTTTAAAAAAATATTTTAAGGGGGTGATGCTTGATTATCTGCAGTTGTAGCACTGGTTGTCCTGAGTTCCAGTGGTAAACCCAGAAAAATGTGTTTATTTTTCTGTTTTTAACTGCAGCTATTTTTCTTGTCATGTTCAGAAACATAGCATTGAATCGTTTGAAGCCTCTCATTAGCTGTTGCAGTAACACATGGAGCTGTCCATGGTGCCAGTCCTGACACTGGCCCTATTAACAGTGGTAGTAGGAGGTAGACTGGAACTCTCCATGGTGCTGAACTGGCACCTCTGTAAAAGGTGTGGTTATATAACTGTAATCTTGTGCCTAAAGTGCTCTCTGCTACTTGTTCTTCACCTTTGCTGTAGGTGTGCTACCTATTTGTAAAAGTGGATGTATCTGTAACCAAAAAACAGGGCAGTTATAAAAGCAGTGTATATTTATTGGTTGACAGGTTACAGGTTGATTTACTAAAACTGAATGTGCAAAATGAGTGCAAAATCTGGTGCAGCTCTCCACAGAAACAAATCAGCTTCCAGATTTCTTTGTTTAAGTTAAAAACTGATTGGCTACAATCAGGGGCGTAACTAGAAATCACAGGGCCCCATAGCAAAAATGTTGCATGGGCCCCCCCCCCAAAAAAAATGAACTAATGCCATTGAACAACAGATTACCACACTCATGTAGCACAGTACCCAGGCAACAGCTTATATTAATTTCAACCAACAAAGTATGCAGTATACTGTATGCAGCCCCTGAAGGATACACATGCATATCCCCCTCAGTACAGGCCCCCCCTCAGTGCAGACACCACCCTCAGTGCAGGACACCCCCCCAGCAGTGCAAACCCAACCCTCTCAGTGCAGACCCCCTCAGTAGTACTGACCCCCCCAGCAGTGCAGACACCCCCCTTAGTACATACACCCCACTTAGTGCAGACCCCCAAGCATTACAGACCCCCCCCATCAGTACAGACACCCCCCACCTCAGTGCAGACCCCCCCACCTCAGTGCAGACCCCCAGCAGTACAGACACCCCCTATTACAGACCCTCCTCAGTGCAGACACCCCCATCAGTACAGACCCCCCACCCAAGTGCAGACCCCCATCAGTACAGACACCCCCCACCTCAGTGCAGACCCCCATCAGTACAGATACCCCCAGCAATGCAGACATCCCCCTTAGTACCTACACCCCCCATTACAGACCACCCTCAGTGCAGGACCCCCCAGCAGTACAGACCCCCCCCAGCTTTGCAGACAACCCCCTCAGTGCAGGACCCCCTCAGTACAGACTCGCCCTCAGTAGTGCAGACCCCCCTCAGTAGTGCAGACCCTCCCTCAGTAGTGCAGACCCCCCAGCAGTGCAGGCCCTCCCTCAGTAGTGCAGACTCCCCCCTCAGTAGTGCAGACTCCCCCCTCAGTAGTGCAAGACCCTCCCTCAGTAGTGCAGCCCCCCCAGCAGTGCAAACCCCCCCTCAGTAGTGCAGACTCCCCCTCAGTAGTGCAGACTCCCCCTCAGTAGTGCAGACTCCCCCTCAGTGCAGAATCCTCCTCAGTGCAGACCCCCCTCAGTGGTGCAGACTCCCCCTCAGTGGTGCAGAATCCTCCTCAGTACAGACCCTCCCTCAGTAGTATAGACCCCCCTCAGTAGTGCAGACCCCCCTTAGTGCAGACCCCCCATCAGTACAGAACCCCCTATGTAAAGCAGCCCCCCTCAGTAGTGCAGCCTCCCCACAGTAGTGCAGCCCCCCCTCAGCAGTGCAAACCCCCCCTCAGTAGTGCAGACCCCCCTACCCTCCCTTACATACCTCACAACAGCGCTGACATTCTCCCCATACAGCGGTATGTTCCTCGAGGCTCGAGCACAGGCTCCTCCTCCTCTGTGGATGTAAACAGAGAGGAGGGAGGTGGCTTAGGTCTGCGGCGCTGTGTCCCTCAGCCTGCGCTCGAGCACAGGCACAGGTGTTAGTGGTGCGGCTGCCGCTACCCAAGGATGTCACCCCGCTGGCGGGTGTCACCCGGTGCGGCCCGCACACGCTTAGCAACGCCACTCACCGGGCCCTAGAATGGCTGCGGGCCCCATAGCGCCCACATGGCTCGCTATGGCGGTAGTTCCGCCACTGGCTACAATGCACAGCTGTACCAGATTTTGCACTCTCCAGTTTTAGTAAATCAAACCCATAGTGTTTTTCATGCAAGTGTATATATACCAGGTACAGTAAAACAATGGCATACATATAAATAAAAAATGCAAAGTGTGGCGCTACCTTGAGGCATTTATACAGTGATCCAGTGCAATAAACACTCGATTCTGATACCTCTAATAATAAAAAAATACACAGCAAAAGAAATAGTGAATGGAGAAACATGATCACTGTGATAAACCGTGAACAACTCAAATTCTCATACCAATACAGTGAACAAAAGTAATAATAATAAACGTGACAGTCCACCTAGCAGGGTGCGTGGGACGTTGTACCACTGTTCAGCCCTTCAAGAAAAAAAAACTGCCTTTTGCTACAACTACAGCCAAATATTTCACATTTTGACTCATTAGTCCAGAGCACCCCCTGCGATGTTTCTGCACTCCAGTTCCTATGTTTTCATGCATAGTTGAGTCACTAAGCCTTGTTTCTATGCTGAAGGTATGGCTTTTTGGCCATGGTTCTCACATAAAGATCACTTCCAACCAAACTTCCCTGAACAGTAGATGGCTGTACCTGGGTCCCACGGATGTGTATTACATTGACTGCATTAGGTTTACTTGGCCGACCACTGCTTCTACAGTCCTCAGCTTTGCCCATTTCTTTGCATTTTAGCAAAAGAGCTTGAACAGCACATCATGAAACTCCGAATCTGCTTTGAAATCTTTGCCTTGGAGGGACCTTGTGGATGCAGTATTACTACCTTGTGTCTTTTGCTGTGCTCAATTGTGCTATGGTGTATGACCTGTGACATGAAACTGTCTTCCACAACCTCACCTTAGTAGCAGTTTTAGGCCTCCTACACAGCTATTTCTGTTTCAGTTAATGACTGTGTTTCAACCTACATGTGAAATTAATGATCATTAGCACCTGCTTGGTATAATAAGTTAATTATACACCTGACTCTAATCCTACACAATCCTTGATTTTGTGCAAGTATACAAAGTGTGCAAGTGTAAGAATTGATGCTGGTTTGAAGCCAAGGGTAGTAACACCAAATGTTGATTAGATTTGAATTTTTTTCCTTTGCGCTCACTTGCATTTTGTAAACTGCTAATAATAAACAATTCACATATATATTTTTGAAAGCATTCTTTCTTTACAGCATTTCTTGACACCTGCCTAAAACTTGCATAGTACTGTACATATTAGCATGTTAGGCACACTTGATTTTTTCTGATAAACTGACCACGTTCCTGTATTGAAATTAGAGATCAGTTCTCAGCTTTTGTTTAGGACTATGACTAGAACATTTGAGTGAACATTAAACTGCATTGAGTGTGATGGCTGGCTTGAGTCTACAAGAGGGGTAGGCAACCTTTTAAGAGGTCGAGCTCTACCAGAACAACATCAAACAGATCAAAGATCACCAGGGTTCGGTAACCTTTTTATCCTTAAAGAAATAGTCTGGCGAGGCCTAACTAAATAGCAAGGGAACTTAGAAAAATATAAGAAAACTCCAAAAATATAAGTGTAGCCTACCTTAAAAGTGGACAGTATCAGTCAGAGCAGTGGACAGTGTCAGTAGGGCAGTGGATGGTGTGTGGATGGTATCAATAGAGCACTGGACAGTGCTAGTACGGCAGTGGATGTGTCAGTAGGGCAGTGGGTAGTGTCAGTCAGTAGAGCAGTGGACTTTGTCAGTAGGGCAGAGGATAATGTCAGTGGGGCAATGGATGTCAGTAGTTTCTTATTTTTCTTATTTTATTTTTTTCTTATTTTTTTACATTTATTTAAGCAGCCCTGTTGGGGGGTTTGGTGAAATATCAGGGTTCTAAACAGACCCCTGATGTCTCTCTTTTGAGACAGAGAAAGGAAATTGAGGACACATTCCTCATACTCTATCTCTGCAGCCTCAGCTGCACAGAATGAACAGGAATAACTCTCTACAAAGCTTCCTATACATTTACACAGTTTACTATGCTTCAGTTATAAATAAACAAAGTGACTGATTATCACTGATCACTCACTCTATTCTTTGCTCCCCAGCCTGAAACTATCCCTTGCAGCAGCCAATGGGAGAGGAGAGGAGGGAAGCTGGCAACATTGTTATTGTAATGTATTTGTTGTTTTTACAAAATATGTTTAAAATGTTTAAATAGTTATTTACATCACAATTGATTATCTGCACATAGTAATTAAAGCTGAACTCTAAGTAGATAAAAAGACACATTTACACATTTCTGTAATCAATAATACGTAGTTACTAGCATAACTCCATTTTTGTCAAGAAAAAAACATTCCCCTCTGAGTGATCTATGTACAGTGCAAGATTATAACAAACTTTGTTACAGATTCCTACCTTTTGTAATTCTGAAGAAAATCCCTGTTTCTCTGCGCCTTTGTTCTGAGTGGATCTAATGGGCGTGGTTTCATAATTATCAGTCAGCTGTGGCAGATGCAGAGCACTAATAAGGAAATCTGCTGGGCCTGCATCCCTTTAGATGTGTTCCTATTGAAAGTATCTCTCCAAAAATGACATTTTTGTTGCAGGGGATGTCTGAATCTTAGGCAGACTTCTGAGAAAATTGGTGAGCCAATCACACAAGCAGGAAAAGATGTTTCTGGGGAGTGGTCAGTATACACTCTGTGTACAGAACAACTCCAAGTAGCCATATTGCAATGCATTCTCAGAAAATTACATTGGCTGCAGATTGAAAAGGAAAGGTAATTTTTAATAACATTAAATTATAATATGATTAGTGTCACAATTATATGCACTATATTATTTATATTATTTTTTTATTTGCCATTTTTCCCCCATGAAAGTGGTAACCCTTTAATTGAATGTATTTTTAATGTAAGAAGTGTAAGTACCTCAATTTGACCTGACAAAGGTCCCTGTGCAGCAGAGTTGGAGAGGGAGAAGAAGCAGCAGAAGGAGCCAATCAGTTCATGAGCTGACAAGGAAAATGCTGATAGGAAGAGGAAGTAGAGTGGCAGAATGATGAGCTCATCACTGTGCAAGTCCAGAATGGTATGGGCTCAGAGGAAATTGATACAATGAGGCTGGCCTCCATACTGAAACAAAAATAATGTACTGCAGAGGAAATGTCTGGATTAAAGGTGAATATTGCAGCAAACACTAGTTTTTATCTTTAAATGGGCTATTCATTTTAATCTTCTAATATTTGTGTTCTACTTTAAAGTTTGACTCTAGACAAAGTTTTTTTTTTTTTTTTTTATGGATACAGTATAGCATTGCTAAAATCTCTGTCAAACTGTCTTTCAATATGTACCCTGTTGGGAAGATTTCCCTTCACATCTTGTGCCAAGATTCAACAGGAAGTGAGAAGTAATCTCCCCAATGAGGGATCCAGAACAGTTGTTCCCATTGGATAATTTCTCCATACATAATGTACTGGGGATAACTGTAAAATTTTAAACTCCCCATCAGCAGGAAAAAGTTCCATTAATGAAAAGTACATTTCTTTTGGTTACTAATAATTATAACATTTAATTTGCCCATTAAAAATGTAAGATTTATGTTGTTTGTGTTTATATTACTGGAAAGCATTCAACTACAGTGAGGGAAAAAAGTATTTGATCCCCTGCTGATTTTGTATGTTTGCCCACTGACAAAGAAATGATCAGTCTATAATTTTAATGGTAGGTTTATTTTAACAGTGAGAGACAGAATAACAACAAAAATATCCAGAAAAACGCATTTAAAAAGTTATAAAATTATTTTCATTTTAATGAGTGAAATAAGTATCTTACCCCTTCGCAAAACATGACTTATGCTGCGTACACACGAGCGGAATGTCCGACAGAAAAAGTCAGATGGAAGCTTTTCATCGTGTATTCCGATTGTGTGTATGTCTTATCGGACTTTTTTTTTTTACAAAAATTCTGACGGAACCAATTCCTATCGGGAAAACCGCTCGTCTGTATGCTTTTCCGACGGACCAAAAACGATGAATGCTCTGAAGCAAGTACGAGACGGAGGCTATTGGCTACTGGCTATTGAACTTCCATTTTCTAGTCTCATCGTACATGTTGTACGTCAACTCATTCTTAACGATCGGACTTTGGTGTGATCGTGTGTACGCAAGATAGTTTCAGCGGAACTCCATCGTACCTCCGTCAGAAAAACCTTCGGAGTTTTTTTCCGACAGGAAAACCGGTCGTGTGTACGTGGCATTACTACTTGTGGCAAAACCTTTGTTAGCAATCACAGAGGTCAGACATTTCTTGCAGTTGGCCACCAGGTTTGCAGATATCTCAGGAGGGATTTTGTCCCATTCCTCTTTGCAGAGCCTCTCCAAGTCATTAAGGTTTTGAGGCTGACATTTGGTAACTCGAACCTTCATCTCCCTCCACATATTTGCTATGGGATTTAGGTCTAGAGACTGGCTAGGCCACTCTAGGACCTTAATGTGCTTCTTCTTGAGCCACTTTTTGGTGCCCTGGCTGTGTGTTTTGGGACATTGTCGTGCTGAAATACCCATCCACAAGCCATTTTCAATGCTCTGGCTGAGGGAAGGAGGTTCTCACCCAAGATTTGACAGTACATGGCCCGTCCATCGTCCCTTTGATGTGGTGAAGTTGTCCTGCCCCCTTAGCAGAAAAACACCCTCAAAGCATAATGTTTCCACCTCCATGTTTGACTGTAGGTGTTCTTGGGGTCATAGGCAGCTCCTCCTCCAAACACGTTGAGTTGAGTTGATGCAAAAGAGTTTGATTTTGGTCTCATCGGACCAGTTCTCTTCTGAATAATTCAGATGTTCATTAGCAAACTTCAGACAGGTCTGTACATATTCTTTCTTAAGCAGGGAGACCTTGGGGCTGATGCAGTATTTCAGTCCTTCACAGCATAGTATGTTACCTATTGTTTTCTTGGTGACTCTGGTGCTGCCTTGAGATCATTGACAAGATTCTACTGTGTAGTACTGGGCTGATTTCTCACCGTTCCCATGATCATTGAAACTCCATGAGATGAGATCTTGCATAGAGCCTCAGCCGAGGGAGATTGATAGTTATTTTGTGTTTCTTCCACTTGCTAATATTTGCACTGACTGTTGTCACCCTCTCACCAAGCTGCTTGGTGGATGGTCTTGTAGCCCATTCCAACCTTGTGTAGGTCCACAATCTTGTCCATGATATCCTTGGACAGCTCTTTGGTCTTGGTCATGGTGGAGAATTTGAATCTGATTGATTGTTTCTGTGGACAGGTGTCTTTTATACAGGTAACAAGCTGAAATTAGGAGCACTCTCCTTAAAAGAGCTTGTTACCTGTATAGAAGACACCTGGGAGCCAGAAATCCTAAACAATGTTATTGTTGTTCTGTCTCTTAGGCCGCGTACACACGCGCGGACTGTTCGCCCAACTTTGTCCGTCCAACAGTTTCGGCAAACAGTCCGCTCAAACTTAGCATGGACGGACATGGCCACACACGATGGACGAACAGTTTGCTGAAACCGTGCGCGATGACGTGAACGGCACGTACGACGGGACGAAAAATACGACGTCCTATACACTGCATTATAGCTTTCGGCGTGAAAATCCTTTCTGAGCATGCGTGCAACTTTGTTTGACGAACAAGCCTACACACGGGCGGACTGTTCGCTCAAACAAGGTTTCAGCGGACAGTTTTTCGGAATTTCCGAAAAACCTTGTCCGTCCAACTGTCCGCTGAAACTGTCCGCTGAAAGCCCACACACGAGCGGACTGTCCGCCCAAACACTGTTCAGCGGACAAAGTTGGGCGAACAGTCCGCCCGTGTGTACGCGGCCTAACTGTTAAAATTAACCTACTATTAAAATTATAGACTGATCATTTTTTTTTCAGTGGGTAAACATACAAAATCAGCAGGGAATCAAATACTTTTTTTCCCTGTAACTACTGTACTGTACTTTCACGGTATCTAACTTTTCATTCTAACAGCTTTACCAAAAATTCCCCACAAATTATACACAAGGGGGTAAACTCCATCAGGTGAAACTATGAAAGAATGGCCTTTAATTGCACATAATTAGCATAAATTAAATATGCAGAGATGCAATGAGAGCTCAGTGGCTCTTAACCACACTGTGTGTGTTTTATAATTGTTGCCAAACATAATATGACAGGATGCTGGGAGTTATTAACCTGGAGCTTAGAAAGAATAAGATAACAGGAGCCAATGTGGAGACAGGGTGAGGCAGGGGGTAGATTGTGAAATTCTCAGAAAAGGACTAAAGGTGAGCAGGCCACATTACAAGTACTTAAGTGGTATATAATTTAAATTAATTATAATTGTCATATAATTCAATTAGTTGCAATCATGATGGGATTATGTCATAGGCAAGCGCAGGCAGAACAGATTAACCTATATTCTCTAAGTCAAGAGCAAGCAATTTTAAAGTGGTTTAAACAGTTACAATACAAACTAGCAGTAAAAAGGTTAAAGGGAGGTTATAGGTTAGCAGCATCAAAATACATGTATTAATACCATACTGTATACTATACAGTAATATATTCTAAATGTTCAACTGCAATTTTCCTTTTTAACCACTTACAGACCGGACCATTTTGCTGGTCAAAGACCAGACCACTTTTTGCGATTCGGCACTGCGTCGCTTTAACTGACAATCGCGCAGTCGTGCGACGTGGCTCCCAAACAAAATTGACGTCCTTTTTTTCCCACAACTAGAGCTTTCTTTTGGTGGTATTTGATCACCCCTGCGGTTTTTATTTTTTTGCGCTATAAACACAAATAGAGCGACAATTTTGAAAAAAACGCATTATTTTTTACTTTTTGTTATAATAAATATCCCCCAAAAATATATAAAAAAACATTTTTTTCCCTCAGTTTAGGCCAATACGTATTCTTCTACATATTTTTGGTAAAAAAATCGCAATAAGCGATTATTGATTGGTTTGCGCAAAAGTTATAGCGTTTACAAAATAGGGATAGTTTTATAGCATTTTTATTGATAATTTTTTATTATTTTTTTTTCTACTAGTAATGGTGGCGATCAGCGATTTTTATTGTGACTGCGACATTGTGGGGGACCCATCGGACATTTTTGACACATTTTTGGGACCATTGTCATTTATACAGTAATCACTGCTATATAAATGCAGTGATTCCTGTGTAAATGACAGTGGCAGTGAAGGGGTTAACCAGTGGGTGGCAGTGTAGGGGTTAAGTGTTCCTAGGGGTGTGTTACTAACTGTGGGGGGGTTGGGATTTCATTTAGTGAACACTGATCTCTGCTCCAATCACATGGAGCTGAGATCAGCGTCACTAGTTGCTAGGCAGAATGGAGAAATGCTGTTTACACGGCATTTCCTCCATTCAGCCGTCCCGTGAGACGATCGCGGGTATGCCCACCGCGATCGAGTCCGCGGGTCCCGCGACCGGACTCACGGGGGTCCCGACCAGCACGGGAGCGTGCCGCCGGCAGCGCGCCTCTGATGGCAGGGCGGCATTGAAGATTAGACGTACATGTACGCCAATATGCCTGCCCATGCCATTCTGTCAACGTACATCATCATGCGCTGGTCAGGGATCGGTTAAACAAAAAGTCTAAGCTATATGCCTGAATATAACAAAAGTCTTAACACCTGAATCCCGTTTTGCAACTTTAGCAAGTGTTAGTAAAACTGTACAACTTAGGCCGCGTACACACGCGCGGACTGTTCGCCCAACTTTGTCCGTCAAACAGTTTCGGCAAACAGTCCGCTCAAACTTAGCATGGACGGACATGGCCACACACGACGGACGGAACAGTTTGCTGAAACCGTGCGCGATGACGTGAACGGCACGTACGACGGGACGAAAAATACGACGTCCTATACACTGCATTATAGCTTTCGGCGTGAAAATCCTTTCTGAGCATGCGCGCAACTTTGTTTGACGAACAAGCCTACACACGAGCGGACTGTTCGCTGAAACAAGGTTTCAGCGGACAGTTTTTCGGAAATTCCGAAAAACCTTGTCCGTCAAACTGTCCGCTGAAACTGTCCGCTGAAAGCCCACACACGAGCGGACTGTCCGCCCAAACACTGTTCAGCGGACAAAGTTGGGCGAACAGTCCGCCCGTGTGTACGCGGCCTTAGTGTATTCAGATGAGTTAGACCTTGTTTTTTCAGGACAAATTGGGCTTCCATTTGGTGATAAATGGTAATAGATATCTTCAGATTTTTTTTTTCTTTACACTTATAATTTATATATAATTTTTTTATTTTAAAAAATGCTGTAAATTTCTTGCCATTACAATGATCCCCCATGAAAAGAAAACCCTGATATAGCTTATTTTACTCTTGATGTTTGCAGTGATAACATGTGTAAATTATTTGTTGTTTGTGCCCATAGTATGGGCAAGAATCAATACTGTGTATATTGTTTTTTTTATCCTACCTAAATATACTGACATCAAAAAAAAGTGGATGGTGGGTATCTGTGCTAACTATAATAACAAAAAAATATAAAAACAGCCAGCACAATTTGTTGATCATCAAACAATAAAAAATATAAAAGTCCAAAATACAGCGCTTGTATTCACATAAAAGTTCTTTCAATAAACAGATAGAAGATACAAAGGACCCTTCTCCAGCTTCTGTGTGTATGGAAAGACACACCACACCCAAGTGAATCCAATCTGCTTACCAGGAGGTAATGATATATAGGCATATAATCATCAATCACAGGAAATCGGGGTGTCCTTCTCCAAATGATACAGATGAAACGAAATGGTGGTCCAATCTTCCAATAGTATATAGCCACCAATGTATCGAACTCCAAATCCAGAGTAGATATGATAATTGTTCACCGGTTTAGCATTACCCAAATGGAAACAAGAGGCAGCAATAGTGAAGCCTGTAAGGTAAAAAAGCAGTAATTTATTATAATTCAATTACAGATAATAGTAGAATATAGTCATCATGATATAAATTGAAATCTGTTACTCTCATCGTGCTTACATCGGGCCAGCCTGACATGTTTCATCCAACAGGATATCATCAGAGGCGTGGTCTATTGACGCAAGCACACCCATTTAAATTCTGACCCCAGGGACGTTTAACATTAGGTATTCAAACAACCAGGCATTAACATCAAATTGAGGTATAGTCAGTGTGTGAAAGGAAACACCAGTTGCGATTATGCAAAAGCACCTGTGTCTCCAAAACAGGAAATAAACTAACAGTGACGACTTCTGAGGGGCGGATCTTGCCCAGGTCTCCGCCGACCAGAAGTGATGTCACTGGAACGCACCGAGACTGCACCTGCACTCCAAAACCCCCACAGGATACGGTGAGCAGGGTGGACTGGATGCTGGGTCAGTTGTAATCAATATATAAAGGGAAACAACAGCTGTGCTTACACGCAATGGCCTTGTTATCGAAACTGGAAAAAAATAAACTGTGACCACTTCCGGGAGCCTGGATCCCGCCCAGATTTTTACTGACTGGATGTGATATTATTGGAGTGCATTGCAACCGCGCTTGCGCTCCAGACTTCACACAGCACAGGAAGTAAGGACGGACCCGATGTCAGTTCAAAATAAACAGCATGATTCGCTGTCAGACCACAAAGAAAGTCCAATCTACTCCTGCATGCTAAAAATCGGTAACGAGAACAATTGGACACCCAATTCAGTTGGTCAACTCCAAATATCATGTGTGTGTATATAAGAGGAGGGGGTAGAAAGAAAAAATGGAGGCTCTCCCCACTCAATAACACGATAAATGTAAAAACAAATGAGCACTACTAACAACAATAGAATTTTTTTAGCATGAAATAAAAACGTCCATATAAAATTAGTGGCTGAAACAAAAAAAGACGATACATTTTAAAAAAAAATCTAATGTTCAAAGATAAAAACCTTGCCATCTAGTGTTGGACATGGATATTGCATAAGAGCTGGCTGAATAATAAAAATTAGCAATAATTAATAAAACAATTCACGTCCCAATCGACGTTCATTCCAAAAGGAGTGTAGCATTTGAGATCATAAATTCAGCGGGTTTCTAACTGTGAGATGTCCCTCTTAGATTTAATCCTCATTAGCGAGGAAGTATGACTATAGTGATAAAAGTGGTTCCAGCTGGATTTTTATTATGACATTCTAAATAATGGCAAGAAACACTATGTTTAGAGAAACCCTTTTTAATGTTTGCTATGTGTTCATTCACTCTAACGTTCATGGCTCTTGTTGTACGTCCCACATACTGTAGGCCACATGGACAGATCAATAGATATACCACATTTAAAGAAGTGCACGTAATAAACGTACGAAGATCATCTGATCTGCCTGTGACATTGGACTTAAAATTACATATTTTCTTATCTTTTGTTTTTATTACAAAGAAAGACATTGCAATTGTGACATGGAAAGTAACCTTTCGATTTTTGAAAAAAGGACACCCAATTGGGAGCATCTAATATGAAGTTTAAGAGTGGGAACTCCTCTAAAAATAACCTGTGGACGACCATGTAGTACCGGACCCAAAATCTTGTCCTTTCTTAAGACATGTCATAGTGTTGGTGTGAATAAGTCGTAACCATATAGAAGTTGTGATAATTTTCTCTAGATGGGGGTTTATTTTTCCTTTAGGGATAGAGTTTCTATCCATAGAGCCCACTTCTTTAATGATTGTATCGAGGTCTGCTGTCACATAACCCTTTTCAATAAACTTGCTTTTCAGAGTCAAGGCCTGATCAAAAAACTCATTTTTTTAGAGTGCAATTATGCCTCAGGCGTATGAATTGACTTTTTGATACAGACTTAAGCCGCAAAGGGTGATAGCAGCTACCCTGTCCAATATAGCCATTCTTTTCTGTACTTTTGAAAAGTAGATGTACTAAACATACCGTCCCTAATTTCAATTTAAAAATCCCCAAAAATAAAAATCTTACTTCTGTTAGTCTCAAACTGTAATGAGATACCCAGAGTGTTCTCTTTCAGTTGCCGCATAAAGGTGGTGAGTGACGTCAGGTCGCCACCCCACAGGAGGAGGATGTCATCTATATATCTTCCCCAGAAGACCAATTCTGGTCTCCTATTGGCCATGAATAGGTTTGCCATGCTCGGTGCAGATGTGAGTTATGGCAAACCTCAATGAATCCAGTACAAACTCCCTTGATTGGGAATCACTCAAATTAATATCCCTAGTCAAAAACATATCTACAGCCTCCAGGCCATCAGAGTGGGAGATAATAGTGTAAAGAGACCACATCCGCTGTGGCCATAATATAATTCTCTTTCCAATCAAAAGCACCTAGAAGTTGGATCACTTGAGAAGAATCCTTGATATATGAGGGAGTTTGTGATACCAATGGTTGTAGAAAGCCGTAAATGTATTTGCCAATACGAGATGTGAGGGAATCCAGCCCACTTATAATAGGCCTCCCTGGTAGATTGACGGGGTCCTTATGTACTTTCAGCAGATAATACATGACTGGCTTTCTTGGCGCCAATGGTAACAAATACCGTATATACTCGAGTATAAGCCGAGATTTTCAGCCCCTTTTTTTAGGCTGAAAGTGCCCCCCTCGGCTTATACTCGAGTCACCGCCGTCTGCCTACCCGATCAGCGTGTCATGCAGACAGACGGCGGCCATTCCACTATTCAAAAGCCGCGCCTCCCTGTCTGTGATAGGCGGAACACTCAATTTCCCAGCAGTCAGTGGTCCGCCTATCACGGACATCCGCTCATCCTCATACTACGGACGAGGATGAGAGGATGTCCGTGATAGGCGGACCACTGACTGCTGGGAAATTGAGTGTTCCGCCTATCACAGACGGAGGCGCCGGTTTTGAACAGTGGAATGGCCGCTGTCTGTCACAGAAGAAGAGGAGAGGTTCGGCGATCCTGGCATGGCCGCCGTATGTTTTTTAAACATGCAGATCGGTGCAAAATGGCACACAGAGGCTGCAGAAGGACACAGAGGCTGCAGAAGGACAAAGAGGCATGCACAGGACACAGGTAGGCTGCGATGGACACAGGGATGGACACAGGGATGGACACAGTGATGGACACAGTGATGGACACAGGGATGGACACAGGGATGGACACAGGGAGGTATACAGCTGCAGATGGGCATTGTTGACCCTCTTTTCCACTCTTAAGCTGTAACAGTAGCTGCTGCATGTCTCACCCTCGGCTTATACACGAGTCAATAAGTTTTCCCATTTTTTTTGTGGGAAATTAGGGGCCTCGGCTTATATTCGGATCGACCTATACTCGAGTATATACGGTATACTGACACTTAATAAAAATCCCTTTTTTAATCTTACCTAAAACACACTGACCATGACCTTGACACTAAGTTAGATTAAGCCTTGATCTAACCATTTTTTTTTCACAAACTTCTTTATTGTTCACATTCTTTTCCTACGACTAGGAGAAAAAGATACAATTTGGAGAATCAACAAAGAGTGGTGCAAGTACAAAGCTTGCCCCACACTTCTAAACTTAGAAACTGGAAAATGCTGCTAGTTGTAAATTAGGACTGGTCTGCTCTCTATTCTATGCTGTTTCTTTAACAGTCATAGCACAGAACATTATTCTCTAGGATTGTGCAATTTATTTAGTAACAAATCGAAATGCATCCGAATGTCAGAATAAAAAATGAACGAATTTCAATTAATACAAAAGAAATTATAGCGAATAAATTCAACATGATTTGTTAATTCATTAAAGATCTAATGAAACCAAAGTTCAACTCAAAGTAAATCTTACAGTCCAATCAGCTGATTAATTTTGTGCTAGAGGTTGGATTACTGGCAAAGTGCATTCCTGAGAACTGAGTGAGAAGGGTGTTGTATTGTATTTGAGCAGAGAAGAGATAATGTCATTGTGTGTTAAAAGATTCAATAAACAAAAGACTTTCCAAACTACGAATCATTATCACAAATATATATATATATATACATACATAAATATTGAATTTCAACAATTACAAATGAAATTATAGCACATATAACAAATGAATTTGACATAATGCGAGATACAGTATAACGAATATCGACACTCTACAGAAATAACAAGTTATCCGAAAACTTATTAACGTAACATAACGGATATAACAGAACGAAATTATGTATATTACAAATGACAATGAACCAAAACTAAACTAAATTTTCTGTTGTGCAGAAGTCTATTATTCTCCAGATTCCTCTCTTAACCCCCTCGACTGACCCCCCCCTCCCCACACACACATTGAGCTAAGTGTGGGATTGAGGAGGGCTGTGAAAGTTTAATCGAACAAGTGAAGAGAGGGATGTGAGCTATCTGCTAAAAGATGCTACATAAAAGTGTTACATCAAAGTAAACAGGCTAAAGAATTACTTCAATGATAATTTTAAGCTGGGTCCACACTATAGTGATGTCAGACATTGCATGTGATTTGCTGTGTAGATCACATGCGATGTATGTACAATGCAAGTTCAGCCATACATATTGTATGGCTGAATTCGCATCACATTCAAACCAAAACGGTGCAGGACCCTTTTTTTGGTCCACACTGGAATCGGATTGCATGGGTGTTCACACCCATGCCATCTGATTCCTGCACCATTTCACAGTTCGCACTGCGATTTGCAAACTGATCGGGGGTGTCATTAATTTTGTATTGACACCTACAGCGGTTCACAGAGAGCAGTGCGAACAGCCAGTGATTCAGGTGAGATGCGGGAACCCGCACTGGATTCACAGGGGTTTTTTTCATCAGCCTTAGGATTATACTGATGTGAAGCCTCCACAAAAAGAGATGGCACAGTTTTTCCTAAAGACCAACTCCAGGCACAAAGTTAAATAGTTAAAGTGTTATTTGCATGGAGGGCTCCAGATGCTTTTTAACTATACTGGAATTAAAATGTTGAAAACTAATCTAATTTAAAAAATAGTGCAGCTATATACTATCACATTTTAATTTTCAAATGTACAATACTTTTACCCCATGAAGAAGTAGGATAGATCAGAGGCTATTATGTGCTAGTATGGGCAAAGTACAATGTACACTTTCAAGGAGTCCTATGGTCACATAAGCATTGTTATTTGACAATCCAATATAACTTTACTTGAAAAATCTCCTTACATGTTTTGAGTGCTGCCTGTCTGCTGGCTATTTCTTTCTACAACTTCCTGGATTGCCTGCATACTGTGAGCTTCTGTTTACTTAATTTATTTAAAAGGATTACATATCCCAGGGTACCTTGCTGCCTGATAACTGTGATTCCCGTACTGTTCCTGGCTCCTGAAGCTTCACCTCTCTGCACCTCTGTAGCACCGAAGGCAAGCTCTATGAAATGTGCGATGCAGCAGTGCTCACACCTTCCAACTTTTTGAGATGGGAATGAGGGACACCTATTAGCAAAAAGTATGTAGTCATAGGACATGCCCCCTACCATGTCCACTTAAAGGAGACTTATACAAAAAAATGATTAGTGAAACCTACAAGTCCTTTTTTTTAACCGCTACTATTAGACCCCTTTCACACCAGGGCATTTTGCAGGCGCTATAGCGTTAGAAATAGCGCCTGCAAAACGCCCTAAAGAAGCTGCACCATTGTGTGTAGTGTGAAAGCCCCGAGGGCTTTCACACTACAGCGGTGCGCTGGCAGAACGTCAGAAAAATGTCCTGCCAGCATCTTCTTTGAAGCGGTGAAGGAGCGGTGTGTTTACCGCTCCTCCACCGCTGCTGCCCATTGAAATCAATGGGGCAGCGCTGTAATGCCTCCGGCAAAACGCCGCTACTGCGGCGTATTGCCGGCGGTTTTAACCCTTTTCGCGGCCGCTAGTGGGGGGTAAAAGTGCCCCGCTAGCGCCCAAAATGCGCCGCAAATCCGGCGGTAAAACGCCACTAAAAATAGCGGCGTTTTACCGCCGACGCAAGGTGCGGTGTGGTGTGAAAGGGGTCTTAAGGAGGAAAGAGGGACAGAGGGGCTTTGTTCCAAATCAGGGACAGTCCCTTTAAATCATTGAAAGTTGGGAGCTATGGTGGTGCCTACTCACAGAGCATAGTGAATATGTGTTACAGAATTCAAGGGAGTAAATGTGTGGGGATTGGGGCCTCACAAAGTAAATTTACAAACTTCAAGGTCTTTCAGATTAACCACTTCAATACAGGGCATTTTCACCCCCTTCCTACAAATTTTCAGCTTTCAGTGATGTAACATTTTGAATGACAATTGCGCAGTCATGCAACACTGTACCCATATGAAATTTTCATCTTTTTTACCCCACAAATAGAGCTTTCTTTTGGTGGTATTTGATCACCTCTTTATTTTTTTCCCTATAAGCAAAAAAAAGAGCGACAATTTTTAACTTTTTTGCTATAATAAATATCCCATTTAAAAAAAACAAAAAACAAATTTCTTCCTTAGTTTAGGCTGATATGTATTCTTCTACATATTTTTGTTAAAAGAAATTGCAATTAGTGTATATATAGATTGGTTTGCACAAAAGGTATAGTGCCTACAAAATAGGGGATAGATTTATGGCTTTTATTTTTTTACTAGTAATGGAGGCGATCTGCAGTTTTTATTGGAACTGTGATATTGTGGTGGACTAATTGGACACTTTTGACCAATTTTTGGGACCATTGACAATTATACAGCAATCAGTGCTATAAATATGCACTGATTACTGTATAAATGTCACTGGCAGGGAAGGGGTTAGCACTAGGGGGCGATCAAGGGGTTAACTGTTACCTAGGGAGTGATTCTAACTGTGAGGGGAGGGGACTGACTGGGGGAGGTGACCAATCGGTGTCCCTATATACAAGGAACACACAATCACACAGTCTCCTCTCCCCTGACGGGATGTGGATCTCTGTGTTTACACACACAGATCCACGTCCTTGCTCTGTGACAAGCAATCGCAGGTGCCCGGCAGACATTGCAGCCACTGGGCACACTCATCGGCTCACGAGTGGCGCAGCGTGTGCGCGTTCCCCCTAGACGGCTGGGAAGCCAAGGACATCATATACCCAGGATGAGAGAGCCACCTTGCGGCTGTCGTATTATTATATGCGGGATGGGAAGCGGTTAATAGGAGTAGGCTAGAAAAGATGAAATACAATATATACATGAATGTATGATTTTATGATTTTACACTTTAAGCATAGATACACTTTAAAGAGTAACTCCACTTTTGTTGAGAAAAAAACATTCCACTCTGAGTGATCTATAAACATTGCAAGGATTTTTAACAAACTCTGTGGCAGATGCCTTCCTTTTTAATATGCTAAAGAAACCCCTGTGTGTTTGTCTGTGGGAAAGTGAATCTAATGGGAGAGGTTTCATAATTATCAATCAGCTGCAGCATCTGCAGGGCAGTAATGAGGAAAGCTGCTGGGTCTGCATCCTTTTAGACGTGATTTCCTATTGGGAGTATCTCACCAAAAATGACATTTTTGTTGCAGGGGAAGCCTGAAATCTGACTTGTATCTTAGTGTATACTTCTGGGATAATCAGTGAGCCAATCACACAAGCAGGAAATTATGTTTCTGTGGGGTATTCTGTACACATTCTGTGCACAGAACACCTCCAGGTAGCCATATTGCATTGCATTTTACAGAAAATTACAATGGCTGCAGATTGAAAAAGAAAGGTAATTTTGAATGACATTCAACTACAATATGACTTGTGTCGCAATTGTATACGCTATAATATTTTTTCTTTATTTGGTTGTTTTTTTTGTCCACAAAAGTAGTTACCCTTTCAGTAAATATATGCTAGATTATGTGTGGCACATATATGTATTACATGTTAAAGGTCAGAGATCAAAATATTTAACATTCTACACAATCAAAATACACCTGTTACCTAGGACAAAATAGCACAAATATACCTTGCGTTTCTGCCACGTATTTCTGTTACGTCTTTTAAAGATTCAATTTAATGTCACACAAACTTCCTGATAATACCGTGCTGCATGCTGCCAATCCAGAAATGTCGTATAAAACGTAAACTGCTAATGTTGATACATATATGAACCATATAGTATCTAGAAAATCACAATGGCAGCATGTCCCTCGGGTTATATTTAGACAATATTTAAACTGCCAAACATGAGAGCAAAGTTAAGTAGGAGATCCTCAGGAGTAAATGTAGAAGTCACATTAGATTTTTTTACATTTAGAACTGGGGTTCTCCAACATTTCCCCATTAAAAAAATGACTTTTTAATCAACAGCTTGCATTTTTGAACTAAGATGTCTCACAAAGCTCAACTCCCTGCTGTCTCTCACCTTGTGATTTGCCAGAATATTACTTTTAAATGTCTGAGTTAATGATGACAGGCTGAGCATATGCTTCCTCGTGCCTGCTGATGACATCATTCTCACGGGATGCACCTTTTGAACCCAAGCATAGTCTCTTGACTGGTGTTAAAGAACTGCTTTGTAATGATAAAAGGCAGTTTTTGGAAATATTATACTGTAAGTTTATATTAGGATGTGGAAGGAATTTAATCATGCTGGTTCTTAACATTACTAATAGTCCAGCTTCAAAAATATGTATAACACTTTAAAGGACACTATGTCCTTCATTTTAAATTGAGCTTTCAAATCGGAGCTGGGTAAGACTTTTTCTGGCTCCAGATGGACCAAAGCCATCACTATCATTTACAAATCTTTAAACTGCACGAACCACTGGGAACTCAAAACTTTATAGTGCTGGTATCTTATTCTTTAGAAACTCTTTAAGATTTCCTCAGCCTAATCCCGAAGTTGCTGCAGACAATGCAGTGAAATAGATTCTCTTTCTAACATTCTATGGTTTTGCAAATCCATCTGATCATAGTTGAAGTCAAATCTTCTCTTTAGCCTCTGACATATTGGTTATACAAACCTCACTTAACCCTGCTCTTTCCTTATTGCACATTGGAGTGGAAAATCTCACATCCAACACTAGACCAGTTGTTATCCACGTGTTCTGTAGCTGCTGAAATTAACTTAACTAGACTGTGGAGCTCTTTCACCCAACCCTCTTTAACTAACACGATTAATAATATGAGCCATCAATACAAAATGGAGAGATTGTTAGCCTGCGAAAAACCTAACATGTGGAACATTTTATTTCTTCTTGGTCTTTGTGGTTAAAACATCCTAAATGCACAGTTTAAGACAGTTGGCTTGTTCTGCTCTTGAATACTTGAATTGACTGACTGGTACTAGTTGACCACCTTGTTTCAGTCTGCTGTTACATATTCTATTTTTCTTCCTACTTTTCTTTTATTCTCCTTCCTACCCCTTCTCCTAGTCCCAACCTTCCCCAACATCCTATTTTCATCATCTTCCTTCTCCTCCCCAAACTTATTTTAATGCAGTCACCTAGCATCTATTTATTTGATTTTGTCAGCTCTGAGCTAGCATTTCATCTCAGGAAGTAGATGCTGAGCATGGATAAGGCCTAAACAAAGATGGCTCCATCTTTTGGAGAAAACTGTAAAAATACCTGTACGTTTTATACTTACACATTACTTAGCATACAGGCACATAACATGAAAAATACTTATGATGGTACGTCCACATTAATAAGGCACAGTGCAGTTGCTGAGAGCAGCCACTCATAAATCATCTTTTATTGCATTGGCTTGTTATAAAGGAATTAAAGTTGAAATCTGGTTGGTTGCTATGTTGCTGTACAATATTACTTTTTACACAGCTAAATGAAATACATTACCATGAATGTCCTCAGTCGAGAGTCATTGCCACAGTATTTATGATTCTGGCATGATATCAAAACTGATAGGCACATTGTGCTGGATCAAAGCAATTCAAGGGATTAAATTGCTCCCATTTAGATCTCAATGACTCTTAAATCTACATTTAAATGATCAAATTAGTGCCATTTGCATGGTTGATAGTGCTGTAAGCGATTAACAGGTAATAAAGTGCCAGGGATATGATGCAGTGATATTGATTACTGCATTCTTAACTAAGGAATTATGAGAGTCCAGTATGTACTGTATATAGAGAGAAGGTTTTACCTTTTTACCGAATGTCTTCATCAGGGGTTAATAGAACGGCAGCAATTATACTAGTAACATAGGTACTTTCAGTCTCATTGAACTTTACTATGCATTTAAAAAGGGACGCTAAACTCATTTTCTGTACTTAATTTGTTCAAGCACATAGGAGGAATACACATGGCATGCAGAGGCTTAACGCGTATCTAAATCCAAAAGCAATTCTTTTAATATAGAGTATCTCACAAAAGTGAGTATACCCCTCACATTTTTGTAAATATTTTATATATTTTCATGTGACAACACTGAAGAAATTACACTTTACTACAATGTAAAGTAGTGAGTGTACAGCTTGTATAATAGTGTAAATTTTCTGCTACCTCAAAATAACTCAACACACAGCCATTAACGTTTAAACCGCTGGCAACAAAAGTGAGTACACTTCTAAGTGAAAATGCCCAAATTGGGCCTAAAGTGTCAATATTTTGTGTGGCCACCATTATTTCAATTAACCCTCTTGGGCATGAAGTTCACCAGAGCTTCACAGGTTGCCAGTGGAGTCCTCTTCCACTCCTCCACGACAACATCACAGAGCTGGTGGTTGTTAGAGACCTTGCGCTCCGCCACCTTCTGTTTGAGGATGCCCCACAGATACTCAATAGGATTTAGGTCTGGAGACATGGTTGGCCAGTCCATCACCTTTACCTCAGCTTCTTTAGCAAGGCAGTGGTGGACTTGGAGGTGTGTTTGGGGTCATTATCATGTTGGAATACTGCCCTGTGGCCCAGTCTCCAAAGGGAGGGGATCATGCTCTGCTTCAGTATGTCACAGTACATGTTGGCATTCATGGTTCCCTCAATGAACTATAGCTCCCCAGTGTCGGCAGCACTCATGCAGCCCCAGACCATGACATTCCCACCACTACGCTTGACTGTAGGTAAGACACACTTGTCTTTCTACTCCTCACCTGGTTGCCACCACACACAGTTGACACTATCTGAAACAAATACGTTTATCTTGGTTCACATGAGACCCAGTAATCCATGTCTTAGTCTGCTTGTTTTCAGCAAACTGTTTGCAGGCTTTCTTGTGCATCATCTTTAGAAGATGATTCCTTTTGGGACGACAGCCATGATACAGTTTAATGCAGTGTGCGATGTATGGTCAGAGCACTGTGCTGGCAGCACTCATATGTCTATTTCCCAAAGACAACCTCTGGATAGATATGACGCTGAGCACGTGCCCTCAACTTCATTGGTTGACCATAGCGAGGCCTGTTCTGAGTGTAACCTGTCCTGTTAAACCTCTGTTTTGTCTTGGCCACTGTGATGCAGCTCAGTTTTAGGGTCTTGGCAATCTTCTTATAGCCTAGGCCATTTTTATGTATAGCAACAATTCTATATTTCAGATCCTCAGAGAGTTCTTTGCCACGAGGTGTCATGTTGAACTTCCAGTGACCAATTTGAGAGAGTGAGATCGATAACACCAAATTTAACACACTTGCTCCCCATTCACACCTGAGACCTTGTAACACTAACAAGGGGAGGGAAAATGGCTAATTGGGGCCAATTTGTACATTTTCACTTAGGGCTGTACTCAATATTTTGCCAGTGGTTTAGATATTAATTGCTGTGTGTGTTATTTTTAGGGGACAGCAAATTGACACTGTTATACAAGCTGTATACTCATTTGTTATTTCTTCAGTATTATCACATGAAAAGATATAATAAAATATTTACAAAAATGTGCAGGGTGTAGTAACTTTTGTGAGATACTGTATATTTCAGTTAACCAGTCTTTTGATGAGATGGTTGCATTGCTTTTCTATTTGCAAGCTGTTTTTCTTTTATTTTCATTTGGCGATTCTGCCCGTAGCACACTTCCTGTCCTAGGATGACATTGTACACTCACTCTATTGTATCAGGACTACAGACACCTCCCCTCTCCTCTTCTGCATAACATAGAGGGGTAGTGTTATGTCTGTGAATACTAGTAACTGACAACCATCAGCAGAGGCAGAGAGCTCAGCAAGTTACCACTTGACAAGATTTGTGGCAGGACCAGCAAGTATTTTGCACTTACAATTAAAAACATCTTGCTTTATCTTTGTTTTATCTGTTTGGTATGTTTAGTAGACTAGAAAGGACCAAATTAGTTCATTGTTAGGGTTTACATACCCTTTTACTGATAGTAGATGGCCATACCTGGATACTACTCTATGGAACTGTCAGATCACAGACCTACCTGTCCTTACACAAACCGTCCATGGGAGGGACCTTTTGTGGCTTCTCTGATATATGTGAAAGAGGCTTGTTAATCGTATGTGTGTTAACCTAAAACATTGTCCTTAGGTAAGGTTATACTTGTACAGGTTGCACAGTGGTTGTGTTTTACTGATACTCTATTTTGACTAGCAGTGAAGCCAAGTAACTGTGCTGCAGGATAAACCATTGTAGGATATTACCAACCTATTACTATCTAATAGGCAGCGCCAGATTTAGACCTTGGGGGGTCCAGGGCACTTCAAGTTCGGGTCCCCTCCACAACAGGCTGTTGCAATTGGTGGTGACACATGCTTGCTTCATTTTGGGGGTGACACATGCTGCTGCATTTGGTGGTGACACATGCTGCTGCAATTTTGTGGCGACACATGCTGCTGCATTTGATGGTGACACATGCTGCTGCATTTGATGGTGACACAGGCTGCTGCAATTGGTGACACATGCCGCTGCAATTTGGTGGTGACACTCGCTGCTGCATTTGGTGGTGACACAGGCTGCTGTAATTTGGTGGTGACACAGGCTGCTGCAATTTGGCGATGACACAGGCTGCTGCAATTTGGTGTTGATACAGGCTGCTGCAATTGGTGGTGACACAGGCTGCTGCATTTGGTGGTGACACAGGCTGCATTTTATGTGACACAGGCTGCATGTAAGGAGGGACTCTGCTGGGGGCACCTGATGTAAGGACAGACTCCACTGGGGACATCTGGTGGCAGGCGACGTGGCTAGTGACATGCTCAGGGCTCCCACTGATTCTGCATTATGGTGAGTTGAATGATTTAATTTTATATTACAATGTAATAATAGAAATAATGCACTTCAATCATCCTGACACCATAACAACCATGGTGCCCGGATGATTGAAGTGCTAACACCAGGTGTTTGGAATATCTTGATCTGTTGATTGTCAAACTTTCTAGAATACGCATATTTCTACTGTTGTGTAGGATCTTGGCCTGCTGTCCCTCCATCCCTCTCTCCCTCCATCCCTCATTCGCCTCAGACACTAACCACACCACCTTAGAGCCACGCCCACAATTTCACTGAAACCAAGGCCAGTTTCACCAAGTGGGAGGGGTCAAAAAGGAAGGGCGGGGTCTTGCGCCCCCCCATCCTAAAACTTCACCAGCCACCACTGACTGCTGTTTAGCACACACGTGGGGGTACCATTCATTCTTTATGGCACCCCCAAGCATGGGCAAAACACCTGCCTTTTTTCATGCATACAAACTGCGTAGTACTGCTGCACCATGCGATCACAGGGTGGGTAGGGCAGCTCAAATTCATGGGCAGTGCTGGTTTGGTAAAAAAAGCAAAAAGCAAAAAGGACAGACTGAAACAGGGGTGAGGCGGTGGCTGGTAATGGAATCCTGGGAGAGTCTAAGGTCAAGGCAGGCAGTGAGCAAGCACAATCTGGTAAACAATTCCAAGGTCAGGGCAGGTATCGAGCAATCACATTCCGGTAAACAGTTCCAAGGTCAGGGCAGGTACCGAGCAAGCATAATCCAGCACACAGTTCCAAGGTTAGAACAGGTAGCAAGCAAGTTTATTCCAGTATACAGTTACAAGGTCACGTCAGATGACAATCCAAATGAGTAGCCAGGGTACAAGACAGGAGTCAGCAACAAGGAATTCAATGGCAGATAGCCCAGCATGCATGACTGGCAGGGAACTAAGATGCAGATGCTATCAAAAAAACAGAGCCATATTACCAGGGCCACTTCTTGAGAGCCAGCAGAAGTAAATAATAAGGCTGAAATTAGGAGAGTCTAAGGGAACTCTGCCATCTATTAATTGACCACTGGCTTGGTTTAGCTAGACAATTACTAAATTCAATAGACACTCCTGATTAAGGCAGGGTGGCTACATATACATAATGATGTAGTATGGCTAGATAAATATACAAGGCTCATTTTTATGTAAAACAAGAACTTTGTTATGCAGTACAGTGATTATGACCAGCAATCTGACATATTTCCTTGTAAGAGATCTAAAAGAACACAGTAAGGGTAGTGGAGGTACGTGACGCTGTAACACATTGTGAGATTAATCTCTTAATATTTACTGAATTTCACTGAAGAGTTGTGACTCCACTTTGCTCTTGGAAGATGGATTAACAAGACCTTGAGCCTGACTTGTAGAAGGTTGAGGGGATTATGAGAAGGAGATTCAATATTGTAAGATGACAGTCCTCCATAATTCTCAATACAATCGGGAGCTTGGATTAGGTTGAATAGGTGTAAAAGAATAGTAAAAAAATCAGAAAGGTGTTTATGTAATGGCAAGACAAGACTGATCTTGTCACATGCCAGTACTCTCCATCAACTGTAGGAATATGATCATTGATTGACTTTGTACTTAAAGAGAAACTGTGGCATATTCACAATGTGTGCATACTTGTTGTCATGCTTCTAAAAAAAAAAGAAATTGAATTTTACATTTCCTGTTTGATATTTTGACTGTGGTTTCTTATCCAGATGTGTCGATTCTCCCTCTAAAAACTACAGTATCTGTATATCATGTATTGTGGTCAGTACAATTTGCTTTTGCTATGCTAATCAGATCTACTGTGTTGTTAAAATAAACATTTCCTTTCTAGCACTTAGGGTCCCTTAACTCCTTAGCAGCATGTACTCACCTTTCCTCTCTCCTGAACTGTTCCATTTGGCCACCAGGATATGGGAGAACTACCTAATGCTCCCAAGCATATGATTCACTCCCCTTCTCCCATGTGACTATGATAGGTACCTGTGATTTGCTCAGTACTGTCACATAGGATAAAGGGGGAGTCTATAGAGCGATGTAAGCTCTAACAAGTGGTTTGCAACTTTGCTGGGCTCTTTTTCCTCAATTTCAATGGCTGTAGCAAGGGCAATAAAAAGGTGAATAGATGCTACTGGGGAAAGGGGAAGTTAAAGTGGTTGTAAACCTCTGACATAAAATATGAGCAAAGCATATCCCTCTATAGTGTGCATTTGTCTCAGTCCAGAGTACTGAGTGTCTTCTCTCTCTGCTGCTTCATTCATCTGATATCAGCATGAGCCACTTTTGATGAGTTTTCCTGACACTAAGAGAAAAAAAGTGACAGGAAGGGTGCTTCAGCACAGCCTATGATTGAGAGTCTCATCTCTGTTCCTGTGTGCATTGTGAAGGGGGGGGGTCTCTTCCCTCCAATCAGCTCTCACTGAGCTCAGCAAAGTTTAATTTTATCTTCCTATCCCTTGATTTCTGAAATCTAAGACAAGCTGTGTAAATTCTGCACTTTGAAAGGCTGTAGAAAAGGGAGGGCTGCATATAATCAGATACAACTTATGTAGGAGGACTTGTTTAATCTCTGTAATTTCACTGGGTATATGCAAGGGTTTACAACCACTTTAAAGAGTAACTCAATGGGGGCGTGACCGGATGTGAGCGGCGGCGGACGTTCTCTGTGAGAGCTCCGGGTATCCTGACAAGAATCCACCACCATCCTTCCCAGCCAGACCAAATAGGAGCGTAAAAACCACCGTGGCCTGATCCCTGGGGTGCCCTGAGGCGATCGGTGCCAGTATCTCTCCTGCTCACCTCTCCTGTTCGCTGTGGGACGATCGTCGCCGGGAGGCTCGCGGCCGCCATCTTGCCGCTCCGGAGGCCCGAAAGTCGGGACAAATAGGCCGCATCGGGAGGTAGGGGATCCCCATCCACCATCCATCTCTGTTGGGCTTTCCCCCCTGAGTGCTCCGGTGGTGTTTCTGGGCTTTGGGGGCGAGCGGGGAGGCCGCGGACCGTTCCGGCCTAGTGCGGCCTAGTGAGGCCTGTGAATCCCTGGACTTTCCTACCGCGGCCGGCCGCGGAGGATCGTCGCGGCCGCGCCGCTCCTCGCCTGGGGGTCCGGGCCCATCCTTGCCTGCCTACCCATCGCATTCTGACCTGGCCAGGGCTGTTAGAGCAGGAGCAGAGTCCAGTTGATGTGCCTCAGGCCTGGAAGACTTTTTACCTGCCCTCACCCCTCCTATATGTCCAGCCCTGCTGCTGCTACTGTTTGAACTCAGCTACCACATAGTGTGAACCGGCCTCCCCTGCTCCCTTCGGCCCTTTCTCTCCCATCCTACTGCTGCGACTGCTGATCTGGGATTGCTGCTGCTGAGTGCTGCTGCTGCTGCTGCTCTGCTGCTTATCTGATCATCCGACTGCCTCTGTCCATTTGGAACTTCGTCACCTGGGAGAGACTTGGTCTTACACTCCGGTACGTCAGCGACTGCTTTATTGCCCATCTCTCCTTCCTCCATGCCGGCGAAGCACAAAACCGCTACCCCGCATTCCAGCAGAAAGCAACAGTTGGCGCAAGCCGAGCGCCCTACCACCACCTCGACTGACCGCCTCCATAGTTTGATAGCTGATTTGAGCATGGAGTCGGGGCAGGGGGGCCCTCCTGCCCCGGAGGTCCTAACCTCTGGCGACACGGCGGTGATCCTACTTGCCATTGAAAACAGTAGATCCTCGCTACTGACCCGTATTGACAAACTCGCAGAGGAATGTAACTGCATACGGGCTGACCTCGATAAGTTTAGAGGCCGCCTCACGGAAACTGAATCACGCATATCAGCCGCAGAAGACTTGACCGCTAATCATGACCGTCGTATCGAGGCGCTGGAGGGCACGGTTAAAATGCTGGTGGCTAAATCCGACGATGCCGAGAACCGCCTGAGGAGGAACAATGTGCGGGTACTTGGATTGCCAGAAGGTTCCGAGGGAGATCGCCCTGCGGATTTTGCTGAAGCCTTCTTTAAAGGCATCCTGGCCTTGGCTCCTGTCTCGCCGACCTATGTGGTGGAACGGGCACATAGAGTACCGACTGGCCGTCGCCCACCTGGGGCTCCACCTAGACCGTTCCTGGTACGGTTCCTTAACTACCGGGATCGGGACCGCATCCTAAGTGAAGCCAGGAAACATCCAAACCTTAAGTATGAAAACGCCGAAATCCATCTGTATCCCGACTTCTCAGCGGATCTACAGAAGAGGAGGAAAACCTTCCAGGACGCCCGTCGGCGCCTCAGGGAGAAGGGCCTTCCTTACAGTATGCTATATCCGAGCCGGCTGCGTGTGGTGCATGCGGGCGCTACAAAGTTCTTTGATTCCCCAGAGGAGGCGGACTCCTGGTTCTCTACCCTGCGGTAGGGCGTCCTTGTTTACGATGGTTCCGGATGCCGAGCTGATGTATGTTTCTGTCTTATGATGGCCTTACTCCTCTATGGTGTTACCTCCTATGCTCCTGTCTCGTTCTTTTGGTGTTTTTTATTTTATTTTTTGCATCCTGCAATTAACGGAGCTATAACGTTTGGAAGACGGTTTCACTAGGGGACGCTGTCCCCTCCCCCTCTCCTTTTTTTGCTTTTTTGATTTTCGATTGTTCTTTTTTTGTTCTCTTTTTCTTTTGCTCGAGTCTGTCTCCAACCCAAGTACTGTCATCGCATCACCTAGGAGTGGAGGACATTGACCTTTTTTGGTTCTACTCGCCCAGCGATTAGTTTTTGGTAACAGACTGTTCCAGTTTTTGTTTGGGGATGAAGCTGACCTACCTCATTGGTTCTGGCGGGTTGGCAGGGGTTGTTTGCTTGCTGCTAAATTTTCATGTGTTAATGCTATCTTTATACTTGAGTACATGCACTATTTACTATGTGTGGGTGTTGGTTGGCACATGCTGCTATGGGTGTGGCGGGTCGGAGGGTGGGGGGACAGGGCGATTTGCTCTCCCCCTTCCGTCCGATGGACTGCTCTATTATCTATATATGTATGTACGGGATGGAGCTTAAATTGTTGTCCTGGAATGTGCGTGGCCTAAATAGCCGTTTCAAGAGAGCAATTATGTTTAAGTATTTACAAACGCACAAGCCACACATTCTTTTTCTACAAGAAACCCATCTGACGGGCAGTAGACATTTGGCCCTACGCAGGAGGTGGGTGAGGCAGTCCTTTAATGCCACATATTCTAATTATGCCAGAGGAGTGTCCATTCTCCTAAATAGATCACTAAATTGTCAGGTTGAACATGTTATCTCGGACCCGGGGGGTCGGTTTGTCATATTACTGCTGCCCATTGAAGCCCAGTTGATTGCGATTGTGAACATCTATGTTCCACCCCCTTTTTCGACATCTGTGCTTCACGCGATGTATGACAGGCTGGCTCCTCATATGGTAACAAGACTTCTCATAGCGGGAGATTTTAATGGTATTCTGGATAGGACTCTGGATACTTCCAATCCAACCAGACTTCCGGATACGGATTTGGAGCAATGGGCTACGGCCCTGCAGCTCACGGAGGTTTGGAGATGGAAGAATCCACAGGATAAGCGCTTCTCCCACCTGTCTGCGGTCCACCGCTCGGGCTCCAGAATAGACCTGGCCTTTTGCTCTCCGGCTATGCTTCCATATATAGCCTCGGCAGCATACTTGCCGGCGGGAATCTCAGATCATTCCCCTCTGGAGGTCATTCTGCAGCTTGGGGGGGGGAAGGGCAGGGGTGGCTGGAGACTAGCGACTCGCTGGCTGCGAGATGAGAGGGTGGAGGAGAATATGCGAGGGAAGATTGCTCAATATTGGGACTGTAATGATAATGTGTCCACCCCACAGATCGCTTGGGATGCCTTCAAGACAACTATACGAGGGGATTACATATCGGCCATAAAGGCTGCCAGGGTGGACTGTGCCTCAGAGACTAAGGATCTGGAATCCACTGTGTGTGTGGCAGAGGGGGAGTTTGCGTCGGATCCTTCTCCTGGGGCGTATTCCTCCCTGGCACGGGCCCGGAGAGAGCTGTCTCTACACCTCTCTGATAAGACGACCTCCTCGGAGTGGTCACTTAGAGCCAGGATATTTGAATCCGGGGACAAGAATGGGAGACTTTTGGCAGGTCTGGTGGCTGACCCCAAATTTCAAACGGTTGTACCCATGATACATACTGCGACAGGGGGTGTGACTTCTAACCCAGCTGACATCCTTAATGAATTTCAAATGTATTTTTCCTCATTGTATAGATCCACCACTGAGCAGTTGTCCCCTGAGCACCTCTCATTTCTTCAGGGTATCTCCCTGACGGGTTTGACGGGGGAAGACGTGGCCTTACTAGAAGCAGACATTTCAATCATTGAAATAGAGGCAGCAATCCGCTCCCTACCTCCTAATAAGACGCCGAGCCCTGATGGTCTTCCGGGTGACTGGTACAAAATGTACGTGGCTGATTTAGTCCCACGACTCCATAAATTATATGCCCTTTGTTTGGAGACCGGATCTCTACCTGACTCGATGACACAGGCCCACATAGTTCTGGTACATAAGCCGGGGAAGGATGCCTCCTATTGTTCGGCATACCGTCCTATATTCCTTCTCAATTATGACTTGAAGATACTGACAAAAGTGTTAGCCACCAGGCTGATGGGAATCCTCCCGTTTTTAGTGAACATGGACCAGACCGGTTTCATGCCAGGGAAGTCAACGGATGTCAATATCCGTAGAGTTTTCACTCATTTGCAAATCCCTTCTACGGACCAGGACACCAGGGTTCTCGTGGCCTTAGACCTTGAAAAGGCATTTGACTCAGTGTCCTGGGCCTACATGGAGGAGGTACTCAGATTATATGGCTTTGGCCCGTCTATAGGAAGTGGATTCGAATGTTATACCGGAAACCAAATGCACAGATTAAACTGGGGGGTGTGCTGTCCTCTCCGTTTCCGGTGGAGAGGGGTACCCGGCAGGGGTGCCCTCTGTCCCTGGCCCTTTTTTCCTTGATGGTGGAACCCTTGGCGGTTGCGCTGCGATCCTCGGACGACGTTCGGGGGGTGCGGGTGGGATCCTTGGAGGAAAAGATTGCACTGTACGCTGATGATATTATTCTCTTCCTCCGGGATCCCGGCCCGTCCCTCCGGGCGGCGTTGGAGCTTTTATCGCGCTTTGCGGATGTGTCGGGCCTGAGGGTTAACTGGGACAAGTCCCAGATCCTGCCAGTGGACCCAGATGCTGGGAGGCTGGCTGACCCCTCCCTTCCACTACAGTGGGCGGGACAAATTAAGTATCTTGGTGTCATAATTTCTCCCAGGGTACAGGATTTTTGTAAACTTAATCTTCTTCCCATCCTACAAACCACACAGAATAGGCTCAAAGTGTGGGCCAACCTCCCCCTTACATTAATAGGTCGAATTAATTTAATTAAAATGAAATTGCTTCCCCCTCTCCTATATGTAATGCGCCATTCTCCAACGTGGATACCCAAAATTCTTTTTCGGCGACTGGACTCACACATTTCCAGTTTCTTGTGGGGCACCACGCCTCCCCAATTCCGCTTGTCCATACTACAGAGACCTTGGACGCAGGGGGGCCTAGCGTGCCCTAATTTTTTTCTCTACTTTATAGCAGCGATGCTCACGCATGCCCACGGCTGGCTTACCTCGAATTGCCACCAACGCAGCTGTTGCCTTGGAGGCCTCCATTGTGGGCTCATTCGAAGCACTGTGGAACGTTTTATTTAGGGGCCCCCGAGCTCCGCATCCTCTCACAATCTCGATGAGGACGGTGCTGAGGGCGTGGTCTGGGGTGTGTGGCCACCGGCTGACTGGGCCCCGAGTGCTCTCTCCTAATACTCCATTGTGGCTCAATCCCTCCCTACCTGAATTCTACTCTATTCCGGATCCGATTGTGTGGGCGTCAAGGGGCGTTCGGTGTCTACACCACGTTTGTGAGAATGGTGCATTGCTGACATTTGACCAGCTTAAATCTAGGTTTAATTTGCCCAATGTGTACTTCTTCCGATTCCTGCAGCTTCGTCATGCGTTTGGGACTCAGTTTGGTGGTTCGCCCCTGACCTTATACCAGTCTAGTATGGAGACGCTTCTACGTCAGGAGTCGCTGCTTAAACCACTGTCCATGATATATAAGGCCTTGCAGCCTTCGGTTCATAGTGGATTGGAAAAACTTAGGGAATTCTGGGTGGAGGAGCTGCCGGGATTGGATGGGGAGGACTGGGAGGACATTTGGGACTCCCCCTTTAGACATTTAATTTCCTCAAGAGATCGGCTAATTCAATTTAAAATACTGCATAAATTTTATTACACCCCATGTAGACTTCATAGGATTTACCCTGACTCTTCGTCACAGTGCTGGCGCTGTGGAGCGGATTTGGAGGGGTACATTCATATGATTTGGGCTTGCCCCGTGGTTCAACGTTATTGGTCAAGCATACTCTCTTTTATTACTGAGCTGACAACGATCCCTATACCTCAGATGGCGGAGATATGTCTGCTGGGGTTGGTGGATGCTTTGGTTCCCTCGCGGGCAGTCCGCACATTGCTGGGGCTGCTACTCTACTATGCGAGGAAACTTGTTGTGCTTCGGTGGAGGGCCCCTACAGCGACCCTCACCCTGAGTGCATGGAAATCATTAGTTAACCTTGCAATACCACTGTACAAAGAAGCATATTCCATCCGGGGTTGCCCTCAGAAGTTTCAGAAGGTTTGGAATATCTGGTTGGAGTCTGAGACAACGATTGGGGAGCGGGACAGCCCTGTTGGGTTATCAACCTAATCTATCCAGTAGACAACTCCTCTGGTAAGCTCTCTCTAGGGTAGCGTTTGGGATGCCTGTGTATCTGATTGACGCCCACTTGTAGATCTCTGTTGGTAGACTGCCTATAGTGCATCATTACGCTTAATGTTAATTACTGAGACTTACATTGCTCCTGTCAATCTTAGCAGCAAGCTATGGGGTTTGGTTGTATGTTCTTTGGGTTAGGCGGATAGTTTTTTAGGTGTTCTGCCTTACCTGTTGTGTTGTATTGTTTGAGCCGGGGAATGCCCCGAGGCTATGTTCTGTACTTTTTCTTTTAAAACGAATAAAAAGAATTTATAAAAAAATAAAAAGAGTAACTCAATTTTCTTGGGGGAAAAAATAGCAAATAAAGAAGAAATAATATAACGTATACAACTGCAATACAATGTTATTAGTGTTATGAATGTTATTAAAAATGACCTTTCCTTTTCAATCTGCAGCCACTGTAATTTTCTATAAATGCAAAGTAATATGGCTACATGGAGTTGTTCTGTACACAGAATGTATACTGACCAAGCCCCAGAAGCTCTGCTTCCACAAGTATTTCTGCTCATGTTGTTTCTATTTACCCTTTTGCCTCAGAAAAAAGTCCTGAAAGACAAACTGATAAGCTGACAGTGGTGCAAAGGTGATAAAGAAAAACTCCTCTTTTACTGGGGAAAGACCAGTCCTCTCAAGCCGTTATATTGCGTTGCAACTACTTTGCTAAACTTGATTGCAGATTTTTATCTGTAGTAACTGAACTTAATTAAACAGTTGGAGGTTCTGACTCAATCAGTTCCAGTGCTAAAAAATTAAAAAATCTACATATGCAGATATGCAGTATCCTTGGTCAGAACTTTATTAAAGATGCAGTGATATCAATCCAAGAAGAAATTTACCGGGTTGATCAAGTAGTGGAGGCACACAATAGGCATTAGACATGTGCAGAGTAAAATATTTCGTTTCGGAATTTCGTTTTCGTCCGAAAACTTAATTTATTTAGTTACTCCCGAAATTAGTTTTTATTTATTTCGTTTTTCGTTCAAAAGTTGCATTTGTCCGAAAATCCACATGAATTACGGTGGAATCTGTCTTTGAAGGCTTATGGTGTCTGTCGAATGTATAAAGAAGATTCGATGGAGCTAGTATACAGCATACTTTAGAACCCTATTAAAGTCTATGGGACTCCAACGTTCAAAATCTAAAGTGCTAATTTTAAAGGCTAATTTGCAAGTTACTGTCCTAAAAAGTGTTTGGGGACCCGGGTCCTGCCCCAGGGGACATGTATCAATGCAAAAAAAAGTTTTAAAAACGGCAGTTTTTTCGGGAGCAGTTATTTTAATAATGATTAAAGTGAAACAATAAAAGTTTAATATTCCTTTAAATTTCGTGGGGGGGGGGGGTTGTCTATAGTATGCCTGTGAAGGGGCGCATGTTTCTGGTGCTTAGAACTGTCCCTGCACAAAGTGTCATTTATGCAGGAAAAAAAGTCCTTTAAAATCACTCACAGTTATTATGAATTGTCGGCTCCCGTAATACAGAGAACACTCATTGAAAGTCATTGATAAAAAAATAAATAAATAAATAAATTTTAAAAAAAAGCGTGGGGGTCCCCCAAATTCAATTACCAGGCCCTTCAGGTCTGGTATGGATATTAAGGGGAACCCTGCCTCAAATTTTAAAAAAAATTGACGTGGGGTTCCCCCTAAAAATCCATACCAGACCCTTTATCCGAGCACGCAACCTGGCAGGCCGCAGGAAAAGAGGGGGAGACGAGAGAGCGCCCCCCCCCTCCCTCCTGAACCGTACCAGGCCACATGCCCTCAACATTGGGAGGATGCTTTGGGGGTCTGTGACCCCTCAAAGCACCTTGTCCCCAAGTTGATGAAGACAAGGGCCTCATCCCCACAACCCTGGCCGGTGGTTGTGGAGGTCTGCGGGCGGGGGGCTTATCAGAATCTGGAAGCCCCCTTTAACAAGGGGACCCCCAGATCCCGGCCCCCCCCTGTTTGAAATGGTAAGGGGGTAGATACAAAAGTACCCCTACCATTTCACAAAGAAAGTGTAAAAAATGGTTAAATAAAACAAACACACTTTTGAAAAATTCCTTTATTAAAAATAAAAAAATAAAAAAAAGATTCCAGCGGCGGTAATCCATTCTTGCTATCCAGCGACGGACGGTCATCTCTCCAGCGATGGCTCATCTCATCCAGCGCAGCGAATACATCCTTCTTCTGTCTCCGTGGAGGAGACACTGCAGGCATTCCGGCGACTGACGTTTCTTATATACGGAGGGCGGAGCCACCTGTCACCTGACCCCGCCCCCCTCTGACGCAAGGGGAAACCCGGGGTTCCCCGTGACGTATGGGTGACCCCGCCCCCTCTGATGTAACGGAAACCTGCCTGTGTTACATCAGAGGGGTGCGGGGTCACCCGTACGTCTCTTTATATATGTGTTGATAATAGGGATGAGCTTCGAGTTCGAGTCAAACTCATGTTCGACTCGAACATTGCCTGTTCGCCTGTTCACCGAACAGCGAACAATTTGGGGTGTTCGCGGCAAATTCGAAAAGCTGCGGAACACCCTGTACAAGTCTATGGGAGAAATTTAAAGTGCTAATTTTAAAGGCTTATATGCAAGTTATTGTCATAAAAAGTGTTTGGGGACCTGGGTCCTGCCCCAGGGGACATGTATCAATGCAAAAAAAGTTTTAAAAACTGAAATTTTTTCGGGAACAGTGATTTTAATAATGCTTAAAGTGAAACAATAAAAGTGTAATATTCCTTTAAATTTCGTACCTGGGGGGTGTGTATAGTATGCCTGTGAAGGGGCGCATGTTTCCCATGCTTAGAACTGTCCCTGCACAAAGTGTAATTTCTTCAGGAAAAAAAGTAATTTAAAATCACTCGCGGCTATAATGAATTGTCGGCTCCCCATAATACAGAGAACAGTCATTGAAAGTCATTGATATAAAAAAAAGCATGGGGTTCCCCCAAATTCAATTACCAGGCCCTTCAGGTCTGGTATGGATATTAAGGGGAACCCCACGTAATTTTTTTAAAAAAAGTGACGTGGGGTTCCCCCCAAATATCGTATGGATTTTAAGGAGAACTCCACGCCAAATATAAAAAAAAGAAAGCGTTGAGATCCCCCTAAAAATTCATACCAGACCCTTTATCCGAGCACGCAACCTGGTAGGCCGCAGGAAAAGAGGGGGGACGAGGGGGCTAGTAGGGGCTATAGCCCCTACTCTTTCCCATGACCCACATTTCACTGCACTCCCTTCTCAGATCCAATAATAGACAACACCCCTTCCAATCATAGCTCTCCACACTGCAACCCTCCACTTATTGCCCCCTACTTTATACTGGACTCCACTCATAGCCCCCATATAGGTATACGTAGCCCCACAAAACACTGCACTCCCCATAGCC
Organism: Lithobates pipiens; assembly: GCF_037356315.1. Taxonomy (NCBI): domain Eukaryota; kingdom Metazoa; phylum Chordata; class Amphibia; order Anura; family Ranidae; genus Lithobates; species Lithobates pipiens. Next base: position 73,420,497 of record NW_027507685.1, on the reverse strand, counting down.
CCTATGATATATACAAGGCCCTTTCATGAGCATACTGAGCCTCCACAATATGCACATTGCATTCTACATCTGTACTCCTGCTTTATCCCCCTTGCTCAGTTCCTGTTTCTCGCTACAGTACACATACATTTTCATCCTTAGTTGCAAAGTCAGGTCCCCAGGGTAATGCCAGGTGCTGTCCACAAACCAGCAGCAGCGGCTCCTCAATGGCCCTTGAATGGTCTCCATGGTGGTGGACAAAAGTTGACCTGTCAACTGGCCACTCCTGGCTGAGTTATACTCAAGATCAGATTATATCACATTACAAAACTGAAACTTGGGAAATTCTTTCAAGCTACTGAAAGACCACCCTGAAATCTCGAGTGACTCCAAAGTTTTTAGGGTAAATTCACAAGTCTGGAAATGAAAGGTGCAGAAAATCTAAGGACAGTCATTGGGATAATTGTGCTATCATTTACCTCTATTATAAGTAAAAACCCTAGAGATTTCTGATATAGGGTATACATGGTTGCCTTATCTGAGCAGAAAGGAATTATTTTCCCCTGGTGGAACATGTGGGACCATGATTTAAATTATGACTAAAGGCAAAGCTTTTTTTTGTGCCGTGGAGAGGGATTAGAATACCTGTCAGTTTTTATTGCTGTCTGTGCCCCCATTAAGGAGATTCGCCCTCTCTATGTGTCCTGTTTACCATTATCATTGAAAGTAAAAGTAAAAGAAAATCACACATTTTGGGTTGTCCATGGAAAAGTCATAGAAAGGAAATATTCCAATGTGGACTCTAGTTCTGGAGACCTGGGGTCCTCAAGGAATTCTTTTAATTTGCAGGGATTTCCTCTCACTTCCTGTTTTGGCTATGGAAAATCCCCCCCAATGGGACATAGATGGCAGTAAACAAAATCTGACCGGTGTTATAACCCAACCTTAAACCACTAAAATTGAAAAAAAAAGAAAATTGTATCAAATACCGTAATTTTCCTTTCCCAATGCCAAACAATGGCAGTATACTAGTGATAGGCTCCACCTCTCTTTCACTACCTCAGAATCAGTGAATAGCATAAATTAAAAGCCTAGTTAGGCCCTACCCCATTCTTTGTAACCAGCTACATACTGGCCCGTATGCTGCCATGGTTTGGCATCAGGAAAAGAAAATTGTGGTAAGTATTTGATACCATTTTCCATTTTCCTGATACCACCATGGCAGCATACTAATGATAAATAACTAGTTAACAGTAGGGGTTCTACTTGTCCAATCAATTTTTTATTAAAATGGGACAGAAGATGCAACAGTCCTTCCTCTGCAGTCCACTAAGGGCAAGACCCCTGGTTCTACTCTGTAGCGCTTAATAAGGTATTCTGGGGTGGCCATGATACTTCCCTGCAGATGGATTCCATGGACGCCTTTGAATGAGACCGAAACCGCTCTGGGAGAGTATGTATCCACTGCTGAAGGAGGTTCACGACCCCTCGCCCTATATGCATGATCAAACCTACTCCAGTAGGTAGCCTCTTTTCAATGACAAATTCCAGATGGAAAGATTAAAGGCTTATTACAAGACCTGAAAAGGACAATTGTGGATAGGGACTTCAAGTTCTGTACACATCCAATTTGTGTGACCCTCCTGAGTGTTCCTCTGTGAAGTTATGCAATGCCCAGATGACTGTTAGATGGAGGGCTGTTGCTGCCCTTGATACAAGATGATTTACCAGACACAAGTCTACTCCTTCTGGAAAGAAAATAATATCTTTTTCTGAAGCTCTCAGAGCTAGATACTGGCAAGTAGGTAATGTCACAAACTGAACACTGTTCTGTTGGAGAAAATGGTCAAACTGATTTGAAATCCAGCAACACGGACAGATTCCACTTGGAAAGATCCTCCTTCGTGGTGGTCGAAAACCTCCTGTCTTCAAAATTTGTGCAAACAAAACGATTTCTGGCACATTTAAGCCATGTTATTGCCAACCTAGTCGACACTTGTAATTTCAAGGAATATAGGCTAAGGCTCATGTCTAATCTGGTCTACAAGAAATCCAGAACAGCTGTCACCGGAGGAGCAGTAGCATCAATATCTCACCCTGTTGAGAAATAACGCAAACTTGTTCCAGATTTTGGCATAGATGTTAGTAAAGTGCCTTCTCACAGTGTAGGGCCCACTCGTGCTCTGGAAAATTTGCATGATGTTCAGTCTGTCTGTGTGTTCAAGTCAAGGTAAACTCCTTTTGGAATGTTTTGCAGGTTATTTCCTGACCCACCCCGACAACATAGGATTCACCTCTCCTAATAGCATATTGCCACATGTTCCTCCTTGGTGAAGAATATAGGCAACTGCTGTCATGCTGTTCAACTACAGAGAGACTGATCTTCCCTTGATTCTGTGTAGTAAGGCTACTGATGCTAAAGAAGCTGTTTGGATTTCTAGGGTATTTAAGACTACCCCACTTGGCTGGCAATCTCCAATTGGACTGAACCAATTGTTTCTCGCAGTGTGCCTTCCAGGCTATCCTTGCTGAGATAAATAGTAATTGTGATCTAGTCTAATGGTTCTAACAGGGCGACTTCATCATATTCTCCCTCTTCAGCCACCACCGTATACTCCTACTCATACTGAGTGACAGTTTATAACTGTGCCAGACTCTGTTGCCTCTATTGTGCTAAGAATCCCAGCTTAAACTGTCAAAGTCAGAGTGCCCAAGTGATTATTGGTATGACAATATTGTGCTCCAAAGATTGAGGCACTGAGAAATGATCACAAGTGGAGATTACTGTCTTCAGCATTTCTTCTTTGCCTGCCACAGTTTTCTCTGGTGGAAGCCGAACAGATGAGTTGGCAGAGTACCTCCCGGCATACTAACTGTTAAGTTAGAGAGAGTTAACCACTTTCAGACCGGACCACTTTGCTGGTCAATGACCAGAGGTCTTTTTACAATTTGGCACTGCGCTGCTTTAACTGGTAATTGCGCAGTCATGCAATGTTGTACCCAAACAAAATTTGCGTCCTTTTTTTCCCACAAATAGAGCTTTCTTTTAAAGGTATTTGACTGACTCTGCGATTTTTATTTTTTGCGATATAAACGTAAAAAGACCGCAAATTTTGAAAAAAAATTATATTTACTACTTTTTGTTATTAGAAAAATCCAATAAACTCAATTTTAGTCATACATTTAGGCCAAAATGTATTCAGCCACATGTCTTTGGTAAAAAAAAGGTCAATAATTGTATATTTATTGGTTTGCGCAAAAGTTGTCACATCTACAAACTAAGGTACGTTTTCTGGAATTTACGCAGCTTTTAGTTTATGACTGCCTATCTCATTTCTTGAGGTGCTAAAATGGCAGGGCAGTACAAAACCCCCCCAAATGACCCCATTTTGGAAAGTAGATACCTTAAGGAAATTGATAAGAGGCATGTTGAGCCCATTGAATATTTTATTTTTTTGCCTCAAGCGATTGAATAATGACAAAAAAAAAAAATTTTTTTTTTTTTACACAAAGTTGTCACTAAATGATATATTGCTCACACATGCCATGGTTATATGTGGAATTGTACCCCAAAATACATTCTGCTGCTTCTCCTGAGTACGGGGATACCACATGTGGTCGACTTTTTGGAAGCTTAGCCGCGTACGGGGCCCCGAAAGCCAAGCACCACCTTCAGGATTTCTAAGGGCATACATTTGTAATTTCACTCCTCACTACCTATCACAGTTTTGAAGCCCATAAAATGCCAATATGGCACAAAACCCCCACAAATGACCCCATTTTAGAAAGTAGACACCCCAAGCTATTTGCTGAGAGGCATGTTGAGTCCATGGAATATTTTATATTTGGCACAAGTTGCTGGAAAATTGCAAACTTTTATTTGATGATATATTGCTCACACATGCTATGGGCATATGTGAAATGACACCCCAAAATAAGTTCTGCTGCTTCTCCTGAGTACGGGGATACCACATATGTGGGACTTCTTGGGAGCCTAGCCGCGTACGGGGCCCCGAAACCCAAGCACCGCCTTCTGGCTTTCTAAGGGCGTAAATTTTTGACTTCACTCCTCACTACCTATTACAGTTTTGAAGGCCATAAAATGCCAAGATGGCACAAAACCCCCACAAATGACCCCATTTTAGAAAGTAGACACCCCAAGCTATTTGCTGAGAGGCATGTTGAGTCCATGGAATATTTTATATTTTGCCACAAGTTGCGGGAAAATTACAAACTTTTCTTTTTATTTATTTTTTTCACAAAGTTGTCACTAAATGATATATTGCTCACGCATGCCATGGGCATATGTGAAATGACACCCCAAAATAAATGCTGCTGCTTCTCCTGAGTACGGGGATACCACATATGTGGGACTTTTTGGGAGCCTAGCCGTGTACGGGGACCCGAAAACCAAGCACCGCCTTCAGGCTTTCTAAGGGCGTTACAGTTTTGAAGGCCATAAAATGCCAAGATGGCACAAACCCCCCCCAAATGACCCCATTTTGGAAAGTAGACACCCCTAAATTTAGGGGTACACTAGTGAGACTAGGTAATAAATGGCGGGTGCCCTGAAACTATAAAAAAATAACTAACCAACCAGCGTCACCTGTAACAGTTATATGGTGATCACTGGTGAAAGGGTTAACTAGGGGGCAATCAGGGGGCTTTATGCGGTAGTATATGGGGGTCCCTGGCACTATAAAAAGCTGCGACGAACCTAAATACCTACCTGCCTAACTAGCGTCACCTGTGACACTAATACAGCGATCAGAAAAACGATCGCTTATTAGGCTGGGTTCACACTGGAGCGATGCGGGAACGCCACGAATTCCGCGGCGGGATACCGCATCGCATGCCTCCCGGTGGCAGTTCACACTGCCCTATGCAAACTGCTGGGAGTGTCAGTGAAATGTTAATGACACCCCCAGATCAGTTCGCATATCGCAGTGCGATCTGCAAACTCGGATTGCATGGTGTGAACACCCATGCGATCCGATTCTGCTGCAGACCAAAAAAAGAGTCCCGTGCGAGTTTGCGGCGGGTGCGGCGCGAATTCAGCCATACTATCTGTATGGCTGAACTTGAATCGCACAGAGATCGGATGTGATTTGCACTGCAGTGCGGTGCGAATCACATCCGTTCTCATAAACCGCTGCAATGTGAACCCAGCCTTAGTGACACTGGCGACGGGGGGTGATCACGGGGTTAAACCTTTATTGGGGGGGTTAGGGGGGTACATTAGAACTAAAGGGGGCTAACCCTAACTGCCCTAACAGTTATTACAGTCACAAATGACACCAATGCAAAAAAAAAAATGCAATTGGTGTCAATGTGACTGGGGGGCAGGGGTAATTGGGGGGTGATCGGGGGGTGAAGGGGGGGTGTGAGTGTGCCTGGCATGTTCTACTGTGTAGTGTCGTGTTGGTGCAACTCACCGATCCTCTCTCCTCGGTGCCGGAACGAAAAATACTGACACGGAGGAGAGATTACATCACTTCCTCTGCCTGTGTTTACATTACAGGAGAGGAAGTGATGCAATGCTTCACTTCCATTCGTCAGGAGCGATCGCGAGGGGGTGGCCATGAATGAATGGCCGCCCCCTCATCCCGGATCGCTCCTGCACGGATACCGACCGCCGCTGGCACCGGGGGGGGGGGCCCGATCGGGCCCCCCACCCGCGGGAAGGCAGGGACGTATATATACGCCCATATGCCTGCCCGTGCCATTCTGTCGACGTATATCGTCGTGCGGCGGTCGGCAAGTGGTTAATAAACCAGGCAAATCCCCGTGGGATGTTTATCTCTTTGTGCATCAGCAGTTGTTTCAGACCTCTGGATAGAAGAATAATGTTGTCCAGATAGCGGCGCACCCAGATAGCGGCGCACCCTGTTCTCTGAGTGACACTTCACTGAGAACCCTTGTGAACAGTCTCGGAGACTTGCATAAGCCAAAAGGCAGACTGTTAAAATGGAAATGCATCCAGCCGATTGCAAGCTTACCAATTATGAAACAAAAGAAATATTTTGGGATGTCATCGTAAAGATCCAAAAATAGAATTTTTCCATCTGGCTGCTGTGGTTTAAGGGACTCCATTTTGAAGATCTCTAAGGGGATAAAAAAGGTTTAACGTCTTCAGATCTACAACCAGACACTAACCACCATCCCTTGAAAACTACATACAGGGTTGAATTTAAGCCTGTAAATTCTTTTTGTGAATAGAATCAGGGTGAAAACCCCCCTAGGTCTGATATGTATGTATTATAGCAGCTCATCTGCCTAGAAGAATGGAACCTGCTGAGAGGAGGCACATTCCCTATCCCTTTGCTTCCCACCTTGAGGGAGCATGACAGAATTCCTGTCACTCCTCGTATGGCTGTGTTAAGTTTCCTACCAACACAGAGATTTCCTGTTATAGAGCATCTAAGGCCGCGTACACACGGGCGGATTGTCTGGCCAACTAAGTTTGTCAGACAATCCGACAGACGGTCCGTCCAAACTGTTGAATGAACGGACTTGCCCACACACGGCACTTTTTGAGCGGACTAATACGGCGGACTAAGTCCGCCATACAATCCACTCTACTTTTGAAATGAACGGACTCGCCCACACACGCGGAGGAAAGTCCGCTCATTTCGAGCGCGTCTCCAGGTAGGCGGGGCCCGCGAAGGAGATGTCGCTGGCCCCGCCGCCTGGAATGGACTTAAAGGGGAACCCCAACGCCGAAAAAAATCGGCGTGGGGGTCCCCCCCAAGTCCACAACAGAACCTTGTCCGAGCACGCAACCCGGCCGGCCAGGAAAGGGGGGCGAGCGAGCGCCCCCCCTCCTGAGCCGTACCAGGCCGCGTGCCCTCAACATGGGGGGTGCCTTGGGGAAGGGGGGGCCGCGCGGCCCCGCCACCCCAAAGCACCTTGTCCCCATGTTGATGAGGACAAGGGCCTCTTCCCGACAACCCTGGCCGTTGGTTGTCGGGGTCTGCGGGCGGGGGGCTTATCGGAATCCGGGAGCGCCCTTTAATAAGGGGGCCCCCGGATACCTGCCCCCCACCCTATGTGAATGAGTATGGGGTACAATGTACCCCTACCCATTCACCTGTAAAATAAAAGTACCAAAAAAAACACAACACACGAGATAAAATACTTTATTGCACAGCTCCGGGGGTCTTCCGTCTTCGGGGGTCTTCTCGCCGGACTCCTCCGCTATCTTCTTGTAGCTCTTTTGCTAGCGGAGGAGTCCGGCTTTCTTCCTCCCCGCCGCCGGCCTCTTCTCCCGACTTCGGGGGTCTTGTCCCCCTCTTCGGTTCTTCTGCCGGGCCACCGCGCCTTCTTATAGCTCTTTTACAGGCGGTGGCCCGGTCTTCTGTCGCCGCTGTCGCCGCCGCCGCCGCCGCCTTCCTTTCTTCTTCTTCTTCTTCTTCTTCTTCTCCAGGAGATGTTGCCTCGACGATCTCTCCGGCCGGAATGCCAGAGCCGCGCTGCGCGGCCACTTATATAGTGACAATGGGGCGGTGTCACATGGTATATGTCACATGGGTTGGTGTCACATGGTGACCCCGCCCCCTTATGATGTCATAGTCCCCATGTGACATCAACCCATGTGACCAACCCATGTGACATATACCATGTGACACCGCCCCATTGTCACTATATAAGTGGCCGCGCAGCGCGGCTCTGGCATTCCGGCCGGAGAGGTCGTCGAGGCAACATCTCCTGGAGAAGAAGAAGAAGAAGAAGAAGAAGAAGAAGAAGAAGAACGGAAGGCGGCGGCGGCGGCGGCGGCGGCGACAGCGGCGACAGAAGACCGGGCCACCGCCTGTAAAAGAGCTATAAGAAGGCGCGGTGGCCCGGCAGAAGAACCGAAGAGGGGGACAAGACCCCCGAAGTCGGGAGAAGAGGCCGGCAGCGGGGAGGAAGAAAGCCGGACTCCTCCGCTAGCAAAAGAGCTACAAGAAGATAGCGGAGGAGTCCGGCGAGAAGACCCCCTGAAGACGGAAGACCCCCGGAGCTGTGCAATAAAGTATTTTATCTCGTGTGTTGTGTTTTTTTTGGTACTTTTATTTTACAGGTGAATGGGTAGGGGTACATTGTACCCCATACTCATTCACATAGGGTGGGGGGCCGGTATCCGGGGGCCCCCTTATTAAAGGGGGCTCCCGGATTCCGATAAGCTCCCCGCCCACAGACCCCGACAACCAACGGCCAGGGTTGTCGGGAAGAGGCCCTTGTCCTCATCAACATGGGGACAAGGTGCTTTGGGGTGGGGGGGGCGCGCGGCCCCCCTTCCCCAAGGCACCCCCCCATGTTGAGGGCACGTGGCCTGGTACGGCTCAGGAGGGGGGGGCGCTCGCTCACCCCCCTTTCCTGGCCGGCCGGGTAGCGTGCTCGGACAAGGGTCTGTTGTGGACTTGGGGGGACCCCCACGCCGATTTTTTTCGGCGTTGGGGTTCCCCTTTAAGTCCATACCAGGCGGCGGGGCCCACGACGTCTCCGTCGCGTGCTCCGCCTACCTGGATACCCGCTCGAAATGAGCGGACTTTTCTCCGGGCGGGAAAAGTCCGCTCATTTCAAAAGTACAGCGGACTGGCACACACATGGGCGGACTGTCCGCTCAAACCAAGTTTGGACGGACAATCTTACGGAAATTCCGTAAGACTTTGTTCGTCAGACTGTCCGCTGAAAAAGTCCGCTGAAGCCCACACACGAGCGGACTGTCCGCTCAAATGTGTTTCGGCGGACTAAGTTGGGCAGACAGTCCGCCCGTGTGTACGCGGCCTTATACACTAAACTTGCCTGAGAAAACAAACGCAGCCCAATGTTTCAAACATCATATCTACTGTAGGCAGGGATTAAAGCAATGCTATCCAATCTCTAACCAGGATAAAACCTGTATAGACAAATAAAGGAGATTTTCTCTGGACTTTACCATTATGAAGAAAGGGTGAAAAGGACTTTACCCATACAAATGGCCTGCTTGACTGTCTGGATACATAGTTCAATGGAGGGAAAACTGAAGCCAAGCAATTCCGGGCCTTCCTTTGATGAAGAGGAGCTACTAATGTCCAGGCCGCATGTCTGTAGCGGGAACTAAGTGGGTTAATGCCACCTGCCGAGGTGCCAGGATGCTCTTCTAGTGATCAGTAACTAGGAGGGGTCTGTCTGGCTGAGATAATTAAAATAAGTACAGCATGAAATCTCATGCCATCCTCTTCAATAACAATGATATTTGATTGTTACCTGTCAACTGCAAACTCCTCCAGGCAGTCTTTACTCACCAGCCTATTGGGCATAGGTATTGCACCACAGGCACTGCAGGACTTTTGCTGGGATGGTACCATTGCTCTAGGAAGAAATGATAAGACATCATCCTTGGAACTTTCCCCTTGAATGGGAGTGGCCTCTAGGGCTACGTTCCTCCAAAGAATGTCTGCCTTCTGTGGCTCTTGAACTTAGAGAGCATGAGTATGCGGGGCTGAAAAAATTCAAAGCAATCTGCAAAGGGAGGCACTTTTTCTGAAACTTACCACATGTTGGTCTCCCACCTTTGAATTTGAGGGTCTTTTGTATAAATGGTGACTGACTCATGGTTTCAGGACAAATAGGATGGCCAGCTGAAAAAAACAAGGATAGCTGTAAAGGAAAATAGCATCAGAGAGCGAAAGGTGTAGAGATGAAAATGTGTTCATTTTGTTTAAAAGAAAAAAAAAAGTCTAATGCCGCGTACACGCGATCAAACTATCCAGCGTACTTGGTCCGGCGGACAATCCACCCGTGTGTGGGCTCCGGTGGACTTTTTTTACCCAAAAGTCCGGCGGACTTAGAAAGTAGTTTTGACTCAAAAATTGTCCTCCGGACTGCGAGTCCTACACTGAAAAAATGGCGTGGTGGTCCCCCCCAGGTCCATATCAGACCCTTATCCGAGCATGCTACCCGGTCGGTCAGGAAAGGGGGTGGGGACAAGTGAGCGCCCCCTCCTCCTGAGCCATACCAGGCCGCGTGCCCTCAACATGGGGGGTGCCTTGGGAACGGGGGGCCGCGCGGCCCCCCCACCCCAAAGCACCTTGTCCCCATGTTGATGAGGACAGGGGCCTCTTCCCGACAACCCTGGCCGTTGGTTGTCAGGGTCTGTGGGCGGGGGGCTTATTGGAATCCGTGAGCCCCCTTTAATAAGGGGGCCCCCAGATACCGGCCCCCCACCCTATGGAAATGAGTATGGGGTACAATGTACCCCTATCCATTCACCTGTGAAAAAAATGTAAATAAAATACAACACACAAGGGTTAAAAATAATTTTATTGCACAGCTCCGGGGGTCTTCTTCCGTCTTGGGGGGTCTTCTCGCCGGACTTGCTAGCTCTTTTACTAGCGGAGGAGCTCGGCTTTCTTCTTCATCGCCACCCGGGGGTCTTCTTCTGACTTCGGGGGTCTTGTCCCCCTCTTTGGGGGTCTTGTCCCCCTCTTCGGTTCATCTTGCCAGGCCTCTGCTTTCTTCTTTTAACTCTTTTACTAGCGGTGGCCTGGTCTTCTGTCGCCACCTCTTCTTCCAACTTCGGGGGTCTTGTCCCCCTCTTCGGTTCTTCTTGTCGGGCCTCCGCTCCTTCTTCCAGCTCTTTTACTGGCGGTGGCCCGGTCTTCTGTCGCCACTGTCTTTGCTCCTTTCTGTTCTTCTTCCTTGAGATGTTGACTCGACGCGGGACAAGACCCCCGATGTCACTGCCCAATACAATGTCACAGTCCCAGCATCCTCTGGGACTGTGACATCATAATGGGTGGGGACATCACCTGATGACCCCGCCCATTGTCCCTATATAAGTCGCCCGCGCAACACGTCCCTGCCATTACGGCCAGAGACCGTGTTGAGTCAACATCTCAAGGAAGAAGAAGAGAACCTCAAGGATAAAAGGTAACCTAGGATCAGGATGTGCCAACACAGGAGCAGAAACAAAGGCAGCCTCTGGGACTGTGACATCATAATGGGCGCCGCACGCCGCGTCCCTGTCATTGTGGCCAAAGACAGCGAAGAGTCAACATCTGAAGAAGAGAAGAACAGAAGGCGGCGAAGACAGCAGCGACAAAAGACAGGGCCACCACCAGTAAAAGAGCTGGAAGAAGGAGCGGAGGCCCGGCAAGAAGAACCGAAGAGGGGGACAAGACCCCTAAAGTGTGAAGAAGAGGCGTTGACAGAAGACCGGGCCACCGCTAGTAAAAGAGCTAAAGGAAGAAAGCGGAAGCCCGGCAAGAAGGACCGAAGAGGGGAACAAGACCCCCGAAGAGGGGGACAAGACCCCCCAAAGTCGGAAGAAGACCCCCTGGCGGCGACGAAGAAGAAAGCCGGGCTCCTCCGCTAGTAAAAGAGCTAGCAAAAGAGCAGAAGATAGTGGAGGAGTCCGACGAGAAGACCCCCAAAGACGGAAGAAGACCCCCGGAGCTGTGCAATAAATTATTTTTAACCCTTGTGTGTTGTGTTTTATTTAAATTTGTTTCACAAGTGAATGGGTAGGGGTACATTGCACCCCATACTCATTCCCATAGGGTGGGGGGCCGGTATCTGGTGGCCCCCTTATTAAAGGGGGCTCATGGATTCCTATAAGCCCCTCACCCGCAGACCTCGACAACCAAGGGCCAGGGTTGTCGGGAAGAGGCCCTTGTCCTCATCAACATGGGGACAAGATGCTTTGGGGTGGGGGGGCCGCGAGCCCCCCTTCCTCAAATCACCCCCCATGTTAAGGGCAAGCGGCCTGGTATGGCTCAGGAGAGGGGGGGGGGGGGCGCTCGCTTGTCCCCACCCCCTTTCCTGACCGGCCGCGTAGCGTGCTCTGATAAGGGTCTGATGTGGACCTAGGGGGGCCCCACGCCATTTTTACAGTGTAGGGCTTCCCCTTTAAGTCCATACCATGTGACGGGGCCAGCGAGGTGTCAATCTCGCCAATGACATTCACTTCCTTCGCTAGTCCTGGCTACCTGGAGCAAAATGAATGGACTTTCCTCCGTGTGTGGGCAAGTCTGTTCATTTCAAAAGTACGGCGGACTCCCGCCATAGTCTGGCGGACCTAGTCCGCTGGAGAAGTCCGGTCGTGTGTGGGTAGGTCCACCAGACTAAGTCCGCCGGATAGTCTGATCGTGTGTGCGCGGCATAAGGGAAATAAATTATTGCCCAAACATACACATACGAATATGTGTATACACACATATATATTTTTTGTGCCATACCTGAAACAAACAGCAGGGGGCATTAAAGGAAAGCTCACCTGTCCAAGAAAGCAGAGTGAAGAATGATCCAGAGCCAGGCAAAGGAGGCTCCGCCTGACCAAACCACCAGGGCCATTTGAGCCCCTCCAATTATCCCTATAGATCTACCCTGTGACTCTGACCCTCATTATTAACAAGAGGGCAGCTTTTCCCAAAAGAAAAATGGCAGTCGGTACTCCCGCCAGCCAGTGGGCATGTGCAGACTGACATAGCACGTTGTCATCAAGAATGCCTCCAGCACAGAGAAATCAGCCCAGCACACGATAAAACAAGCAAAAGGGCAAACAAAATCAAAAAATGGAACCAACGAAGGCACAGCTAAGGAAAAGTTTAAGGTAATAAAGGGGAAAAATATAGGGAGACAAAAGAACAACAAAGAGGGATAGACAGCTCTGTGAGATACAAGGGACCAAAGGACTAAAAATGAATGAACTAGCTGCCCCCCCCCCCAAGCCTCAGCCCGCAGACACTTACTGGCAGATTTGGTTCCTAAAGAGGAAACCCTGCAGGACCCCATCAAGACCCACAGAAGAGGTTCCTAGGCTGTTTAGCGAGATTTAGCGGCCCAAGCACTGGGAGAGGATCAACTCAGCTGCACGGAGGCAGAGGTGGGGACATAGAGCTGCTTACTCTTTTACTGCTGCCTGGAGGTATTAGGAAAAAAATAATGGGGTGGGGCCTAACTAGGCCTTTAATTTATGCTATTCACTGGTCCTGAGGGAGTAGAAGAGAGGCAGAGCCTATCACTAGCATGCTGCCATGGTAGCGTCAGGAAAAAGCTTTTCCTATAGTTCTACTTTAAGGGGTTTTTTTTGCCTTCACCCTGCTCAACTGTGAGTATAGGATTCTGTATATGGAGATTTGCAATTCTTTTATTTATGTATTTTTATTTTTCTATTGGTTGAACTAAATATTTTTTTTTTAACCTAACTGTGTGTCTATGAAACCCCTGTGCAGGCTTAAAATAAACAGAGAATATTTCCTATGGCATACAGGGGTATGCAAAATGACCCCAGTGTTGCCATGGTTTCAAAAAAAAAAAGTTTTTGTCATTGTTACATAGGTTAAAAAATGAACGTGCCTATCAAGTTTAATGATTCTGTTTTAGAAAACCATAACAAAGTGCAGATTAAAGTGGAAAGGTAATTTTATTAACAGTAAAATAATATAAAAATTGGGCTGTGTAGTAATTTTAAACGTTATTACATTTTTTAATGAAATGGAGTTTTCCTTTGAGTAGTATATTTTTTCACAAACGCTGTTGCTAACAGTGACATGACATATAGGATTTTTACAAGCTCATAAATATCACTTGATAGTCCTTCCCTTGATTTATTGACTGATTTTTCCTATGCCCGACACACTGGGACACTGTTTATCTGCAATTATGTAAGGAAGGATTTAATTGCTTTGTTTGGCTAATTGAGAGTCGCTGTGAGGCCAGGCAGTTATGAAAATTGAATGAATGCACAAATATGCTGATCAGATGGCGATGAATCAAACACTCATTTCGAATGTGAAAAACAAGATAAAAAAAAAAAAAAATTGAAAGCCCTCAGCACTTACACAGTCCCTAGCAATTAAATAAACTTGAAGTGTGGATGTCTCCTCCCACAGCCTCATATTAAAGAGACTCTTAGTCATGAGCGAGCAAGAAGGCAGCAGGATAAAAAAAATGCCAAAAATGGGTTCCCAGAAAGAGATAAATTATGAGCTGGTTATGTACAGTAGAATTATCAGAGATGTTGTAGGTTGGAATCCATGTACTCCACCACCACTTATTAATAGGAGATGTACAGTATATAATATAATGCATGCTCCAGGTCAGTCCACAAATAACCAGCCTAGCAAATCTTAGGAGTAGATCCAGGCTTGTGTTCAACCTTGACAACCTTCAAATGTACAAAATAGGAAAGATTGCACATACTATACAGCACAAACTTTGTTCCATTAACCTAAATTAGTACAAGACACAAGCTATACCTCTGAGAGCACATGGAATAAAGGAAAGCAGTTTTTTTGGATCTTTCCTATTTTCTTCTTTTAGAAATTGCTATTGAATGATGCATTACGCCTTAGCCACTTGAGGAGTGGACTGTTTCACTCCCTTTCTCCATAGCCCATTTTTCAGGTTTCAGCACTCACATTTGGAATTACAATTATTCAGTTATGCAACACGGTACCCAAATGAAGTTTTTATCTTTTTTTTAGACAGTTTTTTTTTTAATTTTTGCTGTATGAAGGAAAAAAATGCCCAACATTTTGAAAAAAAAAAAAAAAAAGCAGTTGTCCTTAATGTTAATTTCTGCTTTGAAACTTTGCAAATAAAAATTTTTTTCTTTATACATTTAGGCCAAAATATATTCTGCTGCATTTCTTTGGCGAAAAAAACAACACATCGTATGTATCTTATTTAGTGTGTAAAAGTTATAGACTCTACAAACTCTACAAAATTTTTGAAAATATTTGAAAAATAATTAAATCTGACGTTTTGACTGCCCATCTCTTTGAGGCTATAAAATGCAAGAACAGTACAAATACCAACGTAATGATTTGTTTTTGGAAAGCAGACAATCCAAAGTATTTAGTACAAGGCATGGTGAGTTTTTTTTCTTTCAAAAAGAAATTTTTTTTTTGACGCTTAGACGGTATAAAATAAAACATTAGAGCCAGGTAACATAGGTTGCTCACAAAGTCTTTTTCACAAAGTCATCATTTAAGTTACTTCTCACACACAGCAATACAGCAACTTACAATTACACCCCAAAGCGTATTCTGTTATTCCTCCTGAGAAGGGGGATAATGCATGTGTGAGACTTTACAGCCTTGATCCTTCTCTGGGGTCATCAGTGGTTTGAAAATTAAAATTGAATGAGGTCACAACTGTTGCAGAGTTGACAAAAGCTATGCTTATTTTTCAGCTCAATACTTCAGGAAATGCTTTAAGGCACCTTACTCTTAAAGCGGTAGTACATCAATTTTTTTTTAAACCCTGTAAGACAATTGCATAATGTGCTAGTATGCATTGCATACTAGCAGATTTTTTAAATACTTTAGTTAGAATAAAGCCTTCCAGCGGCGCGTTGTCACCACTGAAGGTGCTTTCATCTACGCCCGGTCTTCCTTCCGGGCTCACGTTCTCCGACCACCAAAAGAAAACTCCATTTGTATGAAAAAAATGACAAAAATGTCATATGGGTATAGTGTTGCATGACTGCGCAATTATCATTCAAAATGTGACAGCGCTGAAAGCTGGAAATTGGCCTGGGCAGGAAGGGCGTAAAAATGTCCGGTATTGAAGTAGTTAATGTTGAAAAATGTAAAGTAATGCACTTGCTAAAAATATGAACGTAAGGCTCCGTTCACACAGGGGGCGACACGAGGCGACACGACTTACCGTGCCGCGACCTGACAAGTCGCCCCCGTTCTGTACTACTGAACCGTTCTAAGAGGAGCGACTCGAGTCGCTCCGACTTAGAAAAAGGGTTCCTGTACTACTTTTGGGTGACCTCGGGCGACTTGCATTGACTTCTATACAGAAGTCATTTGCAAGTCGCCGCTGAGGTCGCGGCAGGTCGCGGCGCGGCAAGTCGTGTCGCCTCGCATCGCCCCCTGTGTGAACTGAGCCTAAGTTACTCACTAGGGGGAAAACCTTTGGGGGAATCCAGAATGGAAAAAGATCTGGGGATCCTAGTAGATGACAGACTCAGAAATGGCACAAAATGCCAAGCTGCAGCAAGTAAAGCTAGTAGAATATTAGCATGCATAAAAAAGGAAATTTACTCCAGAGATAAAATAATCATCTTACCACTTTATAAAGCTCTGGTTTGGCCACATCTAGAATATTACGTCCAGTTCTAGTCACCAAGCCTCAGAAATGTGCTGGAGCTCGAGAGAGTACAGAGAAGGGCAACAAAGCTATTAAGGGGACTGGAGGACTTCAGTTATGAGGAATGACTACAAACATTAAACTTATTTTTCCTGGAGAAGAGACACTTGATAGGAGATATGTTAGCAATATACAAATACTTCAGTGGTGATTATAACATAGGGAACAAACTATTCAGTCTCAGGGAGTATAAGAAGGCAAGGGGCCATTTAATGAAATTTGAGGAGAAGTGGTTTAACCTTAAACTGTTTAGCGGGTTTTTCACTGTCAGGGCGGTAAGGATGTGAAACTCACTTCCAAAATCGGTGCTGTCATTGGGAAATATTGATAGTTTCAAAAAACTCTTATACGGGCATCTTAGCAAGCACATTATATAGGGATATGGGATATGATTTTTTTTTTACATGAGCAGTTGGAACTGGATGGACTGGCATCTTTGTTCAACCTTATCAACTATGTAACTATAAGAATATTAAAGAAATGGCTGGCTTTCTTTTTTAACTTTTAACATGCATCCATTTGCAACCCCTCCTAATGTACATTATCAGCAAATAAGCATTTTAAACTTGAATACCTTCTAAAGAGCTAAATAGTAGTTATCACTTAGGTTGGGGCTAAGGGAAAAATACATTCTGTTCTGCATCACAGATGTGCTGTACTTCACCCTCAATGCACACTGAAACAGGGGAGCTGGCAGCCTGATAATGATGTTCCCAGGAGGTGTGTCCTTAAAAACCGAGGTAGCAAACAGCGACCACCAACTGGACAGTAGCTTTCAAGTTACTGGCACAGAGCAGAGAGGACAGTGAATGAGGGGAGCTGGCAGAAAAGCACCTTCTGATTACAGGTACTCTGAGTTGTAATTTAAAGATTAAGTTTATCCAAATGTTTTTTTAAAGTTTCAGCTATATGGTTTTTGTTTGTCAATGGGACAGAACATGAGAATAAATATAAAATGTTACACTTGCTGGAACAGATGTATAACAGAAATAATCCAATGGAGACATTTATTCTGGTGACAACTGTAGGATTTCTAATCATAGTTACATAGGTAGTCAGGTTAAAAAAAACAAAAAAAAATAAAACAAAGAAAACACACACATAAAAATAGAAAACGTCCACATACATTATCCTATATCCATAGTTGATACAGAGGAAGACAAAAAAAAACAACAAAGCATAATCAAATTTGCTCCAGTGGGGGAAAAAATCCTTCTTGATCCCTCATGAGTTAATTGGATAGGTCCTGGATCAGTTGCCTCTGTCGTTATTACCTCTGAAAATTAGTATCTAGACATATTTTGTGCATTTAGGAATGCATCCAATCGTTTTTTAAAACAATCTACTGAGCTGGCCAGAATCAGTTCTTGAGAGAGTCTATTCCACATTTTCACAGCTCTTACTGTGAAAAAGCCTTTCCGAATGTGAAGGAAAATCCTTTGACTCCAGATGTAAGGAGTGCCTCCTTGTCCTTTGTGATGACCTAAAAGTGAATAACTCTACGCCAAGTTTTATTATATGAACCACTTATATATTTGTACATGATGATCATATCCCCTTTTAATCCCCTCCTCCTCTCTCTAAATTCAGTTCAGCTAGACTTTCCTCATAGCTCCTCCATGCCTCTTATCAGTTTGGTTGCCCTTCTCTGCACTTTCTCCAGTTCTCCGATATCCTTTTTGTGAACTGGTACCCAAAACTGAACTGTATATTCCAGGTGACGTCTTACCAATGATTAGCACTTGGTGCAAAATTATGTCTTTCTTTCTGCAGTCCATACCTCTTAATATAAGAAAGTATTTTGCCAGCTTTAGAAACTTGCAGCTTGACATTACATGTTATTAGGTTTGTGATCTACCAGAACATCCAGATCCTACTCCACCACTGATTTCCCAAGCTCCTAGTGGGTATGATACATGCATGTTATGTCTCCAAATGCATAACTTTACATATATCAACATTAAACCTCATGTGCCACACAGTTGCTCAATTAAATAGTGCATTCAAATCTGCTTGTAAGTTGGAGACATCCTGTAAGGACATACTACTGCTTAGCTTGGTGTCATCTTCAAAGATTAAAATGGTACTTTTAATCTCAGACCCTATATCGCTTTGAGGGAATTTTAATCACTTCCTTTTGAGTGTCTTGCACAGGAAGTTAAGGTAGAGCTCCCCACATATAGAAAAAAGAACCTGAAAGAGGTTATATCCCTTTCCCACCCTATCAAAAACAAGGAAGACATTTTGACTCTGGTTTCTTGAGAAAAAGAGTGAGAGAAAGACATATGTTTCAACCAGAGATATCACCTCTATGTTGGAGATGTTGTATCTCTCAAGGAACTTTTCTGCACATTTGGTGGAATTGTCCAAAAATACAATTGTTTTGGAGAGAAATTGCACATAATATTTAATGTAAAACTGGAACATGTACATGCATCTATGGATGCATGGGTGTAGTTATTTCACAACACAACATTTCATATACAGTGCCTTGCGAAAGTATTCGGCCCCCTTGAACTTTTCAACCTTTTGCCACATTTCAGGCTTCAAACATAAAGATATAACATTTTTATTTTTTGTGAAGAATCACCAACAAGTGGGGCACAATTGTGAAGTGGAACGAAATCTATTGGATTTTTGAAACTTTTTTAACTAATAAAAAAATAAAAAGTGGGGCGTGCAAAATTATTCGGCCCCCTTACGTTAATACTTTGTAGAGCCACCTTTTGCTGCGATTACAGCTGCAAGTCGCTTGGGGTATGTCTCTATCAGTTTTGCACATTGAGAGACTGAAATTCTTGCCCATTCTTCCTTGCAAAACAGCTCGAGCTCAGTGAGGTTGGATGGAGAGCATTTGTGAACAGCAGTTTTCAGCTCTTTCCACAGATTCTCGATTGGATTCAGGTCTGGACTTTGACTTGGCCATTCTAACACCTGGATACGTTTATTTGTGAACCATTCCTTTGTAGATTTTGCTGTATGTTTGGGATCATTGTCTTGTTGGAGGATAAATCTCCGTCCCAGTTTCAGGTCTTTTGCAGACTCCAACAGGTTTTCATCCAGAATGGTCCTGTATTTGGCTGCATCCATCTTCCCCTCAATTTTAACCATCTTCCCTGTCCCTGCTGAAGAAAAGCAGGCCCAAACCATGATGCTGCCACCACCATGTTTGACAGTGGGGATGGTGTGTTAAGGGTGATGAGCAGTGTTGCTTTTACGCCAAACATATCGTTTTGCATTGTGGGCAAAAAGTTCGATTTTGGTTTCATCTGACCAGAGCACCTTCTTCCACATGTTTGGTGTGTCTCCCAGGTGGCTTGTGGCAAACTTTAGACAAGACTTTTTATGGATATCTTTGAGAAATGGCTTTCTTCTTGCCACTCTTCCATAAAGGCCAGATTTGTGCAGTGTACGACTGATTGTTGTCCTATGGACAGACTCTCCCACCTCAGCTGTAGTTCTCTGCAGTTCATCCAGAGTGATCATGGGCCTCTTGGCTGCATCTCTGATCAGTCTTCTCCATGTCTGAGCTGAAAGTTTAGAGGGACGGCCAGGTCTTGGTAGATTTGCAGTGGTCTGATACTCTTTCCATTTCAAAATGATCGCTTGCACAGTGCTCCTTGGAATGTTTAAAGCTTGGGAAATCTTTTTGTATCCAAATCCGGCTTTAAACTTCTCCACAAAAGTATTACGGACCTGCCTGGTGTGTTCCTTGGTCTTCATGATGCTCTCTGCGCTTTCAACAGAACCCTGAGACTATCACAGAGCAGGTGCATTTATACAGAGACTTGATTACACACAGGTGGATTCTATTTATCACCATCAGTCATTTAGGACAACATTGGATCATTCAGAGATCCTCGCTGAACTTCTGGAGTGAGTTTGCTGCACTGAAAGTAAAGGGGCCGAATAATTTTGCACGCACCACTTTTCAGTTTTTTATTTGCTAAAAAAGTTTAAATTATCCAATAGATTTCGTTCCACTTCACAATTGTGTCTCACTTGTTGGTGATTCTTCACAAAAAATTTTAATTTTATATCTTTATGTTTGAAGCCTGAAATGTGGCAAAAGGTTGAAAAGTTCAAGGGGGCCGAATACTTTCCTAAGGCACTGTATATATGTATATATTGTAAGGGATCTTCCCGGGGTAGGGTGTGTTTGGACACAGTTCACAGCAGACTTGGAATTTATAAAGCAGATCTTGGCGTTTATTCGTGGTACAAACAGTCCAGCAAACAAAATATACAGCAACACCGTGCTTTCTAAGTACAACAAAAAATAAAAGTCCTAGCCCGGCTGGGCGCTTACTAACAGGTTCTGCTCACCTATCTGACACTTACAAACACAGCGTCTTTCGCCTGGATATCGCAGGGTGAGTTTTAGCTCCAGCAGTGGCTGTGCTTGCAGCTTCCTTCAACACACAGATTGTTCATTCCCTGGCTGAGAGCCACCACCTGCAGACCCTGCAGTGCCTTTAGCTTCCCAGGCTAATTAGGATCAAAGCTCACCTGATCCCAAACCCAGAACTGGATCGGGGGATGTGGAATGACAGGTCCCTCTACCAAACCTACCTGCCATTCCATATAAACCCAGGCCCGGCAAAATTAAATAACAACTCAGCAGCATATCGCTGCTGAGAAACTGATCCATCCTGGATTTACCATCTCACACTGTGTAGCAACCTAGGTGAGATGTACACCCCCTCGATCACTTCTCCAGTGACATGTCTACATATCCCCCCCCTCTTTTTCAGACCGGAGGGCTGAGCCTTTTGTCCCCACAGACAACTTACCCTTGACAATGCGTCAGCATTTGCCTGTAATTTCCCTGGCCTGTGTTCCACCGTGAAATTAAAGTTTTGTAGGGAGAGAAACCATCTAGTCACTCTTGCATTTCTCTCCTTGTTTAACTTCATCCATGTTAGGGGGGCATGGTCTGTCACCAACTTAAATTTCCTGCCTAGCAAGTAATACTTTAAAGATTCTAGGGCCCACTTTACTGCCAAACATTCTCGCTCCACAATGGCATAATTTTTCTCGGCCGGGGTTAGTTTTCTACTCAAGTACGTCACTGGATGCTCCTCACCATTCACTACTTGTGAGAGTACTGCACCTAAGCCTGTGTTAGAGGCATCTGTCTGGACCAGAAATTCTCGCCTGAAATCGGGGGTAACTAACACAGGTGGTTGGCACAAGGCAGACTTAAGGCTTTGGAAAGCCTTCTCGGCCTCTGGGGTCCACGTGACCATTGCTGTCTTTCCGCCCTTTGTCAAGTCAGTTAGTGGAGCAGCAACTGAGGCAAAGTTCGGCACAAATCTACGGTAATACCCCGTAATACCCAGGAAAGCTCTAACCTGTTTCCTTGTCAGGGGTCTAGGCCAATTCTGTATTGCCTCAATTTTATTTAGCTGTGGCTTAATCAACCCTCTCCCAATAATGTAGCCCAGATATTTGGCCTCTTCTAGGGCTAGAGCACACTTCTCTGCATTTATGGTCAACCCCGCATCACTTATGGCATCCAACACGGCCTGTACCTTACAGAGGTGACTTTCCCAATCAGGGCTAAAAATGACCACATCATCGAGGTAGGCAGCTGAGTAATCACGATGTGGTCGCAGAATCAAGTCCATCAACCTCTGGAAAGTTGCAGGCGCTCCATGTAACCCGAATGGCATCACTACATACTGGAATAGCCCATCAGGGGTGGAGAATGCAGTTTTCTCTTTAGCCTCACCAGAAAGTGGAATCTGCCAGTAGCCCTTTGTGAGATCGAGAGTGGTTATGTACCTGGCGTTACCCAACTTCTCAATCAACTCATCTACCCTGGGCATAGGATACGCATCGAACTTGGAGATCTCATTCAACTTTCTGAAATCGTTACAGAACCTCCAAGTTCCATTGGGCTTTGGGATTAGCACAATTGGGCTGGACCATTCACTCTGTGACACCTCAATTACCCCCAGAGCAAGCATACGTTTTACCTCGGCAGATACGGCTTCCCTACGTGCCTCCGGTATCCTATAGGGCTTAAGGTTTACTCTGCTTCTAGGCTCAGTTTCAATGTGATGATGGATGAGGTGTGTACGCCCTGGGAGGTCAGAGAACTTGTTTTTGTTTTTCTGTAAAAATTCCTGAGCCTCCTGTTTCTGTGACACTGATAGAGTATCACCTACCTTGACTGGAGGGATTGGTTGTGACAAATCATTAACAGTATTTGTCGCCACCAAGGATTCCCTGTCTTTCCAGGGCTTGATCAAGTTTATGTGATAAACTTGGAAAGGCTTCCTTCTACCTGGTTGGTGCACCTTGTAGTTCACCTCACTGATCTTTTCAACAATTTCATAAGGACCTTGCCACTTCGCCAAGAATTTACTCTCAACAGTGGGGACTAGTATAAGGACCCTATCGCCTGGGTTGAATGTCCTGATTCTTGCGGACCGGTTGTAAATTCTACTTTGGGCCTCTTGAGCCCTCTGGAGGTGTTCCCTTACCAGGGGCATTACAGTGGCTATACGGTTCTGCATTTGTGCTACATGCTCAATAACACTCTTGTATGGGGTGGACTCATTCTCCCATGTCTCTTTTACAATGTCCAGTAGACCCCTAGGGTGATGACCATAGACCAACTCGAATGGTGAGAACCCTGTGGACGCTTGGGGCACCTCCCTAATAGCAAACATGAGGTAGGGTAATAAATGATCCCAGTCACGACCATCTTTTGCCACCACTTTCTTCAACATATGTTTCAAAGTTTTATTAAATCTCTCCACCAATCCGTCCGTCTGGGGGTGGTACACAGAGGTACGGATGTGTGAGATTTTAAATAGTTTGCATAATTCCTTCCTTACTTTCGACATAAATGGCGTACCTTGGTCAGTTAGGATTTCTTTGGGGATCCCAGTCCTAGAGAACATATAAAACAACTCACGTGCAATTGTTTTAGATGCAGTGTTTCTTAAGGGTACAGCCTCAGGATAGCGGGTCGCATAATCCAGGACTACCAAAATATACTGGTGTCCTCTAGCTGACTTTACAATGGGACCCACTAAATCCATGGCAATACGCTCAAAAGGCACCTCTATAATAGGGAGCGAAACCAAAGGACTGCGAAAATGTGACACTGGGGCACTAACCTGACATGTGGGGCACGACTCACAGTATTTTTTAATGTCATCATATATGGCCGGCCAAAAAAACCTCTGGAGAACCCTCTCTCGCGTTTTGTCAGTCCCCAAGTGTCCCCCAAGAACATGGTTATGTGCCATGTCAAGCACCTGACGCCGGTACGGCTTAGGTACCAGAAGCTGTTCCACAATCTCATCTTTAACCTTATTGACTCTATAGAAAAGATCATTAGTCACCGAAAAATGTGGAAATCTTTTTTCAGCATCTGGTTCCTGAGGTACCCCGTTCATAACAGCAACCTGCTCTCTCGCATTTTTGAGAGTGGGGTCCTGTAATTGTGCAGTCCCAAAATTATCGCTAGACACCTCTAAGTCTAGTATATTTTGCTCAGTGGGAGGAGCCTCCTCCTCCCCAGCCAGGACCTGCAAAGGAAAACAATCATTTTCATCCTGCACATTTTTATCATTCACAGTGGACAAGGCAACCCCCTTAGAGGTATCCTCACTCCTTTTGGGGATTTTTCTTTTTTCCCAAAGAGCCCAGAATAATGGAAAATCGCGCCCCAATATTACATTATGCATGAGGTTTTTAACCACACCCACTTCATATTGTACGGTGCCTTGTTCAGTCCCGACTTTAGCCAGCACTATAGGGTACACTTTTGTATCACCATGTATGCACACAACACTCATATGCTTTTTAGACTCTAAGTCCCCAGTCACCAGGCTAGCATGCACCAAGGTTACAAGGCTTCCTGAGTCCATTAACGCTTTAACAGGAAAGTCATTGATTGTGATGTTGCAGATTTGCGGTTCAGTCTCTAGTCCAGGAACTGCAGCACAAGATGGTTCCGCAAATAGCGACTGACGCCGGCTAGCGTCACATTCCATGGGTTCAGAGGTAAGAGGGCAATGGGCAGACACGTGTCCCGCCTCATGGCATCTCCAACACTGGATAGGGCCTGGTCTCTTTGGCAAGGAGTCCTTTTCAGAGCCCCTTAGCCACCCGGGACCATCACCAGTCTTTTGTCCCTGAGACACCACTTGAGCCCTTTTCCCCCCATCAGCACCCCTCCACACTCCCCCAATAGATGGAAGTCTCTTACCAGCTGACGGCACAGATCTGGCGCTCCGGGGAGGTGAAGATGCTGCAGGAACATCACGGAGGTAGTCCTCAGTCGCCTGGAACCTCTCCACAAGGTTGACAAGTTCGTTTGCGTTCTTAGGATCACCTTGTCCCACCCAGCGTTGCAGGTCAGTAGGAAGCGCTCGGAGGTAGCGATCCATCACAACCTTCTCTAGGATTTGTGCAGGAGTAGAAGTGTCTGGCTCCAACCACTTTCTTGCCAAATGGATTAGGTCATACATCTGGGACCTCGCTGATTTGTCCAGACTGTAGCTCCAGTTGCGTACCCTCCGGGCACGGACTGCAGTAGTAACTCCTAGTCGGGCAAGTATCTCCTCTTTTAGCCGAGTATAGTCCTTAACCTCTTGCTCACTGAGGTCATAGTAGGCCTTTTGAGGTTCACCTGTTAAATAGGGCGCAATTACCTCTGCCCACTCAGCGGCTGGTAACTTCTCTCGCTCAGCCACGCGCTCAAATACTGTTAGATAGGCCTCAACATCGTCCTCAGCAGTCATCTTTTGCAGCGCTTTCTGCACAGTCCTTCTCCCAAAAAAAATCTCTGGAGCGGCTCCCTCCATTGTGGGTGGATTAGCAACCACAGGCGCCTCTCGATTTACTATCAGGTGCTCGATAAGTTGTTGTTGGCTTTGGCGCAAAGCTTGCAACTCTTCCTTATGCATCTGATGTTGTGCCGCCATGTACTGTTCATGTCGTCTATTGGCCTCTGTCTGCGCCTGCTGTTGTTCAGCCATGGACTGTTCATGTCGTCTATTGGCCTCTGTCTGAGCCTGCTGTTGTTGCAAACTCACTTGCATAAACTGCTTCAGCATCTCCTCCATGTTGCTGGACTGTTCTTGGAGTGTAGTTGCAGCTTTCACCCAGGACATCAGCAGCTGTAGCCAAGTCTGTCCACACCGTTGCCCCTAGCAACCGTGTTGCCCGCTACCTCCACCAATTGTAAGGGATCTTCCCGGGGTAGGGTGTGTTTGGACACAGTTCACAGCAGACTTGGAATTTATAAAGCAGATCTTGGCGTTTATTCGTGGTACAAACAGTCCAGCAAACAAAATATACAGCAACACCGTGCTTTCTAAGTACAACAAAAAATAAAAGTCCTAGCCCGGCTGGGCGCTTACTAACAGGTTCTGCTCACCTATCTGACACTTACAAACACAGCGTCTTTCGCCTGGATATCGCAGGGTGAGTTTTAGCTCCAGCAGTGGCTGTGCTTGCAGCTTCCTTCAACACACAGATTGTTCATTCCCTGGCTGAGAGCCACCACCTGCAGACCCTGCAGTGCCTTTAGCTTCCCAGGCTAATTAGGATCAAAGCTCACCTGATCCCAAACCCAGAACTGGATCGGGGGATGTGGAATGACAGGTCCCTCTACCAAACCTACCTGCCATTCCATATAAACCCAGGCCCGGCAAAATTAAATAACAACTCAGCAGCATATCGCTGCTGAGAAACTGATCCATCCTGGATTTACCATCTCACACTGTGTAGCAACCTAGGTGAGATGTACACCCCCTCGATCACTTCTCCAGTGACATGTCTACAATATATATATATATATCTATATATACCTTTTGGTGGCATGGTATAAAAAAAAAATCACTTTCTAACTTACTAAAAGCTTCTAAAGGGCTCATTATGAAGTATTGACGTACACACAATATTCCAATTCTAAAAGATTGGATTGCAAAGGAAGATTATGCATGTTCAATGGAAGGATTATTTAATTTATATAATAATTCACTTGATAAATTCTTTGAAATATGGAACAATTGTCTGGTATTTAAAAAATATGAACACAGATTAAGTAACTTAAAAGAGTAACATCTTAAAAACCTAAAAATCTAAAAAATGCAAAGTAAATGTGCGAGTAAAAGTACAGTATTCTTACTCTTTTGAAATAACAATTCACAGTATATGGTCTGCATTAGGGATGAGCTTCGTGTTCGAGTCGACTCGAACATCGGCTGTTCGTCCGTTCGGCGAAGTCCGAACATTTTGGTCCGTTCGCGCCAAATTCGTGTGGCGCTCACGGCCCACAATGCACTGCGATGGCGCAGTGCATTGCTGGCTCATGATTGCCCAAGCATGCACTGTGACCCCGCATGCTTGGCCAATCGCAGCGCCAGCAGCGAGGAGAGCCATGATTGGCCACAGGCAGGATGCCTGTGGCCAATCATAGCTCAGGCTGTGTAGTGCACGCCCCACACTATATAAGGCCGCCAGCGCGGCGGCCTTGTGTAGTGTGTTGGCGTCTGAAGCAGTGGGTGTTCTGTGTACCTTCAACACAGTACACACCGATCGTTTTCGGACGATTTTCGATCTTGCTGTTGTGTAGTGGTTGTTGTCTGCGTGCCCTGACCGCAGTATACACCGCTATATTCACCTCACCTATATAGCTAGTGATCTATCTTTTATAATAGAGCTTGCAGTCAGTAGTGTTAGGAGCTTGTGCGTGCTGTCTGAGTGCTCTTTACCCAGTACATACCGCTATATCCACCTACATAGCTGTTCTCTATTTGAGCCCACTTGCCATCTGCAGGAGTTATTGGAAGTTGTGTGTGCCTCCAGCACAGCACAGTATACATCTGTATATACCCCTTTATCTCTGGTGTTCTATAATAAAGGCATCTGCAGGAGTTACTGGGTGTTGTGTGCCTCTAGCACAATATACACTACCCAACTGCTTTTTTACCCAACTCCCTTCAGGCCATTACCATGTCTGGAAGGCCAGCAAGGAGAGGCAGACAGGCGCGAGCCGATAAAAGAGGGCAAGCAAGCTCTGTGTCTAGAGACAACAGTGCTGGTCGTGGACGCGGTGCATTGTCATCAGCACGTGGCCATGGGACACGCTTGTCCTTCTTTTCGGCAGCTGGACATGTTGAGCCGCAACATGCCAACGACTTGGTAGAGTGGATGACCAAGCCCTCTTCATTTTCCTCATCCTCTCTCACCCAGTCTCAGGGTACTAGCAAAGCAGCTGCTAACGCATCGTCTTCCCTCCTCTCAATGTCATCATCAGTGACTCCTTCCCTAGACCCACCACGTCCTCCTGAGGAGTCTCCTGAACTCTTTGAGCACAGTGTTGGGTACATGCTCCAGGAGGATGCCCAGTGTTATGTGGGCTCTGATGATGACACTCAGCTAGAGGAAGGCAGTAGCGTGAGCGCAGAGAGAGGGGATGCTCAAGAAGGACAGCAATCTGGCAGTCATGTTCCACAAGCTGCAGCATACTGCCAGGTTTGCTACAGCGATGAAGAGGGAGGGGATGATGAGGGCACTGACTCCACGTGGGTGCCTGGAAGGAGAGAGGAGGAGGAGGAGGAGGAGGCACATGTCCAACGAGGCAGGATGCCCTCCGCGGCCAGCTTAGGGGCAGCACACCGACTGAATCACACCGCAGAGCTCCGCCTGTGCAGGGCGCTGCCTCTGCGCGTTATTCTAAAAGTTCTTTGGTGTGGGCCTTTTTTGAGACGAGTGCATCAGATCGCACCGCTGCTATTTGCAACATATGTCTCAAGCGTATCTCGCGCGGCCAAAACATCAGCCGCTTGGGCACATGCTTGACCAGACATATGTTGACCTGCCATGCAGCTCGTTGGCAAGCGTACCTCAAAGACCCACACCAAAGAACAAAGCGGACCTCTCCTTGCTCCTCATCAGCTGGCATCTTCAACCCCACTAGACCTTCAGTCCTCTCTGAAACCTGCTCTGAGAGGAATGAAGGTGTAGAATTAGGTGTGTCACAGCCAAGTGCTTCCGGGAACTCTGCTAGCGGTACACCCACGTCCGATTATAGCAGGCAAATGTCCCTGCCCCAGCTGCTGGACCGGCGAAAGAAGTTCACTCCCAGCCATCCACATGCCCAGCGGTTGAATGCTAGCTTGGCTAAATTGCTAGCACTTCAACTGCTGCCTTTTCAGTTGGTAGACTCGGCCCCCTTCCGTGAGTTTGTACAATGTGCGGTTCCTCAGTGGCAGGTCCCCAAACGCCACTTTTTCTCACGGAAGGCGATTCCGGCTCTCTACCGGCATGTGGAAGGCAATGTCCTTGCCTCGCTGGACAGGGCGGTCAGCGGTAAGGTGCATATTACCGCTGACTCATGGTCCAGCAGGCATGGACAGGGACGTTACCTGTCTTTCACGGCCCATTGGGTCACTCTTCTGGCAGCTGGGAAGGATGCAGGACAAGGTGCAGTAGTGTTGGAGGTTGTTCCGCCACCACGCCTCCAAAATGCTACTATTGGTTGTGACACATCTCTCTCCTCCACCCCCTCCTCTTCTTCTTCCTCCATGGCCTCTTCCAGTGCTCTGTCCTCAGAACCAGCGGTGCTTCGTAGGCGTTCCAGGGGCTACGCAAGTACGCAGGCAAAACAATGCCATTCCGTGCTTGCGCTGGTTTGTTTGGGGGACAGGAGCCACACTGGGGCGGATGTTTTGTCAGCTCTGCAGGGGAAGGCCGAGAGGTGGTTGACACCACGCCAGCTTAAGACAGGAATGGTGGTTTGTGACAATGGCACCAACCTCCTCTCCGCCCTCCGACAGGGACAACTGACCCATGTGCCCTGTGTAGCTCACGTCCTTAACCTGGTGGTGCAGCGGTTCTTGGGCAGGTACCCCGGGTTACAGGATGTCCTGAAGCAGGCCAGGAAAGTCTGTGTGCATTTCCGCCGATCATTTAATGCCTGTGCTCGGCTGGCTGAGCTCCAAAAGGAGTTGAACCTGCCCAAGAACCGCCTTATATGTGACATGCCCACCAGATGGAACTCAACGTTGGCCATGCTGCAGCGGCTGCACACGCAGCAGAGGGCCATCAATGAGTACCTGTGCGACTACGGCACCAGGACAGGGTCAGGGTAGCTCGGTTTTTTCTCACCACGCCAGTGGGGCATGATCAGGGATGCATGCACTGTCCTGTCACCGTTTGAGGAGGCCACAAGGATGGTGAGCAGTGACAGTGCATGCATCAGTGACACTGTACCTCTTGTCCACCTCTTGGAGCATACGCTGCGTGGAATAATGGACAGGGCACTTGAGGCAGAACAGAGGCAGGAAGAGGAGGACTTCCTTGCCTCTCAAGGCCCCCTTCATCCAGACAGTGTTCCTGCTGTGCCACCCATCACACAGGAAGAGGATGAGGAGGAGGAAGAGGAGGAGGAGGATGATTGTGTCAGCATGGAGGTGGAGGCTGGCACTCAGCATCAGCAGCATCAGCAGCAGCAGTCTTGTAGGGATGATTTACAGTCCCAAGAAACACGTGGACTTGTACGTGGCTGGGAGGAGGTAGCTGCGGATCATGTTGTCCTTAGTGACCCAGAGGACTCCGGACCGAATGCCTCAGCTAACCTACGCTGCATGGCCTCCCTGATCCTGCAAAGCCTGCGGAAGGATCCTCGTATTCTTCGAATCAAGGAGAGGGACCATTACTGGCTGGCCACTCTCCTTGATCCACGGTACAAGGGTAAGGTTGCCGACCTTATCTTGCCATCGCAGAGGGAGCAGAGGATGAGACATCTCCGGGAGGCCTTGCAGAAAGGTCTGTGCAACGCGTTCCCAGAGACTGGGAGGTTACAAACTCCTGGTCCTGGACAACGTGTTGCTGAGGCATCGGTCAGAAGGAGCTGTGGAGAAGGTGGCCGTCTGACTGATGCTTTCAGACAATTTTTTAGTCCGCAGCCCCAAGGTATGATCGGTTCCAGCACCCATCGCCAGCGTCTGATTTACATGGTGCAGGAAAACCTAGGGGCAAGGTCAGACTTGGACACCTTTCCCACCGAAAATCCTCTGGCTTACTGGGTCTTGAGGATGGATCACTGGCCAGAGCTTGCACAGTATGCAATTGAGCTACTGGCCTGTCCTGCATCCAGCATTCTTTTGGAACGCACCTTCAGTGCTGCTGGTGGCTTTGTTACCGATCACAGGGTGTGCCTGTCCACCGAATCAGTTGATCGACTGACCTTCATCAAGATGAATCAGTCTTGGATAACCCACAGCTACCAAGCACCTGAAGCTAATGTAACAGAATAATTTTTTTCGAAATATCACATCCCTTCAAGACTGCCTATGCTGATGCTGAGTGACTGTCCTGTTATATTGATTGTCTATCCTCTTCCTCCTCCGCTGATATGTTGGAAGAACATTTCTGGTTCTGGTTGATGCCATCAGCCCAATTTTTCTGCCCCTGTTTAACAGGGGCGTTTAAGTACAATTTTTGATGCAATGCTTTGCAGCAGGGCTAATTCCTGCAATCAAACAAGAGTATATGGGAGAGGTTGCAGTGTGGTGGCACCAGCACCAGTGCCTAAGGCCCAATTTTTCTGCCCCTGTTTAACAGGGGCGTTTAATTACAATTTTTGATGCAATGCTTTGCAGCAGGGCTAATTCCTGCAATAAAACTAGAGTATATGGAAGAGGTTGCAGTGTGGTGGCACCAGCACCAGTGCCTAAGGCCCAATTTTTATGCCCATGTTTAACAGGGGCGTTTAATTACAATTTTTGATGCAATGCTTTGCAGCAGGGCTAATTCCTGCAATAAACTAGAGTATATGGCAGAGGTTGCAGTGTGGTGGCACCAGCACCAGTGCCTAAGGCCCAATTTTTCTGCCCCTGTTTAACAGGGGCGTTTAAGTACAATTTTTGATGCAATGCTTTGCAGCAGGGCTAATTCCTGCAATAAAACTAGATTATATGGGAGAGGTTGCAGTGTGGTGGCACCAGCAGCAGTGCCTAAGGCCAAATTTTTCTGCCCCTGTTTAACAGGGACATGTAATTACAATTCTTGATATAATATTTCACAGAAGGGCCCCTTCCTGTGCCCACCCAGAGTAACGGTGAGGACTTATAGTGTTGTGGCACCAGCACCACAACCACCAAAGGTAAATTTTTCTACCACTGTTCAACAATGGCATGTAATTACAATTCTTAATATAATCGGTCACAGCAGGCCGCTCCAGCGCCCACCAAGAGTCACTTTGAGGGCTTACAATGTTGTGGCAAAACCAACACCTTGTTCCGCCATTTCTGCAGAGCATATAGGGCAGGCCCCTACTTTCAAACATCCAATTTACAAACATCTCCTACTTGCAAACGGAAGGAGACAACAGCAAGTGAGATGAAAAAAGATGGACGACAAAACAAATTATACAGGGGTGATAACCCTTACCTATGTTTTCCAAAAAGCTTAAAAATAGTTTTTTTGACTGGAGCTACACTTTAAAAATGTACCAGTTGAAAATTACAAACAGATTCAACTTAACACAACAAACCTACACAGTCCCTGTCTTGTTTGCACTGCCTGTATACTGCTGTTCTGAGTATATAGGGCCTGGGGGCCACACGCATTTCCTTTTTTTAATATGGGTACGGGGTTCCCCTTAATATGCGTACAAGACCCAAATAGGCTGGTAATGGGCAGGGAGGGCTACCCATGCCATTTTTCTGAATGATTTTCAACCATATTGCAGGAACCAGATATAACATTAAAACCGCAAGCAGTTTTAAATGGTGTTATTTCCGTTTAATGTCATTTTGTGCAGGGACTGTTCTAAACACGGGAAACACGTGGCACTTCACAGGCATACTACAGACACCCCCCAGGCACCATATTTAAAGGAATATTTCACTTTTTTTTTCACTTTAATCGTCATTAAAATCAGTGCTCCCGCCAAAACTGCCATTTTTAAAAACATTTTAGGCATTGACCCATGTCCCCAAACCCTTTTTAGGACAGTATCTTGCATATTAGCCGTTAAAATTAGCACTTTTAATTTCGAACGTTCGAGTCCCATAGACTTCAATGGGGTTCTAAAGTTCGTTCGAATTTGGGGTCCGTTCGAAAGTTCTGGTGCGAACCAAACCGGCGGGTGTTCGGCTCATCCCTAGTCTGCATAGTTTAAATCGTAAATAGGGCCTATGGAGGGTTCTATTTGATATTTAAACTGTTGACTGGACACTGGGTTGTGGTTTTCAGGGTGTGGATGGGATCTTTGGATTGAAGGTGAATGTTGCAATAAAAGGTGGTTTTGTTATTTTACCTTTTAATGAACCCTTAATGTTTGGTTATATTTCGCTGGAGGTGTGCTTTATAAAAGTTAGGTTTTATAATTTTTTTTCTAGAATTATAACAGCGTTCCAGAATGCATCCTTTTGCCCCCTCCCCTAACATACAATATCAGCATATTTGATAATACATACAAATTTTAATCCTAATATCTTATAAAGAGCTGAATGGTAGTGATCACATGGGTTGTGGCTAAGGAAAAAGTAAATTGTATGATCTGCATCTCACAGATGTGGCCACCATAGAAAACAATGCATGCTGATAATGGGGAGGGAACTGGTGGCATGATAATGACATTACCAGGAGGTATGTCCTTAAAATGATGGCCTCAAGGAGAGGGGCTAGATGGCATGTGCCATCCAGTCTGGAAATTATGCCACCAACTGGACAGCAACATTCAAGGCATAGGCAGCAGAGAGGACAGCGAATGAGGAGATCTGCCAGAGAAGCATCTATATGCCAATTCTGATCACAGGTACCTTTGAGTTGGGCTTTAAAGAAGAAGTATATCCAATTTTTTAAATTTTCATCTAAAGTTGGGATAGAGCCTCTGTCAGAGTTCATTTTTGTCTGTGTCCTAGTTGGGAAAATTCACACTTTCTGTTTGTCATTTTAATCATTGTCAATGGGATACAATGTCACATCACTTTGAGGAAATTTTACCCACTTCCTTTTTAGTGCTCCCTACAGATAGAAAAAGAGAACCTGACAGGGGTTCTAGCCATTCCCCAGTAAATCAAAAATAAGGAAAAAGTTTTGACTCTGGTTTCTTGAGAGAGACACAGATAGGACACAGAGAATGGCTACACATTGGACTGCCATTAACCGATGAAAAAGCTAGCACTTAAGAAAACACTTTTCTCTCCAGAGAAGAGGGTATTAAAGTTGTAAAGGTTCAAGCTTTTTCACCTTGGTGAAGGTGAAAATATTTCTGTGCTGTAGCTGCCCCCCAGAGCCCCCCTTTTTCTTACCTGAGTTCAATCGTTCAAGCAACGAGAACGAGCCCAGCAGCTCCAGGTGCTGTCTCGGGTGCTCATTAGACAGATTGATACTGTGGATACTGGGAACTGAGCTCACCCATGTGTGTTACAATAGCGAATATATATTCACTATTGTAACACAGATCCTCCTCCTGGTCAACCAGGAAGCGGGTCTTGGCTGAAATGACAGGAGATCCTATTGGACACCTAGGAGGAGGGGAGGAGCTGCATGGTGGAAGCCGCCATGATGGAGGAGAGGACACCAGGACCACTGCCCGCCACCTGCCACCTAGGTGCAGTAAGTGCCAGACCGACCGCCAGTCAACAGGCGGTGGTGGGGGGGTGAGGGGCCGTCGGCTGCTCAAGGGGCGGTTTCCACCCCTTCAAAAAAATCTATCAGCCGCCCTGTCACCTTGTATAAATATATAAATGGACTTTATAGTAAACGTAGTTTAAGGTTGTTCACTGCAAAAGACTTTGGGCCACATAGGTTTACCCTACACATACAGAAAGAATACATTACAGTAAGAGTTGTGAAAATTAATAATACTCTTCCACAGAAGCTGCCTCTAACTCATTAGCTTAAAAAGGGCTAGATTTGATTCTAAATGCACATATTTTAAAGGGCTATTAATATTCCTAGGAAATAACATTGTAAAACGTTAGAGAATATCTGATTGCTTTTGCAAATCAAGAGAAATTAGTTCAGTTAGACAAAATTGGACCTTTTATAAAGGTTTTTTTTGCCTTTCTCTGGATGCAGGGTCTTCAGACTATGGCCACAGGCCACATCTGGTCCACTAAAACATTTTATCCAGCCCGCCTATCTGTGTTTCATGTTATAGAGACTAACAAATCCACTGGCAGCCATAACCTTCCCCTATACCCAGGTACACCTGGATGTAAGGGAGGACTTTGATGGGCACTCCCGGATCTGAAACAAGACCTGATGGGCCCTCCTGGATGTAAGGGGGGACTCTGATAGGCACTCCTGGATCTAATATGGAGAGAACTGTTGGGGACTCCTAGATCTACGTGGGGAATCTAATGGGTACTTCTGGATCTAAGGGGGGACTCTGAATGGCACTTCTGGATCTTTGGGGACACTCTGATGGGCACTCCTGAATGTAAAGCAGTACTCTAATTAGTATGTTCTCCTGGATGCAAGGGGGACTTCAATAGGCACTTTGGATGAAAGGTTGGACTTGCAAAATAAAAATGTTTTTTTTTTTGTTAGGCCTGCTGATATTTGCAAACTCCACAATGTGGCCATCCCACTGAAATTTCTGGAGACCCCTATTCTTGATCAACTGCAGGTTTAGGGTTCTGAAGATGCAAGGTTTTTCATTTGTTCAGTTTTGTCTTTGGTTGAAATTTATGATTATCATGTGTCTTTTTTTCAACTTAAAGAGGAAGTAAACCCTGATGAGTTTACTTCCTCTTTCATTCCCTGCAAAGGCAAAGAATAATGGACTACTATGCATCGCATAGTAGCCCATTATGTGTCACTTACCTGACACAGGAGCCAGCGAAGTCACCGCTGTCCCCTGTAGTCCGCCGCATCCATCTTCTTGGTGGGTCTCGCAGCTCCGCCGCTGTCATTCGGCGAAGCCGCGATGACATCACTCCCGCGCATGCGCACGGGAGCTGAGACACGCGGCATTGCGCAGCATCTTCGTTATCGAGGATGCCACGCTCAGTGCGCCTGCGAGCCGCTGTCTACGGTGCATGCGCCGTAGACAGCGGTGCCCGTCTTCAGGCAAATATCTCCTAAACCGTATAGGTTTGGGAGATATTTTTTGGACCTACAGGTAAGCCTTAATCTAGGCTTACCTGTAGGTCAAAGTGGTTTGTAAGGGTTTACAACCACTTTAAGTGACTATGAAACAGTTTTTTTGTTCACGGGTAGTGGTAAGATCATGTGGGATGTATAGGGCATTATATACATGTAGGATGAACAGCACTGTATTATGTCTGGCGGTCAGGTCACAATGAATGTGTAATTAGTAAAAGTTTGTTTTAACCATCTAAATAATATAACAATCGTTTTAGGATCATTTAATACCTCGTCTTCTATAGGCTTCTTTTTAATCTGACTGATTTACCCATGAATGATAAAAATAGTTAACCTTGGTAGATGAAACAATCGGCAGAACCACTCGTGTAGTATCAGTACTGGTCCCGGTATTAGTATGGGCCCAGCATATGCAGAGATTACAGCAGATAAATTGGGAGACATAGGAAATTGGCTGAGAACACTTCAGAAAAATTCTGTATGCAGCCAGCATCCGCACTCCTACATTGTAATTTGGAACACCCAGGCTGTAATTAGGGGAATTTGCTGCTTGCTTTGATGTACAGAAATAATAATCAGTTGCTGCTCGCCCTAAGAAAACAGGCTGCCCTATAATCTTTATTTACAGAACTGCTTTATTAAAAGATATGCCATTAAAGTCTAGTAATCATATTCCATTCAGTGCAGATGTCATTCGACCCCTGAAATACAGAATCCTCGGCCACTTGCTTTCACTGAATACAAACAGGTTTCAATGCGTTCCGCCTAGCGAGCAGAGACAAAACGGATATAAAGCTCATATATCTACAAAATGAGATTTCATTTCAAATGTTAAAGAAGAATTCCAGGAACAAGGGACTTTTTTTTGTCTGTTTTTAAACCTCAACCACACAAGGGTCAGTCTCTCTGACAGTAATTAGGTTTCTCGGAATAAAGTACCGCAATTATAGAATTTACCCATGATGCCACCTGCTGGTAAAAGTGATATTGTGGTGTGACCAGAAAATAAAACCGTTGAATACTGGCAACTCATACTTTATAAGTAACAGCTGTTGGGTCCATTGTTGTTTACATCAGGCTGATAGAGTTGGGGACCCTTCTTATTACTACACAGAGTACTGTAGTCTCTTTTAATTTATCAGCCTTATTCAGCATTATTCCTTTGCATTGCAATGACATATTATTTAGTGAACCATATTATTAAAGCTCAGGTTCATGCTCTCCCCCTGTTTGTCCCTGCTTCACATCTCCCCTGTGACCATTAAAAAAAAACTTTACACTTAGCCTTTTTCTAGGTGTCTTTGGTTCACTTACATCAGGCATGTCCAAAGTCTGGCCTGATCATTGGGGCCACAAAAGATATATATGCTGGCTGCCTTGGAGGGGACAGGGAGAAGGCGGAATGAGTGCCGTAAACATATGAGTATTTCCTGTTTACACGGCAGCCTATGAAATAGGAAGTCCCTTCTCCTGCGCTGCCATTGAATGACTGTTCTGTCCATCATAGGAGGTGGGACTTTCCATTAAAGAGGCCACGAGAAAACAGGAGTTTTTCCTGTATGTAATCTTTTGCCACTTGTCCCACCCCCTCCCTGTCCCCTCCAAGGCTGCAGATGGATGGGCATTAATCAGGCTGCACTGATGGCAATGGCGAATCTGCATTCCTGGCAATGGGGGTGCTGCATTGCTGCCAATGGTGGATGCTGCATTCCTGGCAATGGGGGTGCTGCATTCCTGGCCATGGGGGTGCTGCATTCCTTTTTTAATCAACAAAAAAGGTTTTTATTGATGAGAACACAAGGCATTACATGGTACAATGTATACAGTATATGTATGATAGTTAAGTACATATAAAGAGAATATCAGGAGTTTTAATTCTCATAACAACATATTAGTGTCTTTAGTTATGAAGTAAATACTGTTATCATACTCCCGAAAAGAGCTAGTAGTGCCACTGCCTAGTGCTCCTACAACAAAGGAACAAAACTAAAACAAGATTTAACTTGAGCGTCAGGTATGAAACCAACCATTTACACATCATCTGGGGTTCCAGTCTATCTATCTTGCAAAACACTCTCTCTTCCGATTTCAATAACAGCACCATATATTCAGTTATCCCATCAGCAACCTATCCAGGGCCAGCCGTGGCGGTGCCACTTCTGGGGAGCATAGCCAACACTGCCATATATTGGAAAAAAATGTTGGTGACTTTCTATGTTGATATGTGTTCTTTTCTTAAGTGTATTATTGAGCATTTCAATCCACTGTGCCTCCCTTGGGGTGCGCGCTGATAACCACAAACAGGTAATCAGCTTCCTAGCTAAATAAAGGAGTCTTGTGAGGGCAATATATATCGAACGTAGTGATAAACAAAAAAAGTCCTGCGCAAAATATGCCAAAATAATAGAGTCCAGAAATTGCTAAGTGCAAAGAAAACGTGTAAAAAAACAATCAATCAATGTAAATATAAATAGATAGTCCATATATTCATAAACACCAACGATGAGAAATAGATGATCAAACGGTGATAAACAATCCCAGAAGAAAGGGCTCACAGAACTCTCACCTTAAAAAAGGAAAATTAGGCTCATCACAAACTCAGAAGATATCTCACTTCACTCCTCATATTCAGCCACCAGAGGGATCCTTTTACTGTGCCAGATAGGAGATGATTTCTATATCCGGCCACTAGAGGGCCATTAATAGCTCATGTATTATAATGATAACCCAAACGTAATGATCAGTGGTAAATAGCAGGGAAAGAAAAACCATCAAAACCAGGATGTGATGGTTTTTCTTTCCCTGAAAAAGGAGGATGTGATGGTTTTTCTTTCCCTGAAAAGGAGGATGTGATGGTTTTTCTTTCCCTAGGAGGATGTGATGGTTTTTCTTTCCCTGCTATTTACCACGGATCATTACGTTGGAGGATGTGATGGTTTTTCTTTCCCTGCTATTTACCACGGATGACATGAGACTTGTAGCTGTCGATTAAATGAATGAGGAATCAGGGCACATTCCTGCTGACCTGTTGTGGGCACAGGACCAGTAGCTGAGTGTTCATACCCATGCAATGCTGACTATTGAAGTTCTCCTTCATCAGGAGTTAATTGCTCCAATCTGATTTCATCCAGGGCAGGCTTTTTACCATGACTCTTTAAAATGTGATCTGCCGTGTCCAGTCACAGCTGATTACATGTAAACAAATTCTGGTTATCTGCTTTCCTTTCCTTTTATTTCCTTTCCTCAGCACTGTCAGTGTCTGAGGAAAGGAAAGTCAATAAGTGACTTTCCTGTGACAGGGGCACATTTACATTGAAAATCAGTGCCCTGATTATCAGTGCAGCCCCATCAGTGTTGCCTATCAGTGCCCATCAAAGCCTCCTATTAGTACTGCCTATCAGTGTCTCCTATCAGTGCAGCCTCATCAGTGCTCCCTATGCACATACTGACATCACACACACACACACAGAAACCATGAGGCCCAAACAATAGAATTTACTTTCTTGAGACAGGGGTACTTAGGAAATATTTTTAGACCTGTAGGGGTACTTTGCCATAAAAGGTTGAGAAACACTGGTCTACAAAGTAGCCATCATCCCCAGTATTATACCACAAAGTAACATCACCTAAAGCTTAGCCAACAGCCAACACCTTGTCAATTGAACAGCTGTAAAAGTGGTGAACGTTTTTTACTGAGAATGTTTTTTTCTTTCTATACAACCCCTTTGAACTGAGAAAAGCCATAGAGCTTGGGAAATTCTGTGTCATAAGTGTCCACTATATTCAAATTAGCCTGTCCTTTGCAGGACAAATGAAGATCTTTTACCCCCCCTCCTCCTTTCCCTAGAAGCATAAGTATTTATGTAACTGAGCATGTCACTCACGCCCCCTCTTTCATATGTAGCGGTACCCCCGTAAGGGTTGATGAGTGATGTGGCCCACCTGTCACCCTGCCCAGCCCAGCATTCACTTCCAGACACTCTAAGACAAAGAATAAGTCCATCAGCTTTGTTTTTGTATTTTATTGAGGTATTAGAACTTGGATGGTTAAGGAATTCATGGGATGCCCAGAAAATTATTCTTGCATGGTTGGGGACAATTCAGATATTCTCCTCCTGCACAACACTTGCTGCAGACTATCTCTCCTTCTCCCTCCAGCACAATTCTTCAGGCGCAGCTAACACATGGTTAGGCCTAATTCTGATTTCAGCCAGGCCTTAGCAAAGTTTCTTATTACAGGCAGGGACTGCGGGCCCCTATATTGTAGCAAAAGACAGTTCTGGTGCTAGCTGCCCTCTTTGGTGGAATACTGGTCCCAGACAGCCCTTTGCAGACCCTGACAGCCCTCCTGACTCCAGCAGCCCAACTTCATTGCCAGTAACTTCACAGTTTCTCTCGCTGGTTTAACATCCATCTCTGACTGCACACTTCCAGGCCTCTCTGGAATGCCTCTCCCAGCTCTCCCGACTGTGCCTGCCACTCATCGACACCTGATGGATCCCTCCTGGAGACTTTTCCAGCAATATCCTTGCTGTTCTCTCCTGCTCATGTTCAGAACACCCCTTGGGTTTTGTGTCTTTTGTCTCATTCAGCTACGAGCCCCTGGCCCAAAGTCACCCCCCCCCCCCCCCAGAGTAGGGGGCTCCCTCAAAGGCACCGACAGCCTAACACTCCATCTACAGTTCTTCCACCTCAAACAACTCCTGACTCTAGGTATTTAAGGAGGCCTGCCCCCTGTCAATCCAGGTTGGGGATTGCTCAGGGCTCCTCAGAACACTACAAACAGCTCCACCTCTCTTCCCTTTCTTCCTTCTAGAAGCCTGTAGAAGCAGAAGGGAGGTAACCAAAAGATTAAACTAGCTGTGAGTCACCAGCCTGCTCTAAGTCAGGCCACAGATCAAAACAAACAGGCCTAGCTTTTAACTAGGCTTGCTTAATTTTACCTGCACTACAGAAAAATCATACTTGAGCACCTACAGTAGGTAGAGGGTGCTACACATTTAACAGCATTAGGTCCCTCGTAATTGTCTCAGCAATCTAACGTTGGCCAGAGGAAGGAACCCATAGCCCTGTGTCAATCTAGTTTGAAGCTTACATATGGCTTACTTTACCTGGTCCCAGCAGTTGAACAGAGCAGCACAGAGGTGAGGAAAATGAGAATATATGGCTGAAACGGGTGGGGGTTAAAATGAACCTTTTAGCATGGACAAGGTCACTTTAAATTACTAGTAAAAAAAATTATACATTTTTAATTTTAAAAATGTGAATAAAAATAAAACAACATTAACCATTGTACCAGTACAAATATGTACAAACATAAATAATGTTGAATGAAATTAACTGCACACCATTCTCGTTTCCCTTTAATGAATTACCCCTATACATTTGACACTCCACACACATTAATATGTCGCTGTCAGTCATATTGTAACACAAATAGCAGTGAGCCCCAGCATGTATTTGTGAGATAGTGCGCTGTTAGAATTTCGCACTGTACTGTCACGACCGTTAATTTCCGAGTCACTTTATCCCTGTGGCTTGAACACGGTGACATTTCATTTTCTTCTCATGAGGAATTAATGCTAACACACTTGCCTTGAAATATATTAATTCCACATCAGCGTTCCAAACACTAATTTATCCATAGGAGTATTTTTTAACTGTTTGCTGCACAGACCTCTAAATTAGACTGTGATATGACTTATGGGTATGTTGGTGCTCCAGCTGCTCCAAAGCTTTGGCATAGAAGAGTTGAAAGTTGTATGTATATCTTCAGAGCTCTGGTTTACAGAAAATATACTGCAAGACATTAAAAAAAGCAGCCTAAAGACGAAAGAGGATTTATTCCATGCAGGAATCAATGGAAGGGAACACATTTCTTCATGTAAACCTGTTATCTCTATTGCTGACCTCCTTTTTAAATGTTATTTGCCTCTCTGTAATGCTAATCCTCTGGCTTCAGTACTATCTGAGTCACTGACCAGAACAAGTATGCAGAAAGGGAAATTCAGAGTAAGGCCGCGTACACACGCGCGGACTGTTTGCCCAACCTTGTTCGTCAAACAGTTTCGGCAAACAGTCCGCTCAAAATTTGCATGAGCGGACTTGCCCACACACGAGCGGACTGTTTCAGCGAACTGTTTGCCAAACAGTTCGCTCAACTTTTGAAATGAACGGACTCGCCCACGTAAGGCGGAGGCAAATCCGCCCATTTCGAGCGCGTGTACAGGTAGGCGGGGCCCGCGAAGGAGACGTCGCGGGCTCCGCCGCCTGGAATGGGCTTAAAGGGGAACCCCAACGCCGAAAAAAATCGGCGTGGGGGTTCCCCCAAAGTCCACAACAGACCCTTGTCCGAGCACGCTACCCGGCCGGCCAGGAAAGGGGGGCGAGCGAGCGCGCCCCCCCTCCTGAGCCGTACCAGGCCGCGTGCCCTCAACATGGGGGGTGCCTTGGGGAAGGGGGGGCCGCGCGGCCCCCCCACCCCAAAGCACCTTGTCCCCATGTTGATGAGGACAAGGGCCTCTTCCCGACAACCCTGGCCGTTGGTTGTCGGGGTCTGCGGGCGGGGGGCTTATCGGAATCCGGGAGCCCCCTTTAAGAAGGGGGCCCCCGGATACCGGCCCCCCACCCTATGTGAATGAGTATGGGGTACAATGTACCCCTACCCATTCACCTGTGAAATAAAGTACAAAAAAAAACACAACACAGAGAAAAAATATTTTATTGCACAGCTCCGGGGGTCTTCCGTCTTCGGGGGTCTTCTCGCCGGACTCCTCCGCTATCTTCGTGTAGCTCTTTTACTAGCGGAGGAGTCCGGCTTTCTTCCTCCCCGCCGCCGGCCTCTTCTCCCGACTTCGGGGGTCTTGTCCCCCTCTTCGGTTCTTCTGCCGGGCCACCGCGCCTTCTTGTAGCTCTTTTACAGGCGGTGGCCCGGTCTTCTGTCGCCGCCGTCACCGCCGCCGCCTTCCGTTCTTCTGTCGCCGCCTTCCGTTCTTGTTCTTCTTCTTGTTCTTCTTCTTCTTCTCCAGGAGATGTTGACACTTCGCTCTCTCCGGCCGGAATGCCAGAGCCGCGCTGTGCGGTCACTTATATAGTGACAATGGGGCGGTGTCACATGGTATATGTCACATGGGTTGGTCACATGGGTTGATGTCACATGGGGACTATGACATCGTAAGGGGGCGGGGTCACCATGTGACCAACCCATGTGACATATACCATGTGACACCGCCCCATTGTCACTATATAAGTGACCGCACAGCGCGGCTCTGGCATTCCGGCCGGAGAGAGCGACGTGTCAACATCTCCTGGAGAAGAAGAAGAAGAACAAGAAGAAGAACAAGAACGGAAGGCGGCGACAGAAGAACGGAAGGCGGCGGCGGTGACGGCGGCGACAGAAGACCGGGCCACCGCCTGTAAA
This sequence comes from Lithobates pipiens, assembly GCF_037356315.1. Taxonomy (NCBI): domain Eukaryota; kingdom Metazoa; phylum Chordata; class Amphibia; order Anura; family Ranidae; genus Lithobates; species Lithobates pipiens. The sequence goes on along the minus strand of NW_027507685.1, from coordinate 73,377,869 downwards.
AGAGCTACAAGAAGGCGCGGTGGCCCGGCAGAAGAACCGAAGAGGGGGACAAGACCCCCGAAGTCGGGAGAAGAGGCCGGCGGCGGGGAGGAAGAAAGCCGGACTCCTCCGCTAGTAAAAGAGCTACACGAAGATAGCGGAGGAGTCCGGCGAGAAGACCCCCGAAGACGGAAGACCCCCGGAGCTGTGCAATAAAATATTTTTTCTCTGTGTTGTGTTTTTTTTTTGTACTTTATTTCACAGGTGAATGGGTAGGGGTACATTGTACCCCATGCTCATTCACATAGGGTGGGGGGCCGGTATCCGGGGGCCCCCTTCTTAAAGGGGGCTCCCGGATTCCGATAAGCCCCCCGCCCGCAGACCCCGACAACCAACGGCCAGGGTTGTCGGGAAGAGGCCCTTGTCCTCATCAACATGGGGACAAGGTGCTTTGGGGTGGGGGGGCCGCGCGGCCCCCCCTTCCCCAAGGCACCCCCCATGTTGAGGGCACGCGGCCTGGTACGGCTCAGGAGGGGGGGCGCGCTCGCTCGCCCCCCTTTCCTGGCCGGCCGGGTAGCGTGCTCGGACAAGGGTTTGTTGTGGACTTTGGGGGAACCCCCACGCCGATTTTTTTCGGCGTTGGGGTTCCCCTTTAAGCCCATTCCAGGCAGCGGAGCCCGCAACGTCTCCGTCGCGGGCCCCGCCTACCTCGAAATGAGCAGACTTCCCTCCGAGCGGGAACAGTTTGCTCATTTCGAAAGTAGCCTACACACGGGCGGACTGTCCGCTCAAACACAGTTTCAGCGGACAGTTTTTTGGAATTTCCGAAAGACTTTGTCCGTCAAACTGTCCGCTGAAACTGTCCGCTGAAAGCCCACACACGAGTGGACTGTCCGCCCAAACACTGTTCAGCGGACAAGGTTGGGCGAACAGTCCGCCCGTGTGTACGCGGCCTAAGATGATCTGCATGGCAACTAGGGTGTTCGCCTGTTCGCCGAACAGCAAACATTATGGGGCATTAGCGGGAAATTTGAGTGGCGTGGAATGCCCGATAATGCACTGCAAGATTGCTGTATGAGGATTGCCCAAAGCATTGGCCAATCAAAGTGCTCTCTGCTGAGAGAGCCCTAATTGGTCAAATGTCCATGCCCCACACTATATAAGGCTGCTTACATAGCGGCCATGTGTAGTGTTGGTGTGGTGTTGTGGACAGTATATTTGATATATATATATATATATATATATATATATATATATATATATATATATATATATATATAGTATCTTACAAAAGTGAGTACACCCCTCCCATTTTTGTTAATATTTTTTTTATTTTGTTAATACTTATCATGCGACACCACTGAATAAATTACACTTTGCTACCATGTAAAGTAGTGAGTGTACAGCTTGTATAACAGTGTAGATTTGCTGTCCCCCTCAAAATAACTCAACACAATGTCTAAACTGTTGGCAACAATGTCTAAACTGTTGGCAACAAAAGTGAGTACACCCCTAAGTGAAAATGTCCAAATTGGGCCTAAAGTGTCAATATTTTGTGTGAATCAAAGAAAGGTGGTGCTGCGCTGTTCCCAACAAAGTGAAAAAAAATGTCACTGCTAAAGGTAGCAGTATATAGGAAATTTCAATAGGGATAAATCAACAATGTGAATAAAAAATCGTAAAATAAAATAAATTAAAAGATGAATTCCAAACAGTAGTCAGGGCAGTGCAAAGTGCATAAATAAATTGCTAATACCACTGTAAAATATACAATTCGCAGTAGTGAAAAACAATGTGCAAAAGTGACAATTGTGCAAAATAGCAAATAAAGCAATATGTGCAAACAGCCTGTGCAAAGGTGCAAACAACAAACACATAGGCGCAAATCTTCAATTGTGTAAGCTGCAAGTCTATCATAAAGTCCAACCAAGTTCCAAATGTGCAGAAAATTAAAATCTAGTAATACAATTGATAGTTTTCTTCCTTTGTGCAAATAAGCATTCAAATGTGCAAAAAATGTTCTGGAACGGTACACATCTCCTCTTGGTGCAAAGATACACACCAATAAAAGGGGCCTCTTACCTTACGGCAATGAGGTAACCGCATATATATATATATATATATATATATATATATATATATGCCTGGGATAGTTGTTTCCTGGACCAATATGGTAAATATTCGTCTTTAATCCTCATATAAAGTAGAGTGATAAAAAGAAGGGGGATTCCGGATAGTGTAGTATTTAAAACACAAGTAGCGTTTATTAAAACAACAGCAAAGGGGTACTCACAAACATATGTAAACAGTGAACTTATTTCCTATGAGCGGCGAGCTCGTCTGCCAACGTCAGTCTGAGTGCCTTTCCTTCCCTACATGTGGTGTCACGATCACGTGACTTCATCAGGGGTCGAAGTTACATGAACTAGAGTTCGTAATGGAGAATTAACATTCGTGAAATTATGAAATATCTAAATGCAGTGCACATTCTCTTCTTCTTTAATGGGATAATAATGAAGCAGCTTTACTGGTGATACTGATGGGGTTCTGCCAAATGTATTTCCAAAGGCTTTTTTTCTAGTGATATCAAGAATAATATTATTATGCTAGTTGTTTTTTTTTTTTGTGCAAGTTACCACAGCACCATTATCCCATAGTTTTTAAGATCAAAGATATAACTATGTTGTTGTCCCTTGTTAATTTTACCTTGTATTTTTTTACATGTAACTGCCTACTCCCAAACTGTCATTTGAACTAAAACACATAGCCAAGTATTCTTCTACACATTTTTTTTATTGTGCATTAAAAAATAAAAAAAATAATTAGAAATGCTATCTGCCATACAAATTACATAGTTACATAGTTAGTAAGGTTGAATAAAGACACCAGTCCATCCAGTTCAACCTGAGTGAGTGTCTACAATTTTCCCTATCCCTGTACATTGATCACTCACATCAGTCCCTACCCTCAAGGAGCCCACAATCCAATGTCCCCATTCATATACTAGGGCCAATTTTGGACAGAAGCCAATTAACCTACCTGCATGTCTTTGGAGTGCGGGAGGAAACCCACGCAGGCACAGGGAGAACATGCAAACTCCAGGCAGGTAGTGTCGTGGTTGGGATTTGAACCAGTGACCAATTTTACTGCTAGGTGAGAGTGCTAACCACTACACCACTGTGCTGCCCCAGAAATATAAAGAGTTAAAACAAAAAAGTGCATTCTATGCATACAAAAATATAGAAAATATAACAAATAAAATCACTATTCCAAAAAAAAAGAAAAAATAAAGAAAAGGGAAATTAATAATTGGTGAAGGGCTGAAAATCCCCAGTCTTGTGGCCTTGTTGGGGTCTTGTGGCTGGTATTGCTACTGTCCTCCATGCTGCTATAGTTGGTGGGGTGGCTGTGGAGGTGGTGGATGTGGCGGTGGTGGATGTGGGGCCACAAAATCACACAGGTATGTGTGTTTTCTTTCATTTGGCCCCTCACCCCTTTGTTCGGGAGCTGCAGGATTAGTTCCTCACACCTGCTCCTTTACTCACCATCCTTCTGCCTTAATTTATTGTCAGTCACCAAATCTCTCAGCCTCATCTGGGTCTGTCCTGATGGCAGTAGTAGCCTGGCAGAGGAAGGCAGCTGTGGCCTCGTCCAGATTCCTGCTCTTTCTGGCTCTTTTAGCAGGAGGGCATAGGGGAGGGATCTGGGACTCTGGCTGCTGGCCACGGGCTCCTCCTGACTGACACTTTCCTGTGTATGAAAAAGGGACATAATCAGAATCTTTTTTAGGGTTTGGTCATCAAGCACACACACTTTTGTTCTCCTCACTGTTGCAAATTGAATGTGGACAAATAGAAAAGACTATCATTCTGACCCCAGCATTTTCAATTCTTGTACAAATCACTTTTGTTCACTACTATCCATTGATATGGAAACCACTTTGTTAAGGCAGAAATATTTTAACAATAATGTCTAGTTATCATCAATGTATTTTTGGATATAAATATGTTCACCATTGCTATACCTGGGTCAAGCTGGGCATGTCCATGTCTTCATCCTGTGCAGCAGGACCTGGGTGGATCTCTGGAGCTGTGGCCTCAGCAGATGTCGAAGGGAGTGTAGCCAGAGAATGCCTGGGTTCTGTCAGGTTGGACAAAAACCCCAGGCTGTGTTAATACCACAGCCTAGGGACATATATGTCATCTGCTGATACTCCAGATCTCTAAATCCATAACCTTGTTGAGCTCCCTTTTAGAAGTACTCGTCAGGTTCGAGATTTTGATCTAGACATAGTTGATGTCTGCCCTGGGGTACACTGGCTTCACCAACTCAAGCAGTTTCTCCAACGCTGCCTTCCTCAAGATTTTATTTGAGTAGTCTAGACTCTAGACCTTCCCAGAGACAGGGTAGCTCCCAGTACAGGTCTAACCAATATGGGTATGTGTAAATTAGCTGTCTGTATATTTGCATTATTCAAGTAGCTCAAGAGAATTATATATAATGTTTTCTCTAATCTTTGTCTGAATTGTTATTTTAAACATGAAGTAAAATATAAAGCAGATATGAACATTGTTAGTTTGTTCAGTTTTTTGATATTTCTTTGTTTTTGGACATAATATTTCTCTCTTCTTTCAACAGAGAGGCACAAAGAATTAGGCAACAGCCAACTCACCAGAAGGGGCGAAGGGAGGCTACTCTAACTCGTGCCCAAACAGGGGAGGCAACAAGGCCATCTTCCCACCAAAAAAATAAATGACAACTTCAAACAAACTAATTTAGCCACGACAAGGGTGATTCTAGGTGGGCCAAAGACCATGGGCTTAGGGCAGAACTTAAAGGGTGAAGAACACTTTCTGGTTTCTGCCTGGCTCATCAGTGCCCATTAATGCAGCCTTGCCAGTGAAGACATGGCTAGAGGAGAGGTTCCGGGCATCACAGTTACACAGAGTCACGCCTGCTAGAATGATCATCATATATCCCCTATAGTGATGGACGAACTTCCGACAGGATGTTTCGCGAATGCGGACCGCGAATGCGGCAGATAGTTCGCGAACCGTAACGTTTGCGGCGGGCCCCATTGACTTCAATGGGAGGCGAACTTTGCAAACCTACAGGTCAAATTTGCAGCCACAAAATAATAACTAGCTGTGCAAACATAGTCCCACCACATGGCCAATGACATAACACATGTATGAGGTGAATCTGGGATCGACAACTACAAGCATTCTTTTTTTATATGTGAAATTCTAACAATTCAGGACTCTTGAGACAATGGAGGCGAGTGAAGGTCAGGGTAGGCAAAGAAGAGGGTGCAGGAGATGATCACCAGCAGCGTGACATACAGCAATGACACCTGCACTGTGATAGAGTGATCTGACACCAGCACCGTGATAGAGAGCACTGACATCAGCAGCATGACATACAGCAATGACACCTGCACCGTGATAGAGTGATCTGACACCAGCACCGTGATAGAGAGCACTGACATCAGCAGCGTGACATAAAGCACTGACACCAGCACCGTGATATACAGCACTGAGACCAGCACCGTGATAGAGAGCACTGACATCAGCAGCGTGACATAAAGCACTCACACCAGCACCGTGATATACAGCACTGACACCAGCACCGTGATATACAGCACTGACACCTGCACCGTAAGCAGCCTCAGGAGGAAGTCAGCATAGCACAGGGATGGTGGGAGCCTCTCATAATAAGCAGCCCCAGGAGGGAGTCAGCACAGCACAGGGATGGTGGGAGCCCCTCCTAATGAGCATAGCACAGGGATGGTGGGAGCCCCTCATAATATGCACAGCAGAGGTACAGCCCCAGGAGGAAGTCAGCACAGCACAGGGATGGTGGGAGCCCCTCATAATAAGCAGCCCCAGGAGGAAATCAGCACAGCACAGGGATGGTGGGAGCCCCTCATAATAAGCAGCCCCAGGAGGAAGTCAGCACAGCACAGGGATGGTGGGAGCCCCTCATAATGAGCATAGCACAGGGATGGTGGGAGCCCCTCATAATGAGCATATCACAGGGATGGTGGGAGCCCCTCATAATATGCACAGCAGAGGTACAGCCCCAGGAGGAAGTCAGCACAGCACAGGAATGGTGGGAGCCCCTCATAATAAGCAGCCCCAGGAGGAAGTAAGCACAGGGATGGTGGGAGCCCCTCATAATGAGCATAGCCCAAGGATGGTGGGGGCCCCTCATAATATGCACAGCAGAGGTACAGCCCCAGGAGGAAGTCAGCACAGCACAGGGATGGTGGGAGCCCCTCATACTAAGCAGCCCCAGTAGAAATATGACACCGCTCAACCTCTTCAAACAGGAGGGTACAGGCATATAGTACGGTGTGCTTTTTTTGGACAAGGAAGTGAGCCAAATGAAGAAAGAAGGTCTGTGTGCTCGATTAAAAAAATCATTTATAGACATATACATGGTCTACTGGTCACATGTGTTGAATTCGTCCGAGATCCATGCCTCAATCATTTTTAGAAATGTGAGGTAGTTAACACTGTCGTGAGCTAGGCGAGTACGCTTATCGGTCACGATCCCCCCTGCTGTGCTGAACGTCCTTTCGGACAGGACACTGGACGAGCGGCAAGCCAACAGTTCGATTGCAAATTAGGCAAGCCCTGGCCAGAGGTCAAGCCTGCCCACCCAGTAGTCCAGGGGTTCATCACTCCTCAGAGCGTCCACATCGGCCGTTAACCCGACGTAGTCGGACACCTGACGGTCTAGGCGTTCCCTGATGCTGGATCCGGATGACACCTGTCAATGGGTCGGCTGAAAGAATGACCTCATATCCGAAGTCACCAACACATCTTCAAACTGACCTCTTCTTGCAGGTGCTGTTGGATTGGTACCCGCAACTCCTTCTCTGGGAGTGGGAATTGCTCCTCTGCCAGTGCACGCAAAAGCAGAATGCGGCATTTCTCGAAGCAAGGCCTGGAAGTGCTCCATTCTGACAGACCTCTGTGACGGCGGTAACATTTCCACCATTTTGTGTTTGTACCAGGGGTCTAAGTACGTTGTCACCTAGTACTGGTCCTTGACCCTTATGCTTTTTATACGGCGGTCCATATTAAAACACTGGAGCATGAAGGCCCCCATTTGCACTAAACTGGAAGCAGTGTGGTGGCTTGGCTCCTGCTCATCATCCAGGATAATGTCGTCCTCTTCATTCTCCTCTCCCTATCCACGCACAACAACAGGGATCCCAGAAAGGTTTAAAGCATGCTCTTCTTGCTCCTCCTCATCCGCCCCCCCACCATCCTCCTCTGACTCCTCTTCAGACTCCTGTTGTTCACTTGTCTCAGATAGAGTAGCCCCCCCTGGGAATTCATCCAGCATTGCGACTTCCTCATCTTCCCGCTCCTGCTCCTCCACAGCTTGATCAATGACACGACGCAATGCACGCTCCATAAAGAAAGCATAAGGAACCATGTCACTGATGGCGCCATGGCTGGGACTGACCAGTTTGGTGATCTCATCAAATGGCTGCACCGTTGTCACACACCACTTTACCAACTGTTAAATTGAGCGGTGTTAGCCACTGATCTGCCTGTGAATGCAAAGTTGAAAGGAGTGCCGGGCCAGTGTGGCTCTTGGCTTCCAGGCACAACAGACGCAGCACGGCATGGCAACGTCTCACCTGGCATGTCGAATAGGTTCTGGGGAGCTTGGGCGGTGCAGTGGAAGAGACGCTAGCAGCGGAAAAGGAGGAGTCAGCTGAGGAGGAGAGGGAGGAGGATGGAGTAGGAGGAGGAGAAGAAGAGCCAGGCCTGCATGCAATCGGTGGCGGTAAAACCAAATCTACACGGGTGCCACGGGTTACATGCTTGACGGCCGTCAGAAGGTTCACCAAGTGGGCAGTAAAAGTGATATACCTTCCCTGCCCGTGTTTGCTAGACCACGTGTCTGTGGTCAGATGTATCTTGGCACCGACACTGTGTGCCAGAGATACATTCACTTGCCGCTGAACATGGCCATATAGCTCTGGGATGCCCTTCTGTGAGAAATACTTCCTTCCTGGGACCTTCCATTGTGGTGTTCCAATGGCCACAAATTTTCGAAAGGCCTCCGAGTCCACCAGTTTATATGGCAGTAGTTGGTGGGCTATCAGTTCCGACAAGCCAGCCGCCAACCGTTGGGCAAGAGGGTTATTCCGGCGTCATCATTTTTTTACGCTCGAACATTAGGCCCACGGAAGCCTGCCTTTTTGCAGAAAAACGTGAGCTTGGCGTGATGGAAGGTGGAGTGGAGGACAATTGTGAGGAGAGAGGAGAAGGAGAAGTAGAACACAAGGCTGGACGATGAGAGCCTGGAGTGTGGCTTTGTGTGTTCCGTTGCTCCCACTGGGCTCGGTGATGGCTGCTCATGTGCCTTCTTAAGGCGGTCGTCCCTAGGTGAGTGTTGGGCTTACCGCGACTAATGCGTTGACTGCAAAGATTGCAGATGGCAACGCTATTGTCAGCAGCGGACAGGTTAAAAAAAGCCCACACTGCGGAGCCATGTGCTGGCGTCCTGGGAGCGCCAGATGTGACCGTACATGGTCGATGACTCGCTCCTGATACATTAGCAGTCTGCATTGTCCCTCCTGTGCACTGTAAGTTATTCCTGCTTCTCCTCCCTATCTGCTGGTCCATATCTCCCTCTGAACTCCCCTCCTCTTCCTCTCATCACTAGACACGTCATCATCAACGTCACCTTCCCCACCGCTATAAGTAGAGATCTCGGAGTAGGCAGCAACATTGGGGACCAACCTCCTCCTTGGGCTGATCTGGGTACTGTGGTCAGACTGCTGAGTGGCGGTTGTTGTTACCTCCTCTTCCTGATCCAATGCCAAGAGTGGCTACGCATCAGAAATGTCTTGATATGGATTGGAAAATAATTCCTGTGACTCAAGCGGAAGGTATGTGGTCGTGGTGGTGTTGTTGGTGGTAGTGTCTTTGGGGGTGCACATAGCAGAGAGTGAAGAAGAGGGTGCAGATTGAGAGGATGAGGAGGGTGCAGAAGAGTAAGGCTGAGTGAGCCACTCAACCAAGTCTGGTGCGTCCTTTAAAGTAATTGAACGCACTTTCTGCAACTTCCCACTTTGGCTCAAGCCTGTTGCTCCTGCCCTACACCTGCCACCCCTGCGGAAGGGCCTGCCTCTTCCTCTGCCTGTCATTTTTTAAATGACCCTGTGACAAAACTCTCAGTCCCTATACTGATAAAGGACTGCTGCAGAATAGGGCAGCAGTCAGCAGTAGTTCACCTCAACCCTATATATTGTGGACCTATACCAGTCCTTAAGGATTAGCAGTCAGTACCTCACTCAACTCTATGTACTGTAGTACCCTATACCTTACCAGTCCTTATAAGGACCTTTGTGGAACTAGTAGGTTGTGAATGATTAGCAGACTGTACCTCAGTCCCTATACTCATAAAGGACTACTGCAGCAGAAGGGCAGCAGTCAGCAGTAGTGCACCTCAACCCTATATATTGTGGACCTATACCATTCCTTAAGGAATAGCAGACTGTACCTCACTCAACCCTATGTACTGTAGTACCCTATACCTTACCAGTCCTTATAAGGACCTTTGTGGAACTAGTAGGTTGTGAATGATTAGCAGACTGTACCTCAGTCCCTATACTCATAAAGGACTACTGCAGCAGAAGGGCAGCAGTCAGCAGTAGTGCACCTCAACCCTATATATTGTGGACCTATACCAGTCCTTAAGGAATAGCAGACTGTACCTCACTCAACCCTATTTACTGTAGTACCCTATACCTTACCAGTCCTTATAAGGACCTTTGTGGAACTAGTAGGTTGTGAATGATTAGCAGACTGTACCTCAGTCCCTATACTGATAAAGGACTGCTGCAGTATAGGGCAGCAGTCAGCAGTAGTGCACCTCAACCCTATATATTGTGGACCTATACCAGTCCTTAAGGAATAGCAGACTGTACCTCACTCAACCCTATTTACTGTAGTACCCTATACCTTACCAGTCCTTATAAGGACCTTTGTGGAACTAGTAGGTTGTGAATGATTAGCAGACTGTACCTCAGTCCCTATACTCATAAAGGACTACTGCAGCAGAAGGGCAGCAGTCAAGTATAATATTCTTTCTGTATTTGGAAGAAAGAATATTATACGTGTACAAGCCTATTACCATACCAGTCCTGAAAAGAACCTTTGTGAACCTAATAGTAAAGCCCTGTACACACGAGAGGACTTATGTCCGACAGACTTCCGAAGGAGTTCCGTCGGAGTTCTGCCGGAGTTCCGACTGACTTTTCGGCGGAGCGGACTTGGCCACACACAATCACACTAAACTCCGACGGATTCGAACGTGATGACGTACGACTGGATTCGAATACGGAAGTTCATAGCCAGTAGCCAATAGCTGCCCTAGCGTCGGTTTTAGTCCGTCGGAATAGCATACACACGAGCGGAGTTTTCGAAGGGACCCGGGTCCGGCGGAGTTCCGTCGGGAAAATTTGAAGCATGTTCCATATTCTAAAGTCCTTCGGACTTTGGCGAGTCAAAAGTCCGTTGCAGCCCACACACGATCGAATAGTCTGACGGACTCAGTCCGTTGGACTTTGGATGTTGAAAAGTCCGCTCGTGTGTACGCGGCATAACAGCTACTGATTAAACTGACTGTCCCTCACTGCCACACACAGCTTCCTGCCTGTCCCTATTTAAACTGACAAAACACAGGCTGCTGGAACAATAACTTGAATAGCACTCAAAACTATATCCTGTACTACTTTACCATACCAGTCCTGAAAAGGACTTTTGTGGACCTAATAGTAACAGCTAATGATTAAACTGACTGTCCCTGTTGCACACAGCGTCCTGTCCCTCTCTCTACACTGACAAAAGACAGGCTGCTGCAACAATCACTAGCACAGCCGTGCCTCAAACCTATATCCTGAACTACACCTAACACCTATACCATACCAGTCCTGAAAAGAACTTTTGTGGACCTAATAGCTAGCGATTTGGGTCACTGAAGTCTCTCCCTGCTCCACACAGCAACCTCTCCCTATAGTGACATACAAAAGAATGTAAAATGGCCGCCGGATCGGGTCTATTTATAAGTTAGGGGGAATGTCCAAGTGTCCATGTGCTGTAATGTCTCAATTGGCTGTCCTGTACCCCATGATGGATGTGTCATCATAGGTCAAAGTTCTTTTACACAGTAAACACGGTAGTCCGCCGATCGGGCGGACGGCAAACAGCCAAAATTTGCCGCGAAACGACCGCCGGGCAAACCGTTCGACCATCCCTAATCCCCTATCCCATAGGAGACAAGAGGGGTGGGGAGCAACTTCAGGACTTTTTCAATGTTGGCACTTGTCCAGTGGTTGCCCTCTGTAAAATGAACTGAAATCGTAAACAGAAGCCAGGCCAAGGTCATACACAGGGAGATCAACAGATGAGTAAGGATGGGAAACCACAGGGTGGATGGATGGGCTGCAGAGCAGGGATCCAAGGTAATCAGGTAAGCAGGAGGGACAGGTCCAGGATGGGCTCGGGACAGGGATCAGGAAAGATCAGGTTGGGTCGGGTCGGATGCAGGGCTCAAGGTTAGGATACAGGCAGCAAGATCAGGGCACATGGAGAGAGATACCAAGGCAAGCATGTGAGGGCTTGCCGGGTATTTAGAGACTGCCAGTAATTGTCCTCATGTAACACCTGAGCACAGAAAGTGTTGTCTGCTCCCTACTGCCAGGATCCATCCGCTGGTGGACTCCAGTACTGTGGCCCAATGATGACATAACACCAGAAGGTAAAGTCTCCCCTGACAGTTACAAACCTGCTGGTGGATGATGATGATGACATAACACCAGCAGGTAATGTCTCCCCTGACAGTTACAAACTGCCAGGGGACACCTGCCGGTGGACCTCAGTACTGCACGCCAAATGATGGATCTTATCAGTGGACGGATCCCTTCCTGGGAGCAAGGTTGGTCAACTAATGTAGCAAAATGCATGCTAGAAACAGATGGGACTAGGGGTGGCTTTTAACCACTTGCTTACTGGGCACTTAAACCCCCCTCCTGCCCAGTCCAATTTTCAGCTTTCAGCGCTGATGCACTTTGAATGACAATTGCGCGGTCATACAACACTGGACCCAAATGAAATTTTTATCATTTTTTTTCCCACAAATAGAGCTTTCTTTTGGTGGTATTTAATTACAGCTGGGAGTTTTATTTTTTGCTAAACAAACAAAAAAATGCAAAAAAAAAAAAAAAATCATGTTTAATAGTTTGTTATAAAATTTTGCAAACAGGTCATTTTTCTCCTTCATTGAAGTGCGCGGATGAGGCGCACTGATAGGCTGCACTGGTGGGCACTGATAGGCTGCACTGGTGGGCACTGATAGGCTGCACTGGTGGGCACTGATAGGCATAGTTAAGGCGGCACTAATAGGCACAGATAAGGTGGCACCGATAGGCACAGATAAGGTGGCACCGATGGGCACAGATAAGATGGCACGGATGGGTGGCACGGATGGGTGGCACTAAGGGGCACCAATAGGTACCACTGATAGATGGGACTGATGGGCACTGATAGGTGGCTCTGATAGGTGGCACTGCTGGGCACTGATGGGCGGCACTGATGGGCACTGGTAGATGACACTGATGGGAACGGATATGTGGCACTGGGGTGCAGCACCGTTGTTGAGGCAGATTGTGGGTGGCACTGTGGGCACTGATGTGTGGCACTGTGGGCACTGATGTGTGACACTGTGGGCACTGCTGGGTGGCACTGTGGGCACTGCTGGGTGGCACTTACGGGGGGGGCCCTTATTTATTCCTGAGGGGGGCAGGTGGGCACTGGTAAGCTGGCCATGATCGGGACTGATGTTCCGATCACGGCCGCCGGTGATCGGCTCTTTTTTTTCTCCTCGCGCTGTCAGCACGAGGAGGAATAATAGCTGATTACCGGCTCTGTTGTATCACATGATCAGCTGTCATTGGCTGACAGCTGATCATGTGGTAAGGGGTCGGGATCGACCCCTTGCTCGGATCCGTGATCAGGCGAGTCTCACAGACTCGCCGATCACAGAGCGCGCCGCGCGCGCCCCTCAGGGGGCGCGCAGGCCACTCATGCACGGGACGACGTCAATAGACGTAGTCCCGGCAAAGGAGGTCCACGCTGTAGCCGTCATTTGGCTATAGCGCGGGTCTCAAGTGGTTAATGAATGGTGTATTGTTTCTTTTTTAGAGGAAAGTGAGTGTGGTCCACTCACCCAGGATGATGGTTTGGAGACATGGGATCTGACTCCTGGATCCAGCACAGAACTGTCTGTTGTGGATGCAAGTCACACTGAGGGGCAAAGTGACCCCGAAGAGGAATAAAGTATTCGGGAGTCTCTTGTTTGCGCAAGTAAGCATATGGGCGGCACAGTGGTGTAGTGGATAGCACTTTCACCTAACAGTAAGAAGGGTCGCTGGTTTGAATCCCAACTACAACACTACCTGCCTGGAGTTTGCATGTTCTCCCTGTTCCTGCGTACGGGTACTCCGGTTTCCTCCCACACTCAAAGACATGCTGGTAGGTTAATTGGATCCTGTCTAAATTGTCCCTAGTATGTATGAATGTGAGTTAGGGACCTTAGATTGTACGCTCCTTGAGGGTAGGGACTGATGTGAATGTAAAATATATGTAAAGTGCTGCGTAAATTGATGGCGCTATATAAGCACCTGAAATAAAATAATAAATGAAATAAGTATTCTTGGAATCTGGCTTCAAATGTGTCTACATGTTGAGTGCATAGCTGAACAAACAAAACACTGACTCCACACTTTAGCAAAGTATGTAGTGCCTTAACATTAGCATGTAGAAGGAAGAGGTGTAAGGAACTGTCATTTTTGCTAGGTACCCGAGTTTTGGAGACCCAGGCACCAGGGCCAAGATTTCTGAGTAGTTGCAGTGTGTACATTCCTAGTAGTGTAGGTGTCTGAAGCAGGGGCGGATCCAGGGGGGGGCAACAAGGCAATTGCCCCCTCCGAGAATGCGGGTGATCGGGCGGTCAGCTCCGCGAGTGACAGCCCGCAGGAGGTTCCGCGGGTGTCGTTCTGGGCGGGAGGCTCCACAGGTGACAGCCCGTGGTCGGTTCTGCGGGTGTCATTCTGGGCGGGCGGCTCCGTGTCTGACAGCCCGCAGGAGGTTCCGCGGGTGTCGTTCTGGGCGGGAGGCTCCGCTGGTGACAGCCCGTGGTCGGTTCTGCGGGTGTCATAGTGGGCGGGCGGCTCCGTGTCTGACACCCCGCGAGCGGTTCCACGGTTGTTGTTCCGGGCGGGCAGCTCAGCGGGTGAAAGCGCGGGCGGGTGAGGTTGGGACAGCTGGGCGGCTCAGTGTTCGAGCAGGGGAGCAGGGAGATGACATCATCTCTCACTTCCCTGCATCTCTGCAGTTCCGCCCTCAATGTGCGGGAATCAGTGGGCAGCAGAAAGATTACATTATCTCTCTGCTGCCTAACTTCACTCTGGGAACAATCCGCAACGTGTGGCAGGCGACATGGCAAGTGACAATCCGCAACGTGTGGCAGGGCGATATGGCAAAGGACAATCTGCAATGTGTGGCAGGCTTAGTGGCAAGTGGCAATCCGCAATGTGTAGCAGGTGGCGTGGCAAGTGACAATCCACAACGTGTAGCAGGCAACATGGCAAGTGACAATCTGCAATGTGTGGCAGGCTTAGTGGCAAGTGGCAATCTGCAATGTGTGGCAGGCTACGTGGCAAGTGACAATCCGCAATGTGTGGCAGGTGACGTGGCAAGTGACAATCCGCAATGTGTGGCAGGTGAAATGGCAAGTGACAATCCGCAATGTGTGACAGGCTATGTGGCAAGTGACAATCCGCAATGTGTGGCAGGCTATGTGGCAAGTGGCAATCTGCAATGTGTGGAAGGCTACGTGACAAGTGACAATCCACAATGTGTGGCAGGCTACGTGGCAAGTGACAATCCGCAATATGTGGCAGGCTACGTGGCAAGTGACAATCCGCAATGTGTGGCAGGTGACGTGGCAAGTGACAATCTGCAATGTGTGGCAGGCTACGTGGCAAGTGACAATCCTCAATGTGTGGCAGGCTATGTGGCAAGTGACAATCCGCAATGTGTGGCAGGCTATGTGGCAAGTGACAATCCGCAATGTGTGGCAGGCTACGTGGCAAGTGACATTCCGCAATGTGTGGCAGGCTACGTGGCAAGTGACAATCCACAACGTTTGGCAGGCTACGTGGCAAGTGACAATCCGCAATGTGTGGCAGGCGACGTGGCAAGTGACAATCCGCAATGTGTGGCAGGCGACGTGGCAAGTGACAATCCGCAATGTGTGGCAGGCTATGTGGCAAGTGACAATCCACAATGTGTGGCAGGCTATGTGGCAAGTGACAATCCAAAATGTGTGGCAGGCTACGTGGCAAGTGACAATCCGCAATGTGTGGCAGGCGACGTGGCAAGTGACAATCCACAATGTGTGGCAGGTGACGTGGCAAGTGACAATACGCATTTTGTGACAATGTGCAGTGTGTGGCAAATGACGTGGAAAGTGACACCCTTAGGGCTCCCACTGATTCTGTATTATGGTGAGTTGAACCATTTATTTTTATATTACAATGTAATAATAGAAATAATACGCTTCAATCATTCTGACACCATAACAATCATGGTGCCGTGATGATTGAAGCGACAATACCAGTCATTTCCCCGATAAATTGCCCCCCAAAAAACATATTTTCTAGCAGTGCCCCTCCCGAGACTAGGCTCTGGATCCGCCCCTGGTCTGAAGGGCAAGCAGGTTGCAAGCAACAATAGACTGGGTTGGTAAGTATTTCCTGAATTTGACTAGTAACTTGACCATAACTCATTATGTAGTGCCTCGGCCACTTGACTATCGGTCCCTTAATCCCTTTTTGTCTTCTTACTAGGTCATGATCTTCCAAGATGCACAATTGACCAAATGAGTGCAAATATGGTGCATTGTTTGAAGGAGCTGGTGCAAATAAAGGAGGCTGCCACTGCTTTACATCGAAGAATCCGGGATTTTGTAGACATGCTTACAAAATTCTAATTTCCTCTTGCCTATTTAGAAGTTTCTTTTTACACTTGTTGGCTCCTATTTTAATATTCAATATATGTTTTTCAGACTTTTAAATAAGAAAGTTTAGTGTCTGAACTCAGTGTTTCCCCACTCCATTCCTCTAGTGCACCACCAGGTCCTGTTTTCTGAAGTCTAAAAACGACTGTGTGACTAATGCCGCGTACACACGGTCGAACTGTTTGACGTACTTAGTCCGTCATACAATCCGACGGACAATCCGTCGTACTTTCCACTGAACGGACTTGACCACACACGGATACCCAAACAGTCCAATGAAAGCTTGCGCGATGACGTACAGCACGTACGACGGGACTAGAAATAGGAAGTCCAAGACACAGCAAAGCACCCTTTGGGCTCCTTCTGCTGACTTTGCGTTAGTAGAAGTTTGGTTAGAGACGATTCGCGCTTTTCAGACTTCAGCTTAATTTGTCCGTTTTCTGCGGCGCAGTCTGCCTGTGAGGTTTGTATCCTTCTTTCGGTATGCGTGGATCAGTTGGTACCTGTTGTTAGGCGCTTCTGGTCCGCTCGTTTCTGGGTTTCAGATCGTTCTTCATAGGTCTGGCTGTTCTTCAGTGCATTCAGTTAAGCTTGTTTATCCAGCCGACCGTTTCAAAGCCATGGAGAGCGGACGTACTCGTTCGCGAGTTCGTGCTATATGGGGGCTTGGTGTTGGGGTTAATACTTTGACCCGAGCCCAGTCTGTGAACAGGGTGAGGAGGAGTTCATGGACAAAGAATTGGTTGCGCCAGCGCGACCAATTCTCGCATATGCCTTTACTCCGTGAGATCCGTGAGAATAATCCTGATGATTTCAGGAATTATCTCAGGATGACGGACCCCGTTTTTCACCGTCTGCTGGCTTTGCTGACCCCTTATATCAGCAGGCAGGATACCTGCATGCGGCAAGCCATCACTCCGGAGCAGAGGCTCGTCGCCACGTTGCGCTACTTGGCGACAGGGAGAAGCCTTCAGGACCTCAAGTTCTCTACAGGAATCTCCCCCCAGGCTCTGGGGATCATTATTCCAGAGACCTGTTCTGCCATTATTCGGGTCCTGCAGAAGGAATATATGAAGGTAAGTTTGTTCTTTTAATATTGCATTATATGCATTGTATGTTTGTATTAATTTCATCATGACTTTTAATATCCATGACAGGAATATGCTGTGAATGTCCCCTTTATATGAATACATGCAATTGTTTTTTTGTTGTATTTTTTTTTTTGTGTCATTTTTTTTATAGCTTTTACCTTTTTGTGTCCCACGTGCATATTTGCTTTCACTAACGTCCCCAGCATGCAATCCTGGGCCCCTATACACCCACAGCCGAGACTGCTTTTCTCTAATTCATATTGTCAGCTCCATTGTACTGTTTTACTGCCCCCCCACCCTTTTGGAATTGGTTTCAGGGATTGTATACTCATTAATTAGGCCCCCACCCCACTCAAATTGGTTTCAGGGATTGTATACTCCTTAATTAGGCCCCCACCCCACTCAAATTGGTTTCAGGGATTATATACTCATTAATTAGGCCCCCACCCCACTCAAATTGGTTTCAGGGATTGTATACTCATTAATTAGGCCCCCACCCCACTCAAATTGGTTTCAGGGATTGTATACTCATTAATTAGGCCCCCACCCCACTCACCCACATAACTTATGTCCCATGGTCCATCAGAGGGCTGAGTAATCTGGGAATTGGGCCGTCTATTTTTTTTTTTTGCTGCAAAACATTTTCAATATTTATGTTTAACTGCTGTTCCAAAATGTTTGAGTTTTTTTATTTGTTATGAATTGTTTTTATTTAATGACTAATTTTTTTTTTTACCTGTGTTTGACTCCCCAGTTTCCTTCCACGCCACAGGAATGGCAGACTGTGGCTTCCCAGTTCGCTGCCCGTTGGGACTTTCCCAACTGTGGAGGGGCGATCGACGCGAAACATGTGCGGATTGTGCCCCCACCCCATTCGGGGTCCTACTACTGGAATTATAAGGGGTTCCATAGTGTGGTGTTAATGGCGCTGGTGTCAGCACAATATGACTTTCTCTATGTGGATGTGGGGAAGAACGGCCGGATGTCTGACGGAGGAGTGTTTAGGCAGACCGAGTTCTGCCACCGTCTCATCACTGGTGGCCTGGACTTGCCACCAGATGCTGATAATGTGGAGGGTCTACCTTTTGTTTTTATCGCTGATGAAGCGTTCGGTCTGAGTGACCATTTGATGAAGCCCTTCCCCCAAAGGACCCTCACCCCGGAGAGGAGGGTTTTTAATTGCCGGTTCCGTCTGTTTTTGACAGCAATAAACTTGGCAGAGTACAAACTGAACTATGTCATTCTCTGCTGCTGCATTTTACACAACTTTTTAAGAAAACATTCTGGAACCCATTACCTGCAGCCAATTGGGCCTGAGGCCGGACTAATGCCAGAACTCACAGGGCTGGATCATGACCATCCTGGCTTAGCCCCCCAAACAGCACGTGAGGTGCGTGACCAGTATGTCACCTATTTTAATGGTAGGGGGGCTATTCCAATGCCAGCTGAGCAATAAAGATTTCCTTTTCTTCAAATATCTATTGTCTGATCAAATTTTTAAGTTTGGTTCTTGTTTGCTTTTCAAGGTGGTTGTCTCCTACATTCTCCTAATTCAGGGATATGCAATTGGCAGACCTGCAGCTAGTGCAAAACTACAAGTCCATCATGCCTCTGGGTCTCATGCTTGTAGCTTTCAGTCTTGCTATGCTTCATGGGACTTTTAGTTATTTAACAGCTGGATTTCCACTAATTGCATATTCCTGTCATAGTGCATTTGTATTGCAAAGTGTTTTTTTATTTTTATTTTTTCCCAATAGGAAATAAGGTCCTTTGTCACAGAAAACACAAAATTACTTCCCAAAAAGGTATTGAGTATTGAAAGGAGGAGACACACACACACACACATATCTTTTTAGAAAAGTTGTAATAGTGCACATTGAAACAAGTGCCTTTTTTTTTTGTTTTGTTTTTTTGGTAAACAATATAGATTTTTTGTAGTAAACAATATCTTATTTTGCTAATTGTTTGGTAACCAATATAGATTTTTTGTAGTAAACAATATATATATATATATATATATATATATATATATATATATATATATATATATATATATATATATATATATTTTTTTTTTTTTTTGAATTTTTTTTTTAAAAGAATAAAAAATCTAGATATATACACACATACATATTTGTTGGATGTTAAAAGTTGAACTATTTACATAAAACAAGGATAAAAGCCAAATTTAGAAGATCTGCACCAAAAATTGGTAATGTCAACATGTGCTATCTCCCATTATGAGTGATCAATGGATGCGTTTTGTGGGTGCAATCCCTTCCTCTCACATACTAGAATGAGGAAGGGGTTGCAAACACAAAATACGTACATTGAGATCCTCTGATGGCACATAGCACATGTTGACACACTGTGTGCATCTTCTAAATTTGGACTCTAAAAAACATAATTAAAATTTCAAAAAACATTAAATGATTTTTGCAAGCAAATGAAGAACATGATCTTGCATTTTAGGGAAAAGGGGCTTAGATTCTCCCCAAAACATCGATCATGTTCTTCATTTGCTGCTGAATGGTGTCCAACTGCCTGTGCATGTTGCGGATCTGGTTCCGCATGCAATCGATCTCGCCATTCCAGACCATGATCTGCCCAATCAGCCTCTGGGTGCTGTCAGTTGTGAATGGCTCTGCGGCTTGTCCTTCTACAACCAGATCATCACCTAAAAAAGGTTTATAAAAAAAAAAATAGTGTTAACTTATGCAGGCATTAATGGTTTACCTTAAGCTGCGTTGTCAGACACTCACTTTGTGGGGTGAGTACCTCCACCACCTCTTCTTCTACCTCCACCTCTGGCACTGGGCTGGGGTCCTCTGGCACTGGGCTGGGGTCCTCTGGCACTGGGCTTGGGCTAACTGCCCAATCAGGCTGGTGAGGTCGAGGGGTCCTGGGCTGCTCCAACTCATGTCTGAGTCTTTGTTCCCCTATGAGAATGAAACAAACCAAAAAAGGTAGACTTTTAAGCCCAGTGATATTTGAATCAAGAAATCTGAATATTAAACATTGGTTCGAAGTGGTGTACAATTATTAGCTAGTTGTTACAAAATCCTAGTTGAATACATCATTTAAATTCCCTTTTAGGCTGGGTTTACACTGCTGTGATGCGTGAAAGCTGCAAATCTACTGTGGGTTCCCACATCGCATGCCTCCCGGAGGCAGTTCACACGACCCTATGCAAACTGCTGGGAAAACCTTTAATGACACCCCCAGATCAGTTCGCATATTGCAGTGCGATCTGCAAACTCAGACAGGAATCGGCTCGCATGGTGTGAACACCCATGCGATCCGATTCTGCTGTAGCTTAAAAAAAGGGTCCTGTACAAGTTTGTGCCGGATGCCATGCAAATTCTGCCATACTACCTGTATGGCTGAAATCGCATCGCACAGAGATCACATGTGATTTGCACTACAGTGCGGTGCGAACCACATCCGATCTCATACATAGCAGCAGTGTGAACCTAGCCTTTAAACAAACTGTGATACTTTACATCATTTAGCCAAGTTTCATAGATGGACACACCAGAATCATCCCCTTGAGTCCCTGTGTGTGATGATCTCAAAAAATGTTCTATGATGTCCCAAACTACACGAAATTATCCCCAGTTGAGATGTGGAACTTATATATCTTAATTACAATACATTACACTGAATAAAGTGATGAAACAGTTGTAGCTATAAAGATATGTACACAAGGAGATCCTAAATTGAATGTCACAATTCAAGGTATCATTAACAACAATAAAAGAAATAAGAACTCAAAAACCAAAACCATATACTGATACGCGCCATTTACGTACAGTCATACGAACGATCAAGCAGACGACAGTTTAATACGCCAGATTTACCACGGGTAGGTACGAACGTCAAGATAAGCGAAAAGTACTCACTTTTTTTGAGCGCCTTTTTTATTCTCCTGTATTGATCTGGCTCCCTGCATTTTATGTCCGACCAGCGTTTGCGGAGTTGATCTTTAGCTCTTCGGACACCAAATGTGTTCTCCAAAGTGCTCACTACTGTACTCATTATTCTGTCCTTCCGGATATTGGGTTTGGGATAGGGGCTATTTTTCCCATCATAATCTTCTTTTCTTAAGATGTCCACCATCTCCACCATCTCTTCGAAAGACATGTTTGTGGCCTTAAACCTCTTCCTAGCTCTGGAAGTATTGGGTTCAGGGCTTTCCTCCGCGCTGCTCTCAGAAAATACGTCCGCCATCTTTATCTAGCTACTCTCCCACAGCGGAACGAGGGTAAAAGGGGCGGGGAAATACGGTCACAAGGAACGTCAGGGGCGGGCAACGTGGGCGACGCAGGCGGAGCTTGACGCATGCACTGTATATAAAGCGTTACCGCGAGGCCGAACGGAAGCAGCGAGTGATACACGCGCCGGTAAGATGGTTTTCTTTTTATTTTTAGGGTTTTAGGCCTGCATTAGGAATGTATATAGTGGGATTTTACCTTGTGGATGGTTAGTTGATTTTAATGTGGGTTTGTGATTGAGTGGGGTTGGTGTTTTGTGTGGGTGTGTGTGGGGGTGGGTGTGTGGGGGGGGGTAGTGTGTGTGGTAGTGTGTGTGTGGGGGTGGGTGTGTGGGGGGGTAGTGTGTGTGGTAGTGTGTGTGTGGGGGTGGGTGTGTGTGGTAGTGTGTGTGTGGGGGTGGGGTGGGTGTATGGGGGGGTGGGGGTGGGTGTGTGGGGGGGTAGTGTGTGTGGTAATGTGTGTGTGGGGGTAGTGTGGGTGGGTGTAGTGTGGGTGTAGTGTGTGTCTCGCCTACATTGTCACAATATAAATAGTGTGCGTTTGGTCTGACATTAGTATTTATGTAATTTTTTATTTTTTATTTTTTTTCAGAACTAAAAATGCAAAAGTACAGTCCGGACCCCTTTAAGGAGGAGGCATTCCTGGCAAAATTCATAGAGATGTTTGAGATGCAAAGGAACCTGTGGGATGACAAGCACCCACTATATTCAAGCCGTCCTGGCCGGAGGAAAACACTGGGGACACTTTTGAAGTTTGTGAAAACCCGACTCCCCCAGGCAGACCTTAAGTTTGTGAGCTCCAAAATTCAGGTCCTGCGTAACATGTATAGGCGGGAGCGCAACAAGATCCTAGACTCCCAAACATCAGGAGCAGCAGCAGATGAGATATATGTACCTAGGCTGTGGTATTACAACAGGCTGCATTTTCTGGATGATCCGTCATAAACCAGGCAGTCACTTTCCACTCTTCCGTCTACCCTTCCCTCCACCCTTCCCTCCACCTCAGGTGAGCCACCCCAGGAAGATCCAGACCCTTCCTTCCTGGACGAAGTTGATGCTCCCAGCTGGAGCCAGGTATATTTTAGTTTATAAAGTTAGGATTGCTCAAATATTAATGATGTAAAGTTCAATGTTTGAATTGCTTCCAAATCTAGGATTTCATCACAAATTAAATTAGATATAAGGATACAGTAGTTTCCACAAATGTGGCTAAAATCTTGGTGAACTGATGGAAAAATGATGGTGTCAAAATGATAGCCTTTTGTATTTCAAGACAAATGTATTTGCAAGTGAGAACTGTAAAATTGTCAGTGATTGATGATTTCAAAATATATACATATTTTATTTATTTATTTATTTATTTTTTACACAGGATGAGCTCACCCAGGAGGAGGCCGGGACCAGTGGTATGGAGGAGGAGGAGGCCGGGACCAGCCACACGCAGGAGATAGCTGGGCCCAGCAGGAGTCGGACAGAAAGTCAGGTCCCTCCCCTCCGCCTAGCCAGCAAAAGGCCCAGGAGGATGACACAGACAGAGGAGGAGTCATTGGCGCTTATACGTCAAGCCAGCCAATTGCTTAGTAAACCCCCCAATCCTGAAGAGGCCTACGCTACTTATTTGGCCAGCAAGTTGCTTGAAATGGAGAAGGGACAGCGCAACTTGTGCAAGGCTATTTTCTTCGATAGTATTCAGCGGGGTCTGAAGGGTGAGCTAACACCAACCACCAGACTCTACAACACAGACCCTACTGCTCCTCCTCCTCCTCCTCCTCCTCCTACCACAAGTCCACCACCAGAGGCACAGCCTCCAGCGAAGCGTGAAGGTAAGGCTAGATGGAAGAGTCGGAAGTGACTGCCTGGCTTCAGTCTGCTCTGACAGAAGACGCAGGCTGTTGTAGTACCACAGTCTGGGGACATAGATGTCATCTGCTGCTGTTCCTGGTCTGTGGGATTCTAGGACTATGTTGTGCTCCCTATTTTCATGTTTACACAGGATCTGAATTTTGGTGGCCACTGACTTGATGTGTGCCTGGGGGACAAAAGGCTTCACAAACTTCAAAAGTGTCTCCAGTGTTGCCTCCCTCTTGATTTTGTTTTGTACAGACTAAAAATAAAGATTTATTTTTTCCAAAAATATTGTAATTTTTTTTATTTTGGATTAAAAAAACAGAGTTTATTTGGGAGTAGGCAGGTACATGTCAAAAGACTATGGGGGTTATTTACAAAACACACGTTCATGTTAATATAAATATGCTAACTACAAGTGCAATTTTTAAAGCACTGCAAGTGCACTTGGAAGTGCAGTCGCTGTAAATTTGAGACTAACATTTGAAATGAGGGGAAGTTCTGCTGATTTTGAACATTCAATCATGTGTAAGCTATTTGAATGTTTTGTAATTAGCGCATCACATCTTTATTCAATTACCTTTACCAGTGAGAGACAACTCATTTAGTGATTGCTGCTTTTTTTCATTTGCTATTCTCGCCCTCTCCTACTTTTTCCCATAGAGCGCGGAAGTCTCTATATACACTCACCATGTGTAAGCTAAAATGCTGGTTTGGGTATCTATCTATCTATCTATCTATCTATCTATCTCTCTACTTACATAGTCTGCTTGGACAAAAAAAACGCAAGTCCATCTAGTTTAACCCCCCCCCCCCCCCAAAAAAAAATCAAAATAAATAAATAATTTTAAACTAACAATAGTAGTTCCAAAAATATATAGTAATAGATAAATTATAAAATTATATATATATATATATATATATTTTAGTTTTTATATATATATATATATATATATATATATATATATATATATATATATATATATAATATTAATCATAGGATGAGGATGAATAAAAACATTTGTGATAACTCTGTGTGAATATAAGCAGCAAAGCTACTTCACTTTTCTTGCATTATGAAGAAGAAAAGAATGTGCTATATTAAAAAAAACACAAAATTAGCAGCATGACGAATATGCTAGCTTCAATACGAACACTAGTTTTACAAGACAGAGCGCTTCTGCCCTGTAAATCCTTTCTGGGCATGCGCCATTCTTAGTCCGTCGGACTAGCATACTGACGACCGTATTGTCCGCTGAAACCAAAGTACGACGGACAGATTTTTGGAAAAACCGAAAATCTTAGTACTCCTGAAAAAGTCAGCTGAAGCCCACACACGAGCGGATTGTCCGCTGAAATGTGTTTCAACGGACTTAGTACATCAAACAGTTCGACCGTGTGTACGCGGCATTACTAACATTGAAAATGACAACATCACCTGTGCCAAATTCAACAAATATAGAAAACATGACCTGGGTTTGCATCTTAAAAAGGAGAGTTGGGAAACAATGCCCTAATTAATGTGAATTGTAATCTTTCTGTGTTTTGAAGAATAGCAAAGCCAAAATTCAAAGATGCACACAAATTGTACCTTAACATTCTTATTTGCCTCATGATCCCTTGTGTGTATTTCCATACATATATCTTGCCAAAAGCCACAAAACACACAGTGTGTCAACATGTGCTATCTACCATCACTAGGGATCAATGGACGTGCTTTGGGGGTGCAACCTCTTTTTCATAACTATAGAAAGGGTTGCACCCCCGAAACACATCTATTGATACACCATGATGGGAGCTAGCATATGTTGACACACTGTGTGTTTTGTGTGTTTAGTAAAAATAATTGTAACTACACACATTTGTGGCATGGGATCATAAGGGAAATTTAATTTTAAAGAGGTGAGATCACCCCATATGAGGAAGGCACACAGTCTTGGGATACTAACGTCTCATTTGGCCTTCACTTTTTGGGATGTGTATCTGATGTTTTCGAACATGCCTGTTTAGCCCCAAAAAAGGGGAATAATGCAAAACATAAATGTTATACACCAAGATGTTGGTTTGTTTTAAAACCTTAAAATGCAAATGAGAATGGGCTTGGACTTTTTACTAAACAATGTGTGGCTTATTATTGCAAAGCTCAACACCAGTGTATTTGTTAAGTTATTGTAGTTACAGTGACAATGTGCTCTACAATGTGGCCAACACCTGCAGTTTTTAGTCCTCCCAAAAACGAAATGTTTTTAAAATTCATGCATTAGATCCAATACGAACAAAAACATTGTGTGTGTGTAGCAGACCTGCAGCACACCATAATAGTTAGCTGATAAAGAGATTGTCACCTCATGTAGCAAAGGTATGTTTGCACTATTGTAGCACGTGGCCAAAATAAAGGCAATTTGAGAACACATTATACAGATAAGAAACACAGACAACAGTAGTTCAAATGAAATCTAAGTTTATGATCAAATAAAAATATTATTCAGAATCAGCTCCAATTTGCTGCTAAGACACTGCCTCTCTACTCACAAAATAATCCAGGTATTTTTGCCATATATCTCTGCCATTTTGGTAGAGCAATCCAACACAGCCAGTTTCTAGAGCCGTCATCACATCCACAGACGACAGAGCTGCAGCCTCTTCAGCTGGGCCTGCCACTGCAGGGTCTGCATCAGTTGCTAGTATTCCTCCATAAAAAATAATGGGGTATACAGCAGCACAATACCATGTGGATTTTTGATTTTGTATAGTGCCAGGTTAATTGGTATTAAAAACAGCCTGAACTGACTGAAGAGAATGCCAAAAGCATTTTCAGCCACCCTTCTGGCACGAGAGAGCCTGTAATTAGATATTCTCTGTTCTGGGGTAAGGTTCCTCATAGGCTTCATAAGATGTTTCCCCAAAGCAAAGGCCCCCTCTGCAACAAAAACAAAATTGAGGACCTCAACATTCTCCTCAGCAGGTGGCAAGTTTAAGGTTGTAGAACTTTGTCTGCATAATGACTTCTCCATCAGAGTTGCGGCCATTCTTCTCAACATCAAGATACAAGAACTCATATGTGGCAGACACTACAGCTAGCAGGACTATGGTGCAAAAGCCCTTATAATTAAAATAATATGAGCCAGAGTTGGGTAGTGGGTAGGGATGGGCTTTATGTTCGGGTCAAACATGAGTTTGACTCGAACATTGGCTGTTTGCCGTTCGCAGAATAGTGAACAATTTGGGGTGTTCGCGGCAAATTCGAAAGCCGCAGAACACCCTTTAAAAGTCTATGGGAGAAATCAAAAGTGCCCTGGGTCCTGCCCTAGGGTAAATGTATCAATTAAAAAAAAAAAGTTAAAAAAACTGAAGTTTTTTCAGGAGCATTGATTTTAATAATGCTTAATGTGAAACAATAAAAGTGTAATATTCCTTTAAAGTTCATACCTGGGGGGTGTCTATAGTATGCCTGTAAAGTGGTGCATGTTTCCCGTGTTTAGAACAGTCTGACAGAAAAATTTAATTTTTAAAGGAAAAAAGTAATTTACAACTACTCGCGGCTATAATGAATTGTTGGTACGAAAATACACATAAAAGTTTACTGATAATAATTGCATTGAATTTCCCCACAGGGGAACCCCGAACCAAAATTTAAAAAGGAAATGCGTGGGGGTCCCCCTAAATTCCATACCAGGCCCTTCAGGTCTGGTATGGACTTTAAGGGGACCCCGTGTCAAAAAAAAAAAAACGGCGTGAGGCCCCAAAAAATCCATACCAGATGCTTATCCAAGCACGCAACCTGGCAGGCCGCAAGAAAAAAGGGGGGACAAAAGAGTGCCCCCCTCAGGAACCGTACGTGGCCACATGCCCTCAACATTGGGAGGGGGCTTTAGGGTAGCCTCCTAAAGCACCTTGTCCCCATGTTGATGAGGGGAAGGGCCTCATCCCCACAACCCTTGGTTGTGGGGGTCTGCGGGCGGGGGGCTTATCGGAATCTGGAAGCTCCCTTTAACAAGGGGGCCCCCAGATCCCGCCCCCCTATGTGAATTGGTAATGGGATACAAATGTACCCTTACCATTTCACAAAAAACTTGTCAAACTGGTTAAAAAAGACAAGAGACAGTTTTTGTCTAGTCCTTTATTAATTTCTTCTTCTTTCCCCGCTTCTTCTTCCATTTTCTTTCTTCTGGTCTTCCTTCAGTGTTCTTCTTCCCCCTCCATCTTCTTCTTCTCCATATTCTTCTTCTTCCGCTCTTCTTGTCTGGCATCTTTCTCTGGCTTCTTCTCCGCTTTGTCCTCTGCACGATCCGCCTCAGTGGTAGTCTTCCACTGTATGATGCTTCTGTTCTTCTGACACGTCTTATATATATCCCGGTGACCCCACCCTCCTCTGACGCACGGGGACTTAACCGGGACTTCCCTATGGCTTTCCCCGTGATTTCAGAGGGGGCGGGGTCACCTCGTTTACGTAAACGGGTGACCCTGCCCCCCTCTGACAACACGGGAAAGCCATAATGAAGTCCCTGGGCGTCAGTGGGGGGCAAGGTCCCCTGGTGGCCCAGCCCTCCATTATATAAGAAGTGTCAGAAGAACAGAAGTGTCACATGGCGGAAGACTCCCACTGAAGAAGAAAATAGAGAAGAAGAAGATGGAGGAAGAAGAACACCGAAGGAAGACTATGAGAAGAAGAAGATGGAAGAAGAAGTGGGGAAAGAAGAATAAATTAATAAAGCACTTGTCAAAAAACATCTCTTGTCTTATTTAACCTTTTTGACACTTTTTTGTGAAATGGTAGGAGTACATTTGTACCCCATAACCAATTCACACAAGGGGGGTGGGATCTGGGGGTCCCCTTGTTAAATGGAGCTTCCAGATTCCGATAAGACCCCAACCCGCAGACCCCCACAGCCACCAGGCAAGGGTTGTGGGGATGAGGCCCTTCTCCCCATCAACATGGGGACAAGGTGCTTTGGGGGGCTACCCCAAAATGTAATTTTGCTGTTAGACTATTCTAAACACGGGAACCATGAGCCACTTTACAGGCATACTATAGACATCCCCCAGGTACAACATTTAAAGGAATATTACACTTTTATTGTTTCACTTTAAGCATTATAAAAATCACTGCTCCCGAATAAAACGGCCGTTTTAAAACTTTTTTTTGCATTGATACATGTCCCCTGGGCCAGGACCCAGGTCCCCAAACACTTTTTATGACAATGCCATGTGTATAAGCCTTTAAAATTAGCACTTTAGATTTTTCATGTTCGTGTCCCATAGACTTTAAGCCCTTGTACACACGATCAGAGATTCCGACGGAATGTGTCCGATCGGAGCGTTTTGTCGGATATTCCGACTGTGTGTGGTCTGCATCGAACTTTTCCAACTTGCCGGAAATATTTTCCGACAAAATGCTCCGATCGGACATACTCCGATCATGTATAGAGAATTCCGATCGGACAAAGTGCCACGCATGCTCAGATCAAATTCCTACATCAAAGCTATTGGCTACTAGCCTGAACATAGTCCCATCGTAACTAAATTACGTCATCACGTTCTGAAAGATCGGATTTTCCGACAACTTTGTCCGACCATGTGTATGCAACAGTTTCGGACAAGATCCGTCGGACAAAATCTGACAGACAAAATCCGACGGATTTGGTTGTCGGAATCACCGACCGTGTGTACAAGCGCTTACAGTGTTTGTGCGTTCAAACAAAGTTTTTGACTGTTCGCATGTTCTGGATGCGAACCAAACAGGGGGGTGTTCAGCTCATCCCTAGTGGTGGGACAGTCCGGACATGTTTTCCATCAATAGTACCTCCACAGTTGGGAAAATTCCACTGATGGTGGAACTGGGCTGCAACATCCTGCCATTGCTGTGGGTTTGAAGGAAACTGTGGATTAAAAAAAGAAGAAAAAAATACTACTTCTGCACATAACATTGCAAGCAGATTTGACACGGGCATGCATAGCCAACATAAGGAGGAGGAAACTTAAATGAGTATTTAAAGACAAAAGGGTAAGGTCGACTTACCTGATTCATCTCCCCTCTGGTGGCCCATTAGAAAAAAATTTGGGGGGGGGGATGGGTAGATGTTTTAGACAGATAACCCTCTCCACTTCCATGAGAGCTGTTTGCAGAAATAATCTGGGATACTTTAGCCAGCCCCTCCTTACTTACACTATTGGCAGCCCAGTGGACAGGTAAGAAGTTTAATAATCTAAAAATATGGATCCACACTGTCCAAATTTAAGCACATTTTGACATTCAGAAAATACCTATCAATATAATAGTAGACAAAAACTGTCTACGTTATAATTTGTAGGTAATTATGCAGGTCATTGCACTACATGGTTGGGTGAATTTGTACAGAAATTTAAACACAAAAGAGTGATAGTATGTATGGGTTTGGTAAAGTCAGCAGATAGAGTATTTGTATGTGGTGATTTTGCATATTTGGGGGGAGGGAAGGTTTCAAATTAGTTTTTGCCCCAAAAAATGGTCTCTTGCACTCTGCCTGAATATGAGGACAACAATAACATGTGTAAACATTTTAGGGGTTGTTTAGGGTAAGCCCCAAAATGTAGCTGACAAAAACACTGTAAAGTTACTAGGCTAGGTGTGTATGGGCCCAGGATACCATGTTAGTTATGAAAAATATGTATGTAGGCCAACAAAGGAGCAGGAAAAGCTTAAAGCATGCATGAGGACAAAGAGGACATTCACAGCATATAACAATATTGAAAATGGTGTAATCAACAAATTAAGACAATACATTAGCAAACATTAATACATAGAATGTGATCCTAAAGGTAAAATTTTATCCAAATATAGTACTTCTGCAGTACTTGAATGATAGCTGAGCAGGTGTCTGGAATAATGAGTCCCAGAGCCTGGGGGAGATCCCAGTGGTAAACTTGAGGTGCTGGAGACTTCTCCCCATCGCCAAGTAACACAAGGTGGCTATAAGCCTTTGCTCAGAGTGATGGCAAGCCTCATGCATATGTCCTGCTTCATAATCTAGAGGGTCACCAATGCCAAGAGTTGGTGAAAGCAGGGGTGCGTCATCTGGAGATAATTCCGAAAATCATCCGGATTATCCTCCTGAAGCTCCCGCAGCAAAGGCATATGACATAATTGGTCACGATTAAGCAACCAATTTTTGGTCCAAGAACTCCTCCTCCTCCTGTTCCTGGACTGGACTTGGGTCAAAGCAATAACTCCAAGACCAATAATATCACGTTCTCTCCTCTGATTCCGCAATATGGCTGGTTGACGAACGGCCATTCAGAAACAAACTGACAAGCACGAACTGAAAAGCAGGAATCAACACTCAACAAACTTTTACTAACACAATTAACAGAAGGAGCCCAAAGGGTGGTGCTTCCTCTTTATCGGCTTGTAGAACATTTAGTACGTCACTACATTTGTGCTTGTTGGCTGACATTTGCGTAACGTTTGTATTCAAGACAAGTTTACGGAACACGCCCTTCGGACAAAAGTCTGATGCTTTGTCTGTCGGAAAATTCAATCATGTGTATGAGGCTTTACTCTGAGCACACACGGAACAGGCAGCGACAAAGGTGGTTACATCAGCAAATAGACTAGGCCACCAGAATGGTTGGGAAATGGCCCAAAAGAGTTGATTCTTCCCAGGGTGGCCAGCAGCCTTGGGACAATGGTGAGTCTGGAGCATAGCAGTACAAAGACTCTCTGGGACAAAGCAGTGGTCACAAGGTTTCTCAGGAGGAGCATGGACCTGAGCAGCAAGAATTTTGTCACCCAAAGAAGAAGTGAGACTGGTGCGAACCGTAGCCAGAATACGATCAGGAGGAATCACAGGAACCAGAACCGACTCCATCTTGGAAGTGAAGGAAAATTGTTGCAACAAAGCATCAGCCCTCACATTCTTTGTACCAGGTAAGAATGACATAATGTAATTGAAAATAGACAAGAAAAGAGCCCATCGCGCCCTTCTTGGAGAGAGGCGTTTAGCCTCAGACAAGAATGTGAGATTCTTAGGGTCAGTAAGAATGAGAACTGGCTTAGTGGTACATTCGAGGAGATGTCTCCATGGTTTCAGGGCTAAAATGATCACTAACAGCTCTCTGTCACCAATCTCGTAATTGTACTCCGCAGATGACAAGATCTTGGAAAAGTAGCCACAAGGATGCATAGCGCTCTCAGAGGTAGGCCATTGAGACAGAAGGGCACCAACTCAGTCTCAGAAGCATCAACCTCAAGGATAAAGGGTAACCTAGGATCAGGATGTGCCAACACAGGAGCAGAAAAAAAGGCAGCCTTGAGACTCTCAAAGGCCTTAATGGACTCTGGAGACCAACTCTTTGGGTTACTGTTCTTTCTGCTTATATCAGTCAGGGGCTTGACCAGAGACGAGAAGTTACAAATAAACTTCCGATAATAGTTGGCAAAGTCAAGAAAACGCTGCAGAGGACTTAAACCCACAGGTTGGGGCCACTGTAGGACTGCTGAAAGTTTCTCTGGGTCTATCGAAAAAACTAGCAGTGGAAATGACATAACCCAGGAATTTAACTAGTTCACGATGGAAGTCGCACTTCTCCAATATACAATAGAGATTGTTCTCTTAGTTTCTGAAGCACACAATAGACATCTGTGTGGTGGCTCTCCAGGGACTTGGAAAATATGAGGATATCGTCAAGATAAACCACCACACATAACTGCAACAAATCTCGGAGGACATTGTTAATGAATTCCTGGAAAACTGCCGGGTCGTTACAAAGGCCAAAAGGCATTACGAGGTACTCATAATGGCCTGTTCTGGTATTAAACGCAGTTTTCCACTTGTCACCCTCCTTAATCATCACAAGATTGTATGCCCCTCTCAAATTAAGCTTTGTGAAAACCGTTACTCCCTTGAGGCGGTCAAATAACTCCAAAAGCAATGGAATCGGATGGGCATTCTTAATCGTGAAACGATTGAGACCCCTATAATCAATATAAGGCCTCAGTTCACCACTCTTCTTCTTCACAAAGAGGAAACCAGTACCAGCAGGAGACAAGGATTTGTGGATGAAACCTTGAGAGAGTCCGTTTGCAACATACTCTTCCATGGCCCTATCCTCCAAGACCGACAAAAGGTAAACCCGGCCACGACGGGATATGACACCAGGTTGAAGGTCAATTGTGCAATAATATGTGTAGAGGTAAACCACCGGCTTGACCTTTGTCAAAGACATCACTAAAATTGCGGTACTCCTCTGGCAGGGAGGAGAGTTAAGAGGTGCATAGGACCTTGGCTACCTTCTGGAAGCAGGTCTTACTGCATTGTGGTGACCAGGAGAGAAACTCAGCACGGAGCCAATCAAAAGAGGGGTTGTGCCTCTGTAACCAAGGATAACCAATAACTAAATTTAGGTGAAGAAATAACTTCGATTATCTCAAAAATTCTAAAATTCTGATGGACCTAGAAATAGAACATGTTCTAAATATTTCCGGCCCCCCCTCTTTTCCCTTCTGAACCCAGAGGAGGTTCTAATGCGTGTTTAGACTTAGCTTAATCACTAAGTCGCACGCTCTAAGGTGAGTGTTCACTAACTAGGGGATCACTGTAGGGAGGACACCTTGGCACATTTGACACCTATCATGTTGTTTTTGTGATTGCATGGACTACTCAGTGTATTGATTAGAAGCACAGCAGGACACTTTGTCTGCACATGAGCACTTTAATATTTGTCATATATTTTTTTCACATACACTATATATGGGTTTTTTCTGAACTTTATGAATCTTTCAGAATTTATATGTTTTTTCACATGAGTACGATGTACTTGCTGTGCATTTGAGTTTTCCACTCCCTTATTTAATTTTTTATTTATTATTTACTGGCACTTCACCATTTGTCAATATTTGTGTGTTTTTATGTTATGTATGCATTTGGTATCCATATATTGGGTGTATAGTGCATAATACCTAGCACAGCACTTTACAATTTAATTATTTAATAATTTATTGTGTTTTTAACTGCTGTATTTTATATTGATCCAATGCTTTTTATATTTATTTTATTTTTGATGAGATCATATTTCTAACACGGAGTAGTATTTACTAACTTATGTTTGCACGATTTGTGAGACGTGTTTAACACCAGCAGCTTTTCTTTCTCTATATATTTACTGGGCATCTGGCTAGTGGTGCTTCGCAGAATTCTATCGGGGTAATTTACTAAGATGAATGCGCTGCGCCGGTTCAGACTTTAATTTGTGCGCCAGATAAATTATTAATTGAGCGTGTGAACCGGTGCACACATAAGCGCAACAGATAATATACCGGTGCACGCGATAATGATATGCCATTGATAATAGCACACGTCGTATCATTAACAGTCCATTCACACAGGGGCAACACGACTTCCAGCGCGACTTTTGGAGGCAACTTGGACACTACTTGAGTATGAATCACAGCGCGACTTGGGGCGACTTACAACATGACTTTAAGTTGCCCCCAGGCAAGGCGACTTTAATTTTAAAAAAAATGGCATGGGTTCCCCTCCAAGAGCATACCAGGCCATTGGGGTCTGGTATGGATATTAAGCGGAACCCCACACCAAAAAAAATGGATTGGGGGTCCCCCTCAAAATCCATACCAGGCCCTTCAGGTCTGGCATGGATTTTAAGGGGAACCCTGCACCAAAAAAAAATGGCATGGGGGTCACCCTCAAAATCCATACCAGACCCTTATCTGAGCACACAGCCTGGCAGGCCGCAGGAAAAGAGGGGGGGACAAGAGAGCGCCCCCCCTCCTGAATCCTACCAGGTCACATGCCCTCAACAGTGGGAGGTTGCTTTGGGGTACCCCCCAAAGCACCTTGTCCCCATGTTGATGAGGACAAGGGCCTCATCCCCACAACCCTGGCTGGTGGTTGTGGGGGTCTGCGAGCAGGGGGCTTATCGGAATCTGGAAGCCTCCTTTAACAAGGGTCCCCCAGATCCCAGCCACTCCCCCTGTGTGAAATGGTAAGGGGATACAAAAGAACCCCTACCATTTCACCAAAAAGGTGACAAAAGTGTTAAAAATGACAAGAGACAGTTTTTGACAAGTCCTTTATTAAAGTCTTCTTCTTTTCATCTTCTTTGGGTCTTCTTCCTTCCTTCATCACTCGCCACGCTTCGGGCACAGCCTCGCTTTCCTCAGCTATTTTTTATTCTAACTCTATGTCTACTTGGAGGGTGGGGCTTGGCCCTGAACTCACTTCGCAGGCGCCGTTCATCTTCGGAGACCTTCGGCGTCTCCTTGTGCTCTGTACTGCGCAAGCGCAGTACAGGGCAGACACTATCCGATGGGGGACAGTATTTGACACATCACCGGTGCAGTGAACAAAAGCACTTGAACATGTGCAAATGCCACTTGCGCATGCGCAGTGCATAAATTGACCTTGCGCAGTTCCAAGTGTATTTGCAGGCGCAACAGGCTTGTTCAGAGAAAGTTACTTTTCCATTCTATTTTGGGCATGTTTGTTACTTGGACAGTTATAACTATACTTCCTCACATCACACACATCACCCCCATAATATTGGCACTTCCACCTTCTTTTAATTCTGAGTTGAATAATGCGTGCACCATGTCTATTGCGATGCACCGATCGCCTCCCCCGCGCTAGCATGATAATCGTAAATGGGGAATTGCGCTGTGTTATGAGCACAAATGCTTTGTTAATACAAAAATGGCCGTTGCGCCGCAACTCATGGAGCAAACCGTTTGTAAATCAGCCCCTTTGTGTTTTTTCACAATAAAGGCACAATCTCTCCCTCCTCCTTAGGGTTCTCTCATCTGCAGAGAGACGCATGATGAAGACCGAGTGTATGGGCTCATCTTCACAGACCGACTAAGTTCCAAGAGGCATGGGAGGTGAGCGAAGCAAGGGTGGGACTGCAAAGTTCAGAGACAAATGTACATGAGAATTCCGCAAGCATCCTTAAAAGGAAGTCTTTCTTTGAGTCTGGAGTCAATGAGGATGGCAAACGTGATTAACTTCTCCAGCTCAATGGGCATATCTCGGACTGCTATTTCATCCTTGATGGTATCCGAGAGACCAGGAGAAAAAGCAGTCACGAGTGCCTCATTGTTCCAAGCAACCTCTGCTGCCAGAGTATGGAATTCAGTGGCATAATCAGCAACAGTTCTCGTACTCTGATTAACATGAGGCACTTGGTGGCAGAAACGGAGAGTGCAGGAATGTCAAGTACCCTTTTAACCGCTTCACCCCCTGGAAGATTTTACCCCCTTCCTGACCAGAGCACTTTTAACTGACAATTGCGCAGTCGTGCAATGTTGCACCCAAACAAAATTGATGTTGTTTTTTTTCCCACTAATAGAGCTTTCTTTTGGGGGTATTTGATCACCTCTGTGGTTTTTATTTTTTGCGCTATGAACAAAAAAAGTGCGACAATTTAAAAAAACACAATATTGTTTCATTTTTGCTATAATAAATATTCCCCCAAAATATATAAAAAAAACTATTTTTTT
Source organism: Lithobates pipiens (assembly GCF_037356315.1). Taxonomy (NCBI): domain Eukaryota; kingdom Metazoa; phylum Chordata; class Amphibia; order Anura; family Ranidae; genus Lithobates; species Lithobates pipiens. The sequence continues at coordinate 73,342,081 of NW_027507685.1, read as the reverse complement.
CCTCAGGTTAGGCAGATATGTATTCTTCTACATATTTTTGGTAAAAAAATCGCAGTGAGCATATATAGATTGGTTTGCACAAACGTTATAGCGTCTACAAAATAAGGGATAGTTTTATGGCATTTTTATTATAAATTTATTTTTTACTAGTAATGGCGGCGATCTGCAATTTTTATCGGGACTGCGACATTATGGTGGAAACGTCAGACAATTTTGACAAATTTTTGGGACCATTGGCATTTTTACAGCAATCAGTGCTTTAAAAATGCATTGATTAATGTAAAAATGTCACTGGCAGGGAAGGGGTCAACACTAGGGTGCAATCAAGGGGTTAATGTTTTCCCTAGAGTGTGTTCTAACTGAAGGGGGAGTGGACTGTGTAGAGGAAGAGATAGACCGCTGTTCATACTCTGTATGAACAGACGATCTGTCACTTCTCCCCTCAGAGAACCGAAAAACTATGCCCGAGCAATCGCGGGAGCCTGACGGTGATTGCAGCCGCCGGGCACTCACATAGGCTCCACAGGGTGTACAGTTTTTAATACACTTCTGGTGGTGTACACAGTATATAATACGGTGCAGCCATTGAACAGTTTCTAATACAGTGAAGGTGGTGTACACAGTATCTAATACAGTGTGTACAGTTTCTAATATACTTCAGGTGGTGTACACAGTATACAATACAGTGCAGCCATTGTACAGTTTCTAATTAAGTGCAAGCGGTGTACACAGTATCTAATACAGTGTGTACAGTTTCTAATACACTTCAGGCGGTGTATATATACATATACGCTCTGCATTCAGTGTAGCCTATATATACAGTGCATTCGGTGGTGTGTAGTTTCTAATACACTTCAGGTGGTGTACACAGTATAGAGGGCCGTCTTTACCACAAGGCAAATGGGGCAGATGCCCAGGGCCCAGTCACTGTTTGGGGCCCAAAGCAGAGCTGGCCATTAAGCCTGTGTTCTGCCCGCAAACTGGTGCTGAAAATCACCACACATAGACAGGCAGTCTATCAGGGCCAATCCTAGGTGGTTGCGCGAGTGCCACAGAGGTGGGGGCACTGAAGTGTGCTCCCCTCCCTCCTCCTCCTCCTCTACTTGTCCATGTCCAGAGGCAGCGCTCTCCACCCATCTCCCTAGTCACCGCTGTGTTTCCTTCCTAAGCCCAACCAGCCACACAGTTACGTTGCTGGGGGGGAGGCGGTCTGTGCCTGGCATGTGTTCTCCTTCTCTCTGGGTCTAACCCCTGCCTGCTCTGGTTTGTCCTGGGGGGGATCTGTACTAATGAAGGGGGGTTTGTCCTGGGGGGTCTGTACTAATGGAGAGGGGCTGTTTATCCTGGGGGGTCTGCACTAATGGGGAGGTTGCCCTGGGGGGGTCTGTACTGATGGAGGGGGGGCTTGTCCTGGGGGGGTCTGTACTAATGGAGGGGGGGTGGTTTGTCCTGGGGGATATGTACTAATGGAGGGGGGTAGTTTGTCATGGGGGGGATCTGTACTAATGGAGGGGTGTGGTTTGTCCTGGGAGGGTCTGGATTAATGGAGGGGGCGGTTTGGCCTGGGGGAATCTGTACTAATGGAGGGGGGTGGTTTGTCCTGGGAGGTCTGTACTAATGGAGGGGGGTGGTTTGTCCTGGGGGGTCTGTACTAATGGAGGGGGCGACCTTGAAGTCTGTCACTGTCATCAGCAGTGTGCGCTCAGTACAGCAGTGCCAGTGATGCATTTTCTCGATCGAGAAGCGGGCCGCGGGTGGGGGGCCTTGAGCTCCACTGACGCTCTGGCCCCACCCCTTGCTATTCATGCACAGAGTACATGATCAAAGGAGCGGAGGCCTCGGTAGGAGGAGTCAGACCACAGCGTGGAGTGGAATGATGCTTGGTGCCTGGTCACGTGAAACTAGCAGTGTTTGTGGAGAACTGATTGGAGCTGAGCTTGCCAGGAGGACAAGGTAGGTCTTCTTTCTCCTCCCCTGGCCCCCACTCCCCATTCCCATGACATGTGTAAAATAGTAGAAAGTTTAAAAACGCTGACCATACCTGCAGTCCAGGTTGAGTGAGACTGTGGCTGTATTTTTTTTTACAGAGCACACAGGATAATTTACAGCACATGGCATTACTGTCTGTATTTAATGGCTTGACGGGCTTATTTTGGGCCTGGCTGGTTCACATGTATGTGCTATGGCAGCCCACATTTGCGCAGGCACTGCAGCCCATTCTTTTGAATTGGCTGCTATGCCTGCGTTTCCTGCAAAAAAAAAAAAAGATACATGCATCATGTAATAGACTTGAGACGTTTTTAGATGTTTAGGTCATGCTTTTAAAAGCACAGTGAGTTTGTGTGTGCAGAAACTGCAGGTAAGTTGCATGCAAAAGCAGAATGATTTTCAAGTCAATTTTAAAATGCTGCATGCACAGTTTTTTTCCTGCAGGAAACGCAGGCATGGCAGCCCATTCCAATGAATAGGCTACCAAAACACCTACATGTGAATGTGACAATGGCTGCAATATAATTGGGGTGCTGTGATGTGTAAAGGGCAACTATGACATGAAGGGGACTCTAATGTAATGGGGGCGCTGTGATGTGTAAAGGGGCACTATTATGTGAAAATGTCTGCAATGTAATGGGGCACTGAGATGTGAAGAGGATGCAATGTAATGGAGTTCTGTGACACGAAAGGGAATTGAGGACACCATGGGACTGCTGTGAAGGGGGCAAAAAAAATGTTTGCCCAGGGCCCAAACGATATTAAAGATGGCCCTGGCAGTATATACTACACTTCTGGTGGTGTACACAGTATATAGTATATAACACCGTGCAGCCGCTGTACAATTTCTAATACAGCGCAGGCTCTGTACACAGTATTTAATACAGTTTGTACAGTTTCTAATACACTTCAGTAGGGATGGCCGAACGGTTCGCCCGGCGGTCGGTTCACGGCGAATTTCGGCTGTTCAAGGTCCGCCCGATCGGCGGACTATTGCCGCTGTTCGCCCGGCGGACTTACGTGTTTACTATGTAAAAGAATTTTGACCTATGATGACACATCCATCATGTGGTACAGGACAGCCAATTGAGACATTACAGCCCATGGACACTTGGACATTCCCCCTAACTTATAAATAGACCCGATCCGGCGGCCATTTTACATTCTTTCGTATGTCACTATAGGGAGAGGTTGCTGTGTGGAGCAGGGAGAGACTGCAGTGACCCAAATCGCTAGTTATTAGGTCCACAAAAGTTCTTTTAAGGATTGGTATGGTATAGGTGTAGTTCAGGATATAGGTTTGAGGCACTGCTATTCTAGTCATTGTTGCAGCAGCCTGTCTTTTGTCAGTGTAGAGAGGGACAGGACGCTGTGTGCAGCAGGGAAAGTCAGTTTAATCATTAGCTGTTACTATTAGGGCCACAAAAGTCCTTTTCAGGACTGGTATGGTAAAGTAGTACAGGATATAGTTTTTAGTGCTATTCAAGTTATTGTTGCAGCAGCATGTGTTTTGTCAGTTTAAATAGGGACAGACAGGAAGTTATGTGTGGCAGTGAGGGACAGTCAGTTTAATCAGTAGCTGTTACTATTAGGTTCACAAAGGTTCTTTTCAGGACTGTTATGGTAATAGGGTTGTACACATATAATATTCTTTCTTCCAAATATAGAAAGAATATTATACTTGACTGCTGCCCTTCTGTTGCAGTAGTCTTTTATGAGTATAGGGACTGAGGTACAGTCTGCTAATCACAACCTACTAGTTGCACAAAGGTCCTTATAAGGACTGGTAAGGTATAGCGTACTAGAGTATATAGGGTTGAGTGAGGTACAGTCTGCTAATCCTTAAGGACTGGTATAGGTTCACAATATATAGGGTTGAGGTGCACTACTGCTGACTGCTGCCCTATTCTGCAGCAGTCCTTTATGAGTTTAGGGACTGAGGTACAGTCTGCTAATCACAACCTACTAGTTGCACAAAGGTCCTTCTAAGGACTGGTAAGGTATAGCGTACAAGAGTATATAGGGTTCAGTGAGGTACAGTATGATAATCCTTAAGGACTGGTATAGGTCCACAATATATAGGGTTGAGGTGCACTACTGCTGACTGCTGCCCTATTCTGCAGCAGTCCTTTATCAGTATAGGGGCTGAGAGTTTTGTCACAGGGTCATTTAAAAAATGACAGGCAGAGGAAGAGGCAGGCCCTTCTGCAGGGGTGGTAGGGGTAGGGCAGGAGCAACAGGCTTGAGCCAAAGTGGGAAGTTGCAGAAGGTGCGTTCAATTACTTTAAAGGACGCACCAGACTTGGTTGAGTGGCTCACTCAGCCTTACTCTTCTGCACCCTCCTCATCCTCTCGATCTGCACCCTCTTCTTCACTCTCTGCTATGTGCACCCCCAAAGACACTACCACCAACAACACCACCACCACCACCACCACCACATACCTTCCTCTTGAGTCACAGGAATTATTTTCCAATCCATATCAAGACATTTCTGATGCGCAGCCACTCTTGGCATAGGATCAGGAAGAGGAGGTAGCAACAACCGCCACTCAGCAGTCTGACGACAGTACCCAGATCAGCCCAAGGAGGAGGTTGGTCACCGGTGTTGCTGCCTACTCCGAGATCTCTACTTATAGCGGTGGGGAAGATGACGTCGATGATGACGTGTCTAGTGATGTCACGTGGGTGCCCACAAGAGAGGAAGAGGAGGGGAGTTCAGAGGGAGATATGGACCAGCAGATAGGGAGGAGAAGCAGGAATAACTTACATTGCACAGGAGGGACAAAGCAGACTGCTAATGTATCAGGAGCGAGTCATCGACCATGTACGGTCACATCTGGCGCTCCCAGGACGCCGGCACATGGCTCCGCAGTGTGGACTTTTTTTAACGTGTCCGCTACTGACAATAGTGTTGCCATCTGCAATCTTTGCAGTCAACGCATTAATCACGGTAAGCCCAACACTCACCTAGGGACGACCGCCTTAAGAAGGCACATGAGCTGCCCTCATCGAGCCCAGTGGGAGCAACGGAACACACAAAGCCACACTCCAGGCTCTCATCGTCCAGCCTCGTCTTCTACTTTTCCTTCTCCTCTCTCCTCACAATTGTCCTCCACTCCACCTTCCATCACGCCAAGCTCACATTTTTCTGGAAAAAGGCAGGCTTCCGTGGGCCTAATGTTCGAGCGTAAAAAAATGATGACGCCGGAATAACCCTCTTGCCCAACGGTTGACGGCTGGCTTGTCAGAACTGATAGCCTGCCAACTACTGCCATATAAACTGGTGGACTCGGAGGCCTTTCGAAAATTTGTGGCCATTGGAACACCACAATGGAAGGTCCCAGGAAGGAAGTATTTCTCACAGAAGGGCATCCCAGAGCTATATGGCCATGTTCAGCGGCAAATGAATGTATCTCTGGCACACAGTGTCAGTGCCAAGATACATCTGACCACAGACACATGGTCTAGCAAACACAGGCAGGGAAGGTATATCACTTTTGAACCTTCTGACGGCCGTCAAGCATGTAACCCCAGCACCTGTGTAGATTTGGTTTTACCGCCACGGATTGCATGCAGGCCTGGCTCTTCTTCTCCTCCTCCTACTCCATCCTCCTCCCTCTCCTCCTCGGCTGACTCCTCCTTTTCCGCTGCTAGCGTCTCTTCCGCTGCTCCGCCCAAGCTCCCCAGAACCTATTCGACATGCAAGGTGAGACGTTGCCATGCCGTGCTGCGTCTGTTGTGCCTGGAAGCCAAGAGCCACACTGACCTGGCACTTCAGCTTTGCGTTCACAGGCAGATCAGTGGCTAACACTGCTCAATTTGACAGTTGGTAAAGTGGTGTGTGACAACGGTGCCAATCTGCTTAGCGCATTGAAACAGGGCAAAATTACGCACGTGCCATGCATGGCACACGTCTTAAACTTGGTCATGCAGCGATTCGTTGTCAAATACCCTGGGGTCCAGGACATCTTTCGGCAGGCAAGGAAAATCTCGGCCCATTTCAGAAGATCTTACGCGGCCATGGCTCGCCTTGCTGACATTCAGCGGCGACACAATCTGCCGGCCAGACGTCTTATTTGCGATTGCCCGATGCAATGGAACTCAACCTTCTATATGCTTGATAGGCTGCTCCAGCAGAAACGTGCAGTTAACGTCTACCTGTATGAACTTTGCGGCAGAACGGGTTCTGGGGAGCTGGGTTTTTTTTTCACCGCGCCAGTGGCTGCTCATGCGCAACGCATGCAGACTTCTGCGGCCATTTGAGGAGATCCCCAAACTGGTCAGTCGCAGCCATGGCGCCATCAGTGACATGGTACCTTATGCCTTCTTTATGGAGCGTGCATTGCATCGTGTCATTGATCAAGCTGTGGAGGAGCAGGAGCGGGAAGATGAGGAAGTCGCAATGCTGGATGAATTCCCAGGGGGGCTACTCTGAGACAAGTGAACAACAGGAGTCTGAAGAGGAGTCAGAGGAGGATGGTGCCGGGGCGGATGAGGAGGACAAGAAGAGCATGCTTTAAACCTTTCTGGGATCCCTGTTGTTGTACGTGGATGGGGAGAGAAAAATGAAGAGGACAACATTATCCTGGATGATGAGCAGGAGCCAGGCCACCACACCGCTTCCACTTTAGTGCAAATGGGGGCCTTCATGCTCCAGTGTTTTAATAGGGACCCCCGTATAAAAAGCATAAGGGTCAAGGACCAGTACTGGGTGGCAACGTACTTAGACCCCCGGTACAAACACAAAATGGCGGAAATGTTACCGCCGTCACAGAGGGCTGTCAGAATGGAGCACTTCCAGGCCTTGCTTCGAGAAATTCTGCATTCTGCTTTTGCGTGCGTTGGCAGAGGATCAATTCCCACTCCCAGAGAAGGAGTTGCGGGTACCAATCCAACTGCAAGAAGAGGCCGGTTTGAAGATGTGTTGGTGACTTCGGATATGAGGTCATTCTTTCAGCCGACCTATCGACAGGTGTCATCCGGATCCAGCATCAGGGAACACCTAGACCATCAGGTGTCCGACTACATCGGGTTAACGGCCGATGTGGACGCTCTGAGGAGTGATGAACCCCTGGACTACTGGGTGGGAAGGCTTGACCTCTGGCCAGAGCTTGCCCAATTTGCAATCGAACTGTTGGCTTGCCCCTCGTCCAGTTTCCTGTCCGAATGGACGTTCAGCGCAGCGGGGGGGATCGTGACCGATAAGCGTACTCGCCTAGCTCACGACAGTGTTAACTACTTCACATTTGTAAAAATGAATGAGGCATGGATCTCGGAGGAATTCAACACATTTGACCAGTAGACCATGTATATGTCTATAAACTATTTTTTTAATCGAGCACACAGACCTTCTTTCTTCATTTGGTTCACTTCCTTGTCCAAAAAAAGCACACCGTACTATATGCCTGTACCCTCCTGTTTGAAGAGGTTGAGTGGTGTCATATTTTTGGGGCCCAGCAGCAAGTTGCTGGTATCAGTGCTGCTGTTAGTGCTCTCTATCTCGGTGCAGGTGTCAGTTCACTCTATCACGGTGCAGGTGTCAGTGCTCTATATCACGGTGCTGGTGATGATCATCATCTCCTGCACCCTCTTCTACCCTGACCTTCCCTCGCCTCCATTGTCTCAAGAGTCCTGAATTTTCAGAATTTCACATATAAAAAAAGAATGCTTGTAGTTGTCGATCCCAGATTCACCTCATACATGTGTTATGTCATTGGCCATGTGATGGGACTATGTGTGCACAGCTAGTAATTATTTTGTGGCTGCAAATATGACCTGTAGGTTTGTAAAGTTCACCATCCCTGTGCTGTGCTGACTTCCTCCTGGGGCTGCTTATTATGAGGGGCTCCCACCATCCCTGTGCTATGCTGACTTCCTCCTGGGGCTGCTTATTATGAGGGGCTCCCACCATCCCCGTGCTGTGCTGACTTCCTCCTGGGGCTACTTACGGTGCAGGTGTCAGTGCTGTATATCACGGTGCTGGTGTCAGTGCTTTATGTCACGCTGCTGATGTCAGTGCTCTCTATCACTGTGCTGGTGTCAGATCACTCTATCATGGTGCAGGTGTCATTGCTGTATGTCACGCTGCTGATGTCAGTTCTCTCTATCACGGTGCTGGTGTCATTTCACTCTATCACGGTGCAGGTGTCATTTCTGTATGTCACGCTGCTTATGTCAGTGCTCTCTAGAGGTCGACCGATATGGGATTTTCTCTGGCCGATGCCGATATTTAGAAATCGTGGCGGCCGATAGCCGATATATGATGCCGATTTTTTGGGGCCGATATGTTAGGCCGATTTTTTATAAATTTTTTCCTTTTTTTCCTCCCTTCATCTCATAAAATCTAAGTTGGACACCTTTCACACTGGGGCGTTTTTCTGGAGATTTTGGGCTAAAAATAGCGCCTGTAAATTGCCTTCAAAACGGCTCCCCTGCAGTCTGTGTGAAAGCCCGAGTGCTTTCACAATGAGAAGATGCGCTGGCAGGACGTTAAAAATAAAAAATCCTGCAAGCAGCATCTTTGGAGCGGTGTAAACCACTCCTCCACCACTCCTGCCCATTGAAATGAATGGTCACCACTGCTGAAGCACATGCAATGCTATTTTGCAGCAGTGCTTCACTGCCCCGCTAGCAGCCGAATAGCGGGGCTAAAATGACGGTAAATCGCTGCTAAAACTTGCAGCGTTTTACCGTCAACGCCTGCCCGATCCAGTGTGAAAGCAGCCTTAATAAGTGATGCAGAAAATTTCTTACACATTTATTAAACAAAACAAACCTCCAATCAGTTCACTTGTATGTATAATTTAGATGAAAAAATATATATATTTAGTAAATACACAAAAACAGGTACTCAAAACTTTTGGATGGAAAAAAAGGGGCTAACTTGCATTTGGAAGACCTCTGCGCAAATACTGCGTCACATAAAGTATTGCAACAACCGCTATTTTATTCCCTAGGGTCTCTGCTAAAAAAATATATATAATTTTTGGGGCTTCTGAGTGATTTTCCAGCAAAAAATACTGGATTTTTACTTGTAAGCAACAAGTGTCAGAAAAGATTTCGTCTTGGTTAAATGGTTAAAACTGAGAACTTCTACACAGGGCGTTCAGCCCATTGAAGAAGAAACATTGTATCACTTTGATCTTTTCTTGGCAGCCTGCCCAGAGAGGAGGAAAGTCCTTCACCGATGTCTTCAGGCAACTTACATTGACTTCTATTACAGAAGTCTTTTGCAAGTCGCACTGAACATGTAATTGTTTTTTTTATCAGCACAATCGGCCGATGACGATTAATTAAAAAATGCCAAATATCGGCCGATATATCGGTCGACCTCTAGTGCTCTCTATCACGGTGCTGGTGTCAGATCACTCTATCACGGTGCAGGTGTCATTGCTGTATGTCACGCTGCTGATGTCAGTGCTCTCTATCACGGTGCGGTTGATCCTCTCCTGCACCCTCTTCTTTGCCTACCCTGACCTTCCCTCTCCTCCATTGCCTTCATGCGCTCCACAGTCCTGAATTGTCACAATTTCACATATAAAAAAAGAATGCTTGTAGTTGTCGATCCCAGATTCACCTCATACATGTGTTATGTCATTGGCCATGTGGTGGGACTATGTGTGCACAGCTAGTAATTATTTTGTGGCTGCAAATTTGACCTGTAGGTTTGTAAAGTTCGCCTCCCATTGAAGTCAATGGGGCCTGCCGCGAACGTTACGGTTCGCGAACTATCGGCCACGTTCGCGAAACGTCCCGTCGGAAGTTCGTCCATCACTACACTTCAGATGGTGTATTAAAAAAAAAAAAAAAAAAAAAAAAATATATATATATATATATATATATATATATATATATATATATATATATATATATATATATATATATATATATATATATATATATTGTAAGGGATCTTCCCGGGGTAGGGTGTGTTTGGACACAGTTCACAGCAGACTTGGAATTTGATAAAGCAGATCTTGGCGTTTATTTGTGGTACAAACAGTCCAGCAAACAAAATATACAGCAACACCGTGCTTTCTAAGTACAACAAAAATAAAAGTCCTAGCCCGGCTGGGCGCTTACTAACAGGTTCTGCTCACCTATCTGACACTTACAAACACAGCGTCTTTCGCCTGGATATCGCAGGGTGAGTTTTAGCTCCAGCAGTGGCTGTGCTTGCAGCTTCCTTCAACACACAGATTGTTCATTCCCTGGCTGAGAAGCAATCACCTGCAGACCCTACAGAGCCTTTAGCTTCCCAGGCTAATTAGGATCCAAGCTCACCTGATCCCAAACCCAGAACTGGATCGGGGGATGTGGAATGACAGGTCCCTCTACCAAACCTACCTGCCATTCCATATAAACCCAGGCCCGGCAAAATTAAATAACAACTCAGCAGCATATCGCTGCTGAGAAACTGATCCATCCTGGATTTACCATCTCACACTGTGTAACAACCTAGGTGAGATGTACACCCCCTCGATCACTTCTCCAGTGACATGTCTACATATCCCCCCCCTCTTTTTCAGACCTGAGGGCTGAGCCTTTTGTCCCCACAGACAACTTACCCTTGACAATGCGTCAGCATTTGCCTGTAATTTCCCTGGCCTGTGTTCCACAGTGAAATTAAAGTTTTGTAGGGAGAGAAACCATCTAGTCACTCTTGCATTTCTCTCCTTGTTTAACTTCATCCATGTTAGGGGGGCATGGTCTGTCACCAACTTGAATTTCCTGCCTAGCAAGTAATACTTTAAAGATTCTAGGGCCCACTTCACTGCCAAACATTCTCGCTCCACAATGGCATAATTTTTCTCGGCCGGGGTTAGTTTTCTACTCAAGTACGTCACCGGATGCTCCTCACCATTCACTACTTGTGAGAGTACTGCACCTAAGCCTGTGCTAGAGGCATCTGTCTGGACCAGAAATTCTCGCCTGAAATCGGGGGTGACTAACACAGGTGGTTGGCACAAGGCAGACTTAAGGCTTTGGAAAGCCTCCTCGGCCTCTGGGGTCCACGTGACCATTGCTGTCTTTCCGCCCTTTGTCAAGTCAGTTAGCGGAGCAGCAACTGAGGCAAAGTTCGGCACAAATCTACGGTAATAACCCGTAATACCCAGGAAAGCTCTAACCTGTTTCCTTGTCAGGGGTCTAGGCCAATTCTGTATTGCCTCAATTTTATTTAGCTGTGGCCTAACCAATCCTCTTCCAACAATGTAGCCCAGATATTTGGCCTCTTCTAGGGCTAGAGCACACTTCTCGGCATTTATGGTCAACCCTGCATCACTTATGGCATCCAACACGGCCTGTACCTTACAGAGGTGACTTTCCCAATCAGGGCTAAAAATGACCACATCATCGAGGTAGGCGGCTGAGTAATCACGATGTGGTCGCAGAATCAAGTCCATCAACCTCTGGAAAGTTGCAGGCGCTCCATGTAACCCGAACGGCATCACTACATACTGGAATAGCCCATCAGGGGTGGAGAAAGCAGTTTTCTCTTTAGCCTCGTCAGAAAGTGGAATCTGCCAATAGCCCTTTGTGAGATCGAGGGTGGTTATGTACCTGGCGTTACCCAACTTCTCAATCAACTCATCTACCCTGGGCATAGGATACGCATCGAACTTGGAGATCTCATTCAACTTTCTGAAATCGTTACAGAACCTCCAAGTTCCATTGGGCTTTGGGATTAGCACAATTGGGCTGGACCATTCACTCTGTGACACCTCAATTACCCCCAGAGCAAGCATACGTTTTACCTCGCTGATCTTTTCAACAATTTCATAAGGACCTTGCCAAATGGATTAGGTCATACATCTGGGACCTCGCTGATTTGTCCAGACTGTAGCTCCAGTTGCGTACCCTCCGGGCACGGACTGCAGTAGTAACTCCTAGTCGGGCAAGTATCTCCTCTTTTAGCCGAGTATAGTCCTTAACCTCTTGCTCACTGAGGTCATAGTAGGCCTTTTGGGGTTCACCTGTTAAATAGGGCGCAATTACCTCTGCCCACTCAGCGGCTGGTAACTTCTCTCGCTCAGCCACGCGCTCAAATACTGTTAGATAGGCTTCAACATCGTCCTCAGCAGTCATCTTTTGCAGCGCTTTCTGCACAGTCCTTCTCCCAGAAAAAATCTCTGGAGCGGCTCCCATCACCACAGGTGCCTCTCGATTTGCTATCAGGTGCTCAATAAGTTGTTGTTGTGCAGCCATGGACTGTTCATGTCGTCTATTGGCCTCTATCTGAGCCTGCTGTTGTGCAGCCATGGACTGTTCATGTCGTTGCTGTTGTTGCAAACTCACTTGCATAAACTGCTTCAGCATCTCCTCCATGTTGCTGGACTGTTCCTGGAGTGTCATTGCAGCTTTCACCCAAGACATAAGCAGCTGTAGCCAAGTCTGTCCACACCGTTGCCCCTAGCAACCGACTTTGCCCGCATTCGAACACCAATTGTAAGGGATCTTCCCGGGGTAGGGTGTGTTTGGACACAGTTCACAGCAGACTTGGAATTTGATAAAGCAGATCTTGGCGTTTATTTGTGGTACAAACAGTCCAGCAAACAAAATATACAGCAACACCGTGCTTTCTAAGTACAACAAAAATAAAAGTCCTAGCCCGGCTGGGCGCTTACTAACAGGTTCTGCTCACCTATCTGACACTTACAAACACAGCGTCTTTCGCCTGGATATCGCAGGGTGAGTTTTAGCTCCAGCAGTGGCTGTGCTTGCAGCTTCCTTCAACACACAGATTGTTCATTCCCTGGCTGAGAAGCAATCACCTGCAGACCCTACAGAGCCTTTAGCTTCCCAGGCTAATTAGGATCCAAGCTCACCTGATCCCAAACCCAGAACTGGATCGGGGGATGTGGAATGACAGGTCCCTCTACCAAACCTACCTGCCATTCCATATAAACCCAGGCCCGGCAAAATTAAATAACAACTCAGCAGCATATCGCTGCTGAGAAACTGATCCATCCTGGATTTACCATCTCACACTGTGTAGCAACCTAGGTGAGATGTACACCCCCTCGATCACTTCTCCAGTGACATGTCTACAATATATATATATTTATTTATTTATATTCTGCATTCAGTGTAGCCTATATACTGTATACAGTGCATTTGGTGGTGTACTGTTCCTAATACACTTCAGGTGGTGCACACGGTATATAATGCAGTGTAGGGCGGTGTTACAAAAAAATCATGTCTCACGCTCACAGGCCACTAAAAGAGGGCATGCAGCCTCTGTGTTTACAGTCAACAGTGGTGGTCGTGGACATGGTGCATCCTCTGCAGGTGGCTGTGGGGCAAGCTTGTCCTTTTTTAATTTTGCTGGCCATATTATTAAGCCACAACATGCAGAAGAGTTGGTGGAGTGAATAACAAAGTTATCCTCATCCTTCGTCACCCAGGCTCAGAGTAGTTTGCTTTCCAATGCAGATGCCAAAGCAGCCTATTCCACTGGCTCCTTGTCCACAGTCACTCCTTCCATAGCCCCACCATCATGCACGGAGGAGTCCCCATAATTATTCAACCACAGTGTTGGTTACATGCTGCTGAAGGATGCATAGTGTTTTGAAGGCACCAATGTTGGTTCCCAGGTTGGAGAAAGGAATAACATGAGCCTAGAGAGAGGGGGTGCCATAGAAAGACAAGAAACTGGCAGACATGTTCCCCCAGCTTCAGCATACTGCCAAGTTTGCTCCAGTCATGAGTAGGGAGGGGATGATGAGATCACTGACTGTACTTGGGTGCCTGAGAGAAGAGGGGAGGAAATTGAGGAGGAGGAGGCACAACTCCAACAAGGTAGGATGTGCTCCAGGAGGCAGCTTAAGGGCAGCCAGACTATTGCATCACACCGCAGAGCTCCGCAGGTGCAGGGAGCTGCTGACTCCCCACAGACTTCTAAAAGTTCCTTGGTGTGGGCCTTTTTGGCACGTATGCAACACTTTTTGGCACGTATGTACCATTGCTGTTTGCAGATCAAGTGTAGCCAGAAAAGCAGCCGCTTGGGCACCACATGCTTGACCAGACATATGATGACCTTCCTTGCAGCCCATTGGCAAGAGCACTTGAAAGACCCATATCATAAAAAAGGTGGACTTCTCCTTGCTCCTCATCTGGGATCTCCAACTCTACTATACCTCCAGTCCTCATAAAAACCTGCACTGAGAGGAATGAAGGTATAGCAATATGTGACACAAGTACATACAGTCAATCTGCTGGCAGTGCACCACCAATTGATTTTAGCAGACAAATTTCCTTACCCAAGTTGATGAACCGTAAAAATAAATTCAACAGGGGCATGTAATTACAATTTTTGATATAATATTTAACAGCAGTGCCCGTTCCTCTGCTCAACAAAAGTAACTGTGAGGGGTTACAGTGTTGTGGCACCATCAAAACCAAAGACTCAATTTTTCTGCCCCAGTTTAACAGGGGCATATAATTACAATTTTTTAAATAATATTTAACAGCAGGGCCCATTCCTGTGCCAACAAGAGTAACTTTGAGGGGTTACAGTGTTCTGGGACCACCAACACCTAATGCCATGTACACAGGACCGGACTTTTCAATGGACTAGGTATGAATCCTTCAGATATTATGATCGTGTATGGGCTCCAGCATACTTTTTTTCCCAAAAGTCAGACGGACCTAGAAATAAAACATCCGGTCGAAAAATCCATTCGTCTGTATGCTAGTTCGATTGATGAAAAGCGACGCTAGGGTAGCTATTGGCTACTGGCTATGAACTTCCTTATTCTAGTCCGGTCGTACATCATCACGTTCAAATCCGTCGGACTTTGGTGCGTTTGTGTGTGGTCAAGTCCGTTTGTTTGGAAAGTCCGTCGGAACTCTGCCAAAAGTCCGTCGGGAAGACTATTGGATCTAGTCCGTCGAAAAGTCCAGTCGTATGTACGTGGCATAAGGCCCAATTTTTGTTCAGAGTATATAGTGCAGTCCATATAGTATATATACTGTAGTTCAGAGTATATAATGCCTGGGGGCCTGGGGGGGCCCCCACTCCATTTTTATTTTTTACATTTTGCCGTGGGGTTCCCCTTAATATACATACCAGACCTGAAGGGCCTAGTATGGATTTTGGGGGGACAGTGCAGTGCATTGCTGGTTCATGATTGGCCAAGCATGCACTGTGACAACGCATGCTTGGCCAATCACAACGCCGGCAACGAGGAGAGCCATAATTGGCCACAGGCAGGATGCCTGTGGCCAATTATAGCTCAGGGGGTTTAGTACACACCCCACACTATATAAGGCCGCCAGCGTGGTGGCCTTCTGTAGTGTGTTCTGGCGTGCAGGGAGAGGATGATAGGCAGAGACAGTGTGTTCTTTTCTCAGGCATCTGCAGGAGTTAAAGTGGGTGTTGTGTGCCTCCAGCACAGTATACACCTGTAGCTACCCTTTTTTGCTGGTGTTCTCTAACACAGGCATATGTAGGAGTTAAAGTGGGTGTTGTGTGCCTCCAGCACAGTATACACCTGTACCTACCCTTTATTGCTGGTGTTCTCTAATGCAGGCATCTGCGGGAGTTAAAGTGGGTGTTGTGTGCCTCCAGCACAGTATACACCTGTATCTACCCTTTTTTGCTGGTGTTCTCTAATACAGGCATATGTAGGAGTTAGGGGGTGTTGTGTGCCTCTGTCAGGGCTGGCTTTGCCCTTCCTTCTCTGGGCTGGTTGCTCAGCTGTCGGCTAATTGCCAGCTCTCATCTCTCTCCACAGTTACCAGCTGTTCCTGATCATGCTCGTCTGACCTGCCTATTTAAAGCTGTCCAGCTCACTTCACCTCTGCCTTTGCCTTGGTCACATCACAAAAAAACATCACCTGCGGTTCTGTTTAAAGACTGGGTTGCTGACATCCCTTCTGACTCCTTATCCTGCTTGCTGTTGCTCTACTTGGATCCCTGACTTCTGGCCTGGCTGATTACCCAATCTAGTTATTGAACTCTGGCCTGACTGACTACTCGATCTGGTTACTGGACTCTGGCTATGCTTTGACTACGCCTTTTCTATTTACCTTTTTATTTTTATTTACTAAACAAGTGTGATTTAATTGTACTTCTGTCTCAGTCTGATTCAAGGTTTCTGACAGCCTCCAGCACAGTATACACCTGTATCTACCCTTTATTGCTGGTGTTCTCTAATATAGGCATCTGCAGGAGTTAAAGTGGGCGTTGTGTGCCTCCAGAACAGTATACACCTGTAGCTACGCTTTATTGCGGGTGTTCTCTAATACAGGCATCTGCATCATTTACAGTGGGCGTTGTGTGCCTCCAGCACAATATACACTACCCAATTGCTGGTTTTCCCATCTCCCTGCAGGCCATTACTAATGTCTGGAAGGCCAACAAGGAAAGGCAGACAGTCACGAGCCAATAAACGAGGGCAAGCAGGCTCTGTGTCTAGAGACAACAGTGCTGTTCGTGGACATGGTGCATCGTCATCAGCACGCTTGTCCTTATTATTGGCAGCTGGACGTGTGGAGCCGCATCATGCTAGAGACTTGGTAGAGTGGATGACCAAGCCCCCCTCATCCTCCTCATCCTCTCTCACCCAGGCTCAGGGTACTAGCAAAGCAGCTGCCAATGTGTCCTCTTCCCGCATCTCAATGTCATCAGGCACTCCTTCCCTAGACCCACCATGTCCTCCTGAGGAGTCCCCAGAACTGTTTGAGCACAGTGTTTGGTACATGCTCCAGGAGGATGCCCAGCGTTTTGAAGGCTCTGATGATGATACCCAGCTAGAGGGGCAGTAGCGTGAGAGCAGAGAGAGGGGATGCTCAAGAAGGACAGCAATCTGGCAATCATGTTCCACCAGCTGCAGCACACTGCCAGGTTTGCTCCAGTGATGAAAAGGGAGGGGATGATGAGGTCACTGACTCCACGTGGGTGCCTGATAAGAGAGAGGAGGAGGAGGAGGCACATCTCCAATGAGGCAGGATGCCCTCCGGGGGCCAGCTTAGGGGCAGCACACTGACTGAATCACACCGCAGAGCTGCGCCTGTGCAGGGTGCTGCCTCTGTGCGTTATTTCAAAAGTTCTTTGGTGTGGGCCTTTTTTGAGATGAGTGCATCAGATCGCACCGTTGCTATTTGTAACATATGTCTCAAGCGTATCTCGCGTGGCCAAAACATCAGCCGCTTGGGCACCACATGCTCTACCAGACATATGTTGACCTGCCATGCAGCTCGTTGGCAAGCGTACCTTAAAGACCCACACCAAAGAACCAGCGGTGCTCCGTAGGCATTCAAGGGGCTACACAAGTATGCAGGCAAAAAGATGCCATGCCATGCTTGTGCTAGTTTGTTTGGGGGACAGGAGCCACACTGGGGCAGATATTTTGTCATCTCTGCTGGGGCAGGCCGAGAGGTGGTTGATGCCATGCCAGCTTAAGCCAGGAATGGTGGTTTGCGACAATGGCACCAACCTCCTCTCCGCCCTCCGACAGAGACAACTGAACCATGTGCCCTGTGTGGCTCACGTCCTTGACCTGGTAGTGCAGCGGTTCTTGGGCAGGTACCCGGGCTTACAGGATGTCCTGAGGCAGGCCAGGAAAGTCCGTGTGTATTTCCGCCGATCATTTAATGCCAATGCTCGACTGGCTGAGCTCCAAAAGGAGTTTAACCTGCCCAAGAACCGCCTTATATGTGACATGCCAATCAGGTGGAACTCAACGTTGGCCATGCTGCAGCGGCTGCACACGCAGCAGAGGGCCATCAATGAGTACCTGTGCGACTACGGCACCAGGAGAGGGTGAGGGGAGCTCGGTTTTTTTCACCACGCCAGTGGGGCATGATGCATGCACTGTCCTGTCACCGTTTGAGGAGGCCACAAGGATGGTGAGCAGTGACAGTGCATGCATCAGTGACACTGTACCTCTTGTTCACCTGTTGGAGTATACGCTGCATGGAATAATGGACAGGGCACTGTTCCTACTGTCCCACCCATCACGCAGGAAGAGGAGGAGGAGGAGGATTGTGTCAGCATGGAAGTGGAGCCTGGCACTCGGCATCAGCAGCAGGAGTCTTTTAGGGATGATTTACAGTCCCAAGAAACCCATGGACTTGTACGTGGCTGGGAGGAGGTGGCTGCGGATCATGTTGTCCTTAGTGACCCAGAAGACTCCAAACCGAATGCCTCAGCTAACCTACGCTGCATGGCCTCCCAGATCCTGCAAAGCCTGCGGAAGGATCCTCGTATTCTTCGGATCAAGGAGAGGGATCATTACTGGCTGGCCACTCTCCTTGATCCACGGTACAAGGATAAGGTTGTGGACCTTATCTTGCCGTCGCGGAGGGAGCAGAGGATTACAAACTCCTGGTCCAGGGCAACGTGTTGCTGAGGCTTCACAGAAGGAGCGGTGGAGAAGGTGGCCGTCTGACGGATGCGTTCAGACAATTTTTTAGTCCGCAGCCCCAAGGTATGATTGGTTCCAGCAACCATCGCCAGCGTCTGATTTACATGGTGCAGGAATATCTAGGGGCAAGGTCAGACTTGGACACCTTTCCCATTGAAAATCATCTGGCTTACTGGGTCTTGAGGATGGATCACTGGCCAGAGCTTGCACAGTATGCAATTGAGCTCCTGGCCTGTTCTGCATCCAGCGTTATTTCGGAACGCACCTTCAGTGCTGCTGGAGGCTTTGTAACCGATCACAGGGTGCGCCTGTCCACCGACTCGGTTGATCGACTGACCTTCATAAAGATGAATCATGAGTCTTGGATCACCACCAGCTACCAAGCACCTGAAGCTGATGTAATCAAATAATTTTTTTTGAAATGTCACATCCCTTCAAGACTGCCTATGCTGATGCTAAAGTGGAGGAGACAGTGGTCTCTCTGGCTCCGCTCAGCAGTCCGATCGTCTATCTGACTACACTCGGCAGTCCGGTCGGCTGGGGAGCTGAACTTTCGCACACTGACCGTTTTCCGCGCGCTCCAAACTTCGCTTGGGGAAAGCAAGAAGTTCAGGGAGGTCCATCCGTTCGTTCGCCCAGTGGGGCGCTGCAGCAGGATGTCCTAGATCCCCCTGTGTTTGCAGTCGGCTTGGAGCTGGAGGCCGGACCAGATGACGGGCGATGTCAGTTCTGGTGGGGACGGACATCTTAGTTGGATCCGCGTCTTCTGGTTCTGGATGCGGTTCGTGAAAGGGGACCAAGGGCTCGGCTGGTGCAGCCTCTTTCTCTAAGCAGTACAGGCAGCTGTCGGAGGCACGTTCGTACCACTCTTCCTCAACAGAAGAATGTCCAAAGCAAAGGCTTCAAGAGCTCCTGAGGACAACTGCACCAGCCACTCAATGGTAAGGGGAACCCTGGGGAGGTGTTCCCTTACTCTGTAACCAGTAGCTCCACTGGTGTTATTCCCCCTTGGTGGTCGGGGGAAAGGGGAGTGTGTCTGGGATCCTGGTGGTGGTTGGTCCTAGGGGGGGCACTCCCGGTGGTCCTCTAAGTAGCGTTGGTGTTTTATAAACTTATGCTGCCCTTTCTTTTATTTCTATATTTCAGAAAGCCACAAGCAAGTCCCCCCATGGTTCTAGGAAGAAGTGTCCTTCGTGTAGAGACTCTATGGGGGATTCCTGGACCAAGGCACTTTGTAAGGAGTGTATTGAGGGGTTGGTTAGAGAGCAGGCAGCAGAACAGGGTGCAGACCTAGCGGCTTCTGTGAAGAACTCTCTAGTACTTTCCAGTCCTTCAAAATGCTTTTTTCTAGTTTCCAGTGGCCTCAGCCCCAGAGCACTCCTCCACCAGTGCAGCAGAGTGTACCACCTAG
This sequence comes from Lithobates pipiens, assembly GCF_037356315.1. NCBI lineage: Eukaryota > Metazoa > Chordata > Amphibia > Anura > Ranidae > Lithobates > Lithobates pipiens. Next base: position 73,322,310 of record NW_027507685.1, on the reverse strand, counting down.
CCCAGTGGATGTTCCTCCTGCGAGTAGGGAGAATCCAGGGGGTTCCAGAAAAAAAGTTGAGGAAGAAGTTGACAGTGCTGCCTCAGATTCCCAAAGGGAATCGGATGGAGAGGGATTGGATGGGGAATCCAAAAGAACCTCACGGTATAAACTTTAAACTTTCCCTGGAAGAAGTGGAGGAGCTCTTAGGAGCTATTCATACCACTTTAGGTATAAAAGAGGAAAGGAAGGCATTGTCACTCCACAATCAGATGTACAAGGGCCTGGGGGAACAGAAAAAGCGGGTGTTCCGGTTCATGACGTCTTGATCGATGCCATCAAGAAGGAATGGCAGGATCCCGAAAGAAAACCTTTTTCTGGTGCGTTGAAACAAAAGTTTCCTTTTGCGGAAGAGGAGGCTCTTGTCTGGAATAAATCTCACAGGTTAGATGCTGCCTTTTCTTAGGTGTCCAGACATACTGATCTGGCCTTTGAGGATATGGGGGTACTTTCAGATCCTATGGATCGAAGGATGAATTCACTTCTGAAGAAAGCCTGGGATTCATCACCAGGAAATCTTAAGCCTGCCATGGCAGCCACAGTGGTGGCTCGTAATATGGAGTATTGGCTTACCCAGATTAAGGCACACATTGAAGCAGGGATGGCAAAGGAGACTATTCTATCCTCCTTTCCCATGCTGCTTAAGGGGGTAGCATACATTACGGATGCTTCGGGTGAAACTGTGCGAATGTCTGCAAGGTCTACGGCCCTGACCAAGTCAGCCAGGAGGGCCTTATGGCTGAAGACATGGCAGGGGGACAGTGCGTCCAAAACAAAGCTCTGTGGGATCCTTTTTACAGGGGACTTGCTGTTTGGGCCGGGTCTTGAAGCAGTGCTAGATCGCACGGCAGATAAGAAAAAGGCCTTTCCCGTTAAGAAGAAGTATGGGGAGCAGTCAAAAAGAAAGACTCATCCTCAGAAAAAGTTTGAAGCCCCTAGAACTGATCGGCAGAAGAAAAGTTGGGGGCTCAAGGGCAAAAGGCGTGGGGGAGCAATTTCACCCTCCTGAACAGCCCAAAAAGTCTCAATGACAAGGTCACGGTGGGAGGAAGGTTGGGGGCCTTCCTCCCACAGTGGGAGATGATCACCTCCAATCAGTTTGTGTTGGGGATCATCAGAAAAGGTTACCGATTGGAGTTTTCAGATCCCCCCCCCCCCCCGAGACTCCTTGTCACTGAGCTGCCAAAGTGTGCAGAAAAATCGTCTGCCCTTCTTTCCTCTCTACAGGAGTTAGAGGAATAGGAAGTGGTGGTACGGGTCCCAGCAGGAGAGACATGCAAAGGCTTCTATTCTCACATTTTTGTGGTTCGCAAGCCTTCGGGAAAGTTCAGGCTCATCCTGAACCTGAAGCCTCTGAATGTCTCAGTCACTTACAGGAGGTTTCGGATGGATTCAGTTTACTCGGTGAAGGCACTTCTTCCACCAAACTGTTTCATGGCATCGATAGATTTAAAAGATGCATACCTGCATATTCCCATCGCAAAGAGCCACCAGCGTTGCCTCAGGTTGGCAGTGAAAACCTCAGTAGGGGTGCTACAACTCCAGTTCAAAGCACTTCCCTTTGGGCTATCCTCTTCCCCCTGTATCTTCACCAAAGTGATGGTAGAAGTTCTGCCATTCCTGCGTCTCAGGCGAATCTCGGTGATCGCGTATATCGACGACCTTCTCCTGTTTGCCCCTTCCCCGGCGCAGTTGTTTCAGGATCTACAGGTAGCAAAAGATCTGTTAGTGAGCCTGGGGTGGCTTCTGAACCTAGAGAAGTCCAACTTAATTCCATCCCAAAGGGTCACTTTCCTGGGGTATGTGTTGGTCCCACCCTAAGGTAAGGTGCTCGCTTATCCTCTCTACGGTGGCTGTCCTGAAAGACGGACTTGGGAAAAACTGAGTTACTTACCGGTAACATCCTTTTCCAGGAGTCTTTCAGGACAGCACCGGTTCCCACCTAGGTTTTTGGATATCTTTGGGAACTCATCGCATGAAACCGTCAGGTAAGATTAAAAGTTTGTTTAACGTGTTCTTGTGTCTCCCCAGTTGGCCGGACGTACTCTGGAAGAACTGAGGGGACGGAGGTAGGATGAGACTTAAATTGTGAAATTGAAGGCAGTATTTCCTAAGAGGGGAGGAGCCAGGGTCTCTCTACGGTGGCTGTCCTGAAAGACTCCTGGAAAAGGATGTTACAGGTAAGTAACTCCGTTTTTTTATGCAATGCTTTGCAGCAGGGCTCATTCCTACTCTCCAACTAGAGTATATGGGAGAGGTTGCAGTGTCCTAAGGCCCAATTTTTCAGAAATTATACAGGGGTGATAACCCTTCCCTATGTTTTCCAAAAAGCTTAAAAATAGATTTTTTGACTGGAGCTACACTTTAAAAATGTACCAGTTCAAAATTACAAACAGATTCTACTTAACACAACAAACCTACACAGTCCCTGTCTTGTTTGTACCGCCTGTATACTGCTGTTCTGAGTATATAGGGCCTGGGGGCCCCACGCCTTTCCTTTTTTTAATTTGGGTACGGGGTTCCCCTTAATATCCGTACAAGACCCAAAGGAGATGGTAATGGGCAGGGGGAGCTACCCTTGCCATTTTTCTCAATGATTTTCATCCGTATTGCCGGAACCAGATATTACATTAAAACCGCAAGCAGTTTTAAATTACTTTTTTTCCGTTAAGGCCCCTTTCACACTGGGGCAGTTTTCAGGCGTTGCAGCGCTAAAAATAGCGCCTGTGTAGCGCCTGAAAAAACTGGCCCCTTTCACTCCAGTGTGAAAGCCGGAGGGCTTTCACACTGAAGCGGTGCACTGGCAGGACGGTGAAAAAAGTCCTGCTAGCCGCATCTTTGGAGCGGTGAAGGAGCGGTGTATTCACCGCTCCTAAACCGCTCCTACCCATTGAAATCAATGGGACAGCGCGGCAATACTGCCGGCAAAGCGCAGGGCGGTTTTATCCCTTTTTCGCCCACTAGCGGGGGTTAAAACCACCCCGCTAGCGCCCGCAGACGCCGCTAAAACTACGGTAAAGCGCCGCTAAAAATAGCGGCACTTTACCGCCCACGGCCGCACTGGCCCAGTGTGAAAGGGGCCTAAATGTCATTTTGTGCAGGGACTTAACAGGCATACTATAGACAACCCCAGGCATGATATTTAAAGGAATATTTCATTTTTGCTTTTTCACTTTAATCGTCATTAAAATCAGTGCTCCTGAAAAAAGGCCGTTTAAAAAAAAAAAATTGTCATTGACCCATGTCCCCTGGGGCAGGAGCCGGGTCCCCAAACCTTTTAGGCCAATATCTTGCATATTAGTCATTAAAATTAGCACTTTTTATTTCGAACGTTCGAGTCCCATAGACTTCAATGGGGTTCTAAAGTTCACATGAATTTTCGGTCCGTTTGAAAGTTCTGTTGCGGGGGGTGTTTGGCTCATCCCTAACTGTAAGCCTTTAAAATGAGCACTTTTGATTTTTCATATTCGTGTCCCATTAACTTTAATGGTGTTCGCACAAATTTTTTTGCCTGTTCAGGTGTCCTGCTGCAAACCGAACTGTGGGGGGGGGGCAAGCAAGCAACCAGCACTTTCAGAAGCAGAGGTCAGCAATAATTAACACCATGTTCCTCTTTTCGACCTTATTTTTCTCTTCCGGTTTTTGGATGGAGTGGTGAAACATTAGGTTATCGCAGTCTTAAGCTGGCCATGCAACCTTAGATTTCCCCATTCATGCTAAACAGCATGGATGAAGAAATTTCCTGCTGTGAATATTCTGTATTCTGACAAGTGAACACTGTTAACTGTCAGAATACACAAACAGTGCCTACATCTGACTGGATGCAGGCGAGGTCCTGCTGACAGTTTTCCACTTAGCTCCTCCAAATTTTCAAATGAAAGCTAACAGCAGAGTGGGCCACTCACTGATCACATTTTGACTAGTTAGTTAGGATCTGACTAAAATTCTCTGAGTGTTTTGCCAGCTTTAGCTCCTCTCTGGGAAATGTAAAGGATAAGTTCACCTTTGGAAACATGTTACATGTTTCATCGGTTTTTAGGGTGAAACATGTAACATGTTCCCACTCCTGCAGCAGGCCTCCCTCCCTGTGATAGTGGACCTAGCCGCAGGAGTGTGACAGCAGGATGGGGATCTTCTCCCGGCACCCACTATCGCTATTAGATAAGAGTGCAGCCGTGTGGGCGGAGCCCCACACAGAGTTCTGTGAACGAATGAACTACAGGTACCGACAGCCTTTGAAGCTGCTGGCTTGCAGTTCTCAACATAGGTGTGCGTAGCCTATTGCACACACCAAAGCTCAAACACACATGCATGCATGTGTGCGTGTATATATATATATATATATATATATATATATATATATATATATATATATATATATATATTGAAGTATGATGGAGAACCGCACACAGCCTTCAATCAAGCGCCAGCAAACAGGTCCTCCCACTGACCTTGTATATATAAGAATAAAGTTCAAGAGGTTGCTGCACTTTCAAATTTGTTGCTTTATGTCTTCCAATCTTTGAAAAAAGATTACAGAGCAAGCAGAGTCATTCAAGACACAAATAGTTACAATGTGGAACAAGGGGGACTTGCAGAATGTTTTTTCAAGAGGGGCAGTCTATTTATCCTGTTCTTCTTCCAGCTGTCAGGGCATTTTAGAAGTGCTAGTACATGTAACAACAGTTTTAATAAACCAATATGCAGTATAAATGCAGTAAAGATGCAGGTGTGATATGGGCACAGTAAAGATGTAGTATAAGTGCAGGATATGTACTGCATACTTACTGTCATGCCTCCAGCAATTCAGTCTCTGCTAGCAGTGTGAATAAGTGAGCCCTCTCACCAGTCCCTGTGGTGTGGCTGGGAACTCTGGCTGTAGAAGAGGGCCCCCCTGTCTCTCCACATAATGTCTCTAGAGATTCAGAAGTGGGAAGTACAGGGTGAGAGGATGCTCTGGCCTTCCTGCAGCAATGGAGCAGATGCAATCATTGCGGTCTGCTCTGCTCTGTCCTGGATGTCTCTGCTGCTAGGTCTCAGGCTCTGTGCCTGCTGGTCTGGCCTCTCAGCGGTGTGATCAACATGCAGCAGGTGTGCTCTCCCTGGTTCCCTTGGGGCCAAGTGAAAGAGCCTAGCTAAACAGAAAAGCAACTCCACTGCTCCTCCTTGCCTCAATGTCTCTTGGTGACCATAGCTGTAAATATGGCATACTTCCTGGACTTCAAATTAATCCTCAGTGCATAGGAATTAATAAGCTTTTTTTGACTATAGTCCTCTCTCTGACTGGAGGGGACAGTGTAACACAACAGTCAGCATAACAGCAGAAAGTAAAAACAAGCTGATTGTAGAGAGAGAAAGGTGTCTCTTTCCCCATGTTCCTGTAGTCCAGCTACACTTAATTTAGAGATTTGAACTGCTCTATAGTGATGGACGAACTTCCTACGGGACATTTTGCGAACGTGATCTGCGAACGTGCCCAAATGTTCCCCATTCACTTTAATGGCAGGCGAACCTTAACCTCCAGGTCATATTTTCAGCCACAAAATACTTACTAGCTGTGCACACATAGTTCCACAACATGGACACTGACATAACAGAAGTATTAAGTCAATCTGGGAATGATAACGACAAGCATTCTTTTTTTATCTGTGCAATTTTGACAATTCAGGAGCGCATGAAGGCCATGGAGAAGAGGCAAGGTCAGGCCAGGCTATGAAGCGGGTGCAGGAGATGATCAGTGCCACAGTCAGGGCAGCGCAGTCCTGTGCCAGTGTCCCAGTGTGCCAACCTGTGCTTGAGCCTCTGACCCCTCCATCTGCCCGGCCCTTACCCCCACCTATGCAGGGCTCCACTGCGGTGGTCCGGAGGTGCCAGTCCAGTGCTGATCCTCAGCCATGGTGCTGGCACTGCCTGCTGATTGGCTTCTCCACTGCTATCTCCCTCACTGTCTGAAACCAGCACCGTGATAGAGAGCACTGACACCAGCACTGAGATAGAGAGCACTGACACCACACCAGCACCGAGATAGAGAGCACTGACACCACACAAGCACTGAAATAGAGAGCACTGACACCAGCATCGTGATAGAGAGAGCTGAAACCAGCACCATGATAGAGAGCACTGATACCACACCAGCACAGTGATAGAGAGCACTGACACCAGCAACTCGCTGCGGGACCCAAAAATATGACACCGCTCAACCTCTTCAAACAGGAGGGTACGAGCATATAGTATGGTGTGCTTTGTTTGTACAAGTGAGCCAAAGGTAGAAAAAAGGTCCATGTGCTAGATTATATAAATCATTTATAGAGTTATGCATATACGTGGTCTACTGGTCACATGTGTTGAATTCCTCCGAGATCCATGCCTCATTAATTTTTATAAATGTGAGATAGTCAACACTGTCGTGAGCTAGGCGAGTATGCTTATCGGTCACGATCCCCCCTGCTGCGCTGAACGTCCTTTCGGACAGGACACTGGATGAGGGGCAAGCCAACAGTTCCATTGCAAATTGTGCAAGCTCTGGCCAGAGTTCAAGCCTGCCCACCCAGTAGTCCAGGAGTTCATCACTTCTCAGAGCGTACCTGCAACTCTTTCTCTGGGAGTGAGAATTCCTCTGACAGCGCACGCAAAAGCAGAATGCAGCATTTCTCTAAGCAAGGCCTGGAAGTGCTCCATTCTGACAGCCCTCTGTGATGGTGGTAACATTTCCACCATTTTGTGTTTGTATCGGGGGTCTAAGTACGTTGCCACCCAGTACTGGTCCTTGACCTTTATGCTTTTTATACAGGGGTCCCTGTTAAAACACTGGAGCATGAAGACCCCCATTTGCACTAAAGTGGAAGCGGTGTGGTGGCCTGGCTCCTGCTCCTCATCCAGGATAATGTTGTCCTCCTCGTTCTCTTCTCCCCATCCACGGACAACAACAGGGATCCCACAAAGGTTTAAAGCATGCTCTTCTTGCTCCTCCTCATCTGCCCTGGCACCATCCTCCTCTGACTCCTCTTCAGACTCCTGTTGTTGACTTGTCTCAGATAGAGTAGCCCCCCTGGGAATTCATCCAGCATTGTGACTTCCTCATCTTCCCGCTCCTGCTCCTCCGTGGCTTGATCAATGACATGACGCAATGCACGCTCCATAAAGAAGGTATAAGGTACGATGTCACTGATGGCGCCATGGCTGCGACTGACCAGTTTGGTGATCTCATCAAATGGCCGCAGAAGTCTGCATGCGTCACACATGAGCAGCCACTGGTGCGGTGAAAAAAACCAAGCTCCCCAGAACCTGTTCTGCTGCAGAGTTCGTACAGGTAGTCATTAACTGCACATTTCTGCTGGAGCAGCCTATCATGCATATAGAAGTTTGAGTTCCATAGCGTCCGGCAATCGCAAATAAGCCATGGCCGTGTAAGATCTTCTGAAATGGGCCGATATTTTCCTTGCCTTCCGCAAAATGTCCTGGACCCCAGGGTATTTGACAACGAATCGCTGCACGACCAAGTTTAAGACGTGTGCCATGCATGGCACGTGTGTAATTTTGCCCTGTTTCAATGCGCTAAGCAGATTGGCACCGTTGTTACACACCACTTTACCAACTGTTAAATTGAGCGGTGTTAGCCACTGATCTGCCTGTGAACGCAAAGCTGAAAGGAGTGCCGGGCCAGTGTGGCTCTTGGCTTCCAGGCACAACAGACGCAGCACAGCATGGCAACATCTCACCTGGCATGTCGAATAGGTTCTGGGGATCTTGGGTGAAGAAACGCTAGCAGCGGAAAAGGAGTCAGCCGAGGAGGAGAGGGGGGATGGAGTAGGAGGGGGAGAAGAAGAGCCAGGCCTGCATGCAATCCATGCTGGTAAAACCAAATCTACATGGGTGCCACGGGTTACATGCTTGACGGCCGTCAGAAGGTTCACCCAGTGTGCAGTAAAAGTTATATACCTTCCCTGCCCGTGTTTGCTAGACCACGTGTCTGTGGTCAGATGTATCTTGGCACCAACACTGTGTGCCAGAGATACATTCACTTGCCGCTGAACATGGCCATATAGCTCTGGGATGCCCTTCTGTGAGAAATACTTCCTTCCTGGGACCTTCCATTGTGGTGTTCCAATGGCCACAAATTTTCAAAAGGCCTCAGAGTCCACCAGTTTATATGGCAGTAGTTGGCATGCTAACAGTTCTGACAAGCCAGCGGTCAACCGTTGGGCAAGAGGGTTATCCCGCGTCATCATTTTTTTTTTTACGCTCAAACATTTGGCCTACGGAAGCCTGCCTTTTTCCAGAAAAACGTGAGGACGGCATGATGGAAGGTGGAGTGGAAGACAATTCTGAGGAGAGAGGAGAAGTAGAAGAGGCTGGACGATGAGAGCCTGGAGTGTGGCTTTGTGGGTTCCATTGCTCCCACTGGGCTCGGTGATGGCAGCTCATCTACCTTCTTAAGGTGGTCATCCCTAGGTGAGTGTTGGGCTTACCATGACTTATGCGTTGACTGCAAAGGCTGCAGATGGCAACACTATTGTCAGCAGCGGACACCTTAAAAAAAGCCCACACTGCGGAGCCATGTGCCAGCGTCCTGGGAGCGACAGAGGTGACCGTACATGGTTGATGACTCGCTCCTGATATATTAGCAGTCTGGTTTGTCCCTCCTGTGCAATCTAAGTTCCGCCTGCTTCTCTTCCCTATCTGCTGGTCCATATCTCCCTCTGAACTCCCCTCCTCTTCCTCTCTTGTGGGCACCCACGTGACATCACTAGACACGTCATCATCAACGTCACCTTCCCCAACGCTATAATTAGAGATCTTGGAGTAGGCAGCAACGCCGGGGACCAACCTCCTTGGGCTGATCTGGGTACTGTCATCAGACTGCTGAGTGGCGGTTGTTGCTACCTACTCTTCCTGATCCAATGCCAAGAATGGCTGCGCATCGGCAATGTCTTGTGATGGATCGGAAAATAGAGGAGGGTAGATGGTGGTGGTGGTGTTGGGGGTGCACACAGCAGAGAGTGAAGAGGGTGCGAAACAAGAGGATGAGGAGGGTGCAGAAGAGTAAGGCTGAGTGAGCCACTCAACCAAGTCTGATGCGTCCTTTGACATAATCGAACGCACCTTCTGCAATTGGCCACTTTGGCTCAAACCTGTTGTTCCTGCCCTACCCCTACCACCCCTGCAGAAGGGCCTGCCTCTTCCTCTGCCTGTCATTTTTTAAATGACCCTGTGACAAAAGTCTCTAGAGAAGTGCAGTATATGTGGAAGAAGGTATATAACACCCCGCTTCAATCTGTCGTTTTGGGGGGCCACTGGTCTATCACACCAGTTATAATACTTTTTTCTAATAGCGTTTGTCACTCTTTGTAGTATCGCTGCAGAACCGCTCAGCAGTCAAAATACTGCACAGTGGAAATGCACTATACTATGCTTTCTATATTTGAAAGTATTTTATACGTGTATTACACCCCTATATACTGCTTACCAAATATTACACCTCTACCAGTCCTTAAAATGACCTTTGTCGACCTAATAGTAGCTAGCTAATAGCTAGTGAATTGCAGACTGTCCCTGCTCCAAACACCAAACTGTCCCTACACTGAGAAACGACAGCTGCAGAATCGGTCAGCAGCACTTCATGCAGTGCACTATAATATGCTTTCTATATTTGAAAGAAAGTATATTATACGTGTATTACAACCCTATATACTGTACACCTCTACGCCCCTGTACACACGGTCGGACATTCTGCCAACCAAATCCGTTTGATTTTGTCCGACGGATTTTGTCCGACGAATTGTGTCCAAAACTGTTGCATACACACGGTCGGACCCAGTTGTCGAAAAATCGGATTGTACATGGCGTTATTTCGTTACAACGGGACTACGTTCAGGCTAGTAGCCAATAGCTATGGTGTAGGAATTTGATCTGAGCATGCGTGGCACTTTGTCCGATCGGAATTCTCTACACATGATCGGAGTATGTCCGATCGGACCAGTTTGTCGGAAAATATTTCCAACAAGTTGGAAAATTGGGTCCGACGGATATTCCGACGGAAACAGTCCGATGCATACCACACACGGTCGGATTAGTGGACAACACGGTCCGATAGGACACATTCCGACGGATTCTCCGACCGTATGTACAGGGGCTACCAGTCATTAAAAGGACCTTTGTGTACCCAATAGTAGCTAGCTACTAGCTAGTGAATTGCAGACTGTCCCTGCTCCAAACACCAAACTGTCCCTCCCTATACTGAGAAAAGACCACTGCAGAATTGGTCAGCACTGCAGTGCACTATAATATGCTTTCTATATTTGAAAGAAAGTATATTATAAGTGTATTACAACCCTATATACTGTACACCTATACCAGTTCTTAAAAGGACTTTTGTGGACCTAATAGTAATAGCTAGTGATTAGACTGACTGTCCCTGCTCCACACAGCATCCTTTCCCTACACTGACAAAAGACAGAATGTAAAATGGCCGCCGGATCAGGTCTATTTAAAAGGCAGGGGGTATGTCCATGTGCTGAAATGTCTCAATTGGCTGTCCTGTACCCCATGATGGATGTGTTATGGGTCTAAGTTCTTCACAATGTAAACGAATATGTCCGCGAACAGCGCCAGAAGTCCGCCGGTTTGGCGAATTGTGAACGAGCAAAGTTTGCCGCGAACCGACCGCCGGGTGAACCGCAAGGCCATCCTCTACTGCTCTACAGGAAGGCTTTGTGTAGATCAGAGTTCTCCTTTATTTTTTATCTTTAATTCTTGAAAAACTAATTTACACTATACTGATACTGAGCTTTTTAACCTTCTATAAATCCATAGAGAACAGATTAAATTATGTCTTGCCATGTTAATGCATATTGCCCTTTTCATGCCCTCCTTTGATGGTCAACAGACCAAGCAATGACATTTAAATTTATTTCTCACCAACAGCAACGGTTAGATATTTAGAACATAATATATGTATAAAATAGGTGCACATTAAATCACACAGAACTTTGGAATAACCCTGCAAAGCTGTGTCACCATCTAGAAAGGAAAGTTGAAATTTAATGCTATACCCAAAATACTAAATAACTTTACATTTGATAATCACAATGATAAATGAGATTGCAAAGAGTATGAGAGATTTTTTTTCCTCTTGTCTCAAGGAGACACGGATGCAGAATTCATTGTAGTGGAAATCGTGAGGACAGCATTGGAATGAATAATGAGTAAATGGAGATTTCTCAGAAAGAATTAGGGTCAGTACAAAATAAGGAAGAAAAATCTAAAATTCTGACATATATACTAAGCTTGATGGATGGTCCTATGTATGAGCAAAGTGATCCAATGACAATGACATGTTTTGTCGGTTTATGGTCAGTTAAATGCATGCGCTCTGATGTAATAAAAGTAATAATTTAAATATCTTTTGGGTCAGTCCAACAGAAATTCATATATGTATGTGGATTGATGTGAATAAAGTAACTAGATTGGGCTGCTTTAACATAATCCTGGGTATCATCAGATAACAGTAAGATTCAAAATGTCATGTTTTTTTCTAAAAAAATATATATATGTGAAGGCTGTAACTTTCGATATTGTATTCAGAAAATATAGTGGTCTGGCTCTTAGGCCTACAATCGACTTCAGAGTTATTGACAAGCACAGAGCGATGTAGCAAGGGGTTAATGTGTTTGCCTTGGTGCAGGCTTCCCGTAGTATCTCCCCAGTAAGTGATGCCTCAACTTTACCCTTTCTGGTAGAACCCCATATAAAAAAAAGGTGTGTGGAGCTTAGTTAGTGGGAGTTGCCATGTAGAGCAACCAGCAGTGTGTAATACTAGGCCTGTAGACTAAGTCCTTGATTTTCTCATGTAGTCTTCCCCAAGAGTGGGTTTCCCTGGACTGGGCTCATTCACTGTGGTGCGTTCCTGACTGCAGGAACATGAATCTAGTATTATGCCACTTAAGTTGGGTAAAGACTGTTGCAATTACCTCAATGCTTGCCTATTGGACCTAATGCTGCATAAAAGTACCATGGAAATGTTCAGTAAAGATATTGGATTTGGCTTCTGGCTGGAGGAATGTTTCTCAAGAGGATGCCTGACATGTTAGTGAAAGTATGTAAGGTGGTCTAGTACACAGGTAGGCTGCAGCTTGTTAGACAAGTGCAACACATACTACTCACAGGTGCTGGTGAACAGGTTCCTGAATACAAAGTACAAGATATAACCCTGGTTGGGTCAGGAGTGGTGGTGGTTGGGGGAAGAAGTCACCGTTGTGGTGGTAAAGAGCAGCAGGGCCAGATTAAGAACATCATGGGCCTGGTGCTGAGGATTTTGGTGGGGCCTTTTATAAACAATAAATAAATAAAATTGCAAACTATTTTTTTTTTATAACAAATTAAATTAAAGAAAGAGGGAAGATGAGAGAGAGAAAGGGGATGAAAGAGGTGTGAGGGGTAAGGGAGGGAGGATGAGAGAGAAAGGGGGGGATGAGAGAGAGAGGATGCACATGAGCATGTGTGGGAATGACATCAACGCAGCTTGGCCAAGGGAAGTGACAGAAGGCACAGAACCCAGAAGGAAGACCGGGTGAAGTTGGAAGTGCCCGGGTCCCACCGGATTGATCACAGCACAGCACTGGAGGGCTCAGTCTGACAATTTAAGTGTACCCTAATGTGCTAATATGCTGGACATACTTGTACATTATGGCATAACCTACCCCAGGGCCTCTAAAAAGTAGTAATGTTAGAAAAGTTTACTAACGCTTTAATATCAAAGGAGCCTCTCATGGGGCCCCCTACTGACCCTGTTGCCCTTGGGCAGTGCCTAAGTGGATAGTTGTCAATATTTCAAAAATATGTTCAGGGACGCTTTTTTTTACAAGTGCTATATTTAGAGTAGCTGACATCCCCTATGTTCCTCTATACATCACAATAGTAATTAGAAAATGAAATAAGTACTAATAATGGGGCAGAACAAATATGAGGACTGTGAGATTTCCTTTAGTTGAACTGACAAAAGTTCCCATTCTAGAGCTGGTAACATTGAGGATATTCAGTATAATTTTAAAGAACAGTTTTTGTGGGTAAGAGGCATAGGGGAGGAGTACGGATGGTAAAAAAGTGGGACGTATGTGCAGGTGAGGGAGAGGAATGTGGAGGGCCTAACAGTGGGCACAGTGTACAGGAAAGGAGTGTGGAGGGTATGACAGAAGGCACTATGTACAGGAGAGGAGTGTGAAGGGTATGACAGTGGGCAGTATGGACAGCAGATGAGTGTAGAGGGTGTGACATTGGGCACTATGTATAAGAGAAGAGTGTGGAGGGTATGACAGTGGGCACTATGTACAGGAAAGAAGTGTGGAGCGTAGAACAGTAAGCAATAATTTCAGGAGAGGAGTGTGGAGGGATGGTATAACGGTGAGCACTATGTATAGGAGAGGAGTATGTACAGGAAAGGAATGTGGAGGGTATGACAGTGGGCACTATGTATAGGAGAAAAGTGTTGGAGGCATGACAGTGGGCACTATGTATAGGAGAGTAGTATGGAGGGTATGACAGTGAGTAGTATGTACAGGAGAGGAGTGTGGAGGGTATGACAGTGGGCACTATGTATAGGAGAGAAGTGTCGGAGGTATGATAGTGGGCACTATGTATAGGAGAGGAGTGTGGAGGGTATGACGGTGAGTAGTATGTACAGGAGAGGAGTGTGGAGGGTATGACAGTGGGCACTATCTATAGGAGAGGAGTGTGGAGGGTATCACAGTGGGCACTATGTACAGGAGAAAAGTGTATAACAGCAGGCACTATGTACAGGAGAGGAGTGTGTGGGATATGACAGCAGGCGTTATGTATAGGAGAGAAGTGTGGAGGGTATGACAGTGAGCAGTATGTACAGTAGAGAAGTGTGGAGAGTATGACAGTGGGCACTATGTATAGGAGAGGAGGATGAAGTAATCTGGGAAGGAAAAATGTAAAGGTTTGTGGAAGGATGTTTAGGGACTGCGTAGTGGTTAAGCGGGCCATGCATGGATTGAAATTACACCAATTAAGCAGAGACCAGCCATAGTCGATCTATGCTAGCTGGCTAGCTGGTTTTACACAAATCATTACTTGAGTACAACCAGCCTGTCAGGTTTTCCCCAAAACAATCAGTACTGCCAGCTATAGTTAGCAACACTAATCATTGTATTCACTGGCAGAACACAATAACACTGCTTGAATGATTGCCCCATTCACAGGTCAGCAGGTGAGAGGGTGTGTGGGGACAGGCTGGGGAGAGATACTAGTCAATCCCTGGGTAGGCACTGGTTAGTATCAGAGCCAGATACACACAGGTTACATACGCCACGATCGTTAGAGCGAGAGCAATAATTCTAGACCTCCTCTGTAACTCTAAACATGTAACCTGTAAAAAAATGTAAAGCATCGCTTAGTACACAACAAAAAATTGTGTAAAAATTAGTGTTTTTTTTATGAATGAAACAGTTTCTTTCCAAAAAAAGTTTGAAAAATTGCTGCGCAAATATTGTGTAACATAAAAAGTTGCAAAGACCACCATTTTATTCCATAGGGTGTCTGCTAAAACAATATATAATGCTTGAGGGTTCTGAGTAATTTTCTAGCATAAAAAAAATGATGATTTTTACATGTAGGAGAGAAGTCTCAGAATGGACCTGGGTGGCAAGGGGTTAATTATCATAAGTAATATACAAATAATTATTATAAGCACCTGAGTTCATCCTCTCAGTCTGCTGCAGAGTGTTCCAGCTTGTATTTAAACTGGTCGCCCTGTATGTAGCTTCTGACAGGCTGCGCAAGCAGCCCTGTATCTCCGGAACCATAGATGATAGCAGCCCCATATTTTAACCAGTGCTGGAGTGCCTACCCCCCAAATGTGGGATCTCTGTGACTCCTGATCGCCGAGCTACAATCCTCGAAGTCAATCTGTTTTTTATTTTCATTTTTTTTGGGCAAATGGGGCTATCTTGAGAAAGGGGCCTGGAGCTGCAGCACCAATAGCCCCTATGTTAATCCGGCCCTGAAGAGCAGACCCCACCTATGGAACATATGCTAGGTGACCTGGGCTCCTGTGTAACATGGGCTTCTGGCTGGGCTGTTGGAGCCCTGCCTTGGAACCACAGAGAAATACATTGAAGGTACGCATGTAACCGGTCTACCACTTATGGGTCAGTACAATAATGGACCAGGAGGATGATATAGCAGCTTTTATTAAAGAGGCATATTTGTAGTTGATGATGTCAGTCTGCTATCATCAGCCTCGCCATTGCAAGCAAGGAGTCCCATACAGCAAGCTAGCACAATGTGTATGTCCATACTAGCATGTGTGCTGTTCAGGACTGAGTTTATCATAATACAAATCACTGGACACGGAAATAAAAGGGGCGTGCATGCAGGTCCTAATGCCGCGTACACATGACCGGACTTTTCGATGGACTAGGTCCAACGGTCTTCCTGGCGGACTTTCGGCAGAGGTCCAATGGACTTTCTGAATGAAACGGATTTGGTCACACACGACTGGACTAAGTCCATTCCAAAGTCTGTTCATTTTGAATGTGATGACGTAAACTGGACTAAACAAGGAAGTTCAATAGCCAGTAGCCATCGTCATAAGAGGTGCAAACCTGTGCCTTGTCCATGCAGGGTAAAACCACAGATCCAGTTAAAAATTAGATGCAATGGTATTGCTTTGTTCACCTCTGCTGCATGGAGCAAGGAGAAGAAACCCTGTGTAACCATCAGGTTGACATGAGTTGGAGCTTATACAGGGCTTGGGGCTTTCTCCTAACCCCAATGTGAATGCATTGGGCCAGTCACCAAGCACCAACACGATGATGGGGGAGGGAAGGAAGATGAGTATGTGCAGTTGGGGTGAACCAGTTTCCTTTACCGCTTGCCCACTACATTACTTCTATGTCCCTGCAAAGCTGTAATGTTTTAGTGACTGGCGTGTGAAACTGCAGCACACAATGGGGTGTGTCTGATAAATAGTTTATGGTCAAAGTGAAGATCCTGGTGACAGTGAAGATCATAGTCACCATTCACCATAGCGGTATTATAACGTCTAGCTTGAATTGTTGCTTTTTTTAAACATTTTTCTGGCAACAGTATTGCTTTAAGAGTAGAGTAGCCTCGCTAGTCATAATTAGATTTTTCACATATCAGCAATAAAT
Source organism: Lithobates pipiens (assembly GCF_037356315.1). Lineage (NCBI taxonomy): Eukaryota > Metazoa > Chordata > Amphibia > Anura > Ranidae > Lithobates > Lithobates pipiens. The sequence goes on along the minus strand of NW_027507685.1, from coordinate 73,306,099 downwards.
AAATGTTCTTGCAGGGAATGTCATTTATAGCTTCAGAAGATCTCATGCTGTCAGACAAACAGACATATTTGCAGAATAGCAAATCGGTCTTGGAATACATGCCTTTGTTGTTGATTTATATCTTTGCTAAACAACATGCATACTGTACAGTATATCTTACAACCTAGGTGTTATTGCGTTGCCTGTAAAAGACATGATGTTAGACAGAATCCCACTTTAAGTACACTCATAGGTATAATCCATTATTTGGGACTGAGTATTATATATGACTGATCACTGAAGCGTGACACCATGCGTCACCGGACATGAAGAAGTAGTGGAATCCTTTTGAAAATCTGGAACCTATTCTGTCATAAACAGTAAAAAACATCATAAATCCTAAGAACAGATTATTATGAGCTGCATTTTGTGACCCTGGAAGCTGCTCTCACAGATATTCCATTCTGATAGCAATACAGATTTGCCAGTAATATCACAGACAAAAAATCTCACTTTGTGCAAGTCAGCAGATCTTTAATATTCTCTTCTTAATGTGCTGAGGAATGAAGCAGCAAGAATTCTGTGACCTCCTTAATGTTCTACGGCTGCCTCCCCCAGGATAAATATCAGCCAAATACTATGCTATGCAGACTTTAATATGAACATGATACAAGAAGAGATAGACATTAACATTAAAGGCACACTCCAGTCAAACATGACATTTTGAATTTAAGCTCACTCTTGAGACTCAGCTTACCAGCTAACTTTTATCCTGACTTTTATACAGCTGGCTGCCCTGCTTATTAAATCTAATGACTGTTGGCCAAGTAAGACCTCTGCTTATACAGTTAAAGCTGAACTCCAAGAAATCTAAGTTGCCTGTCTAGGGAACTTGGAAAAGTGCTTTTTCTTACCCGATCCCAGGCTCCTGCAGACTCCTTTACATGGCTGAACTAGTCCCCACAGCATTAAAGGGATTGTAAAGGTAAACATCTGACAGCGCCGCCCCCCCAGCCCCTCCCCCATTTTACTTACCTGACCCCTCAAAAGTCCTGTGCTCACCTTCCGACATCCTCTTCGCCGCTCAGCCTGACCGTTGATTGGCTAGAGTGGATGGATTGAAAGCAGCACAGCCATTGGCTCGCGCTGCTGACAATCACATCCAATGACGCAGCGAACTGGGGGGCAGGGCCGAGTGATACAGTGAGTCGCTATAGCCACAGGCTGTATCATGGGAGCGCTCCCGCAAGCACTTCTCACCAAGCGAGGGAGCTCGCATGAACGCGAGAAGTAATTGCGGGGGGAAGCCGGGACAGCCGCCGAGGGACCCCAAAAGACCAGATTCAGGACTACTCTGTGCAAAACAAGCTGTACAGTCGAGGTAAGTATAACATGTTTGTTATTTAAAAAAATAAAATAAAAAATTCCCTTGCAATGCCTTTAACCACTTAAGGACCGCCGCATGGCAATGTACGTCGGCACAATGCCACCGACAGGCACAAGCACGTACATGTACGTGCTTGCTTTCCAGCGGGTGGGGGGTCCAAACGGACCCCCTCCCGCTCGCTGCGGCAGTCCGTTTTGCTTCAGGAGCGATCCGGGATGAGGGGATGGCCGTTGGTTTCTGGCCATCCCCTCTCGATCGCTCCTGGCGAATGAGAAGCTTCCCCCACCTGTGTAGTGTAAACACAGGCAGGGAGAAAGTGATGTCACTCCCCTCGTGGCGGTCTTTTTGACCGGACGGTGAGGAGAGAAGACATCCAAGTAAGTGCACCAACAGTCCACTGACACATAGGTACACATAGGCACACTTTTAACCCCAGTCACCCCCCGATCGGGCCGAGCGTCCCCAGCAGTTTAGGGTTCCAAAAAAACGCATTGTTAGTGGGATCAATCCAGATACCTGCTAGCACCTGCGTTTTGCCCCTCCGCCCAGCCCAGCCCAGCCCAGCCCACCCAAGTGCAGTATCGATCGATCACTGTCACTTACAAAACACAACATACACAACTGCAGCGTTCGTAGAGTCAGGCCTGATCCCTGCGATCGCTAACAGTTTTTTTTTTGGTAGAGTTTTATACAGTCGCTGATAGCCTAGGTGCTTTTTTACCTGTGAGTCTCATTAGTGTACCCCTAAATTTAGAGCCCAAAATGGCAAAGCGAAGGTACACTAGTGAAGAGGCATACACGTTTCTGAGCATGACAGATAGTGAAGAGAAAGTCACTGATCTGTCAGATTCAGGCTCAATACGATCCTGTAGAGGACAGCGGCTCCATGACAGATAGCTCTGACGACGAAGATGAGGTCCCTGCTAACGTCAGGTGTACCAGACCCGATCTTCTGCTGTTGTTGAGGTGTGAGAATCGCAGGTCCCTCGTATGGAGCAGAGAAGTACTAGAGCCGCTCATCCTTCTGGTGAACTGGCAAGCACCAACGGCCTAGTACACCCTGGACGTACATCCAGCACTGTAGTATCACGTGGTAACGTGGCGAGTCCCAGGGGTCAAGTCCTGGGAAAAAAAGTGTGGGAACTCCCACCCAAGATCCATTCCCCCACCAAAAAAAAAAAAAAAAAGGTACGCTCATATGCATATATACTTCACAGAAAATACAGTACAACATGTATTGTAAAGTGCCAGTTTACAAAAACAAAATAACGTGTCAAACAAAACAATCAACACAATGGGTGATGATCTTTCCCTCGCAGGGAATTTCTACCACAAATACACCCTGTTCCAAATTCTGTTACACAGCCCATTAGAAAATATCCCACAAAAGGAATAAGTATTGAAGAGTATTGGCAGGGTATTGCAGAGTATTGATAGGGTATTGCAGAGTATTGGCAGGGTATGTATTGAAGAGTATTGGCAGAGTATTGCAGAGCATCGGCAGGGTATGTATTGGCAGGGTATTGCAGAGTATTGATAGGGTATTGCAGAGTATTGGTAGGGTATGTATTGCAGAGTATTGGCAGGGTATTGCAGAGTATTGATAGGGTATGTATTGTAGAGTATCGATAGGGTATTGCAGAGTATTGGCAGGGTATGTATTGGCAGGGTATTGCAGAGTATTGATAGGGTATTGCAGAGTATTGGCAGGGTATTGCAGAGTATTGGCACAGGTTGCAGAGTATTGATAGGTTATTGCAGAGTATTGGCAGGTTATTGCAGAGTATTGGCAGGGTATGTATTGTAGAGTATTGGCAGAGTATTGGCAGGGTATGTATTGGCAGGGTATTGCAGAGTATTGATAGGGTATTGCAGAGTATTGGCAGGGTATGTATTGCAGAGTATTGATAGGGTATGTATTGTAGAGTATTGATAGGGTATTGCAGAGTATTGGCAGGGTATTGCAGACTATTGGCAGGGTATTGCAGAGTATTGGCAGGGTATTGAAGAGTATTAATAGGGTATTTATTGCAGAGTATTGGCAGGGTATGTATTGCAGAGTATTGATAGGGTATGTATTGTAGAGTATTGATAGGGTATTGCAGAGTATTGATAGGGTATTGCAGAGTATTGGCAGGGTATTGCAGACTATTGGCAGGGTATTGCAGAGTATTGATAGGGTATTGCAGAGTATTGGCAGGGTATTGCAGAGTATTGATAGGGTATTGCAGAGTATTGATAGGGTATTGCAGAGTATTGGCAGGGTATTGCAGAGTATTGATACTGATAGGGTATTGCAGAGTATTGGCAGGGTATCACAGAGTATTGATAGGGTATCGCAGAGTATTGATAGGGTATTGCAGAGTATTGGCAGGGTATTGCAGAGTATTGATAGGGTATTTCAGAGTATTGATAGGGTATTGCAGAGTATTCGCAGAGTATTGCAGAGTATTGATACTGATAGGGTATTGCAGAGTATTGATGAGTATTGGCAGGGTATTGCAGAGTATTGATAAGTATTGGCAGGGTATTGCAGAGTATTGATAGGGTATTGCAGAGTATTGGCAGGATATTGCAGAGTATTGATAGGGTATTGCAGAGTATTGATAGGGTATCGCAGAGTATTGATAGGGTATCGCAGAGTATTGATAGGGTATTGCAGAGTATTGGCAGGGTATTTATTGGCAGAGTATTGGCAGGGTATTGCAGAGTATTGGCAGAGTATTGCAGAGTATTGATAGGGTATTGCAGAGTATTGGCAGGGTGTTGCAGAGTATTGGCAGGGTATGTATTGCAGAGTATTGGCAGGATATTGAAGAGTATTGGCAGGATATTGAAGAGTATTGGCAGAGTATTGGCAGAGTATTGAAGAGTATTGACAGGGTATTGCAGAGTATTGGCAGGGTATTTATTGGCAGAGTATTGCAGAGTATTGGCACAGTATTGCAGAGTATTGATAGGGTATTGCAGAGTATTGGCAGGGTGTTGCAGAGTATTGGCAGGGTATGTATTGCAGAGTATTGGCAGGATATTGAAGAGTATTGGCAGAGTATTGAAGAGTATTGGCAGGGTATTGCAGAGTATTGGCAGGGTATGTATTGGCAGGGTATTGCAGAGTATTGGCAGGGTATTGCAGAGTATTGATAGGGTACTGCAGAGTATTGGCAGGGTATTGCAGAGTATTGGCGGGGTATTGCAGAGTATTGGCGGGGTATTGCAGAGTATTGGCAGGGTATGTATTGGCAGGGTATTGCAGAGTATTGGCAGGGTATTGCAGAGTATTGGCGGGGTATTGAAGAGTATTGGCAGGGTATTGCAGAGTATTGGCAGGGTATGTATTGCAGATTATTGGCAGGGTATTGCAGAGTATTGGTGGGGTATTGCAGAGTATTGGCGGGGTAGTGCAGAGTATTGATAGGGTAGTGTAGAGTATTGATAGGGTATTGCAGAGTATTGGCAGGGTATTGCAGAGTATTGATAGGGTATTGCAGAGTATTGGCAGGGTATTGCAGAGTATTGATAGGGTATTGCAGAGTATTGATAGGGTACTGCAGAGTATTGGCAGGGTATGTATTGCAGAGTATTGGCGGGTATTGCAGAGTATTGGCGGGGTATTGCAGAGTATTGATGAGTATTGCCGGGGTATTGCAGAGTATTGGCGGGGTATTGCAGAGTATTGGCGGGGTATTGCAGAGTATTGATGAGTATTGGCGGGGTATTGCAGAGTATTGATGAGTATTGGCAGGGTATTGCAGAGTATTGATGAGTATTGGCAGTATGGATGAGTATTGGCAATTTGGCAGGGTATTGCAGAATGCAACTTACTTACACACTACTAGTGACTGACCTCCTGGTATTCTCTTCCCTTCTGTTCTGGGGGGAGAAGAACTAAGTAAACTCAAAGTGCAGCGGCTGTTTCCACAGGAGGCACTGGGTAGAGGGGAGCGGGAGGACAGTCCGGCGCGCGTGTGTCACACTGACGGTCTAGTGCCTGTGCGTGCCCACGCCGAAGTCATGTGACCGGTTGCTAGGCAGGGGCCGCTCCGCATCTAGCAACCGGTCACATGACTTCGGCGTGGGCACGCACAGTCACTCGGCGGCTGAGGAGCGGCGCGGACTACGCGCTGCATAGCCTCAGCCGGCCCGGCTCAGATAGCTAATGGGAACGGCGTTCCCGCTGTGGAAATAGTACGGGAACGCCGTTCCCATGCGTTCCCGCAGCACTCGAGCCCTGGCGAGTCCCATGAGTGCAGTTCATGCTGGCGAGGTGGCAAGCACAAGTAGTGTCCTGCTGCCACCAAGAAAAAGACAAAGGCAGACCCGTCATTCCCATAGTGCCCTTCCTGCAGAATTCACCAATCCTGATTGGGTGCCCACCACTTCTGCAGCACCAGTACTTCCCCCATTCACTGGCCAACCCGGTATTCAGGTGGATACAGCTGATTTTACGCCACTTGATTTTTATTCGCTGTATTTCACAGAAGATCTCTATAGATCTATTGTGGACCAAACTAATTTATATGCTGGTCAACACATTGCCGCTAATCCCCAGTTGCCTTCCCTTGCCAGAGATTGGAAACCAGTTACGGTTTCCGAATTTAAGACCTTTCTGGGCCTTTCCCTCAACATGGGCACACATAAATTCATGATGTTGCGGGCATATTGGTCCACGCATTCGACTGACCACATGCCCGTGTTCTCCATGTCCAGGAAAGGATACGAGCAGATCTTGTGGTTCATGCACTTCAATGACAATGAACTTTGTCGTCCTCGTGGAAACCCTGAATGCGATCGGCTCTACAAAATTCAGCCCCTCATAAACCACTTCAACCAACGTTTTGCAGACTTGTTTACTCCCCATCAAGTTGTCTGCGTTGATGAGTCCCTGATTAAGTTTTCTGGTCGCTTGTCATTCAAACAATACATTCCCAACAAGCGTACCAGATACGGGGTCAATCTCTATAAGTTCTGTGACAGGGCCACAGGCTATAAATGGAGTTTTATGGTTTATGAGGGTAAAGATAGTCATGTAGAGCCGGAGAACTGCCCTGACTACATAGGAAGCGCTGGCAAGATAGTGTGAAACTTGGTGTCACCCTTGTTCGGAAAGGGGTACCACTTGTACGTGGACAATTATTACACGAGCGTGCCACTGTTTAGTCATTTGTTTGATCATCAGATTGGAGCATGTGGCACCGTGCGACCTAATCGCCGTGGCTTTCCCCAGGGGCTTGTAGATTCCCGTCTTAGGCTGGGGGAGAGAGCCTGCTATCGGTGTAATAATTTGCTCGCTGTGAAGTGGAGGGATAATAAGAATGTTTTCGTTCTTACCTCCCATTCAGACACGATGGTCCAAATTCATACGGCGACTGGTATTGTGGAGAAACCCCTCTGTGTCCACGAATATAACAAAAATATGGGAGGGGTGGACCTCAATGACCAGTTGTTGGCGCCGTATCTAGTTGCCTGTAAGGCCAGACGCTGGTACAAAAAAGTGTCTGTTTACTTATTTCAATTGGCTTTGCTGAATGCTTATGTGCTATACAAAGCTTCAGGCGGGACTTTAACCTTTCTTTTTTTCCAGAGAGAGGTTGTCCCAGACCTTCTGTATCCAGATGGTTCTGCACCTCACCATTCTCAACCAAATGCAGTAAGCCGGCTGCATGAAAGGCATTATCCTTATGCACTCCCGAGTACCCCTACCCAACGAGCCCCCCAAAGAAGATGTCCTGTCTGTAGCAAGCGTGGATATAGGCGTGACACCCGTTGTTATTGTCCACGCTGTCCTGGCAATCCTGGTCTTTGCCTTGGTGAATGTTTTGAACGCTACCATTCACTAGTGAAGTATTAGTGTAGGGTACAGCATTTCACAGGCTAGACACACTAACACAGGGTCTCCCAAGATGCCATTACAGTTGTTACAGTTTACAGTTCAAATAAAAAAAGTGTAAAAAACAAACAAAAAAAAAGTAAAATAAAAAAAACAAAAAAAATATAAAATATAAAAACAAAAAAATAGTTGTCGTTTTATTGTTCTCTCTCTCTCTTCTCTCAGATTTTTTATACTTTACTTTTTACTGTGTTTTATTGTTAACCTTTTTTTTTGTTTTCAGGTACGCCATTCAGCTGCAGCACGGACTCCAGTGCTGTAGGAGGTGATTTCACCACCACAGTTAAAAAAAAAAAAAAAAAAGAGCATATATGCCGAAGCATGGGGGCAGCAGGGGAGGAGGAGCGATTTTGCGCCTAATGCCACGTACATACAGTCGAAATTCCGACGGAGGGCTTGCCTGTGGAAAAGTTTGACCGTGTGTACGCGGCATAACTTTTGCCCCCATGCTTCGTCATATATATATATATATATATATATATATATATATATATATATATATATATATATATATATATATATATATATATATATATATATATATATATATATATATTTTAGGCACAGGTTGTGTTAAAAAATTTTTTTTTTTTTTACAGTTTTTTTTTTTGCCATTTGCTTTGCAGGTATGGTATGGTAAGGTTTTACTGTTATACTGTAATGTTACTTTGTTGTAATGTTAACCATAATTTGCTTAGCAGGTACGCCATTCAGTTGCAGCGCGGATTTATTTATCTTGACAGCAACAGCGTTTGCTCCCACGATACATAAAGCCATGACTCCAACGCTGTAGGAGGTGATTTCACCACTACAGTTAAAAAAAAAAAAGAGCATATATACCGAAGCATGGGGGCAGCAGGGGCAGAGGAGCGATTTTGCTCCTAATGCCGTGTACATACGGTCAAAATTCCGATGGAGGGATTGCCCGTGGAAAGGTTCGGCCGTGTGTACGTGGCATAACTTTTTTGTGGGAGGATGCCCCCATGCTTCGGCATATATAAATGGTGCATGTATGCCCATCATTAGAAGTGGGTGGATGAAGGGAGGTATTCTAATGGTGGGCATACCCACCGATCAATCTATTTTTTTTCGTTCAGCCAAAATGACTCTCAGCAAATAGCTTGGGGTGTCTGCTTTCCAAAATGGGGTCATTTGGGGGGGGGGTTGTGCTATTTTGGCATTTTATGGCCTTCGAAACTGTAATAGGTAGTGAGGAGGGAAATCAAAAATTTGCGCCCTTAGAAATCCATAAGGTGGCGATTGGTTTTCGGGGCCCCGTATGCCACTAGGCTCCCAAAAAGTCCCACACATGTGGTATCCCTGTACTCAGGAGAAGCAGAAAAATGTATTTTGGGGTGCAATTCCACATATAACCATGGCATGTGTGAGCAATATATAATTTAGTGACAACTTTTTGTAAAAAAAAAATATTTTTATTTTTTGTCATTATTCAATCCCTTGGGACAAAAAATATTCAATGGGCTCAACATGCCCCTCAGCAAATATCTTGGGGTATCTACTTTCTAAAATGGGGTAATTGGGGGGGGGGGGGTTGTGCCATCTTGGCATTTTATGGCCTTCAAAACTGTGATAGGTAGTGAGGAGTAAAATAAAAAATGAATGCCCTTAGAAATCCTGAAGGCGGTGCTTGGTTACCACACATGTGGTATCCCCGTACTTGGGAGAAGTAGCAGAATATATTTTGGGGTGCAATTCCACATATAACCATGGCATGTGTGAGCAATATAGAATTTAGTGACAACTTTTTGTAATTTTTTTTTTTGTCATTATTCAATCCCTTGGGACAAAAAAAAAAATATTCAATGGGCTCAACATACCTCTCAGCAATTTCCTTGGGGTGTCTACTTTCCAAAATGGGGTCATTTTGGGGGGGGGGGGGTTGTACTGCCCAGCCATTTTACCACCTCAAGAAATGAGATAGGCAGTCATAAATTAAAAGCTGTGTAAATTCCAGAAAATATACTCTAGTTTGTAGACGCTATAACTTTTGCGCAAACAAATAAATATACGCTTATTGACATTTTTTTTACTAAAGACATGTGGCTGAATACATTTTGCCCTTAATGTATGACTAAAATTGAGTTTATTTGATTTTTCTTATAACAAAAAGTAGAAAATATATTTTTTTCTCGAAATTTTCGGTCTTTTTCCATTTATATCGCAAAAAATAAAAATCGCAGAGGCAATCAAATACCATCAAAAGAAAGCTCTATTTGTGGGAAGAAAAGGATGCAAATTTTGTTTGGGTACAACATTGCATGACCGCACAATTACCAGTTAAAGCGGTGCAGTGCGAAATTGTAAAAAGACCTCTGGTCCTTAGGCTGACAATTGGTCCGGGGCTGAAGTGGTTAAGGGAGCCTTTTCTCTCCTAAGAAGTTAGGCTAGATGCCCTGTGAAGTAATCATTACCAATGTAGGGACTATGGCCCTGCACTGGACGTGAGGGCGTGGAGGAATAGTCTATGGGGGAGCATTATCTGCTTTTGACATGAAATATTGGGTGGGCAAAAGTGTTTTTCGGTCCCCTAGATGGAAAACAGAGGGTTTTTGATGTAGCACCCTGGAGTTTAGGCAGGGTTGCTCCTCGCTAAATTACTTGCCAGGAATAATCATCATGGCTAATTGCTATAGCTGCATTGCTATAGATTAGGGTACACTAGTGTTTCCCTCTGAAGAGTGAACCACAGTGAATCACTTTTCAGAGCATTATATTGCTTCCTCACCATCTGATTTTATACTTAAAAACCGGCACCGCCTCACTGCCAGTGCGTTCATTTTTGGGGTGGGAGGGTTGCCAGATATAGGATCTGCCTGGATTCCAAATGCTCTAGATACGCCCCTTCCTATAAGAGAAACAAAGAACAGGTTATGGGCAGTGAAGGGGGGGGGGCTTGGGTGGCCATCAGGGTTCATCAGGGGGTTGGGTTTGTCTGGCCAACCAGTATGGGAGAGACCTGTCATCCGCACTGCCCATCACCTCACTTCATAATGCACAACCCGGCTCAGCCTCAGCTCTGCTGCATTGCTTAAAGGCAGCCAATGCCTGTGCAGCAATGCTGGTTTCTGAAATTCCAGACAATGAGGCTGTACCAATGTTCCCGCATGACGTTAGCCCTCCAAATTCATGCAGTAATGTGAGAAGAAGGAGAAAAATACAGGGGAGAATAAGTGAAAAAATAAGAGATGAGTGAGGAGTTAGAGTGTATTTTCAGTTAACATATATTCATACAGAAAAATAAATGTTGTAAAACTTGGAGGGCAGATATATGTTCTGTTCTATGCTCAATAGTGGAATGTTTTTACTTATGTTTGTAGCACTTACCCCAGAAGGAGCGGCTGAAATTTTCCTGGGCTTACCGATTACCTCCTCCAGCTCGTACTCGTTGTCCTTGTCTAGGGGTTCCCAGGGTTGATAACCCAGTAATTGTAGAGACCGACACTCGAATTCCTTGTTAGGATTTTTATTTTGCATAAAACGATTGAACAAACTCAGTCTCTAAGTTGGGAATAGAGGATATCAGGGTAGAGTTTAGCTCAGGTGCTTGGAACTGCTGACTTCAATACAAGTCAATACAAGTCTCTCTCTATGTACACAGTCCAGGGAACAGCCGCTCGCAACTGGACTCTTTAACTGTTGGATAAATACTTAGGTTCTGGGTTTAGCAGCCAACAGGTAATTCTAGAATTCAAAGTCTCTCACGCAGTCTTGGTTAAAAACTTGGAAACTTAGTTACAACTGGAAGGATAGAAGTAGGAACTTTTCTTATTGTACCAGAATCTTTCAGCCGGTCCAGTGATACCATAAGAATTGTGGATTCAATCAATGTCCGTGGCAGCTCAGCTTCCAGGCTCTTACTGAGCAGCCAGCCTTGTGCATGGCTCTTTCACCGAAGAGTCCTCCCCTGGTCGCATGTAAAGTTGCTGGGCCTCTCCAAAACCCGTGACGGCACCAGAACACCTTGAATCCTCCATCCAGTTGCTATGCCTCGAACTAGCCAGTTTCGAAGCTCGGAAATGGATGGATCCACACCCCAGGCCATGAAGGCCCCCGGGGGCTGGTCAGGAGGACCAGGACCACAGAGTCAGCAATAACTGATTGGGTACCAATCTGTGTCTCGGAACCAATACAGCCCAGCCAAACTGATGCCAAAGTACAATTTAGCACAATTAGTCCCAAAACTCATTACAGTTTTGGGCAAAAACTAAATTTAACAAATAGTGCGTACTCGTTAGGGGTACTGGCGCTAAATGTTTTTTAGTGCAATTGCATATAGTTTACATACTGTTTTTGTGTGCGTTTGCAAAATTAAAGTGGCCCAATCTGGATGAAGTCCAGGGCCAAATTTTTGTCCCAGTTCAGCCCTGCCTGAGGACTTAAGGGTTAGCAATCTACCACTCTAAGAATGTATAGCAATAAGGTCACAAACCACCTAATGGTAAATCACTTGAATATATTATGGCAATTCAAAGTAACATGGTACTGTATAAACCAGCAAACAGACAGTTACACAGACATACAAGCAATAATGTAAGTGATCCACTAACTGGCACCCAAAGGCTATAGCAACATTACATTTTATTACAAGTGCAACTAGAGTCTCTGTAGAGGTACTAATTAACTAACAAAATGGTAAATGTGTCCTTGTGCACATGCTATGCATATGACCCCTATGGCGTGTGGGTGTTTGCATCTCTGGTGAATGGGGCACCCTGAACATGTCTGAAAGTACCTGGCGTCTGGAATTCAATGTTGGTCGGCTTTCAGTGGGGCCATTATTATGATGGGGCACTATCCCTTTAAGCCCTTGTACACACGGTCGGACATTCCGACCACAAAATCCGTCTGATAATTTCCAACGGATTTAGTCCGGAAGGGGTGTTGCATACATACGGTCGGACAAAGTTGTCGGAATTTCCGGTCGACAAGAATGGGTTGACGTAAACCGTGTATGATGGGACTAGAAAAGGGAAGTTCAGTACGACGTGCGGCACCCTTTGGGCTCCTTCTGCTGATCTCGTGTTTATCGCGTGTTAGTAGAAGTTTGATAAGAGACGATTCACGCTTTTCAGATTTGTGCTTCAGATCGTTACTTCTCTTCAGTTTGTGCTTGTCGGTGCGTATCTGATTATCAGTGCGTGTAGTCAGTTCGCATTTGTTGGTCATTGCGGACTGTATCTTGGTATATAGTACGCTTTGATTTACAGTGCTTATTGTCCTGTCGTTTCTGGTTTTCAGTTTGTTCTTTCAGGTCTTGCTGTTTATCGGTGCTTTCTGTTGTCCGTTCTGACCAGCCGACCGTTTTGAGCCATGTTTCGTGTACATACTCGTTGTAGAGTTCATTCTGTGCAGGGGCTTGGTGTTGGGCTTTTAGCTTTGACACAAGTCCAGTCCATGAACAGGGCGAGGAGGAGTTTGTGGACCAAGAATTGGTTGCTCCAGCGTGACCAGTTCTTGCACATGCCTTTGATTCATGAGATCCGGGAGAATAATCCTGATAAATTCAGGAATTATCTCCGGATGACAGACCCCATTTTTTCACCGTCTGCTGGCTTTGCTGTCCCCTTATATCAGCAGTCAGGATACCTGTATGCGGCAAGCCATCACTCCAGTGCAGAGGCTCATCACCACGTTACGGTACTTGGCGACAGGGAGAAGTCTTCAGGACCTGAAATTCGACAGGCATCTCCCCCTAGGCTCTGGGGATCATTATTCCAGAGACCTGTTCTGCCATCATTCAGGTCCTGCAGAAGGACTATATTAAGGTGAGATTTCTCCTTTAACATCACATTATATGTATTTAATGTTTGCTAATAGGGTGCTCCTCGGTTCGGATCGCACCAGAACTTTCGAATGGACCGAAAATCGTGCAAACTTTAGAACCCCATTGAAGTCTATGGGACTCGAACGGTCGAAATAAAAAGTGCTAATTTTAATGGCTAATATGCAAGATATTGTCCTAAAAAAGGGGTTTGGGGACCTGGCTCCTGCCATTGACATGGGTCAATGCCTAAAATGTTTTTAAAAACGGCAGTTTTTTTCGGGAGCACTGATTTTAATGACGATTAAAGTGAAAAAAAAAGTGACATATTCCTTTAAATATCATACCTGGGGGGTGTCTATAGTATGCCTGTGAAGTGGCACGTGTTCCCATGTTTAGAACAGTCCCTGCACAAAATTACATTTAACGGGAAAAAAGTCATTTAAAACTGCTTGCGGTTTTAATGTAATATCTGGTTCTGGCAATACGGATGAAAATCACTGAGAAAAATGGCATAGGTAGCCCCCCATGCCCATTACCCGTACCCATATTAAAAAAAAGGAAAGGCGTGGGGGCCCCAGGCCCTATATACTCAGAACAGGAGTATACAGGTGGTGCAAACAAGACAGGGACTGTGTAGGTTTGTTGTGTTAAGTAGAATCTGTTTGTAATTTTGAACTGGTACATTTTTAAAGTGTAGCTCCAGTCAAAATCTATTTTTAAGCTTTTAGGAAAACATAGGGAAGGGTTATCACCCCTGTATAATTTGTTTTGCAGTCTGTCTTTTTTACTCTCATTTCCTGTTGTCTCCTTCCGTTTGCAAGTAGGAGACATTTGTAAGTTGGATGTTTGAAAGTAGGGGCCTGGCCTATATGCTCTGCAGAAATGGGGGCCTAAGGTGTTGGTGTTGCCACAACACTGTAAGCCCTCAAAGTGGCTCTTGCTGGAGTGCCCTGCTGTGAACAATTATATCAAGAATTGTAATTACATGTCATTGTTGAACAGTGGTAGAAAAATTGGGCCTTTGGTGGCTGTGGTGGTGGTGCTGGTGCCACAACACTATAAGTCCACAGTTACTCTCGGTGGGCACAGAAACGGGCCCTGCTGTGAAATATTATATCAAGAATTGTAATTACATGCCCCTGTTAAACAGAGGCTGAAACATTTGGGCCTTAGGCACTGGTGCTGGTGCCACGACACTGCAACCTCTCCAATATACTCTATTTGCAGTGCAGGAATGAGCCTTGCTGCAAAGCATTGCATCAAAAATGTTAAATTACACGCCCCTGTTAAACAGGGGCTGAAAAATTGGGCTGGTGGCATCACCCAGAACAAAAAATGTTCTTCCAAGATATCAGCGGAGGAGGAAGAGGATAAACAGTCAACATAACAGGACAGTCACTCAGCATCAGCATAGACAGTCTTCAGGTGCTTTGTAGCTGGTGGTGATCCAAGACTGATTCATCTTTATGAAGGTCAGTCGATCAACAGAGTCAGTGGACAGGCGCACCCTGTGATTGGTTACAAAGCCACCAGCAGCACTGAAGGTGCGTTCCGAAAAAAGGAACACTGGATGCAGGACAGGCCAGTAGCTCAATTGCATACTGTGCAAGCTCTGAACAGTGATCCATCCTCAAGACCCAGTAAGCAGAGTATTTTCGGTGGGAAAGGTGTCCAAGTCTGACCTTGCCCCTAGGTATTCCTGCACCATGTAAATCAGACGCTGGCGATGGTTGCTGGAACCGATCATAGCTTGGGACTGCAGACTAAAAAAATGTCTGAACGCATCGGTCAGACGGCCACCTTCTCCACCGCTCCTTCTGACCGAAGCCTCAGCAACACGTTGTCCAGGACCAGGAGTTTGTAACCTCCCAGTCTCTGGGAACGCATTGCACAGACCTTTCTGCAAGGCCTCCCGGAGAGGTCTCATCCTCTGCTCCCTCTGCAAAGGCAAGATAAGGTCGGCAACCTTACCCTTGTACCGTGGATCAACGAGAGTGGCCAGCCAGTAATGGTCCCTCTCCTTGATCTGAAGAATACGAGGATCCTTCTGCAGGCTTTTCAGGATCAGGGTGGCCATGCAGCGTAGGTTAGCTGAGGCATTCGGTCCAGGGTCCTCTGGGTCACTAAGGACAACATGATCCGCAGCCACCTCCTCCCAGCCACGTAGAAGTCCACAGGTTTCTTGGGACTGTAAATCATCCCTACAAGACTGCTGCTGCTGATGCTGAGTGCCAGGCTCCACATCAATGCTGACAAAATCATCCTCCTCCTCCTCCTCCTCACCCTCATGCTCTTCCTGTGTGATGGGTAGGACAGCAGGAACACTGTCTGGATAAAGGGGGCCTTGAGAGGCAAGGAAGTTATTCTCTTCCTGCCTCTGTTCTGCCTCAAGTGCCCTCTGGGTCACTAAGGACAACATGATCCGCAGCCACCTCCTCCCAGCCACGTACAAGTCCATGGGTTTCTTGGGGCTGTAAACCATCCCTAAAAGACTGCTGCTGCTGATGCCGAGTGCCAGGCTCCACTTCCATGCTGACACAATCCTCCTCCTCCTCCTCTTCCTGCGTGATGGGTGGGACAGTAGGAACAGTGCCCTGTCCATTATTCCACGCAGAGTATGCTCCAACAGGTGGACAAGAGGTACAGTGTCATTGATGCATGCACTGTCACTGCTCACCATCCTTGTGGCCTCCTCAAATGGTGACAGGACAGTGCATGCATCCCTGATCATGCCCCACTGGCGTGGTGAGAAAAAACCGAGCTCCCCTGACTCTGTTCTGGTGCCGTAATTGCACAGGTACTCATTGATGGCCCACTGCTGCATGTGCAGCCGCTGCAGCATGGCCAGCGTTGAGTTCCACCTGGTGGGCATGTCACATATAAGGCGGTTCTTGGCAGGTTCAACTCCTTTTGGAACTCAGCCAGCTGAGCACTGGCATTAAATGATCGGCAGAAATGCACACAGACTTTCCTGGCCTGCTTCAGGACATTCTGTAAGCCCGGGTACCTGCCCAAGAACTGCTGCACCACCAGGTTAAGGACATGAGCCACACAGGGCACATGGGTCAGTTGTCCCTGTCGAAGGGCAGAGAGGAGGTTGGTGCCATTGTCGCAAACCACCATTCCTGGCTCAAGCTGGCATGGCGTCAACCACCTCTCGGCCTGCCCCTGCAGAAATGATGTACAAACTCCCGGAAGGGGGTCGAGTCTACCAACTGAAAAGGCAGCAGTTGAAGTGCTAGCAATTTAGCCAAGCTAGCATTCAACCGTTGGGCATGTGGATGGCTGGGAGTGAACTTCCTTCTATGGTCCAGCAGCTAGGGCAGGGAAATTTGCCTGCTACAATCGGACATGGGTGTACTGCTAGCAGAGGGCCCGCAAGCACTTGGCTGTGACACACCTAATTCTACACCTTCATTCCTCTCAGTGCAGGTTTCAGAGAGGACTGAAGGTCTAGTGGGGTTGGAGATCCCAGCTGATGAGGAGCAAGGAGAGGTCCGCTTTGTTCTTTGGTGTGGGTCTTTGAGGTATGCTTGCCAACGAGCTGCATGGCAGTTAAACATATGTCTGGTCAAGCATGTGGTGCCCAAGCGGCTGATGTTTTGGCCACGCGATATACGCTTGAGACATATGTTGCAAATAGCAGTGGTGCGATCTGATGCACTCATCTCAAAAAAGGCCCACACCAAAGAACGTTTAGAATAACGCGCAGAGGCAGCGCCCTGCACAGGCGGAGCTGTGCAGTGTGATTCAGCCGGTGTGCTGCACCTAAGCTAAGTTGGAGATGTGCCTCCTCCTCCTCTCTCCTACCAGGCACCCACGTGGAGTCAGTGACCTCATCATCTAATTCCTGCAGATGGCTCCATTAGAGAACAGCAATAAAGGTAGATACAGGTGTATACTGCGCTGGAAGCACACAACACCCACTAACTCCTGCAGATGGCTCTATTAGAGAATAGCAATAACGATAGATACAGGTGTATACAGTGCTGGAAGCACACAACACCCACTAACTCCTGCAGATGGCTCTATTAGAGAACAGCAATAAAGGTAGATACAGGTGTATACTGTGCTGGAAGCACACAACACACACTAACTCCTGCAGATGGCTCTATTAGAGAACAGCAATAAAGGTAGATACAGGTATGTACTGCGTTGGAAGCACACAACACCCACCAACTCCTGCAGATGGTTCTATTAGAGAACAGCAATAAAGGTAGATACAGGTGCTAACTGCACTGGAAGCACACAACACCCACTAACTCCTGCAGATGGCTCTATTAGAGAACAGCAATAAACGTAGATACAGGTATATACTGCGCTGGAAGAACACAACACCCACTAACTCCTGCAGATGGCTCTATTAGAGAACAGCAATAAACGTAGATACAGGTATATACTGCACTGGAGGCACACAACACCCACTATATCCTGCAGGTGGCTCAATCAGAGAACAGCAATAAAGGGTAGATACAGGTGTATACTGCGCTGAAGACACACAACACCCACTAACTCTTGCAGACGCCGGAACACTACACAAGGCCGCCGCGCTGGCGGCCTTATATAGTGTGGGGCATGTACTAAACAGCTTGAGCTATACAGTCCGATGGAGTCCACACACGGTCGGATTATCCGACAACACAGGCCGATCGGACATTTTCCGTCCGAATATCCGACCGTGTGTACAAGGGCTTAGAGTGTAAGTAGATGACAATAGCTAAACTGCTAAGAAGGGACAGTCTTTATTGGGCTAACAAAGTATCATGGGCCTTTAGGACCTGCAGTTCAGCTCACCACTCCCTGGCAGGCAGCTAATCAGGTCCCAATGGCTTGGAGATCAGCAGGTTCCAGTGATCAGACCCCAGATCCTCACACAGGTGACAGTCTCTAAGCTTAGACCATGAAGACACAGTGATTCTTTCTCCCAACTTCATCTCTGAAGGCAACTCCAACAGGCTCAGGTGCAGGTCCATCCCCTCTCACTGACTGGGGAACAGGCCCAGCAACAGGTCCATTTAGCTCCTCTCTAATGCTCCAGTCCCTCAGATGTGAGGCACAGACCCTGACCACAGTTCTATCCCCATCGCTCTCTTGCCAAGACTGCCCTGATCTCTGCACATTTGCCTGGGAAAACAGTAAAGTTTCTCCTTTTATTGATGCAATTGCTTGTGAGAATGAAGTCCGGTAACCATAAACCTCCATTGGCAAGTATGGTGCAGCACCCCTTTAATCACTTGTTAACTGCCCTCTGTACAATTACTGCAGCAAGGCGGCCGCTCTGACACTTCTGGGTCTGGGGCACAGTGGGAGCCCAGTGGCAGGTACCATGGACTTAATGTCCACCCGCTGATTACACAGAACACAGGTAGAACGACAATCTGTAAACAAATCAGATTCTCGTTCTGTCAAAGAAAAGGTATTGATCCTGCCTTTCTGCAAAGCAGGAGCATGGATCTTTGCCTTCCCCTAGTCAAAGCACTTTCCCCACAGTAAGTAAGCACCACCTAGGCAAACAGTTAACCCTTTGAACCCCCTGGTGTTAACCCCTTCCCAGCCAGTGTCAGTACAGTGACAGTGCATATTTTTGCACTGATCACTGTAATAATGTCACTGGTCCCCAAAAAAGTGTCAGTTAGATGTCTGATTTTTCCGCCCTACTATAAGTCGCTGATCGCCATTACTAGTAAAAATAAATAAATAAAAATATGTCATAGTTTGTAGATGCTATAACTATATGCTTATTGGGATTTTTTTTACCAAAAAGATGTACATATTGGTCTAAATTGATGAGGAAATTCGATTTTTTCTTACATTTTTTTTATTGAATGTGTTTTAGAGCAAAAAGTAAAAAATATTGTTTCTTTTTTTTCAAAATTGTCAGTCTTTTTTTGTTTATAGAGCAACAAATAAAAAAACTCAGAAGTGATCATATACCACCAAAAGAAAGCGCTATTTGTGGGGAAAAAAGAAAATATATGCAGTGCCATTTCATAAAAAATGGCCTGGTCAGGAAGGGGGGGTAAACCTTCTGGAGATGAAGTGTAAGAACTACAATTCCCATGATGCTCTGCAGCACAGCACGTCCTCCTCTGACTGCTCCTATCAGCTCTGACTCTCCTGCCCTCTGATTGGATCTGATGTGCATTACAGGAGGGGGCTGCATGACTTTGCCTGAGGGAGTCATGCTTTTAACTGTCAGCCTTGCAATGCCTCATGGGACTTGAAGCTTTGCAACAGCTGGAGGGCCACCAGTTTGAGACCCCTGCAACAGGCTGCCTGTAGAAAACCAAAGGAGGGGCTGATAAAAGACCTGTCACTCTGTATGAGGTGAGAGAGAGCAGCAGTGACTGGTTTTTATTACAGGAAGTTCCTACACAGAGGAAAAGTTTCATGCTAAATTACTGCACAGATCTTTAAGAAGTACACAAGCACGCTGAGATTCAAGTAAAAATACACATGCTTTTGGAATTTGGACAATACAAACTTGAAAAGTATTCATACCCCTTAAAATTTTCCACATTTTGTCATGTTACAACCAAAAACATAAATGTATTTTATTGGGATTTTATGTGATAGAATAACACAAAGTGGCACATAATTGTGAAGTGGAAGGAAAATGATAAAAAGCTTTCAACATTTTTTTACAAATAAATATCTGAAAAGTTTGGCGTGCATTTGTATTCAGCCCCATTTACTCTGATACCCCTAACTAAAATCTAGTGGAACCAATTGCCTTCGGAAGTCAACAAATTAGTAAATAGCGTCCACCTGTGTGCAATTTAAGCTCAGTAGAAACACAGCTGTTCTTTGAAGCCCTCAGAGGTTTGTTAGAGAATCTTAGTGAACAAACAGTATAATAAAGGCCATGGAACAGACCAGATAGGTCAGGGATAGAGTTGTGGAGAAGTTTAAAGCAGGATTAGGTTCTAAAAAAATATTCCAAGCTTTGAACATCTCACAGAGCTCTGTTCAATCCGTCATCCAAAAATTTAAAGAGTATGGCACAACTGAAAACCTACCAAGACATGGCCATCCACCTAAACTGACAGGCTGTTTAAGGAGAGTATTAATCAGAGAAGCAGGCAAGAGGCCCATGGTAACTCTGGAGGAGCTGCAGAGATCCACAGCTCAGGTGGGAGAATCTGTCCACAGGACAACTATAAGTCATGCACGCCACAAAGTTGACCTTTATGGAAGTATGGCAAGAAGAAAGCCATTGCTGAAAGAAAGCCATAAGAAGTTCAGTTTGCGAGATACCATGTGGGGGACATAGCAAACTTGTGGAAGAAGGTGCTCTGGTCAGATGAGACCAAAATTGAACTTTTTGGCCTAAAAGCAAAACGCTATGAGTGGCAGAAAACTAACACTGCACATCACCTGGAATATGGCGGTGGCAGCATCATGTTGTGGGGATGCTTTTCGTCAGCAGGCACAGGGAAGCTGGTCAGAGTTAATGGGAAGGTGGATGGAGCCAAATACAGGGCAATCCTTTAAGAAAACCTGTTAGAGTCTGCAAAAGACTTAAGACTGGAGCAGAGGTTCACCTTCCAGTAGACATGTGCACTGCCGAAAAATGTTTTCTATTTTATTTTATTTTTTTCGCTTTTTGGGTTATTCGTTATGATTGAAATTCGAAAATTTGGAAATTCAAAAATCCAAAAACAACAACTAATAATAACTATTAAATTATAGGTATTGGAATTTCCTTTCAAATTTGGCTGTAAGTGAACGTAGCAAATACGTATTTATCCAAAGTTACGAATTATCTGAAATAACAGCAATAACATCTAAAAGAATGGAACGCAATTAATTAATAATGATAAATAATAATAAAAAGGTATTATTATCTATTATTATTATTAATTAGTTATGTACCATTCATTTAGAATCAGTTTTTATTATTTCCGATAATTCGAAACTTTGGATAAATTCTTATTTGTTACATTCACTAACAGCCAAATGTATAATGAAATTCCAATACCTATAATTTAATAGTCAGTTATTAGTTAGTTATTCAGATTTTCGTTCTTATTTTCTGATTTCCGTTCTTTTGCATTTTAAGACTTTCATTCTTATTTTTGAACTTTTGAATTTTCTAATTTTTGGAATTTAGAATTTCTGAATTTCAGAATTTTCAAGTTTGACATTTCTGAATTTTCTAATTTTCTAATTTCTGTATTTACAGATTAAAAATTTTTGGATTTTGAATAATTGAATTTTCTTTTTTGGAAAAATTCATTAAATGGGTTTTCGTTAATTAGAATATTTCCGAATTTGTCAAATTTCGTCTCAAAACTAATTCAGAATGAGACAAATTGCACATGTCTACCTTCCAGCAGGACAACGACCCTAAACATACAGCCAAAGCTACAATTAAATGGTTTAGAAAACTTTAGATCAAAGCATATTCAAGTATTGACTCAGTGGGGCTGAATACAAATGCACACCACACTTCTCAGATATTTATTTGTAAAAAATGTTGAAAACCATTTATCATTTTTCTTCCACCTCACAATTATGTGCCACTTTGTGTTGGTCTATCATATAAAATCCCAATAAAATACATTTACGTTTTTGTAAAATGTGTAAAATTTTAAGGGGCATGAATACTTTTTCAAGGCACTGTAGACAGTCATCACTCTAATACAAGAAGTACCTGAACTATGACCTTCACGACCAGATCACCAGGAAATATTTTAATAAAAGCTGTAGGTTTAAAAACACTGAAAACAGATTTACACATTTACATTGAGTGCTCATGCACACGGACGTTTTAAAAAACTGGCTGCAAAGCTAGCTCCGACGCCTGGAAAAAATCGGCGTTAAAAACGCGATTTTTACAGCGTTTTGCATTGGCGTTTTTGCGCGTTTTTTTAGCGTTAGCGTTAAGTAGCGTTTTTAAAGAAACACATCTCTTGGCTATAGCACTCAGAAAACAAAGAAAATATGTTGCGCGTTTGTGCGCGTTTGTGCGCGTTTTCCCGCGATTCGCGTTTTTACAGCTCTAGCTCCGCGCCAGGGAACGCACTGGTCCTGGGGTTTTTTTACAGCTTAAAAACGCCTATGCCATTTGCAGCTCAAAAACGCCTAGGTGGGCATGAAGCCATAGACTAACATGGACAGGCCTTTTTAAGCTGCAAAAAAAACGCTCAAAAAAGCGGCTGTAAAAATGTCTGTGTGCATGAGGCCTAAAATTAAAATTGCTATGCCTTCCCTGTTTCAAATCCAATCCAGTTCTGGATTGCCGCTGTAGCAAAATATGCATGTGTAGCACTCTCCCCTGGAGTGGCTACTGGAAATATAGAGGTCTCCCTTACCTGTTCAGAAGCTGCCACACCCAGATGCCAGTTATAGAGCATACCAAAAAACACAGTCAAGGGGATGTCTTTTTGAACTTTTATTTCAGTACTTGAACAGGACAGGAGGACAGATTCTCAAGCAAAGTTTTTCAGTAGTAGTCTTAAGTAATGATGCAAGTAAAGGGGACAGCCAGCTAATTTGAGACTTTGTAAAAGCATTCACAGTCCATGGATCAAATTCTGGCATCTGATTCTTAAAACACAAGCACCCCTGGAGTTCTAGGCAAGGTCCTATTTACAATGTCCATAGAGTTCTCCTTAAAGCAGAGGTTCACACAAAAATTGAACCTCCGCTTTTCGGAACACTTACCTCCTCCGGTGTCACATTTGTCACATTTTGGGGGGAGGGGGGGTGCAGATACCTGTCTAAGACAGGTATCTTCACCCACTTCCGGGCATAGACTCCCACGGGAGTCTATGCCTCTTCCTATCCAGGCGCGCTGTCTGCTGGGGCACACATGGGTCCCAGAGACAGCACGGACCATTCCCATTGCGTTGTGCGGCTCACGCCTGCATAGTACGGAGCGGGAAGTGAAGCCGCAACGCTTCACTTCCTGATTCCCTAACCGAGAATGGCGCCAGCAGCAGCCGAGAGCCGAGCGATTGCTCGGCCTTGGCTGCTGACATCGCTGGACTCCAGGAAAGGTAAGTGCCCATTTATTAAAAGTCAGCAGCTGCAGTATTTGTAGCTGCTGACTTTAAAAAAAAAAAAAATTTCGCCGGACTTCCTCTTTAATCAGCTTCCCTGCGACACTCATCAGTGAAAGGGTTTCTTTTTCCACGCAAGGTTTATAGGCAGTGTATTCCAGAAAGTTTCTTTAAGTCAAAGTTCTTCCAAGGCCCTCAGCCAAGCACATGCTGAGGTCTGACAGCAACAGCTCTTCTGCAGCAAAGTCTGCCTCCCAGGGGCAGAGGCCCCAGGAGAAGAGACCTTTGAACAGGCCCTCCCAACAATTTAACTTTCCCCCAGCCCCAACTTCTGGGCACCCCCTCCCAAGAATTGGCTGAAGTCAGATAAATATTCATAATCCAGTGGCTAGCCCTATTCTATTTCTGGACACTTCACCCTTCAAGATTCCCCGTTGCTTTACCATTGTTTTTGCCAACTCTGCTCCCGTAGGAGACAATTGTCCGCAGCTTCGCCGTGGCATCCATCGCCACACTCCATGTTCATTGTTGGCCTGTAAGTGTGGGTGAATGTTCCATCATTCCCCCTTCCCCATCTTATATGTGTTCAGTTTACTCACTATTCCCCTCTCAATTTTTTAGACATCCCTACAGCGTCTGCTCCTGATGAGTGACAGTCAGTCACGAAACGCGTCGAGCTATAGATGCTATAATCGTGGTTATACATCCAGTTGTTTGAACCAACAATGCTGCTACCTTATGTTTACAGTCAGTGACTATTTTATCACTATTGTATGGGACGTCATATACTATTGTATCTTATGTTTATGTATTTATATTGCATATTATAAATTATGCAACTCAACTTTAGATGGTTTGCGGGTCTCAATGTATCTCTGTTCCAGTAATGTATTGTATTGTATGTTGTATTTATGGAATAAAATTAATTTTGATAATCTTTAGTGCCTCCCTGCTCTCCAGCTGCATGCTTCACTCAGTCCTAAACCCTTTCTCTCTTTTTGCTGCGCAAAAGCCGGGATGGAGGTACCTCTGATTTCTACTTAAGAGGCCTCATTTAAAGTCCCAAACTCTTCTCTTTTTCTGCGGCAAAGTCTGCCTCCCAGGGGCAGAGGCCCCAGGAGAAGAGACCTTTGAACAGGCCCTCCCAACAATCCAACTTCCCCCCCAGCCTCAACTTCTGGGCACCCCCTCCCAAGAATTGGCTGAAGTCAGATAAATATTCATAATCCAGTGGCTAGCCCTATTCTATTTCTGAAAGCTTCTTGAAGAGGCAGCCAGGAGTAATCAATCACCAAACTTAGGGAGCCCGGACCAGAAAAAAACTGCCTATGCACATAATTGCCATCTGTAGATAAAAATAAACTGCAACTCTGAATAAAGTTGAATAATACCCTTGCTATAGGTGTAGGCCATTTACATACTTCATGAAGCCTGACTGGAATATTCCCAAGACATTCCTAGGACATGGCTAAGAGAGACCTAGTTGTTATTGCTCACCTCCACCATCACAGGAGTAAGCTCTTAAAGTGGTTGTAAACCTTTTCAGACCACTTTTTACTACAGGTAAGCCTATAATAAGGATTACCTGTAGCTACCCCGGATATCTCCTAAACCTGTACGCTTTAGGAGATATCCCCTGTCTCAGCATGTGCAAACGTCATCAGCTCATGTGCACTGAAGCAATGGCTTCAGATAGTGTGCCATTAGCGCCGGTGCCCACGCCCATGCATAACTCCGGGAGCTATGTCGCCGGCCTGTGTATGGGAACTGCTATGGGGACTTCGATCTAAGGTGAGTATTTCATAATGAGCTAGTATGCTATGCATACTAGCTCATTATGCCTTTGTCTTGCAGGTTTTTTTGGGGAGTTTTGTGGGTTTACAACCACTTTAAACACTTAGCTCAGAGCTACTGCATCAGGGGCGAGAGAAAACACGTGAGGGGGTTTGAATCGGAGAAGAAGCTCACTCCTATGATGGTGGAGGTGAGCAGTAATGATTAGGCCTCACTTAGCAACGTCCTAGAAGTATTTTATTAAGGCTTTATGAGATACAGTGGGGACGGAAAGTATTCAGACCCCCTTAAATTTGTCACTCTTTGTTATATTGCAGCCATTTTCTAAAAGCATTCAAGTTCATTTTTTTTTCTCATTAATGTGCACACAGCACCCCATATTGACAGAAAAACACAGAATTGTTGACATTTTTGCAGATTTATTAACCACTTGACCACTGGGCACTTAAACACCCTTAATAACCAGACCAATTTTCAGCTTTCGGTGCTCTCACATTTTGAATGACAATTACTCATGCAACACTGGATCTATATAAAATTTTTGTCCTTTTTTTCACACAAATAGAGCTCTCTTTTGGTGGTATTTAATCACCGCTCGGTTTTTTATTTTTGTGCTATAAAAAAAAAGACCGACAATTCTGTAAAAAAATTCATTTTTCTTTGTTTCTGTTATAAAATTTAGCAGATTAGTAATTTTTTCTTCATAAATTTTGGCCAAAATGTATACTACTACATATCTTTGGTAAAAATAAGTACAAATTGGTGGATATTATTTGGTCTTTGTGAAAGTTATAGAGTCCACAAGCTATGGTGCCAATATCTGAAAATTGATCACACCTGAAGTACCGATGGCCTATCTAATTTCTTGAGATCCTAACATGCCAGAAAAGTACAAATACCCCCCCCCCCCAAATGACCCCTTTTTGGAAAGAAGACATTCCAATGTATTTAGTAAGAAGCATGATGAGTTTTTTGAAGTTGTCATTTTTTCCCACAATTCTTTGCAAAATCAAGATTTTTTTTTACTTTTTTTTTTTTCACAAAATTGTCATATTATCAGTTTATTTCTCACACACAGCATATGCATACCACAAATTACACCCCAAAACACATTCTGCTATTACTCCCGAGTACGGTGATACCACATGTGTGAGACTTTTACACAGTGTGGCCACATACAGAGGCCCAACATGCATGGAGCGCCATCAGGCGTTCTGGAGCACCCAGGACAATTCTGACATTTCTCTCCTACATGTAAAAATCATCATTTATTTGCTAGAAAATTACATAGAATCCCAAAACATTATATATGTTTTTTTAGCAAACACCCTGGAGAATACAATGGTGGTCGTTGCAATTTTTTTTTTTATCTCGCACGGTATTTGCGCAGCAATTTTTCAAATGCTTTTTTTTGGAAAAAAAACTGTTTTGTGCTTAAAAAAAAAAACACAGTAAAGTTAGCCCACTTTTTGCATAATGTGAAAGATGAAGTTACGCTGAGTAAATAGATACCTAACATGTCACTCTTCAAAATTGCACATGCTCATGAAATGGCACCAAATGTCGCTACTTAAAAATCCCCATAGGCGACGCTTTAATTTTTTTTACTGGTTACATGTTTTGAGTTACAGAGGAGGTCTAGGGCTAGAATTATTGCTCTCGCTCTAACGTTCGCATCAATACCTCACATGTGTGGTTTGAACACCGTTTTCATATGTGGGCGGGACTTACGTATGCGTTCGCTTCTGCAATGCGAGCACATGGGGACAGGGGCGCTTTAAAAAAAAATAATATTGTTCATTTTACTTTATTTATTTTAGTTTGACATTTTTTTCCCCAAAAATAAATTTTTTGATCACTTTTATTCCTATTACAAGGAATGTAAACATCCCTTGTAATAGGAATATGGCATGACAGGTCCTCTTTACAGTGAGATATGGGGTCAATAAGACCCCGCATCTCACCTCTAAGCTGGGAAGCCTGAAATAAAAAATAAAAATAAAATAAAAAGATTCTGGCTTTGATCGTATTGGCGAGTCGGTAGAAGCACCGGAGGGCGATGGGAGGGGGAGGGGATGTCTATGGCTGGGTATTGCAGCGTATCACCGACTATGGCTGGGTATTGCAGGGTATCTCTGAGTATGGCTGGGTATCTCCGGGTATGGCTGGGTATCTCCGGGTATGGCTGGGTATCTCCGGGTATGGCAGAGTATTGGCTGGAATTGTACTGCAGAGTATTGGAGGGTAGTGTAGAGTATTGGAGGGTAGTGCAGAGTATTGGCTGGTATTGCAGAGTATTTGTGGGTGTTGCAGAGTATTTGTGGGTGTTGCAGAGTATTTGCTGGTACTGCAGAGTATTGGGGGGTATTGCAGAGTATTGGCAGGGAATTTAGGGGTTACATTTCGGGGAGCAGCGATGTGGGCACTGCAGATGCAGCCCACAGCGCTGCTGACACCGATCTCTTCCCCCCTCCGCTGTACCGATCGATACAGAGAGGGGGAGGGAGAAACCGGCGTCATAACATGACACCGGTTTGTTTACAAGTGATCACTCCGTCATTTGACGGAGCGTTCACGTGGTAAACGGGCGCGATCACATGGTAAACGCCCGTTTACCGTGATCCGTGATCACGGATGCTCTCGGGGGGTGCGAGAGCGGAATTCTGGGAAGACGTCATATGACAGCCTCCCAGAGTTAAACAACCGCCTTGTAGCCGTCATTCGGCTATGGGCCGGTTGTTAAGTGGTTAAAAAAGAAACACTGAAATATCACATGGTCCTAAATATTCAGACCCTTTGCTGTGACACTCATATATTTAACTCAGGTGCTGTCCATTTCTTATGATCATCCTTGAGATGGTTCTACACCTTCATTAGAGTCCAGCTGTGTTTGATTATACTGATTGGACTTGATTAGGAAAGCCACACCCCTGTCTATATAAGACCTTAAGGCTAGGTTCACACCATAGCGATGCGGGAACGCCGCGAATCCGCTGCGTTTTCCCGCATCGCATGCCTCCCGCCGGCAGTTCACACTGCCCTATGCGGACTGCTGGGAGTGTCAATGAAATGTTAATGACACCCCCAGATCCGTCCGCATATCGCAGTGCGATCTGCACACTCGCACAGGAATCGGATCGCATGGTGTGAACACCCATGCGATCCGATTCTGCTGCGGACCAAAAAAAGGGTCCCGTGCGAGTTTGCGGCGGGAGCGATGCAAATTCAGCCATACTATCTGTATGGCTGAACTCGCATCGCTACGGAGATCGGATGTGATTTGCACTGCAGTGCGGTGCGAATCACATCCGGATCTCTCACCCGCAGCGGTGTGAACCGGACCTAAAGGTCACAGTGCATGTCAGAGCAAATGAGAATCATGAGGTCAAAGGAACTGCCTGAAGAGTTTAGAGACAGAATTGTGGCAAGGCACAGATCTGGCCAAGGTTACAAACAAATTTCTGCTGCACTTAAGGTTCCCAAGAGCACAGTGGCCTCCATAATCCTTAAATGGAAGATGTTTGGGATGTCCAGAACCCTTCCTAGAGCTGGCTGTCCAGCCAAACTATCGGGGAAGAAGGGCCTTGGTGAGAGAGGTAAGAGGTAAAGAAGAACCCAAAGATCACTGTAGCTGAGCTCCAGAGATGCAGTCGGGAGATGAGAGAAAGTTGTTGAAAGTCAACTATCACTACAGCCCTCCACCAGTCGGGGCTTTACGGCAGAGTGGCCCGATGGAAGCCTCTCCTGCAAGACACATGAAAGCCCACATGGAGTTTGCTAAAAAAAATACCTGAAGAACTCCAAGATGGTGAGAAATAAGATTCTTTGATCTGATGAGACCAAGATGGAACTTTTTGGCCTTAATTCTAAGCGGTATGAGTGGCGAAAACCAGGCACTGCTCATCACCTGTCCAATACAGTCCCAACAGTGAAGCATGGTGGTGGCAGCACCATGCTGTGGGGGGTGTTTTTCAGCTGCAGAGACAGGACGACTGGTTGCAATTGAGGGAAAGATGAATGCGGCCAAGTACAGGGATATCCTGGATGAAAACCTTCTCCAGAGTGCTCAGCACCTCAGATATGTAATTCCGTGTATGGTTGTCAATTACATCTACCCTCAGTTCCAAGTCTACAGTTCTCTGACCAAGTTCTCTTATTTCTTTTGTTAATTTCTCAATAATATGGTCAGAAGTCTGCTTGAGGGCTTTCTGAAGCATATGTTCAAATTTTATGAATATGTCAGGTTGTACTGCAGTTTGTGGATCATCATTGTCATGTTCAGATTCACCACTGGTAGCCTGTGTGTACTGGCTGTGAGGCAGAGACTTCTTTTTGTGTGGACTACAGCGCTGTGAGGGGAAGGATGACGCCGCCATCCCAGCAGCCAGTCTGTGTGCCATATACCCTTGATAAACCAGCCTTAAATTTGTTTGTTTTTTGTCCCTTCAAGACCATTATTTATATCACAGGTAATGTTGGAGTGAGCACAGTTAGTTTTTATCTACAAACACTCCTTACCTGCATAAGCAGTTTTTTTTCAAGTAAAGGTAAACTAACCATTTACTATCCACCAAAAGTTAGGACCTAAGGGCGTTCTGGTCTTAAGCTTAAAAATCTAAAAGGCTTCATATTGAACTAAACAATGGAATGATTTTAGAGGGCATTGGTACCGATCTGGAGCATCTGCAGCCCTTGGTTTTCAAACTATCTATTTTCACATGTGACACAAAGGCAGTGCTATCCTAAATTACAGCATCTGAATTGGGAACATAGTTGCATGTGAATGGCCTTGGACTATTGAGTACTTTAATCATCCATTCCTCATGGCAAGCTACTATTGCCTTGAAATGTCACATAGTCACCTACAATGACTATTTTGAGGAATTGGCAGCTTCTTGGTAGTGGAGCCTCTGCATTCACACAACTTTTTTCCTGTTTGATGGGGTTTTCTATTTGCAGAGATGCAGAGCTTACATTTTATATATACAACATTTTTGCCCTTAATTGTCAACCTTTATATGGGTTTGTGGGAAGAGCACTGTATCTTTACGAGCGGAACCTCCCATCTCAACCATATGTATTGGTACTACTGCTATATAGACCATATATTACTAAATTGGTCAAGGCACACAAGAGGAACTACGTGACTTTACAGAGTATGTTAATGGCAACTGATTCAATTAGATTTTACTATTTCATGGTTTTAATACATGTGTGATTTCTGGATCCAGTGGGTAATCTGGTTCGGTGATTACCATTATCTTTGTCATGCATACCTTGGTTAGTAGATGGGTATATAAGGATGGGGGGGATCCATCCATACTTTGCTACAACTAAGGTCAGGATTGGCTGAAATATGTCAGTGTCTGTATGGTTTTCATTATGTACTTGCAGTAAGAAATAAACTTGCATTGTAGAACTTTCAAAAGTGTTGGTATTTTGTGGCTTGTTGCTATATTGCTAGCTTTGCTTTAAACAAATCCCAATACTGATGGATAAGCACTGGCCTACACTATATCTTATTAAAGTCTACTGGGAATCAGAATATTCAGATGATGTATAACCGCTGGCTAAACATACACACACAGAATTGTGTTCCTAATCATTGTGTTAGCCGGGGGAAGCAGCTCTATATTAGGGAGCGGAGATGAGTAATGACTATATGCAGAGAGAAGTGTATCACAGGCAAAGTGAAAACGGCAAATCTTCCTATTAACATATCCCATCTTATTATAGCCCAAGCAGATAGAGAGAGACGTGCTGCTCATTACAGCTGTCACCAACTGCTAACTCTCCGATAAGCAATCAGAAGTGTGATTTGTGAATGCGTAATTTACATGCAAATATTCCTTGATGTACTACAAGTTTACCACGCGCGGCACTGTACTGCTGCAAAACGGCTAATGTTGACATTATCTAGAACCCCATGGCTAGAGATGCCAACTGTTCCCAAATGCTGGAAACAGAGCCAGCATACTGAGATTCGTTCTTGGAGTATTTTGTTCTCTAACAATGCTGTTGATTTCTAAAACTGACAATATAATTAGTGTGACTTCAACAATGGTGTCTGCTGCATTGTGTAGGACTGTTGCAACATTTCAAAAAAATTCTCTGTCCAGGCCTAACTCATAAAAACACTCTGTTGCCACACCATTCAGTTCAATAACAATTTCCCTTAAAAATATGTAATAACAATATGTGTAATAAAGGCATCTCAGGGATGTTATTTACTTGTAAAGATCTTACCTTTGAAGACTTTCAAAATCCTTCACATCAAAACTTCAAATATTTCTCCTACACAAGTAAATTTTTTGTCTAAAACAACTTCCATGTATGTTGGTGGCATGTGTCTTTCTGGTGGCCCGGCAAACCCTAGCTAAAGCCTGGAAACAAACGTCGATCCCCTTCGCTGACGTCTAACCCTCCTGGGTATGATACATGAAAAATCTATCCATTCTCAATGATACCTATACTAAATATCTTAAAATTTGGGACCCATGGCTTGACTATATCAAACATTTGAACATTGATGGCTCCCTCCTCTCCCTTTAATCACAGGTGGTAACCAAATAATTGCCACCAACATCGGACCACATCGGAAAAAATGAATGAAAAAGAAAACGGTAAACATTCAAAATACTTGATGCTGCACTTTTGTGCTTTTAACTTTTGACTTCAGTTTTTTAGATTAGTGACGGGTCTCTTTAGTGAAATAAAAAGCCCTCAACTGGATGACTACAGCAGAGCAAAAACATGGCCATTACTTTTTATCTCTGCCAATAGCTGATGAACCGTACAGTCTTATGCAATCTATTTATAAAAAACAAACAAACAGATAATTACACTAATTGTTTTGATTTGTATAACTTTTAAATACCTGTGTACAAAGTACGGAACTCATGAAAATGGTCTTGCATAACCAAAAGGGAGACTCTTAATGAGTATGAAACATTTTGGGACATTCAGCTGAAATGACATTTGGAACTCTAAAGTAGTTAAAGAGGAAGCAGACAGTTAATGCAGTTGGAAAAGACCCAACGGAATTACAAATGAAATTGAATCTATTTAAACAAATGTAATCAAAGACTTCACTATCCTTAACTGTTTGAGTCATCAGCAATTAGTTTGTTGCATATTACGTCTTAATGAGAAGAAACAAAGAAGAAAAACTGATTACAGGAAAGCCAAAAATAATCAACATCAAGAAAGTCAGGAATATTTGGCTGGAGACAGAAAGGCTTATGGAACATGGAATTGATCTGAAGGGAACCTGGAGGAACTTGTAGAGGAAACAATTCCAGAATTATATCAGTTATACAGGAGGACTTACCTGTTCCCAGCTATATATTTATCTAACGGCATATACTGTACTTGCTAGCATTCCAAATCCCCAAACCAATTTGGATTTACTTTCTGTCCAGCCAAACCATAAATTACTTCTTAACATTGCCTGCTTTCATGTCAAACTCAATCAATTCAGAGAAGCACTACTCCAGATAGTTTGGCTATTTTTTGATGACAACATAGCTTTAAGGGGAACATTATCCAAGAAAAATAAGGCAGTGTTAACTCCTCATTTTAAAGATTCTAGTTGTCTGGCTATATTCAGACTTACCTGACCTGCATAGTAGTTCGATTTTTTTGAGTTAGACTATTGAAGACAGAGCAACAGTGCAACAGTCAGGTAGCTGTGACAGACTAATAAAGAAATAAATAAATATTAAGGAAAATGTTATATATATATATATATATATATATATATATATATATATATATATATATATATATATACACATACATACACATACACACACACACACACACAGTATCTCACAAATGTGAGTACACCCTTCACATTTTGTAAGTTTTTTTAAATATTTTATTATATCTTTTCATGTGACAAAACTGAAGAAATTACACTTTACTACTATGTAAAGTAGTGAGTGTACAGCTTGTATAACAGTGTAAATTAGCTGTCCTCTCAAAAAAACTCAACACACAGCCATTAATGTCTAAACCACTGGCAACAAAAGTGAGTACACCTCCAAGTTAAAATGTCCAAATTGGGCCCAATTAGCCATTTTCCCTCCCCTGTGCCATGTGACTCGTTAGTGTTACAAGGTCTCAGGTGTGAATGGGGAGCAGGTGTGTTAAGTTAGGTGTTATCATTCTCACTCAATCATAATGGTCACCACTGGAAGGTCAACATGGCACCTCATGGCAAAGAACTCTGAGAATCTGAAAAAAAGAATTGTTGCTCTACTTAAAGATGGCCTAGGTTATAAGAAGTTTGCCAAGGCCCTGAAACGGAGCTTAAGCACAGTGGCCAAGACCATACAGTGGTTTAACAAGACAGGTTCCACATGTTTCACTCAGAACATGCCTCGCAAGGGTCGACCAAAGAAGTTGAGTGCACGTGCTCGGCGTCATAGCCAGAGGTTGTCTTTGGGAAATAGACATATGAGTGCTGCCAGCATTGCTGCAGAGGTTAAAGGGGTAGGGGGTCAGCCTATCACCGCTCAGTCCATACACCGTATACTGAATCAAATTGGTCTGCATGGCTGTTGTCCCAGAAGGAAGCATCTTCTAAAGATGATGCGCCAGTGAGGTGACACCCATGGGTAGCAGCACTGCTAACACTGCCTGCTGCCCTACACTGATCTGTCGCTCGGATCTTGCGGCTGTGTCCCTCAGCGGATCAGACTGAAGCCACCTCCCCTCTATGTTTACATCCACACAGGGAAGGAGGAGCCTGAGGGACATACACCGCTGTCTGCTGCTGTATTGTCCACGCTGTTATGAGGTGTGTACAGTTTACTATATGTAGATGAACATGTTTGCGGGAGTGCTATGGGAGGGGAGAGGGGGGTCTATACTGATTTGGGGGTTTGCACTGAGGAGGGTGTCTATACTGATGGGGGGTCTGCATTGAGGAGGGAGAATGTGCTCTAAGGGGGGTGTCTATACTGATGGGGGGCTCTGCACTGAGGGGTGGCATCATACTAATGTGGGGATGAGCACTGAGGGGAGGGGGGTCTATACTGAGGGGGGTGTCTATACTGATGGGGGGGTCTGCACTGATGGAGGATGGTCTGCATTGAGGGGGGTCTGCACTGAGGGAGGTGGGTCTGTACTGAGGGGCGAGGTCTATACTGATGGAAAGGGGTCTGTACTGAGGGAGGGGGTGAGTACTTAGTGGGGGTCTATACTGAGATAAGGGGTCTATACTTTGTGGGGGGTCTATACGGAGGAAAGGGGGTCTGTACTTAGTGAGGGGGATTTGTACTGAGGGGTAGGTCTATACAGAGGGAGGGGGTCTGTACTTAGTGGGGGGGTCTATACTGAGGAAGGGGGGACTGTACTTAGTGAAGGGGGTCAGTATTGAGGGAGGGGGATCTATACTGCGGAAGGGGGATCACTGGATCAGTACTTAATGGGGGGGGGGGTGACACCAACCCTAGTGATGCCATTGCAAGCAGACTAAGGACAAGGATTACTGGAACCATGTCCTGTGGTCTGATGTGACCAAGATAAACTTACTTAACTCAGATGGTGTCAAGCGTGTGTAGCAACCAGGTGAGAAGTACAAAGACAAGTGTGTCTTGCCTACAGTCAAGCATGATGGGGGGAGTGTCATGGTCTGGGGCTGCATGAGAGCTTCCGCTACTGGAGAGCTACAGTTCAATGAGGGAACCATGAATGCCAACATGTACTGTGACATACTGAAGCAGAGCATGATCCCCCTCCCTTCGGAGACGGGGCCGCAGGGCAGCATTTCAACAAAACAACCCCAAACACACTTCCGCTGCCTTGCTATAGAAGCCGAGGGTAAAGGTAATGGATTCACCAAGCATGTCCCCAGACCTAAACCTTATTGAGCATCTGTTGGGCATCCTCAAATGATAGGTGGAGGAGCGTGCAAGGTCTCTAACATCCACCAGCTCCATGATGTGGTCATGGAGGAGTGGAAGAGGACTCCAGTGGCAACCTTTGAAGCTTTGGACATTTTCACTTGGGGTGTACTCACTTTTGTTGCCAGCGGTTTAGACAATAATGGCTGTGTGTTGATTTATTCAGAGGGGACAGCAAATTTACACTGTTATACAAGCTGTGCACTCACTACTTTACATTGTAGCAAAGTGTAATTTCTTCAGTGTTGTCACATGAAAAGATATAAAATATGTACAAAAATGTGAGCAGTGTACTCACATTTGTGAGGTACTATATGTAGCGGCCATAACCCGTTGCAGGGTGGCCTTGACTTAATGGACATACCGGTTACCTTCTCTTGGCCTGCTCCTCCACGTCTAGGGGTTCCCAGGGTTGACACCCAACGACTTGTGCACTGACACAGATGAATTCCTTTCAAAAAGGCTTATTTTGCAGTAGAACTTTCACAAACACAGTCTCATAAGGAATAGAATGCATGGGTGAAGAACTCAGGTACCTTGAACTGCAGGTTTAACAAAGTCTCTATTTCCACCCAGAGAGTAGCCACTCGCAGCTGGGTACTTAAAGGCTGAACAGATCTCTAGCCAGAGATCATGGCAGTCAGCACGTTGACTCAAAACTTGATCAACTGAGGGTATACAGGAACCTTTTTCCAACGCACCTGGAACATTTCCCGCTTCCTCTATGGTACTGGAAAAGTGTGAATTCGTCAACGTCCTTCCCAACTCAGTAACCAGGCACTTCTCAGGATGCCACTTGCCGGCCCTCCTCTGAAGAGTCCTCCCCCGGTCACTTGCAGGAGCTGCGGTGTCCCTCCAAGCCGAGAGCACAACCGGACACTTTGAATCCTCCCTCAGTTACTGCGCCTCGGACCAGCTAGTTCGGAGAGTCGGGGACAGACGGATCACTACCCCAGACGAGACAGGTCTATTAGGGGCCACTGACAGGAACATGTTGTGGGGTGTCGAACACCCTGTGACCGGGAACCCTCACGGGGCTACCTCGGGCCTGGAACCAGAACAGACCACAAGGGTCTCTCAAACAACTCCGGTACCCCAAACACGTGACCCACACCTGTTTAAATACCCCCTCCCAGACTGCTCAGCGAGCCCCGGCACTCCCGCTGATTGGCTCCGAGAGGGCAGATACCCAAACATCCAACCAGACTTGGTTCTGGCCTGTCATGTGCACCTCAGCGTTCACATGACCAGGCAGAACTTTAAAACATAGCCTGGCCAGACTGGTGTTAAGGACTACCTACACAATTAACCCTCGGAACCTTATTGTCCTGAGACAAAAACTAAAAATTTACAATGCGTGTGACATTTGATCCCAAATGTCATCCGCTACACACACACACACATATATATATTTTATGGTTCAGAGCCCTATGGTCGATATGGATATGGATGACATACAGGGTTAACATAAAACTTACCACATGAAATGGACCTGAAAGTGTGCCTTGGTCTAACGTACATTATACCAAAATAAGGAGGCATACGCTAGATAAGAAATGAGGAATGAAATGAAATAAATATGAAATGAGATGAAATGAGTACTCTGTGAGGAGTATGAATACTTTGAGAAATGCCCTAAAATGGGAAAGGGAGGGTGGGTATTGCGCACAGGAACCGACAAAGAGCACAGACGGATGGGCTGGTTAAATACCCCTCCAGGCTCCTCTCATAATTTCAGGCCACCATACTGGCCTTCTTATTTATGTTTCAGAGCCCTATGGCCGATACGGATATGGATGACATACAGGGTTAACATAAAACTTACCACATGAAATGGACCTGAAAGTGTGCCTTGGTCTAACGTACGGTATACCAAAATAAGGGGGAAAAAACATTCAGGTAGGGAATAGCTCTTTATTGATTTGAGTTTAGTCACTGAGTGAGTTTGGCAAAGGCCTGGGCCATTTCCACTTGCGGATTGGGGATGTAGCGGGTGAAGCAGGCAGACTTCCACCTGCCTAGTCTTTTAATAACGTGGTCCGGGACCCCATGACGGGACGCTGTTGAGGCTGCCCTGATGCGAAATGAGTGTTGCTAGGGTTCAGGTGAAGGTTGTGGAGAAGTATCCTCATGTGCTTCATGAACTGACCGGTGTTAAGGGGCTTGACAGGAAAGGGTAGAAGGGGACTAGAGTCCGGTTGCTTGGGCAGTAGTAACAACAACTGATTTAGTGTAGCAACTGGACACCAGTTGTTATTGGTTCTGTAGAAGTGGATATCTGTACCTGAGCTTACTTGCTGGGTTTTAGAAACTGCTAGATGCAGAATGAAATGGTCTTTGCAGTGGACCAAGTGGCGTTTGCATAGCACTTGGCCTGCAGGGCTGCTACAAGTGAATTCTCCAGGTCGTAAGAACCCGTAGAAGGCCAGGTACATGGCCACTTGCAGGACCATACTAGGGAGGAGACCGAATTGTGACGTAGCCAGGATGGTTGACATACCCCAAAAGATGTCTCCCATTATGGGTAGGCGTTTGGCGCTGACCACTGGTTTGAGCTTCTGAATGCCACGTTGAATGGCCCGTACAGTGTGAGACGTAACCAAAGAGGGTTTTGCGGGGGCTCCCGAAGAGACAAGAAATGCTGGATACTGGCTAGGTACAGCCAAATGGTGTTATGGGATAGCGTAAGCTGAGTATGACAGTGTGAAATGAAGGCCAGAATCTGTTTGATACTAGAAGTTTCTTTGGAGTGATGAGTAAGGAACTTGATGAAATCTCTCCAGGCTGTCTTGTAGGCCTTAAGGGTGTTGCGGGAGAGTGAGGAGTTGATAAGCCTAGTTGCTGTCTGCAGATGTTGAACTAGTCCTGGGTCAGCTGAGACCAGGCCGGGATAGTGGCTGATACAGGTTCGGCTCCAGACATCTGTTCAAAAAATTATGTGTAGTTAAAACGGGAGAGAGCATCCGCTGCAAGATTGTGCTTGCCCGGAACAAATGAACAATAAATATTAAACTGAAACTGTAATTACAGCTGTACCAGCCTAAGCAGGAAGGACACGACTTCAAGGGATTTGGACCTGCCTTTGTTTATAATTTCTGCTATCGCAAGGTTATCAGTAGTGAAAGCCACGGTTTGCCCAGTCCAGCTATGGCCCCAGAGGTGTGCGGCTGCCACTATAGGGTAAAGTTCAAAGAGGGAAGATGTGTTGGTGAAACCGGGTATAGCTAGTATCTGTGACGGCCAGGGAGCTGCAAACTAGAGATGGCCCAAAATTGCCGCGAAGCCTGTAGATGCAGCTGCGTCTGTCACTACCTGGGGTGACAGGGAAGACACGGTGGGAATGAATAATGGATATGCCGATCCAGGTGGAAAGGAACTCCTCCCACATGGAGAGGTGCGCTAATGCTGTGGTGTTGAGACTGAGGACTTGATCGGGATCTTGCGTACAGGACAGGTACACTAGTAGGCGGGACACAAAGGAGCGACCCTGTGGGATGATGCGCATGGCAAAATTGAGCATCCCAAGAAGGGATTGCAGTTGTTTTTTGGTGCACCCTCTGGAGCGGGTGAAGTCTCGAAGAACCGTCCTGATGCGGGTCAGTTTGCCTGGGGAGAGGCTGGCCTGCATAGTGCAGGTGTCCAGGTTGATACCGAGAAACGTGATCGATTGTGCTGGACCGTCGACTTTGTGTTCAGCGATGGGAACGTTGAGATTTCTAAACACAACCCTCAGCTTATCGAGGTCCCCGGGGGATGAGCCGGGTGGCTCTATTAGTAAGAAATCGTCTAGATAATGGATAACCTATTGACACTGGGCTTTGTGTAAGAGGATCCATGTGAGTGATTGTGCAAATGTGTCAAACAGCCAGGGGCTAATTTTTGACCCGAAGGTCAATTTGGTGGCAAAGTAATACGCCTCCCTCCATTTGATGCCATGCCAGCACCAAAGGGACGGGTGGATAGAAAGGAGTTTAAAGGCGTCCGAGATATCGGCTTTGGAGAGCCAGGTACCAGTGCCCGTTTTGAGTATAGCCTGGATGGCCATATCCACAGAGGCGTATTTGAGGGAAACTATTCGGAGGGGATAAGGGAATTCAGACTGGGGATGGTGGAAGAATGAGGCACTGACAAATCGTACATAAGGCATAGTTTATTGGAGAACTTGCCCTTGATAAGCCCAATAGGGCTAACTCTGTTGAAGGGGGGCTGAGTGAAAGGGCCTATCATGAAGTCCCGATCTATCTCGATCTGTAGGAGCTGGTCTATGGCCTGCTCATCGGTCGTTGCTGAACGTAGGTTCCTGCACTCATGGGTAGTGTGAGGCAGAGAAATGAGGCCAGTGTGGAAGCCTTCCGTGAAACCTTGGATGAGGTAGGTGGCCAGGGAGGGAGTGGTGTGTGCGGAAAGATAGAAGCCAAGCCATGTGACATTGGCCTGGCTTAGTCATGCCTTCTTTAGTTACTTGACCTCACACAGGAGCCTAGGATGAGCCCTCTGGCCCTGAACTGCACCAGAGGTAGAGGAACTTTCGAAGGGGTGACTGGTTGTCACTTTGGCACACCAAGTGGCTGTGTGGGTAGCCGACTGGCAGATTGCGCAAAGTGGTGACCGTAGGCCAGCAAAGTGGCGACAGAAGAGCTCCGTGTCCATGATGCTCCAATCTGTGGGCGTCTGAAACTGCAAAAACCTGGCTGCTGCTTTGGCGGAGAAGGAGCAGTGGTAGTCATAAGCCCCGAAGCCCCCATACTTGTAGCCCAGGTCTACCACAGTATGGAGGTATAGATCCAGTTCTTCTCTTCTGTTGGGAGAAGCTGAACATATGACATCCTTCATCATACCGAAGGCCAACGTGAACTCCAGCACCGATGGCTTCCTATTAAGCCTGGGGTCCTCATCCTTAAGGACTACTGACACGCCCCCCCCCCCCAAGAAAATGCTTTATTCTCCGCCAAGTCATGTACGGAGATAAGCAGAGAAGCGAGGTTGACGTCCCTGCCTTCCAGGATGTCCTTCCTGATATTGGTTGGGACCAAGTGGGAAGGGTACACTACGGAACTCCACCCTGTGGTACCTGCAGAAGGAGTTGTAACCGCCTGGACCACAGCAGGGTCAGGGGCAGAAACGGGCAGGCGTGTCTCCAGGAGTGCCACTCTGTTCTGAACCTCGGAAACTGACACGGTCAGAGATGAATCCAAGGTATGCAGTTGTGATATGGCAGATGAGATGGAATCCAGGGACGCTTGCTGGGTGCTGGATCCTGCTGTGGTTGGTGGAGGAAAGAGAAGCCTGAAGAGCTCTGCTTTCCTGGCTGTAGCGGGAAAGGGCTCGCCTCTACACCTCAGCTCTGAGGTCAACTTCGGGATGGTCCATCCCCTAAGTGAATGGCACTCAGACTGGAGAGGGGGAAAAAGGGGCCGTGGGATCTTCACTACTGGCCTGGGACATGGTTCGACTGTCCTAAAGCCTAGGTGGGCTTACTTGTCCTTGGGGTTGAGTCTTGGCTGATCAGAGCCTATTGAGGGTGACATAAATTACAAGTCTCGCTTGTGCTCCCTAACGGCATATGTACCTAAGCGAAGTGTATACCCCTCTTTATATATTTCTCTTTTTTTCTTTTTCTTTTTTTACCTGGGGAAGCACCGTCCAAGCTGGTGCAGGTTGGACCTACTGAATCCGACTGACCTGAAGAAATATGAGAGGTGAAAACTTGTTGAAAGTTTTGATTACCTGTCTTAGACAAAGGACTAAAATTGTGACTTTAACAGGTGGCAGTGAGTTGAAATTAAATGAAATAAATGAAATGAATGAAATGTTTGCCTTGAACGAAATGAATATCTGCCATGACAGACTC